>NC_089837.1:297856682-298546682 GCF_035609145.1 Eleutherodactylus coqui
TGATACTAGAAGCAGAATAGATGCACTCAAATGTACCTGTAGGACTATACTCCGATCAGTGTGAAATCAGGAATGAGACCAACATTTACGTACCTCTCCGTTCATGCACTCCCAATGAAAGGACAATGGCACATAGCACATAAATGGCACAGATGACCCCTGCAGCAATCATGTAGGCTTGTCTCTGTGGATATAAAAGGTAGGGTTCATTGTGGATCTCAGTAAAAGAATAAAAGCAGTTCACAAATCAATTTCAAAATTTGACTAGTTTGATGAAAGACCTTCAAGACTCTTTCCTTACATCATGCCATTCCTCCTGCCACACGCAGACCCCATCCCCAATAATAAGCAAGCTATCACTGCCTCGAAGATCAAGACACTGCTATCCTGATGTGGTGACCGCTGGTTATTTGATTGACTGTTCAATCCAGTCCAAATAAGGGTACATGTGTGATATTGGGTGCTGTATATATGCAAAGAGGAAAAGGGCTGTGGCTAAGAGGAGTCCTAAAACGTGACAAATTAACAGCATACATAACTTTATGGCACAATTTATTGGCGTATGCTATCCAGGAAATGGTATTACAAAAGAGGTCTAACATTTCTAGTGCATTGTGTAATTTATGCCACCTCAAAAAATTATGTATCTTATAATATGCAAAAATCCCTCGGTAGATTTCTAAACACAATTTGAAATAACAGTACCCGCTGTATATATGTATGCATCAGCTAGTGGCCTATAGAAGGACATTATCTCTATGGGGAGGGGGAAATTTTATAGTGTCAAGTGAACCCCTAAAAACACTAGCATTCGGGAAAATGGGGTAATAGACAAAAATTCCACAGCCGCTCCTATGAAATGTAGAGAGCCTGTAATTTGTGTACATGAACTTGGTGCAACAGTTTTATCAGTGGTGTCTCATCTCTCGTTTCACTCACATTTTGAGGTATTATGTTGTAAAGGGAGGGGCTGCCATGTCTCTTATTACCCAGGGTGTGAAATAAGACATTACTTGTGGTAATAACAGAATTTTTTCCCTTGTTGCACAATATACATTAGCAACGCTGAGCTTTTTTGCAACATAATAACTTACGTTAGGTTGGGGTAAAATGGCTCCTGCCTCATTGTTTTCTTTTTTGCCTTCCTCTGGATCAACATGGGGGGGGGGGGGGGGGGGGCGGAAACAGGCTGAACTAGATGGATCTTTATTCAGCCCGGCATACTGTATTACTATGTCAATATGGGAGCTGTGCATGCTTTGTTGAACCACTAAAATGGGATTGCCTCTTATTACCCCAATTGTCTCATATTATCCCTCTCTACCCTGTGTTTTTTCTTCTACCAAAGAAACGATGCAAATTGTATTGATACATACAGCCAGTTAGGAGGAAAAGTGATCTTCAATATTAAACTCTTAACATAATGGATAGCACCAAGTAAAAAAAAAAAAATGTCTTCACACATAAGGGAGCGCAATAAACCATGCTTACAAGAGCAATGAGTATTTTGAAACAATTTACGGGAAGTGACAAGACTCACCATGTTGGTAAGAGACTCCAGATCTTGAGGACTGGTCTCACTGTCCAGTGACTGGTTTTGGGAGGAGTTAAGCACACATGTTTCATCCACCTTTCCCACAATCTGTCCTTGAATTGCTGTGCCAAGGACAGTACCCAATACCTCAACAGTCATACCTGAAAGAAAGGTAATCATAACGAAAAATAAGCATGAAGTATTTTCCCAGGAGTCATAAGAGCATGCCAATTGGCTTTAAAACAAATACACATACGGTAGCCTGTGGCGGAGTCCCGGTCACTTTGCTCCTTACTGATAAACATTGTAAGAGCCGAGTAAGGCACATGGAAACACTGTGAAACACAAAACAGTTGTAAGATAAATTAATTTTTATGTCCTGGAATAGTGACAGTCAGCTGAAGCTCTTAGTAGAAGAGCAAAAACCATAAGACCATATTCTTGATCTCGTATATAGAGGAAAGTTTAGATAAGATTCTTCTTGGTTCCTCAGATGGCGGTCTAGACTTGATTTTGGCAATAAATATACCAATATAGCGCAGTTCAAGCACATGGCCATGTGAATGTACTGATACATTGGGACCGTAAGCATAGCTCTGCAAACACTCATCTGTAACGGAGCTCAAAAACGGTCAGCCAATCTATAGGATATGTAGGATTACACGTTAAACTATGATCCTTACCGTTACAAGAGTCTGGAAGAGGCAGTAGAAGGTCAGGTACCACAAGACCTGACCACCGGTGAATCCAGGCACAAACCAGATGAGGAAGTAAGAGATCACTGCAAAAGGTGTGGACAATATAATCCTGTGGGTGAAGAAAGGAGAACATGAGCAAAGGATGGCATTTTACATATATAATATTCATATGATTATAGCGGAATCAACTGTAGTACAACCCACAGGACACTATCTGGAGGAGGTTTTTTTATCATGTCTTACCATTTCTACCTCAATATGTTAACGAGGTGGAAGTATTGCATGTGGTCAAACATACCACATTCTGTATACTGGTAGTTATTAGTAAAAAATAATATATATAATAAATCTTATAGCTTACCTGTAACCAATCCTGATGTGTAATGCATTTATTACAAAAGCACAGACAGGATGTATACAATTCGCTGGCCCCATTAACCTCTGCGGCGCTTCAAAACAGCATTATAATATGATGCCCTGAATATCCAGATAACATGAGACTCCGCTGTATTTGCCAGCTGAGGGTTCAGACATTGCTCCAAGATGCTTTGGCTTCTGGCATCACTGACACAGCATACAGTCCTCAGTTTGGAATTTATGAAACCATTTGTCAGTTTTCTGGTATATAAGCGTTGCAAATTTTGGCGCATGGTATATATCTACTAAAGTTTACAACTTTTACTCTCCATGGGCAGGGCTTAATGGGAGGCCTTCAACGGACTACCAGATTTACTATAGTTTAGTAAATTGGCATAAAGTATAGCTCAAATCTACACCTGGTCATAGGATGCAGGCAGGCAAAGGTGTACCTCTTAATAAATTTGGTGCATCTTACCCCAGTAATCTTACGTTTAAGACTGGTGTAACACACATCGCTGAGCCTAATTTGCAACAAAAACGTAATCACCGACCAGCGCAAAGAATATAATTAAAACGTCACCCGTTACGTCACAACCATAACAAATAATGGGCAGCCACAAAGCCATTAATAAAAACAATTATTGATTACTGACATACTCATAAGATAATCTAAAACACACTGGGTATAACTACTACTCACCCTAGTATAACCCTATGTAATATTCCTCAAAGGCAGAACAGCCGCTCAGAAGAGGATGACTCATATTGAAATCTCCTATTATGCCTTATATTCAGCCAACCCAGTAAAAGTCACTGGTCTTAGTAAATTCCCCCTCATGTGCTATTCCCGTTATGAACCAGACATCCTGTTATGTAATGCAGTGAGGTCATACAGGATTTCCATTATGGTCAGTAAGTCAATAATGACAGATCCTGGTGTGACAAAAGCGCAGCTTTAATAAAGCTTAACATGGACATATAAAGGAGGGGCTGACTAAATATATAGTTGCTTGCCTTACAGTACAAAGCCATGAAAATCACTATGTTGTTACAGATAGCTGATGAACAGTCTTAGTTGCCAGAACCAGCTGGCTTTGTTTAAAGGGGTCCCATCTCGGTAATCCTATTCCAATGTGCGGGATGGAAATACCCTTTTAATTACTTATTAAAACACATTTCAAGGTTTATAATGCCATAAATAAGAATCCTATGGTTCATGCTCTCACTAGACATTACTTATATTTGTATACTTATTTAACATACACAATACGACCCTACGAGAAACGCTGGCACAACCTGCATACAGACCCTGCACACAGCACGCCCTATTCTGGACCGAGGAATTCTACAACCTGCCCACCGTGTCTGAATGTGGCAATACTGTCAGAAGGCAGGAATCAAGCTTACCGAGTGCAAGAAAATTGGTCACCCTGCAAAATCTTTTCAAATCTAGAAAAGTCAAATCTGAAATAAGACACACTGCGGCTTATTTACTAACACTGTCTAAAAGTTAGTGCAAACTTAGAACAGAGAGTCTAAACAGTCGACAAATGTATCATTCACTGATATAAACAGCACATTTGAAGACTGTATAGTCTAGGTTAATACCACCTATTAGTTAGCTTAGTTTACATCAAAAAGTGCGCCAAATTTTTGGGGTAAGGCGTGACAATTTGCCACAAGTTTTGGCACAATTTAGGTCAAGCCCTTTTTTTTCAGACAAGTTGAATAAAAACCTTCGAAAGTGTCTAAAAACATGTGTGCATAGATGTGAGACAGTTTTCTGACGTACTTTGCTCCATTAAACGGTCATATTTTGCCTAGTAAGTGAGCCCCAGTGTATTTCCTGCAGCGCACGTAGTATATGACACATACTATATGTACAGTGTACTTCTCTCCCGTACATCTGCTGTAACAGCTACTATATCCTGTGCCCTGTAGTAACCTCAGTCTCAGCTGTCAGTGAATGGCTGAAGACTTCCTGCGCTCTCATTGGATGGGCTGAGCCCCGGCTGCACACACCCAGCGTTTCCATTGGCTAAACTAGGTGGTGTGTTGTGCTTCTAATAAAGTTACTGCCTCCCTCCATTTTTATATGTTAACTCATTCTTGAGCCATGCCTTTGTATGCGATCAGGCGAGAGCCACGTCACGGGGAAAACTGCCCGCGTGCTCCGTCTAAGGAGTCCTGCAGCACCACGTCTAACAACATTAACCCCTCCTCCCCCTCCCTTGTGCTCAGGAGGAAAAGCATCCATTTCATTCATTTCAATCTAGGTAATTTAATTCATGTATCGCTGCATAAATCATGGGAAAATTCCTTAGATTTTTCTGTCTATGAAAAAAAAAATTCCTTTCCAAAAAAGCACTTCATTTTTATAGACATTAAGAACTATATTAAGCGTAAATATTTCAGAATCTCCGACCTGCCAGGGCATATGACAGCGAGGGCTCGTGCACAACTCGTATTCAAGATCCGTACGTGTTCCCAATGTACAACTAATGGTTATGCGTCAGTATGGGTAAAGTGAAAATACTGCAATACAACACAAGTCAATGCAGATTCAATAGCTTGGATTGGTATATATAGATCCATTGAACACATGTACATGTTTGATGGCTAAGTCTCCATTGAACATGCGGACTTTATTCAGTGCTTTCTGCGTGTCCTATAATGTGCCGTACTGCACTTGCATACAGGCGAGCTCATGATGTGAAGGGGGTTCTTCAAATTTATATAAATGCGTCTATTTTCATATTTGAGAACAGAACGTTAAATCCCATAGACACTGCTATCAGCTTACATACATACATTCATTCATTCTAAGTGGATTCACATATAACCTGAGAGCCCCATACTAGAGTGTTCCTCCTGTGCTCTTCCAGACTACCATTTAAACAGGCTGTTAACGATTACTTGTAGTGTAACGTTATCGCGTATACTTTCTGTCCTCAGATTATCTGTCTGTAGATCAGGCCTGTGTCATAGAAGCGTATACTGATGCTTTCAGCCATTGAAATGGCCAATTAGTTTATCGAGTTCAAGATGTGTTCTCTCCATGCACAAGTGTGCAGAACATGAAGCATGCTGCTTTTTTTTGGCGCAACCGAAATGCAAACGCAAAATATGCACTTGCGTATGAACACATTGAAATCAATGGGTTCTATTTTCTGCATATTGCACGCACAAACTTTTTGCGCGCGAATACATCTGTGGGATACAGGCTTAAGAGAACCAACACATGCAGTAAAGCAATAACAGGCGGTCAGCTCTGTGACTTTACTACTGTACTAATTACAGTGTCCTTCTGTTTACCCCCCAAATCCCTTCCTCAGCCAAAATATCCAGCGCTCACTATTACACAACATGCAATTCTTCAAGGAGCTGTGATTCAAACAAATTAATTGGCCTATCAATTGGTTGACTTACTTATACATTTATCCAATGTTTCCAACACAAATAGAGAGCAGCCACACTAATGCTTTTTTTCCCCCAAGACCGCTGTATCTCATGACTGTAGATAGCGAAGACCCAACTGATCCATCCAATGAGCATCAAAGATGTCTGTCAGCCACTTACGTTCAGTAATATCCTACATACTCAGAACTACTGAGGTCACCAACATCCCCATGCCAGCAGCAACACCCTTCAAACTGCAATACCCTGTATACCTTAGTGCCAAGCCTGACATCTAGTATCTATACAGATGTTGATGCCTACTGCTGACTTGGATCCATTGCTGATTACACATCAGTGCAGATATAAAATCAGGTAGTATGCCATATTATTTAGATTTCTGAGGCTGCCACATTTACTGAATTTTATTGTATATCCATTAACCCATTGCTGTCCTACATCATACTGATTAATTGCAGGATAGTTCGCTATAATCTAAATCTGGTCAGGAGATAGCTGTTGGTCAAACGGTTGTTTCCATCATTTCAATGAGGAGAAGAGAGTAAGCGGATGCTAGACAACTGCTTAAATCTAACATGCCAGTTCCCCGCAAACCTCTGCTGTCAGGGGACAGTCAGAGGCTGCCCATATACATATCATCACTGGCTGATCAGCCAATATTGGACGACTAATCTCAGAAACAGACTCCGCTGATTGGTATAAATAATGCATTGCATTGATTCCTGGCTCTCAGAATTGTATTGCCCTGATCGGTTGAAGAAAACAAAACACCCACATTGCAAAGATGAAATCTACATTTTAAGTTCAGCAACCGCGGAAATAGTTTGGTTTTCTTATCTTGATTTTGGGTTACATAATGTTTCTTCTGCATTCACATCCAATGCTACCGGTACATTCAGAGTTCTGCTGGCTTCCTGCTACCAGAGTGCATTGTGAAGGCGCTCAGTGCCAAGATGCTGATACACCATGGTCTAATTCCAATGGCAACCCGCAGAATTCTCAAAGCTGCTTTGGATGTGACTGAAAAAACGTACATGAAAGCCAGCACAAGGAAAAGTGTGTATACACAAAGTTTTTTGTATTCCACTTACCAAGGCATCAATCGGCCAAACCCTGTCCAAGAGCTTTTACTAACAAAAAATCCGACCAGGGGGTCTGTAATAGCATCCCAAACCCTTCCAGAAAAAAGGATGATGGAGGCGTTGAAAGCACTCATCTAGAATTAAAGGAAAAAGGGGGTGAAACGTGTACAGAGCGGAAAAGTGTACTACTTTAGTTTTACATCACATGATCACGGCGTTACCTGTACCACATCCAAGAGGTAGATTTGCAGGAAGAATCCCAGGGCACAACCGGTGATCTGATATGGCGCACCACCAATGGCATAACATATTTTACTGCATACGGACAGCTTGTGCTTCCCCTGTCGGCCCTGTATTATATAAAAGAGACATTCATGTGATACGGATTTTTCTTTTGCACATGGTATAATATAGAATACGGAGCATGCAATTGAAAGGGGGAGAATAAAGTCTCAGCGCACAAGAATGTTAATACCCTTCTTTCCAGCTATGCCAAGGCGAACAGCATATGCCAAAGACGGATTATAAGCAGTCACAAATAACCAGCTTGCATTTCATGGGATAGAATATACTGTATAGAGCTAACACTCATATAGATGGCGCCAAAAGGGGGGCGCACCTTATGTATTCTATCTGGGATACACGGAAAGAGAAGAAAATCGATCAAGAGCGGCCATTCCACTAGATATAAAAATGTAAATGCTTTGTCTGCAGAATATTGTAAGTGTAACCAGTGTAGACATGGCATACATAAACTAGAGCGTGCCTGAAGTGCAAGGCTTGTACCAGAGGAAGCCACATCAACTGTGGTGAAGAGTTCCGTTACTCTGCAGGTGGTTGATGCAACACATAGTTAATTCTGCAAACAAAGATATACAATGGTCTTCATACTTCTGTAATAATAGCTTATGTCCCAAAAGAAGGTCACATCTTGGATTTTGAATTATGCATGCAATATTTGGACTCCCATAGCCTTTCACTAGGACCGCAGTGGTGGCCAGGTGTTGCGTCTGCAATACAGACCCATTGCCCACTGAGGACAATAAGGTGGTAAATCACTACACAGAACAGCCCTCACCCTGGAGAACTATATTGGACTTACCCTACATTGGTACATGTTGTCTATATATGTGATCACGGCTGTACTCTCCAGTTATTAGACCCCTGGTGATCAGCTGTCAGGTAAGCTCCCATTGGAAAGGGGGTGACATAAAAGGGTGTTTCCAACTTGGCCAAACATGGCAGAAATGGGAACACCACTGATTATTAAGTTGGTTGGGATGATAATAGTCCAACTTGGCTGATCTATGCAGTTTTTGTAACTTCCATAGTAGTTCATGGGAGTTACACAAACTGTGCCGCACAGCGAGCTCCTGAGCTATGGAAACAGCGCAGATCCCAAGTCACCATATTCAAGGCCCTAACTCCAGACAGCTGCAGGTCCCAGAGGTGACGAGGACAATAAATCTGCATGACACCGATATGAGACAGCTGCACATTAACTGTACTGAATGGTAAATACTATGTGGCATATACCAGTAAGTTTCAGCAAAGCACCATTAAAGTCATGGGCAGATTTGATTTGCGGAAGATCCGCAATTCAAGCTGCCCATAGCGGAGCATGGACGTCCACAGGTGAATTAAAGCATGCGGATTTGTTTTCCGCAACCTTTTGGTGCAGAAAACAAATTGCAGCACACTCCATTTTGCTGCGGTTCCCGCACAGACGGCTTCATTGAAGTCAATGGAAGTTGTTCGATCCGCGACCCATCTGCAATTGACAGTGTGGACGGGCCGCGGATTCCGCGGGAAATCAGGTGTTTGGTTTTTTTGTCTTTTTCACAAACTATTGCGCATGTGTGCCGTCCGGCACTCCCGCACACATCTGCGGTACAGAAAAAAAAGAAGAAGACTCAGACAGGTAAGCAGGGTCAGATTCCGCTGTGGCCTTGCCATGGTAAACCCTAACATTCCTGCAGCTGTCACAGCACAGATGAAACCCCTTTATATCCCGGCTCATTGGTTCCGTTGTCTTAAGGGACCTGATGTACTTATACAAACATTTCTACACCAAAAATTATTTTTTTCTAAACATCTAGAAGAAAAGTTGTTATATTTTAAAGATCTGGCGCTACAACCTTTAATAAGCAATTAGCAGTCAGTATCGAGATCCTACTGAGATAGGAGTCATCCGTCTATCACATTGTATAAGATCCGGAAGTACAGATACATGTGTACGTTAGTAACCTCCACGGGCAAGACCACATTTCACTAGAAAAAGCCGCCATATGAGTATCATTTCAAGTGCTCATAAAATGACAGATCTGCAGCTACAAAGTATAGGATGCCGGGAATAATTATTGTGTGCATTCATTCTGTATTTGGAAGGTTCTTGAAGACACAGAGAACATAACTCAATGGGGCGGCCTGCACTTCATACTTGCATGCATTGGTTGCATTTTCCCTAAGTATTGCCAAAAAGTATTTCACATCCTACTTTGAGCATTTTACTTCTGTATCTGATCTATATTTGTAGATGGCTGACGGGAAAAGACGCGTGGCCGTAAATACAAGTTCCGTATCTGATCCGGTGATAAATGAAGCGGAGAAACATCAGATAAAGTCAAGAGTGAAAGCTGCAGGAAAGTTCTGAAAGTCCCAGCCATGATACATACACACATCCTAATCCCATATACAAGCAGCAGTTGCCCATAGCAACCAATCCCAGTATTTAAATCTCTAGCTGTTTGGGAATGAAAGCCTGATTTGTTGCCATCGGTGACTGCGCCACTTTCTGCACAAGGTCATTAGCCCGGTCTCCTTGCACCGATCTACTGTGGACAGTCAGTGCCTGGAGTTACTATAGTGACCATCTGGGACAAGGGCCAGTCGGAGATGGGTACATGTGGAATAATACAGCATAATGGTCCTGCCATGCTGGAATACAGAACAATAGGCAGGCATGTACAGGAATGCCGTGCCCTCCCTCATTCATACTGTAAGCTTGCCAGTCCAGGTAGCCACGGGGCTCTACCAACAAGTCCTGGTGCCCGGGTCACCCAGAGAGTGGGGAGAGTACACGGTGTCACCAGCTGCCATAGGAAGGAGCGTGACCTCAATGACAAGAGACCGCAGACATGTAGTGCAGGCAGCACATAGGGGGCTGCACCCCACCACACAGCACATAGGGGGCTGCACCCCACTCCCCCCGACCACACAGCACATAGGGGGCTGCACCCCACTCCCCCCGACCACACAGGACCCTGCACCCCACTCCCCCGACCACACAGGACCCTGCACCCCACTCCCCCGACCACACACACATAGGAAGTACCTTATCTAGTGATGCCGACTGCTCCTGCCCCAGTAGTCCGGTACATGAAGCGTTTTCGGATTGCTTCTCCATCCCAGTAGAGAGGCAACCAATGTAGGAGGACTAATCCGGCAACCGGTGTGTGGTTGAGCCCGGGACAGGACGCAGACTGTGGCGGCTCCCCGGCTCCGGTACGCGCTGCCGCCCGCTGTCCTCAGCTCACTGCTTCTGGCACATGAATGAACGCAGCCGGCAGACTGCGCCCCGCCCACCAGAGGAGAAGGGAATCTACGACCGACCAACCCCTTGTACCACACCCCTCCTGTGGGTACAGTGCCAGGCTGCCGTGTGTGCAGGGGGACACACAGATATGCAGGGGGTCGGTGGAGAGTGGTAGTGGAGGGGCTAGTGGGTACACACTGGTGGTCCAGGGGAGCGAGTTGTCTCCTTACAGCACATAGAGGTCATAGGGGCCTCTTACACACAACGATTATCCTTCAAAAAATCATAGAAGCCAGCAAAAATGTACGATAATTGTGCAGAGTGAACGCAGCCGGTGATCAAACGATAATTTGTTCGCTTATCTTTAATCATTCATTTCATGCAGGCATGAAAATCATTGTTGGCTCGTTTACATACAGATCGCTTAGTTCTCATTCACTGGTGTAATGAATGAACGACGGGGCAATTAAGGCCCAATGTCCACCGGCGGATTTGATTTGCAGAAGATCCACAGTTCAAGCTGCCTTGAAAGCATGGCGTCCGCAATTCAGTTAACACATGCGGATTTGATTTGTGTATTCTGCGGGCGTAAAATAAGTTGCCGAATGCTCCATTTTAGCGCAGATTCCATGCGGACGGGCACCATTGATCACTATGGAAGTGAGCGATCCGCAATGCATCTGCAATTCAATTGCGGATATGTAGGCAGATGCCTCTCTGGTTGCTTGGAGACTAAGCAGGGAGGAGGGGGAAGACAGGCACTTGCGATTCTTGTTCTGCGCGGACGATCTACAGTGCATCCGCGTGCATCCATGCTGCAAAAAAAATTGCATCTGCGATCTCTGGCAAGCATTTAAAAATCATTTCTGCACTGACTCACAGGTGTTCCGCTGCGGAAATCCGCATGTGCTGTGGACATGAGGCCTTAGGCTGCTTATCCACGGGCGAATGTTTATTGTGTTACCCATGGTAATAATCCGGCCGCGGATTATGCAGTGAACGCTTTCCATAGCATTGCTGTGGTAAGTGCAGCCGCGGCGTCCACGAGCAGAGAATCATAGCGATTCTCCGCTCGCGGGATTCAAATCATAGCATGCGCGATTTGCTGCAATTCCCCCCGTTGAGACTATCTGTCAGATAGGCTCACCATAGAGAACAGACAGCAGCCCCCCCTCCTTCCCCCCTTTTTCGCCTGAGCGCCGCGATTTTCGAGTACTTCCGTACTTGGGTGAAAAGATTCGGGGGGCGCCGTGGGTGAGTGGGGGGTTGCAGCGGAGAGTGGGGGGGAGAGGGAGAGAGCTCCCCCTGTTCCCTGCTGCCACCCCCGCTCTGCCACGCCTCCCTCCGGTGCCCTCCGAATTTTTTCACCCGAGTACGGAAGTACTCGAAAATCGCGGCGCTCGATCGAGTAATTACTCGAACCGAGTATATTCGCTCATCTCTACCAACGATGTATGACCCAGCTGCCCGAAAGCAAACTCCGACAGTGTTCGCTCATGCGAACGATAAATCATTATATGTAAAAGCACCTTTAGGCTAAAAAGAGCTAGGGCTGTATGGAAATTGTGGACCCCTCAAACAAGACTTAAAGGGGTTGTCCCGTGCCGAAACTGGTTTTTTTTTTATTCAATAGGCCCGCCGTTTGGCGCGAGACAAACCCAATGCATGTGTTAAAAAAAACAAACGTTTAGTACTTACCCGAATCCCCGCACTGCGGCGACTTCTTTCTTACCTTACTAAGATGGCCACCGGGATCTTCACCCACGATGCACCCCGGGTCTTCTCCCATGGTGCACCGTGGGCTCTGCCGATTCCAGCCTCCTGATTGGCTGGAATCGGCACACGTGACGGGGCGGAGCTACGAGGACCAGCTCTCCAGCACGAGCGGCCCCATTCACCAGGGAGAAGACCGGACTGCGCAAGCGCGTCTAATCAGGTGATTAGACGCTGAAATTAGACGGAGCCATGGAGACGAGGATGCTAGCAACGGAGCAGGTAAGTGAATAACTTCTGTATGGCTCATAATTAATGCACGATGTATATTACAAAGTGCATTAATATGGCCATACAGAAGTGTATAACCCCACTTGCTTTCGCAGGACAACCCCTTTAAGTTCTAAAATAATCTGACATTTATTATATAGAGCCAATAGCAGACCCAAGCTTACTTCATAGATATTATACTATAAGGTCTCCTGCACACTGACGAGGGCGATATCGGACCGTGATTCACAGCCCAATATCTCGCCTTCACATTCCTTCTGAAAACCCCTGGTTGTGAGGTGTTTTCAAAAAGAAACAGCCTCACATCCCTGCAAGTTTGAAGATATTCTCCATAGCGAGGAGATAGAGGGTGGCACAGCTACATGGGATCTCCTAGAGATCTCACCATATTTGGAGAGATAGGGGCCAGTACTAGAGGGCTCCCCCAGTGCTTCCACGAAAGAGGGGGTGGGGCCAGAGAGGGTTCTCATAGTGATTCCTTTCTAGCTAAGAGAGGGTAGGGCTAGAGGGATCCACCCTCTAGAGAGATCCACCCTCTAGCCCCGCCCCCTCTCTTGGCTAGAGAGCAATCACTATGAGAACCCTGTCTGGCCTTGCCGGACTCTCGGGGAAGCCCTTTAGCCCCGCCCCTATCTCTCCGGAGAGATCTCCAGAAGATCCCCTGAAGCTCTGCCCCCCTTTCTCTCGTCGCTATGAGGGATTCCTTTAGCCCTGCAAGCTGTTTGGCGATCTTCTCCCATTGATTTCAATAGGAGCCGGAGCTGCTGCCGGCCCCATTGAAAACATTGGGCGATATCGCTGAAAGAAAGAACATGCTGCAATTTGTTTTCTGCATCACATCGCAACGCAGTGCCATGCAGGAAAACATTGCAAATGTGAATGAACCCATTCAAAAGAATGGATTTCATAGTTGTGTGAGATTTGTGTATCTCACAATGCACAAATCCCGTACAATTTATCACCAACCCTTACTAAAGCTTACTATACAGATATTAACCAAGCTTATTACATAGATACAGTACAAGAATGAAGCTAACTACATAGGTTGAAAATGAAAATAAAATAGAGAAGCTCACCTTTCCAGAGAACTTTCAATGAACCGCTCCCGCAGATACACTTTCCTAGATCAAACTTCACCCGCCCAGTCCTGGCCGTTGCAGCAAATACAAATAACAGCGTAGGAAAATAGTTTGATTTAAAAGGAAAAGTGTCCTGCTTTATTAAACAAGTGCCATAACGTCAGGATCAGAGAACGCGTTTCAAACTCTTATCAAGTTCTTGATCTCCTCGAGAACTCGATAAGAGTTTGAAACGCGTTTTCTGATCCTGACGTTATGGCACTAAATCATCACAGACAAATATTTGTCCAACCTTGCTTTGAACACTTCCATTGAAGGAGAACTCACTACCTCCCATAATAACATGTTCCACTCATTGATCACCCTCACTGTCAGAAAGTTTTTTCTAATATCTAATCTGTCTTCTCCCTTTCAGTTTCCTGCCATTGCTTCTAGTCTTTCCTTGTGCAAATGTGAATAGGGCTGATCGCTCTGCACTTTGACAGCTCTTCAGATATTTGTAGACAACTATTATGTCTCCTCTCAGCCTTCTTTTTTGTAAGTGGGGCGCCCAGAACTGGACACAATATTCCAGATGAGGTCTAACTAAGGAAGAGTAGAGGGGGATAATTATCTCATGTGATCTAGACTCTATGCTTCTCTTAATACATCCCAGAATTGTGTTTGCCTTTTTTGCTGCTGCATCACATTGTTGACTCATGTTCAGTCTATGATCTATTAATATACCCAAGTCTTTTTCACATGTGCTGCTGCTTAGCTCAATTCCTCCTATTCTGTATGTGCTTTTTCATTTTTCTTGCCCAGATGTAGAACTTTGTATTTCTCCTTGTCAAATCATTCTGTTAGTCGTTGCCCACTGTTCAAGCTTTTCTAGATCTTTTTGAATACTCTCTCTCTCTTCCCTAGTGTTAGCTATCCCTCACGAGCTTTGTGTGATCTGCAAATTTGATCAGTTTCCCATAAATTCCCTTCTCCAGATCATTTATAAAAATGTTGAACAACACTGGGCCTAGGACAGAGCCTTGTGGTACCCCACTTGATATATTCTTCCACTTGGATGTGCAGCCATTTATGACCACTCTTTGAGTACGGTCACTCAGTCAGTTGTGAATCCACCTAATAGTTGCCTTGTCAATCCCATATTTGGTCATTTTTTCAATAAGTATAGTATGAGATACTTTGTCAAATGCTTCACTAAAGTCAAGATATACTATATCCACCGCATTTCCCTAATCAACCCAGTCAGTGATTCTGTCATAGAAGGAAATTAGATTTGTTTGGCATGACTTGTTTGTTACATACTCATGTTGGCTCTGGTTAATTACTCCATTTTTATCCAAGTACTTGCATACATGATGTTTACTAATTTGTTCAAAGATCTTTTCCGGTATAGAAGTCAGGCTCAGAGGTCTGTAGTTTCCTGGATCCACCTTCTTCCCTTTTTGAAGATAGGGACAACATTTGCCCTTCTCCAATCTTCTGTAACTTCTGTTCTCTAGGAATTTTCAAAAATTATTGCGAGTGGTTCAGCAATTACCTCTACTGCTTCCTTTAGTATCTTAAGATGTAATTCTTCTGGACCTTGAGACTTGAATTCATTTAAGTTAGCTAAGTGTTCCCTCACTATCTCTCTGCTTATAGATAGCCTGCCTTCTTTTATTCCCCCAATAGCACAGGGAAGATCAGTTGATGATCCATCTACTTTCTGAAGAGAAAAAAGATGCAAAATAGGAATTTAAAAGTTCGGTCTTCTCAACATCATTCTTAAAGGGGTTGTCCCGCGCCGAAATGTTTTTTTTGTTTTTTTCAATAGCCCCCCCGTTCGGCGCGAGACAAACCCGATGCAGGGATAAAAAAAAAAAACAGGTAGTACTTACCCGAATCCCCGCGCTCCGGTGACTTCTTACTTACCTTGTGAAGATGGCCGCCGGGATCTTCACCCTCGGTGGACCGCAGGTCTTCTGTGCGGTCCATTGCCGATTCCAGCCTCCTGATTGGCTGGAATCGGCACACGTGACGGGGCGGAGCTACGAGGAGCCGCTCTCCGGCACGAGCGGCCCCATTCAGAAGGGAGAAGACCGGACTGCGCAAGCGCGTCTAATCGGGCGATTAGACGCTGAAGATTAGACGGCAACATGGAGACGGGGACGCTAGCAACGGAACAGGTAAGTGAATAACTTCTGTATGGCTCATAATTAATGCACAATGTACATTACAAAGTGCATTAATATGGCCATATAGAAGTATATACCCCAACTTTGTTTCGCGGGACAACCCCTTTAACCAATTCACCATTTTCATCTTGTAAGCATCCAATAGCATCTTTGACTTTTCTTTTGCTTTTGACATACCCCCAAATCCTTTTTATTGCTTTTGGCATCTGTTGCAAGCATCAATTCATTATCAGCTTTAGCTTTTTTGACACTTGCCCTACAGTTTCTGCAGACCGCATTATATTCTTCTTTAGATATTTCCCTCCTCTTTCCATTTAATAAACAGATTTGTCTTCCTTTTTAACATATGTGCAAGTTCTGCGTTCATCCATCCCGATCTCTTTAAATGCTTTCCATCCTGCCTTTTTTTTAGAGATTGTTAACTATTGTGCTTCGAGAATCTCATTTCACAATATTTCCCAACCTTCTTGGACATTTCTGTCCTTAAAGGGGTGGTCTCGCGAAACCAAGTGGGGTTATACACTTCCGTATGGCCATATTAATGCACTTTGTAATGTACATTGTGCATTAAATATGAGCCATACAGAAGTTATTCCACTTACCTGCTCCGTTGCTAGCGTCCTCGTCTCCATGGTTCCGTCTAAATTCGCTGGCAGCTTGCTTTTTTAGACGCGCTTGCGCAGTCCGGTCTTCTCCATTCAGCACGAGCCGCTTCAGTGTGCTCCCCGCTACAGCTCTTCTGCGCATGCGCAGACGAGCTGTCACTGCTCGGGAGCGCGCTGAAGCGGCCATTCTGCACCATCCTCTGTTAGAGGAAGGTGCAGAAACTGGAGCTGCCCAGCGGAGAAGACCAGCCCAGCCCAGCAGCCCCGAGAAGCCTCCCAGGTAAGTGATGGGTCGGGGGGGGGCTGCCGCTGCGCCGGGCTGCGCCGGGGGGGGGGCTGTCGCTGCGCCGGGGGAGCTAGCGCTAGGCCGGGGGGGCTGTCGCTGCGCCGGGGGAGCTAGCGCTAGGCCGGGGGGGCTGTCGCTGCGCCGGGGGAGCTAGCGCTGGGGAGCCGGGGGCTAGCGCCGGTTACCTGCTGTCTGGTCGGCGGCTGCGGGGCGTCTGGTCGGCGGCTGCGATGCGTCCGGTTGCCATGGAGACACAGCTGGCGGCGTCTCGGGAGCGCGCACGTCGGGCTGCAGCGAGCGACTGGGAAAGAGCCGGCGGCCATCTTGAGGAAACTTTTATAACTTGCTGAAACGCTGGAACGGTAAGTACGAACCAGCTAGAAATGTCATTTACAGGGGGGCTTAGTAATGTGTGTTTAATGGGGGGGACTGGGCAAAAAAAAAAATTAACTGCTTCCTCGAGACATCTCCTTTAATAACATCCTTCCATTGGATCCTTCCTACTCCCTTTCTGAGTTAATTAAAATCTGCCTTTCTGAAATCCAACCTTGAAGTCAGTCCTCTCAGGTATTCCTCCCCCTGTTATCCACAATTCAATGATAGCATGATCACTGCCTCCTAAGGTCCCAACCACCCATATTTCCTCAACTATTTCCTCCCTGTTGGTAAGAATTAGGCCCAAGATAGTAGATCCCCTTGTTTTCTCTTCTACTTTTTGGAAGATAATGTTGTCAGCAAGAGCAGTCAAGAATTTCTTGCATCCATTACTTTTGCCTGAGAGAGATTCCCAACAAATGTCTTCAGCATCCGGTGACCAGGCCAACAGCTGAGGAGACAGTGGAGTAGAGAAAGGCCTTGTCATGGGTGACTCTATCATCTCCTCCCCTGGGGGTAGCTCAGGGCCCGACCACGTTACCGCTGGGGGAGATCACAGGGGTAGTAACCAGGGGTTACTTTAAGTCCAGTGGCCACTCCGGTGGATCTCACAGATGCAGTAAAGTAGTCCACACACAGGGTAACTTTCTGAACAAGAACTGGGAATGGTCGATTCTGCTTGTTTACTGTAAACTCTTGAACTCAAATCCACATAAACAGTCTTGGTACAGAAACAACAAGTCAGAGTGGTGCAACAGGGAGGATTTTCGAGGTATTTGGATAATCCACAGTCCAAGTTATCTGTGAAATTCATCTCCCTGCAAACTCTCTCTCTTTACCGGTCAACACTCACTCTCATTTTTCCTTCTTTTCGCCATGAAGCGGTTTGTTCTTTTCTGAGCGCTCAGCAGAAGCACCAAGGTCTCCTGGGTAGAATGTGCCCAGGCTGAGTGTAAAGAAGTCACTTGGCTTCTTCCATATTTTTTCACATACCTACTGATCTCACGGACTCTCTGCCAGACTTCTTTCACTCATTGACTAACTTGATGACTCATTTACTTTCTTTGCATTCTTGCAAACATATATATATATCTTTTTTAAAAAAAAATAAATATATATATATATATATAGAATGATCACATGACCACAAACAATACACACAAAACGATACATTTTCCAGACAGGACTAGACATACCAAAAATGAACCCTCTCAGTCCTGCAACCATTCAATACACATAAGTCAAATGCATGCCACAGATATGAGAGTTATGATATAGAATGACAGTTTCAAGTCACAAAGAAGAATTTGGGAATATTGATAAAATTGCTAACAACTTTTGACACGTTCAATAGAGGGTTAAATTATTCATGAGGATTTATGCGTGAATGGGAGGTATGAGAATTGTATAGCACGGATAACACTTCTGGCCCGATGCCCCCCCCCTTCCCCCTTCCCAACAATAATTCAGGGGCCATAAAACTTTCAGTCCCTTATTAGTGTCTACTAGTTAAAAATGTTTCTGTTGCTGTATTCCTTTAAGTGCAAACCAATCACATCCATGTCTGTGCCTTGTCATAAGTGTGTATAAATATGCATGCCTCTTTGGATCTATTTCATTTAAGCCTGAAGAAGAACCTTGCGTTGAAAAAGCTCGCTATAACATCATGTATTTTTGTTAGGCATTATAAGGTATCATATCTACAAGATTACGTGGTTTCTCTTGCTGGGAACAATGATAGACAAGACACTGGCAAGACATTGGCCCGAGACAAACATAGAACATTATAGAGGGGCCCTACTAAGTTAAAATCTCCCATGATCACTATTTTGTGCTTTTATGAGAACTTGGCTATCTGATGTTCACGCAGCTTATAGTAAATGCCTAAGGCCGCCTGCAGACGAGCGGGTCGGATCCATCGGCGAGAATTCTCACCGCGGGACCCGACCCGAGCGCCTGCAGGGACGAGCGCCTACTCACCCACCCCCGGCGGCCCCGGCTCTTTCATGTGCTGGCTGCCGGGCAGCAGGCACATGCGCAGACCGGAGCCGGCGGCCGGGTGAGTGACGTTTCTGTGCGTGGCTCTGTGAGCCCCACACCGAAATAGGACATGCCGCGGTTTGTTTGCTGCGCAAGATTTCGCGCGGCCAAACCGCGGCTGTCTGCATAGGAGTGCGTATTGTAATGCACTCCTATGCAGGCTTTCAGTGGCGGAAATCTGTGCAGGCGGCCTAAAATGGGGTCCTTTTCTGTTGTTCTCTCCTTGTATTCTTACCCAAACAGTTTCTACAGAACTACCATGCTCAGAAGCTTGAATCTCTGTGGAGATGTATGCTTTCCTTACATACAGCACAACATCTCCTACTCTTTTATTAGGTCTGTTTCTTAAATAAATAAATTGTATCCTTTAGCCTTGTATTCCAATTATGTGTATGCATTTCTCTTTCTTTGTTATTTATTTCCCATGCTCTGTGCATTTGTGTAGAAACAATTTGTGATTGGTTTCTTTTACTCCTCTACTTTCCTTCTGATTTTTTTGTTTTTATTCTCTCTACTTCTAATAGCAAGGTTCTCAATTGTATTCAATAGCTTTGAAGTTTCCCTTTAAAATCCTGGATGGGACCTGAACAGAACATATCTTGGCCATTATAGAAAATTGCTGAAATGAAGACCAAAGCTCACCGTGTTTTTCTTACCAGCACAGAATGGTGCAAATTAACAGAAAAGAAGCCGAAATGGAGACCTATTGGTAAATAGGTCTCCATTTCAGCAGTTTTCTATAATGGCCAGAACCCGTTCAGGACCCGTTTAAGAGTACTGTTATCAGGATTTTAAACGGACACCCTAATGCAACCCCTGCATGGAGCATAGATGTGATGTGAGCACAGCACGCACCCAGATGGCACACAGTAGAGCATCTTCGGCTGGGTTCCCTCTGCATATCAGAGTGTGTGCTCAGTTTCTCAATCCCGGGGTTCTGTCTAAACCACTGAAAACTGAGTTGGTGAAATGGAGACTACTTTGGCCTTCAATTTAGCAGGATTCCGTTTGTTATTTTGTTATTTTTCCCAAAACAGAATAGTCAACTACACTATTATATCCTGCAAAAATTCACAAAAGGAATGGAGTCCTGCTAAAACGGAGACCAACGTTGTCTTCATTTCACTAATGACAACATATGGTTTTATCCAGGGTTCTGTCTGAACGCTGTTTTTGGTGATTCAGACAGAATCCAGGATGGAATACCTAAGTGTACACTGAAATGCAGTGTGGACCTAGCTTTACCAACACATAGGCACATTTTCACACCTACTTGCGCACCCATAGGCTTGCTTTTACATACATGTGCGGACTTCACTAGCGGACACTGCAGGAGCGGAGGAACAGCAGAATGTAGAGTTCTGAGAAAAGACTGTCCAGAATTGTTATATTATTGAGAATACAATTATTTACTAAAATAGACATGTCAGCAGAGAGGTCCTTTTTGAAGAGGTCTTCCAATTTATGGCATATCTACAGTACATTCCATACATGCCAGATAAGTTGGGGTCTTATCCTTGGATTATCCACTTGCTCAAAGCCTTTTTCATTGAAATCAACGTGAGCCATGCCTGCAGTTAGGAGCGCCAGCCACTACATAGAGGTAGGCGCGGAGACTTCTGCTGCTCCCACTCTGACCTCAGTGTATTTGCGGCACTGACAGCACTCGCCCACTCAGCTGATCGGTAGAGATTCCGAGGGACAGCCACCGGCTTATCACCTATTGATGACCTATCCTGTGGATAGGTCATCAGTAGTATTCTCCCTGGAAAACCCCTTTAACATGTTATATGTACCTGAAAATGGGGTCACTGAAAAGTAACAAATTAGCATGTACTCAGGTTAAAGGGTATTTGCAACTTATACAGTACATTTATAGAATATCCACAGGATATAGTATAAATGCCTGATAGATGCGGGTTCCACCTCTGAGACCTGTACCTACTCGTATCATTAGAGTGGGAGTCCCCTGACCTCATCCAGACTCACCTCCGCAACCATCACTGGCCAGGATTACGGAAAGAGGCAAACTGACTGCTCTATGGTATTTCCACAACTCAAATAGAAGTGAATGGGAGTTATGGATATTACATAGCACAGCGAGATACACTGTCTTTGCAACTAGGCAGGTACATAAAACAGTGTAGCTTGCTGTGCCATGCTGTTTCTGTAACTCCTATTCACTTCCATGGAAGTTAGGGAAACAGAATAGAACAGCAAGTTCAGAGCTGTTTCTGTAACTGCAGCCACTGATGGTCGCAGGATACGGACAAGTATTTCCATCTGATCCATTA
This sequence comes from Eleutherodactylus coqui, assembly GCF_035609145.1. Classification (NCBI taxonomy): domain Eukaryota; kingdom Metazoa; phylum Chordata; class Amphibia; order Anura; family Eleutherodactylidae; genus Eleutherodactylus; species Eleutherodactylus coqui. The sequence continues at coordinate 297,878,166 of NC_089837.1, forward strand.
AAGGGGTGGTCTGAGTTATACTTTTTGACTAAAAGTATTTCTCAGAATAGTTGATCGGCTGGGATCTGCCGCTTGGGACCCCTATCGATCATTTGCGCGGGCGCATGCTGTCAGTGCCGCAAATACACTGAGGTCGGAGTGGAAGCAGCGGAAGTCTCTGAGTCGACTTATGTGTAGTGGCCGGTGTTTCTAACTGGAGGGCCAGCTCGTGTTGATTTCAATGAAGAAGGCTTTGAGCTTCCTCATTCAGTGGGCCTCTCAGCAGTAGGTCTCCACTGAATAAAAACTTTTGACATGTCTCTCTCAAATTTTTTCCGAAAAGTGTAGTTACTCTTCAAGGCTGGTTTCACATGGCTGAGAAAATCGTGCAAGATCTGTGCATTTGGAAACGTACAAATTTTGCACAAATATGAACCCCATTCATTTGAATGAAAGGAAGCCAAAAATGCACCATCAGATAGACTGAAGGGCAGGTTCAATCACCATAGATCCTGGTAGTATGCAGAGGGCCTGTTTTATCTCACTCATATTGCAATCTGCCTCTCTGCATCCTACCAGGATCTTTGGTGATTGTTCCTGCCCTTCAGTCTATCTGATGGTGCATTTTTGGCTCCTTTTTCTGTGAGTTACATCTTGGTACTTTTTTTCTCTCACCTCTGAGATTCGATTCATTTGAATGGGTTCATAAACATAAGCGATTGCCATGTGGGAAACACTACGATGCCATGCGGGAAACATATTGTGGCAAGGTTTTACTCTTTAATACAAAGGGTAAAATTTGCGGAGCAAATCCTCAAAAAATCTACATGTGCAATATTTCACGGTGAGTTCAATGTAGAATTGCCTCAAGTTCATCATGGCACATCTGAACCCAACTTTATTATTCCACAATATTTTCATTGCAGTGTCAGAATATAATATATTCAACAATAAATTCCAAAGATTTCTTTTCTTTAAAAATTGGAACAGATATGGTAATAAAACATAGAGAACAATGAGAATCATTCTTGGGGAAGAGACAAAAGATAATAAGAGGTTTATTTGACTGTAGAACAATGTTTTTGTATTAAATATGTTACGTGCCAGAGACCTCATTTCCTTTTAAATTGCTATTCTTCTTAAAGCAGAACTTGTCACATCAGTATTTATTTGTTGTGCTATTATTTGTTTCATCTGGTGTCTAATTTATTATAAATTATCATTCCCTTACATCCTATCAGCAGCACCATAATGGGGTACTACCTCCCCTGCATACTAGTAGGACGGATGGTAAATTTTTAGAAACAAATTTTTATTGAAATATCAATGAACAATCCGATATGCAGTAAAATAAATGAGGGTTTACATAAGCATAATACAAGGGATGATATGTTAAACCTAAAGCACTCTGTTTTCTCCCTAAAATTTTGAAATCTAACTAACAAGAAAAAAAGCATACAGCTTGCTGGGAGATAACGTTACAAAATTTGCTCATGTAAGATCTGATTGTAAAAAAACGATTTGATCCATTTTCCCCAAACCAATAGATATTTTTTTTGTAATTCTAATACTTGCTAATGTACCTTCCGGTTTACAATTATTTTTTATACAGGGTATTACTTCATTTAGCGATGGAACCTCATTTTTTCCCAGTTTTTTACTAACATTTTTAAAAAGTTACAGATTTATAAACTATCTGTAATTCAGCTAATTCTTCATAAAGAAGCATAGAACAGTGTCATTCTAGGGCACATGTGTCAAACACAAGGCCCGCTGTCTCGTGTTATGTGGCCCGCGGCGTGCCGACGCCACTCACCACTGCAACGATTACCAGCGGGGGTGCCACAGCTCCCCGCTGGTAACCACGCTGTTACCGCTGATCCTCCTCCCCTGAGTCCCCTGCTCATCAGTTCCGCAGGAGAGGACTTGGGGAGGAAGCATGCCAAGCGCACACACTGATGTCAGTGTGCATCCGGGCTCAGGGCAAGCAGAGAGGGAGCGACGCTGACAGGAAGGAAGAGGTAAGTATATGGGGGGGCTGCTTATTACTGAGAGGGGAGGGGCTACTTATTACTGTGGGGGGGCTGCTTATTACTTGGGATGGGGTATTATTGGGTGGGGGGCTGCTCATTACCAGGGGGGCTGCTTATTACAGGGGGTGGGGGGGCTGCTTATTACTGGGGGGGGGTGCTTATTACTGGGGGGAGGGGCTACTTATTACTGTGGGGGGGCTGCTTATTACTTGGGATGGGGTATTATTGGGTGGGGGGCTGCTCATTACCAGGGGGGCTGCTTATTACAGGGGGTGGGGGGGCTGCTTATTACTGGGGGGGGGGGGGTGCTGCTTATTACTGAGGGGGGGCTGCTTATTATTATTACTGAGGTGGGGGCTTATTACTGAGGGGGCTTATTATTATTACTGAGGTGGGGGCTTATCACTTTGGGGTGAGCTTATAATTATAACGTTGCTATGGGGGTTAATATTACTAATTGGGCCACTGTGGGAGTTTTTATTTTTACTGGGGCCACTATCAGGGTCACTATTAGGGCTCGTTTACACGGGTGTAATTGTATTTCGGTCATACAAATACGCTGCGTATTTGCGCAATCGAAAATCGCTTATGCCTGTATATTTGCGTACGCGAAAAGGAACGCAGATGGGCCCATTGAAATGGTGTGCACATATGCAGTGAATACATAGGTTTCCTGCACATTCACCATGTATTTGCGCGGCCCATTCACTTCAATGGCCTATTGGGGTGCATCGTAAGCAACAAAATAGGTCATGCTGTGTGAAAATATACATCATGTGAATGAACTGATTGAAATCAATGCTGGTTCCTGCATTCTCACAGCGGGATCCGACCCGGCTGTCTGCAGGCGGCCTTACAATCGGCCCTTTGAAGGTCACTATAAGCCTGATGTGGCCCTCGGTAAAAATGACTTTGACACCCCTGTTCTAGGGGAATCTGCAAAACATACTCAAGGAGACATCTTATTTGGCTCCAGTCATTGGCAATTAGAGGACACTCCCAGAACAGGTGTTTTAATGTTCCTTGAAACATGTGCAGCATTTGTTGGAGAGTGAGGGGTTTCCAATGTATTCGTTCAGATGGCTTATTTTTACCCGCATAAAAACATTGCGCTGGGAATCATAGGACATCGGCGACAGAATACAGTGGCCGATTTTATATACGGCCGGAAAAGATAGGTTTTGCTTTATCTTTCGGCCAATATACACTGGCAGCTCCCATAGGTTTCAATGGAAGCTGCAGCCAGTGCTGCTAAAACATGACAGGTATCTCTGTTTAGGCAATGAAAGTAATTCCAAGGATTTGTGCCACTGAAGGAATTCCAGGCTGCGACATATATACGCCGGAAGCCAGCCGTGTAAGTGGACGAGAAAATGCTAATTTTAGCTGCGACACGATCGCGGCTTCTTCTTGTTAATGCAATTTTCGCTCACGATGTGGCCAGTGTAAAAACGTATTGCCCATGTGAAAAAGGCCTGAAGACGCACTGGGGTAAGATACCAACAGTACAACAATTTCCTAGAGGATTCTAAGTGAGAAGCAAAATTCGATAATGAAGAAACTAAAGTAAATGATTTATGCCATTGCTCTTCGCTGATCAAAATATTTAACTCTTGTTCCCAATGATCTAGGCAAGAAAGTTTCTCTACTGATAACTTATTACAAATAGCTGAATACATTCTTGAGACTCCTTTAGAAGTATTGTTGAGATTAGAAAATACCATTTTGAAGATAGATTTAAGTGTGGTTCTGGAATTGAGTAAGTAAGTGACATATTTTGACATATTTACTAAATTCGTTCAAAAGGTATGCAAAATTTACTAAAAATGTCACCAAAGGGCATAAAGTGAGACCCTTTCTATATATTAGAGGTATGCTTTATTCCTGCATTAAGCCAATTACTGATTGTAAGATCCAAAATAATGAATGATTAAATTTGAAAAGGTATCGCAGAGATTCTTAAGGGAATAAGGGATTGTGAGACAATTATATGTCTCCATGCTATAACACCAGCTTAAATGGTTAAATACAATGAGCCTGATATTGAGATCCCAATTGAGATTGGCCATAACAGAATATTTGCAGGCAAAGAGTTTGGAAATGATTTTTCTATGGTTAGATGGTTCTAAATGTTTCCACTGTCTGGCTTGGTCAAGAATTGTAGTGTAGTGATAGTGGAAGATTGTGGTACTCTTTTATTGATAGGGCGAAAAATAATGTTCACTGCGACGCGAGGATGTTTTCCTTTCCACATATATTTGTTAAGGGTTCTCTGCAGACTCCAAAATAAATACAAAATTTTACGGCTAATTAACATTTTTTATCTACACTATTCTGCCAACCACAGAAACTTCATATTTAAGATATTTGTTCAAATCTTGTTCAATGTCTTGAAGTAAAGGGGAATAATTAAGTTGAAAACTTGTGAGGGTAAAGATCATTTTATGCTCAAATAAGGTAATGAGGCTGATACCAAAGGGATCTGAAATTTTATTTTAAGTGAAGATTTAATATGATTGGATATATACAGTCCCAGGATTTGTGACTAATTCTCCGAACTTACCCCCACCCCCGTCCAGCCTCCTTTCATTGCAAATAGTGCAGAGGGGCGGAGAGGAGGCAGAGAGGGGGCCGGAGCTCAGTTCCTGCTCCTGGCTCTTCCATCCTCCCCCCTACACATGAGGACGACGTATATCGGCTCGGCGTGAAAACCGAGCCGATATACGTTCGTGGGAATGCAGCCTTAGTGATATTTAGCTTATATAGGTAATGGCACTATCCTGTTTCAATAGTCTATAACTGTACCCAATGATGATTTGGGTTCAGACAATGCAATAGTTACATAATCCTCGAAAAGTCCTATTTTGTGTTTTTGTTTGACAATGGTTATTCCAGTTACTTCTTTTGTACTTCTTATCCATTCTGCTAGGGGTTGCATAACTAACGTGAAAATTAACAGAAAAGTGGACAACCTTGCTGGGTACCCTTAGAGCTATAACTTTTGAGCTATAACCTGAAGCTGTTATATCAGCAGAAGGGTTAGAACACAAAGCCATAATGGAAATATGGGCTATACTTGTAATGCTGAATTTGTGAAGCACTGCATTCAAATACTCCCAGTGGACTCTGTCAAATACCTTCTCCACATCCAGGTAAAGAAGCAGAGAAGGTATCCGAGTGCTCTTGACATAATTAATAATTTTAACAAAGTGGAGGGTACCATCCACTGAACACCTGCCTTGGTCCAACTTGGTCTTGAGATACTATAGTCGGTAATATATATGCTCTGGAATTTTCCCTGGTTTAGGTAAAGTTATGATAGTTGCACATAACATCTCTTTAGGAATTTCTCTAGTGTTTTGAATAATATTAAAGAGGGTCAGTAAATGAGGAGATAGAATGTCTTGAAATGCGTTCTAGTATTTGTTTGAAAACCCATCAGGCCCAGGAATTTTATTTGATTTAAGTGTGTTAAAAGCTTCAATGACTTCCTCAAGGGAGATTGGTTCGGATAATATATCCAACTGTTGGTCAGATATTTTAGGAAGTGAAACAGAGTCCAAAAAAGTAGAGATGCCCCTAGCAATGGGTTGAGGGGTCTTTAAGTCTTTAGAAAAGTTATATAGAGAGACACAATACTCCTCTATAACAACACCTATTCCTTGAGGGTTAAATACCCTATGATTTTCCTTATTAAAAATATATGGACTTGAGTTAATCGAGTGACCTTTAAGAAATGATGCTAGCAGCATACTTCCTTTATTACCTTGACTATAGTATCCAACTGATGAAGTTGGTCTTGAAGATTGTGGATCATATCTGCTCTAGGAGTATTTTATTGTTCAATTACAATAGTCAACAAAATAAAATACTAAGAGAATGTCTGCTCTAAGTATGTTATTTAAGTGACTCAAATGAATAATATTACTTGAAAGATGTAGTTTTAATTCCCCCTTTTCTCTTTTATTTGCAGTTGCCATACTAATAAAGTAATCCCTAATGTAAGCTTTATGGGCACACCAAAGTGATGCTGGATGTGTATCAGAGGTCCAGTTATCCACAAAATAAGAGTACTTAGAGGAACGTAAATAGTAATTATTTAATCTCCAGGAAGCCACTGTAGTACCTTATTATATGCTTCAGCAATAGTTAGAGAAATAGGGGCATGGTTAGACCACATAATTACCCCAATTTTAGAGGATACTGTACGTTGGTAAAGCAATTAAAACGGGTGTAGGTTTTATGATGGTGCGAGAAAAACGTATAGTCCCTCTCTAGAAGATGCTGTATTCAAAGGAGTCAAGATTTTGTGGTTGGGTTTCATGTGCTTTACATGATGTAGACATTTTCTATCTGTCTTATTTGATTAACTGCCTTTTTCTTGTCACTATGATAGCTCTGTCCTAAAAAGCAAAACTTTTCAAAACCTGCCCTAGAGGGTGTTGTAATGCAGTCTGTTCCAACACTGGTTATATAGCATCAGAGGGTTTGAAGGTTATCTACAAAAGTTGAGACACCTGTAGGGATAGTTTGCATGCAATTTCAAACCACAATATGCTTTCTGTGCTGTAGAACAGCTGTCCTTAAAGGGGTTTACCCAGGGAGAATACTATTGATGACCTATCCTCAAGTCCATTGCTCGGGACCCCAGACAATCAACTATTGAGCGCCGTGTCTGTAGTTAGAAGCGCAAGCTACTACACAGAGGTCGGAGCAGAGACTTCCACTGCTCCCACTCCGACCTCTGTGTAGTGTAATCAGCTGATCATTCGAGGTCATGAGCGACGGACCCCAGCTGATCAACTATTGATTACCTATAGAGATGAGCGAGCACCAAAATGCTCGGGTGCTCGTTACTCGGGACGAAATTTTCGCGATGCTCGAGGGTTCGTTTCAAGTAACGAACCCCATTGAAGTCAATGGGCAACCCGAGCATTTTTGTATATCGCCGATGCTCGCTAAGGTTTCCATTTGTGAAAATCTGGGCAATTCAAGAAAGTGATGGGAACAACACAGCAACGGATAGGGCAGGTGAGGGGCTACATGTTGGGCTGCATCTCAAGTTCCCAGGTCCCACTATTAAGCCACAATAGCGGCAAGAGTGCCCCCCCCTCTCAACAATTTTTAGCAATGCATACCTTAGCTAAGCACCAAACTACCTCCAACAAAGCACAATCACTGCCTGCATGACACTCCGCTGCCACTTCTCCTGGGTTACATGCTGCCCAACCCCCCCCCCCACGACCCAGTGTCCACAGTGCACGCCAAAGTGTCCCTGCGCAGCCTTCAGCTGCCCTCATGCCACACCACCCTCTTGTCTATTTATAAGTGCGTCTGCCATGAGGAGGAACCGCAGGCACACACTGCAGAGGGTTGGCACGGCTAGGCAGCGACCCTCTTTAAAAGGGGCGGGGCGATAGCCCACAATGCTGTACAGAAGCAATGAGAAATATAATCCTGTGCCACCGCCATCAGGAGCTGCACACGTGGGCATAGCAATGGGGAACCTATGTGCCACACACTATTCATTCTGTCAAGGTGTCTGCATGCCCCAGTCAGACCGTGGTTTTTTATGAATAGTCACAGGCAGGTACAACTCCGCAATGGGAATTCTGTGTGCACCCACAGCATGGGTGGCTCCCTGGAACCCACCGGCTATACATAAATGTATGCCATTGCAGTGCCCTGGACAGCAGAGCTAACGTCAGATTAAATGCAGGTGGGCTTCGGCCCACACTGCATGCCCCAGTCAGACTGGGGTTCTTTAGAAGAGGTCACATGCAGTTACAACTCCGTGTGGACCAACAGCATGGGTGGGTGCCAGGAAGCCACCGGCGGTACATAAATATATCCCATTGCATTGCCCATCACAGCTGAGGTAATGTCATGTTTAATGCAGGTGGGCTTCGGCCCACACTGCATGCCCCAGTCAGACTGGGGTTCTTTAGAAGTGGACACATGCAGTTACAACTCCGTGTGGACCAACAGCATGGGTGGGTGCCAGGAAGCCACCGGCGGTACATAAATATATCCCTTTGCATTGCCCATCACAGCTGAGGTAATGTCATGTTTAATGCAGGTGGGCTTCGGTCCACACTGCATGCCCCAGTCAGACTGGGGTTCTTTAGAAGTGGACACATGCAGTTACAACTCCGTGTGGACCGACAGCATGGGTGGGTGCCAGGAAGCCACCGGCGGTACATAAATATATCCCATTGCATTGCCCATCACAGCTGAGGTAATGTCATGTTTAATGCAGGTGGGCTTCGGCCCACACTGCATGCCCCAGTCAGACTGGGGTTCTTTAGAAGTGGAGACATGCAGTTACAACTCCGTGTGGACCGACAGCATGGGTGGCTCCCTGGAACCCACCGGCGGTACATAAATATATCCCATTGCAGTGCCCAGCACAGCTGATGTAACGTCAGCTTTAATGCAGGTGGGCAAAAAATTTATTGGATTACACTGTAGGCGAGGGCCCCCAAAAATTGGTGTACCAACAGTACTAATGTACCTCAGAAAAATTGCCCATGCCCAACCAAGAGGGCAGGTGAAACCCATTAATCGCTTTGGTTAATGTGGCTTAATTTGTAACTAGGCCTGGAAGCAGCCCAGTTAAAATAAAAATTGGTTCAGGTGCAAGTTTCAACGCTTTAATGAGCATTGAAACGTATAAAAATTGTTTACAAAAATTATATGACTGAGCCTTGTGGGCCTAAGAAAAATTGCCTGTTCAGCATGATTACGTGAGTTTTCAGGAGGAGGAGCAGGCGGAGGAGGATGAATATTATACACAGATTGATGAAGCTAAAAGGTCCACGTTTTTGATGGTGATAGAGAACAATGCTTCCATCCGCGGGTGCAGCCTACGTATTGTTTAGGTATCGCTGCTGTCCGCTGGTGGAGAAGAGAAGTCTGGGGAAATCCAGGCTTTGTTCATCTTGATGAGTGTAAGCCTGTCGGCACTGTCGGTTGACAGGCGGGTACGCTTATCTGTGATGATTCCCCCAGCCGCACTAAACAACCTCTCTGACAAGACGCTAGCCGCAGGACAAGCAAGCACCTCCAGGGCATACAGCGCGAGTTAAGGCCACATGTCCAGCTTCGTCACCCAGTAGTTGTAGGGGGCAGAGGCATCACGGAGGACGGTCGTGCGATCGGCTACGTACTCCCTCACCATCCTTTTACAGTGTTCCCGCCTTGACTGGGGAGCGGTGACACAGTCTTGCTGGGGAGCCAGAAAGCTGTCAAAGGCCTTAGAGAGTGTTCCACTGCCTGTGCTATACATGCTACCTGATCTCCGCGCCTCCCCTGCTACCTGGCCCTCGGAACTGCGCCTTCGGCCACTAGCGCTGTCGGATGGGAATTTTACCATCAGTTTGTCCGCCAGGGTCCTGTGGTATAGCATCATTCTCGAACCCCTTTCCTCTTCGGGAATGAGAGTGGAAAGGTTCTCCTTATACCGTGGGTCGAGCAGTGTGTACACCCAGTAATCCGTAGTGGCCAGAATGCGTGTAACGCGAGGGTCACGAGAAAGGCATCCTAACATGAAGTCAGCCATGTGTGCCAGGGTACCTGTACGCAACACATGGCTGTCCTCACTAGGAAGATCACTTTCAGGATCCTCCTCCTCCTCCTCAGGCCATACACGCTGAAAGGATGACAGGCAAGCAGCATGGGTACCCTCAGCAGTGGGCCAAGCTGTCTCTTCCCCCTCCTCCTCATCCTCCTCCCCCTCCTCCTCCTCCTCCTCAACGCGCTGAGATATAGACAGGAGGGTGCTCTGACTATCCAGCGACATACTGTCTTCCCCCGCCTCTTTTTCCGAGCGCAAAGCATCTGCCTTTATGCTTTGCAGGGAACTTCTCAAGAGGCATAGCAGAGGAATGGTGACGCTAATGATTGCAGCATTGCCGCTCACCATCTGGGTAGACTCCTCAAAGTTTCCAAGGACCTGGCAGATGTCTGCCAACCAGGCCCACTCTTCTGTAAAGAATTGAGGAGGCTGACTCCCACTGCGTTGCCCATGTTGGAGTTGGTATTCCACTATAGCTCTACGCTGCTCATAGAGCCTGGCCAACATGTGGAGCGTAGAGTTCCACCGTGTGGGCACGTCGCACAGCAGTCGGTGCACTGGCAGATGAAACCGATGTTGCAGGGTGCGCAGGGTGGCAGTGTCCATGTGGGACGTGCGGAAATGTGCGCCGAGCCGGCGCGCCTTTCCGAGCAGGTCTGACAAGCGTGGGTAGCTTTTCAGAAAGCGCTGAACCACCAAATTAAAGACGTGGGCCAGGCATGGCACGTGCGTGAGGCTGCCGAGCCGCCACCAGGTTACGGCCGTTGTCACACACGACCATGCCCGGTTGGAGGCTCAGCGGCGCACGCCAGCGGTCGGTCTGCTCTGTCAGACCCTGCAGCAGTTCGTGGGCCATGTGCCTCTTCTCTCCTAAGCTGAGTAGTTTCAGCACGGCCTGCTGACGCTTGCCCACCGCTGTGCTGCCGTGCCGCGCGACACCGACTGCTGGTGACGTGCTGCTGCTGACACGTCTTGATTGCGAGACAGAGGTTGCGTAGGAGGAGGAGGAGGAGGGTGGTTTAGTGGAGGAAGCATACACCGCCGCAGATACCACCACCGAGCTGGGGCCCGCAATTCTGGGGGTGGGTAGGACGTGAGCGGTCCCAGGCTCTGACTCTGTCCCAGCCTCCACTAAATTCACCCAATGTGCCGTCAGGGAGATATAGTGGCCCTGCCCACCTGTGCTTGTCCACGTGTCTGTTGTTAAGTGGACCTTGGCAGTAACCGCGTTGGTGAGGGCGCGTACAATGTTGCGGGAGACGTGGTCATGCAGGGCTGGGACGGCACATCGGGAAAAGTAGTGGCGACTCCGTTTCCACAACCCTATACGGCAGCATCTCCAGGCTGATAAATTTGGCTATGTGCACCTTTAACGCTTGAGCGTGCGGGTACGTGGTGGCGTACTTGCGCTTGTGCTCCAACACTTGCGCTAGCAACGGCTGGACGGTGCGCTGAGAGACATTGGTGGATGGGGCCGAGGTCAGCGGAGTTGAGGGTGTGGGTGTAGGCCAGGAGACGGTAGTGCCTGTGTCCTGAGAGGGGAGTTGGATCTCAGTGGCAGGTTGGGGCACAGGGGGAGAGACAGCGGTGCAAACCGGAGGCGGGGTGCTTGGCCATCATATGTCTGCGCATGCTGGTGGTGGTGAGGCTGGTGGTGGTGGCTCCCCGGCTGATCTTGGCGCGACAAAGGTTGCACACCACTGTTCTTCGGTCGTCTGCACTCTCAGTGAAAAACTGCCAGACCTTTGAGCACCTCGGCCTCTGCAGGGTGGCATGGCGCGAGGGGGCGCTTTGGGAAACAGTTGGTGGATTATTCGGTCTGGCCCTGCCTCTACCCCTGGCCACCGCACTGCCTCTTCCAACCTGCCCTGCTGCTGCACTTGCCTCCACCTCTGAAGACCTGTCCTCAGTAGGCGTAGAAAACCAGGTGGGGTCAGTCACCTCATCGTCCTGCTGCTCTTCCTCCAAATCCTCTGTGCGCTCCTCCCTCGGACTTACTCCAATTACTACTACCTGAGTGATAGACAACTGTGTCTCATCGTCATCGTCCTCCTCACCCACTGAAAGCTCTTGAGACAGTTGCCGGAAGTCCCCAGCCTCATCCCCCGGACCTTGGGAACTTTCCAAAGGTTGGGCATCGGTCACGACAAACTCCTCCAGTGGGAGAGGATTCGGAACCATTGCTGCCCATTCTGGGCAGGGGCCCGAGAACAGTTCCTGGGAGTCTGCCTGCTCCTCAGAATGTGTCATTGTAATGGAGTGAGGAGGCTGGGAGGAAGGAGGAGACAGAGGATTCAGAGTTGCAGCAGTGGACGGCGCAGAATTCTGGGTGGTCGATAGATTGCTGGATGCACTTTCTGCCATCCACAACAGGACCTGCTCACACTGCTCATTTTCTAATAAAGGTCTACTGCGTGGACCCATTAATTAGATCTCTTCGGGAATGAGAGTGGAAAGGTTCTCCTTATACCGTGGGTCGAGCAGTGTGTACACCCAGTAATCCATAGTGGCCAGAATGCGTGTAACGCGAGGGTCACGAGAAAGGCATCCTAACATGAAGTCAGCCATGTGTGCCAGGGTACCTGTACGCAACACATGGCTGTCCTCACTAGGAAGATCACTTTCAGGATCCTCCTCCTCAGGCCATACACGCTGAAAGGATGACAGGCAAGCAGCATGGGTACCCTCAGCAGTGGGCCAAGCTGTCTCTTCCCCCTCCTCCTCATCCTCCTCCCCCTCCTCCTCCTCCTCCTCAACGCGCTGAGATATAGACAGGAGGGTGCTCTGACTATCCAGCGACATACTGTCTTCCCCCGCCTCTTTTTCCGAGCGCAAAGCATCTGCCTTTATGCTTTGCAGGGAACTTCTCAAGAGGCATAGCAGAGGAATGGTGACGCTAATGATTGCAGCATTGCCGCTCACCATCTGGGTAGACTCCTCAAAGTTTCCAAGGACCTGGCAGATGTCTGCCAACCAGGCCCACTCTTCTGTAAAGAATTGAGGAGGCTGACTCCCACTGCGTTGCCCATGTTGGAGTTGGTATTCCACTATAGCTCTACGCTGCTCATAGAGCCTGGCCAACATGTGGAGCGTAGAGTTCCACCGTGTGGGCACGTCGCACAGCAGTCGGTGCACTGGCAGATGAAACCGATGTTGCAGGGTGCGCAGGGTGGCAGTGTCCGTGTGGGACGTGCGGAAATGTGCGCCGAGCCGGCGCACCTTTCCGAGCAGGTCTGACAAGCGTGGGTAGCTTTTCAGAAAGCGCTGAACCACCAAATTAAAGACGTGGGCCAGGCATGGCACGTGCGTGAGGCTGCCGAGCCGCCACCAGGTTACGGCCGTTGTCACACACGACCATGCCCGGTTGGAGGCTCAGCGGCGCACGCCAGCGGTCGGTCTGCTCTGTCAGACCCTGCAGCAGTTCGTGGGCCATGTGCCTCTTCTCTCCTAAGCTGAGTAGTTTCAGCACGGCCTGCTGACGCTTGCCCACCGCTGTGCTGCCGTGCCGCGCGACACCGACTGCTGGTGACGTGCTGCTGCTGACACGTCTTGATTGCGAGACAGAGGTTGCGTAGGAGGAGGAGGGTGGTTTAGTGGAGGAAGCATACACCGCCGCAGATACCACCACCGAGCTGGGGCCCGCAATTCTGGGGGTGGGTAGGACGTGAGCGGTCCCAGGCTCTGACTCTGTCCCAGCCTCCACTAAATTCACCCAATGTGCCGTCAGGGAGATATAGTGGCCCTGCCCACCTGTGCTTGTCCACGTGTCTGTTGTTAAGTGGACCTTGGCAGTAACCGCGTTGGTGAGGGCGCGTACAATGTTGCGGGAGACGTGGTCATGCAGGGCTGGGACGGCACATCGGGAAAAGTAGTGGCGACTCCGTTTCCACAACCCTATACGGCAGCATCTCCAGGCTGATAAATTTGGCTATGTGCACCTTTAACGCTTGAGCGTGCGGGTACGTGGTGGCGTACTTGCGCTTGTGCTCCAACACTTGCGCTAGCGACGGCTGGACGGTGCGCTGAGAGACATTGGTGGATGGGGCCGAGGTCAGCGGAGTTGAGGGTGTGGGTGTAGGCCAGGAGACGGTAGTGCCTGTGTCCTGAGAGGGGAGTTGGATCTCAGTGGCAGGTTGGGGCACAGGGGGAGAGACAGCGGTGCAAACCGGAGGCGGGGTGCTTGGCCATCATATGTCTGCGCATGCTGGTGGTGGTGAGGCTGGTGGTGGTGGCTCCCCGGCTGATCTTGGCGCGACAAAGGTTGCACACCACTGTTCTTCGGTCGTCTGCACTCTCAGTGAAAAACTGCCAGACCTTTGAGCACCTCGGCCTCTGCAGGGTGGCATGGCGCGAGGGGGCGCTTTGGGAAACAGTTGGTGGATTATTCGGTCTGGCCCTGCCTCTACCCCTGGCCACCGCACTGCCTCTTCCAACCTGCCCTGCTGCTGCACTTGCCTCCACCTCTGAAGACCTGTCCTCAGTAGGCGTAGAAAACCAGGTGGGGTCAGTCACCTCATCGTCCTGCTGCTCTTCCTCCAAATCCTCTGTGCGCTCCTCCCTCGGACTTACTCCAATTACTACTACCTGAGTGATAGACAACTGTGTCTCATCGTCATCGTCCTCCTCACCCACTGAAAGCTCTTGAGACAGTTGCCGGAAGTCCCCAGCCTCATCCCCCGGACCTTGGGAACTTTCCAAAGGTTGGGCATCGGTCACGACAAACTCCTCCAGTGGGAGAGGATTCGGAACCATTGCTGCCCATTCTGGGCAGGGGCCCGAGAACAGTTCCTGGGAGTCTGCCTGCTCCTCAGAATGTGTCATTGTAATGGAGTGAGGAGGCTGGGAGGAAGGAGGAGACAGAGGATTCAGAGTTGCAGCAGTGGACGGCGCAGAATTCTGGGTGGTCGATAGATTGCTGGATGCACTTTCTGCCATCCACGACAGGACCTGCTCACACTGCTCATTTTCTAATAAAGGTCTACTGCGTGGACCCATTAATTGTGAGATGAATGTGGGGACGCCAGAAACGTGCCTCTCTCCTAATCCTGCAGCAGTCGGCTGCGATACACCTGGATCAGGAGCTCGGCCTGTGCCCACACCCTGACTTGGGCCTCCGCGTCCTCGCCCGCGTCCACGTCCTCTAGGCCTACCCCTACCCCTCAGCATGCTGTATTACCAGTAGTGCAGAAACAGAATGTAATTCTGTTGTAATTAAATGTGCCGCTTATTGGCCTGTGGTTAGAGGCTGACTTCGCTTACGGAACGCACAGCAGAGGCAGGAAAGAATTTTGCACAAGCCTGCTGTAACACTTAGCTGGCTGCGTATGAATTAGGACAACTACCCCCAGCAGAGACGCAGTACAGTCAGGACGGTCACAGGCAGCCCAAATAGATTTTTTTTCCCAAATTTTTTTGGAAAAGCCCACTGCGTATATTGACTGGATATGTCTTTCACTGTCCCTGCCTCACCAGCACTACTGGCCGTGGACTATGTAAAATTACTGCAGACTGTTTCACTCTGGACAGGATGACAGCGGTGATGTAATAGGGAACGCAGAGGCAGGAAAGAATTTTGCGCAGGCCTGCTGTAACACTTAGCTGGCTGCGTATGAATTAGGACAACTACCCCCAGCAGAGACGCAGTACAGTCAGGACGGTCACAGGCAGCCCAAATAGATTTTTTTTCCCAAATTTTTTTGGAAAAGCCCACTGCGTATATAGACTGGATATGTCTTTCACTGTCCCTGCCTCACCAGCACTACTGGCCGTGGACTATGTAAAATTACTGCAGACTGTTTCACTCTGGACAGGATGACAGCGGTGATGTAATAGGGAACGCAGAGGCAGGAAAGAATTTTGCGCAGGCCTGCTGTAACACTTAGCTGGCTGCGTATGAATTAGGACAACTACCCCCAGCAGAGACGCAGTACAGTCAGGACGGTCACAGGCAGCCCAAATAGATTTTTTTTCCCAAATTTTTTTGGAAAAGCCCACTGCGTATATAGACTGGATATGTCTTTCACTGTCCCTGCCTCACCAGCACTACTGGCCGTGGACTATGTAAAATTACTGCAGACTGTTTCACTCTGGACAGGATGACAGCGGTGATGTAAGAGAGGCAGGAAAGAATTTTGCGCAAGCCTGCTGTAACACTTAGCTGGCTGTGTATGAATTAGGACAACTACCCCCAGCAGAGACGCAGTACAGTCAGGACGGTCACAGGCAGCCCAAATAGATTTTTTTCCCCAAATTTTTTGGGAAAAGCCCACTGCGTATATAGACTGGATATGTCTTTCACTGTCCCTGCCTCACCAGCACTACTGGACGTGGACTATGTAAAATTACTGCAGACTGTTTCACTCTGGACAGGATGACAGCGGTGATGTAAGAGGCAATGCAGAGGCAGGAAAGAATTTTGCGCAAGCCTGCTGTAACACTTAGCTGGCTGCGTATGAATTAGGACAACGACCCCCAGCAGAGACGCAGTACAGTCAGTACGATCACAGGCAGCCCAAATAGATTTTTTTTCCCAAATTTTTTTGGAAAAGCCCACTGCGTATATAGACTGGATATGTCTTTCACTGTCCCTGCCTCACCAGCACTACTGGCCGTGGACTATGTAAAATTACTGCAGACTGTTTCACTCTGGACAGGATGACAGCGGTGATGTAAGAGGCAACGCAGAGGCAGGAAAGAATTTTGCGCAAGCCTGCTGTAACACTTAGCTGGCTGTGTATGAATTAGGACAACTACCCCCGGCAGAGACGCAGTACAGTCAGGACGGTCACAGGCAGCCCAAATAGATTTTTTTTCCCAAATTTTTTTGGAAAAGCCCACTGCGTATATAGACTGGATATGTCTTTCACTGTCCCTGCCTCACCAGCACTACTGGCCGTGGACTATGTAAAATTACTGCAGACTGTTTCACTCTGGACAGGATGACAGCGGTGATGTAAGAGGCAACGCAGAGGCAGGAAAGAATTTTGCGCAAGCCTGCTGTAACACTTAGCTGGCTGTGTATGAATTAGGACAACTACCCCCAGCAGAGACGCAGTACAGTCAGGACGGTCACAGGCAGCCCAAATAGATTTTTTTCCCCAAAATTTTTTTGGAAAAGCCCACTGCGTATATAGACTGGATATGTCTTTCACTGTTCCTGCCTCACCACCACTACTGGCCGTGGACTATGTAAAATTACTGCAGGACGCAATGCTCTGGACGCAATGCTCTGCGCGGCCGATATACAAAAAAAAAAAAAAATGTGCAAGACGGCAAAAAGCAGCCTCAACAGTACTGCACACGGTCAGATGTGGCCCTAAGAAGGACCGTTGGGGTTCTTGAAGCCTAAAATCACTCCTAACGCTCTCCCTATAGCAGCTCCGGCATCAGCAGCACTTTCCCTGATCTCTGTCAGAATGCATCTGTGGCGAGCCGCGGGAGGGGCCGATTTATATACTCGGGTGACACCTGATCTCGCCAGCCACTCACTGCAGGGGGGTGGTATAGGGCTTGAACGTCGCAGGGGGAAGTTGTAATGCCTTCCCTGTCTTTCTATTGGCCAGAAAAGCGCGCTAACGTCTCAGAGATGAAAGTGAAAGTAACTCGAACATCGCGTGGTGCTCGCCTCTAGTAACGAGTATCTCGAACACGCTAATACTCGAACGAGTATCAAGCTCGGACGAGTACGTTCGCTCATCTCTAATTACCTATTCTAAGGATAGATCATCAATTGTATTTTCTCCCGGAAAACCACTTTAATGTGTTCTCTGAAAAAAACTGTTTGGTTAAAATCAAAAAATTCGGACTATTGTTGCATTTCAGGCTAGAATTCCATAATATTTTTATGTTTTTAAATTACTTTTAAACCTTTAAACCATTTCATGTTATTTGTTAGACTTGAAACGTGTTAATGTCAAAAATAACTGGAAAACTGAGATGTTCTAAAGCCTGAGCCTGCCTCCTCATATATATAGCCAATAGGGGTCCTTTTTTGGTTTGAGAATTCTTCTAGAGCCCATACATGGGTGTATCTGGGTGTTTTGTTTATATACAGCATTTTAACCCCTTAGTGACCAAGCCTGTTTGCGCCTTAATGACCAGGCCAAATTTTGCACTTTGTTTTCCTATACCAAGCCGAGATTGGAAAGGCTCATGAGTGTCAGAATAATAGATACCCCCCCAAATGACCTCATTTTAAAAACTACACCCCTTAATGTATTCACTGAGGGGTGTCATGAATATTTTGACCCCACAGTTTTTTTTCAGGAATTAATTCAATTTAGAGGAGAAAAAGTAAAATTTCATATTTTTGCAAACCTGTCATTTTAAAGACATATTTTTTTCCTATAGTTTACATGAAAATCAGGATTTACACCCCAAAATGGATACCCCTATTTCTCCCGTGTTCAGAAATATACCCATTGTGGCCCTATTGTTATATCTGAGTCCACAACGGGGCCCAAAATGAAAGGAGTAGTCAGTGTCTTTCAAAACAGAAATTTTGCTTGAAGTCCTTTTAGGCCCCATAGCACACATGTAGAGTTCTTGAGCGCCCAAAACCATAGAAAACCCCCACAAATGACCCCATTTTGAAAACTAGACCCCTTAAGGAATTTATCTAGGGGTGTACTGCATATTTTGACCCCACAGTTTTTGAATAAATTCAAGCAAAGCAAAAGGAAAAAATTTGGATTTTTGTTTTTTTGGCAATTCTGTCATTTTAAAAACAGCTTTTTTTGTACAGCACACATATGAAGGAAGACTTACACCCCAAAATGGATACCCCTGTTTGTGCTGTTTTCAGAAATATACCCATTGTGGCCCTAATCTTATGTCCGCATGCACAAAGGGGCCCAAAATAAAAGGAGTAATCGGTGGCTTTCAGAACATAGATTTTGCTTGAAGTCCTTTTAGGCCCCATTGCCCACTTGTAGAGTTCTTGAGCGCCCAAAACCATATAGAACCCCCACAAATGACCCCATTTTGAAAACTAGACCCCTTAACGAATTTATCTAGGGATGTACTGCATATTTTGACCCCACAGTTTTTGAATAAATTCAAGCAAAGCAAAAGGAAAAAAATAGGATTTTCATTTTTTGGGCTATTGTGTCAATTTAAAAACAGTTTTTTTTGTACAGCACACATATAAATGAAGGCTTTCACCCCAAAATGGATACCCCTGTTTGTCCCGTGTTCAGAAACATACCCATTGTGGCCCTAATAGACTTACAGGACCCATGGCTAGGCCTACAATGAAAGGAATACCCGTTGGATTTCAGGGTACCACTGAATAAATTGCAGGCCCCATTGCCCACTTATAGAGCCATTGAGCGGCCAAAACTATAAAGAACCCCCTCAAATGACCCCATTTTGAAAACTAGACCCCTTAACGAATTCATCTAGGGGTGTACTGCGTATTTTGACCCCACAGTATTTGAATGAATCTAAGCAAAGCAGAAGGAAAAAGTTACGATTTTCAATTTTTTTGGCAATTTTTTCAATTTAAAAACTGTTTTTTTGTACAGTGCACATAGGAATGAAGACGTTCACCCTAAAATGGATACCCCCGTTTGTCCCGAGTTCAGAAACATACCCATTGTGGCCCTAATCTACTTACAGGACGCATGGCAAGGCCTATAAAGGACGGAACACCTGTTGGATTTTAGGGCACAACTGAATAAATTCCAGGCCCCATTGCTTATTTGTACAGAATAAAGATTGACTCCCTAAAAATTCCCCCCCTCCCCCTCCACGCCCTTTTTGGCGTTCGCAAATCTTAGATAAAAGTAAAAATGTGAACTGTGTAGTATTTCCGAAGACAGGGGTAATTTTGGAGGCTGGTTGGAATGGGCCCATGGGGCAATAAAACCGGGTATCCCCCCCCCCTCCTCTCATGCTTTTTGGGGGTATTTCATGACCTCAGTGGCGGGTATGGGGTGTAAAAAGTGGCGTTCCGTGAGTCTCCGTAAGCTTGATGAGGTGCGGCGGTCTCACACAGAAGGCGCTCAACAAGGTGCTCCTGGAACTGCAGGAAAGCGAGCGTTCCCGGGGCTTCTTGTAAAATACGTATCACAGGTAGCGGTCTGAATAACGCCGGGCTCACGCGGGTGCAGGCGGAATCCGCTTGCGGAGGCCCACAGCGGATCCCATCTGTGAGCCCGGCTGTGACCCTGCGTACGGCTGCGTAATGTACTGCGCATAACTGCCTACTCACACAGGCGGTCATGCACAGTACACCTTTGTTTGTATTTCCCGCACCATCGCTTAGCGATGACACGGGTACCCGCAGCCCGTATACAATGTAGTTGCGTATGGACTGCGGGTATATCCGCGACCATGGAGCACAATGGGCTCTATGTTGCCGATATCCGCAGTAAAATAGAACCTGCTGCGTTCTCTTTTCTGCGAGTGGATTACGCAATTCTGACCCGCTAATGTGAGCGGAATTGTGTAATCCAATGCGATTGATCTGCGTATTACCACGGATCAGACGCATGCGGAATCCGTCATTCCTATCCGGTCATGTGAGACCGGCCTAAGGTAGATCGCTACCTTTTTATCACGTGACCGGGGACCGCTCAACGAGGCCATCCGTCACTGCTCCAGGCTCTCTGTGACCGTTGGTCGCTGGGAGCAAGGAGATTTTAAGTTTCCTGGGCTCCCTGACTCCTGCGCATGTGTCCGGCTTTTTGCCGGCAATCGCATGTGCAGAATCCTGGAAGGTCCACGGAGGAAGATCGCGTCGGGATTCAAATACGCAGGCCTCCGGGAAAAAGATTCATCTCCTCTCACCGATCGCATCGGTGAGGGGAGATGAAACTTCAAATTTTTTTTTTTACTTTTACGTGATCGCCATTATTGGATAATGGCGAACACGTGACCAGGAACCGCTCACCGCGGACCCCCATTAAATCTCCATGCTCTTGGCTACGTTTTGTAGCCAGGAGCAGGGAGAATTTAAATTATCCTGGCAATCCACAGCTTTTGCGCATGCGCCCGCCATTTTGGCGACGGGCGCGTGTGCAGAAGCTGTGGTAAGGTCCGCGGATAAATCTGGGGGCCTTAGGTACGTACTTTCATCCTCCCTCACGGATATGATCCATGAGGGGAGATGAAACGTATGCTTTTTAAACTTTTCAAAACTTTTTTTTAGTTTTTTTTTTTTTTACTTTTTTACACTTTTTTTTCACTTTACATGATCACTGTCATCCATTGGATGACAGTGATCATGTCCCTGGTATAATCTCTCTGCTCCTAGCTACACATGGCAGCCAGAAGCAGAGGGATTTTAAATTCCCCGGGGCTCGAGCCCGTCTGTGCACGCGCCCGATGTCAATCATCGGGCGCGCATGCGCAGACGGGGATTCGGGTCCTGGGACATCGGGACACCGCTGAGGACTGGGGGTGAGTATTTTCACCTCCCCTCATGGATCCGATCCATGAGGGGAGGTGAAACTGACTTTTTTAAAACTTTTTTTTAACTTTTTCGCGATCGCCGCTAACCATTGGATAACGGCAATCGCGGTACCGGGGACCGCTCACCGCAGTCCCCGCTGACATCTCCTGCCTCCCGGCTACCTACAGGAGCCGGGAGCCAGGAGATTTTGAATCTCCCGCGCCGCCGGGCCTTCTGCGCATGCGGCTGACGTAATGCCGCCTGGCGCGCATGCGCAGAAGACCGGCTTCGGGCCCCGGAGCGGCAGGAGAGCGGGGAGCAGCGTGCCAGACCTCGGTGAGTAATTTCAGCTGCTCCGATGGATCCGATCCATCAGAGCAGCTGAATCTTTAACTTTTGTGTACTTTTATTTACTTTTTTTGCGATCGGCACTATCCATTGCATAGCGCCGATCGCAATGCCGGGGGGGGGGCTCCGAACAGCCCGGGATGACAGCTCCATGCTGTCAGCTACCTGCGGACAACGACAGCATGGAGCTGTCACGTCCACAGCCCGAGGGGCACTATTCTCTGCAGGAAGCATGTTTTTACGTCCTCAGAGAATAGAGCCCACTTCGGGAGGACGTAAAAACACTATGGGCTGGTCGTTAAGGGGTTAAAGGCTTTTGAGTGATGGGATGATGTCAAGTTGGAATAATTTAAAATGATCAGCTGTGAAGCCATCGGGGCCTGGTGGTTAAACATTATGTGGTGTTGTAAAGGCTTGTCTGACCTTCTGCTCTCTGATATCTGCTTCCAACAGTCCTTTATGGTGGTTGTTGAGGCGAGGGAGGGCAAGGTGATCTAGATAGGCTGTGATCTCATCCATATTGGTTGGTTCTGCCCTGTAAAGTTCTTCACAGTATTCTGTGAGATGGACAAACATCTTGTTTGGGATTGTGGTTGGTTGTTATGTTATCCTAATGTATAAGGTGGTCATCAATAAAGCTGGGCCAATGAAAAATTTAAAGTCAGCAGAACTGTATAAATAGAAAGGGAATTTGCCGAATTTTGTAGGCGTTACGCCTTCTAAACGAACAAACTTGGGAATTCAGACAGAATTCGGACGGCATAGACAGAACTCGGAATTAGCAAAATTGCGAAACAGACTTCACGGACAGACTTTAATACTCGCCAATAGGCAAACTCAGGAAAACTCAGACAGAACCGCAGGACGGAAAGACGGACTCTCCCGGCCGACTACCTCCATACACAGTAAACAGGCAGTCGATCATATATGAACAACTAACTTGTTATCCACAACTTTGTCTGTGTGGAATTTGTATTTTTTATCTAATCTGTGTTTTGCTGTATATTAAAATGTAAAGAGTTGAAATAGTGAAAGGAATGTAACTGCAGTATGCTAGGTCAGCAGAGTTTTGTACACTATGTTTTTGGTCTTGTCATCTTTTGCTGGGATATGAAGGTTTTGTGAGCTGTATACATGTGAGCACGCCACATACAGTTGCCCATGAGAAAAACATGTTTTTTCTAAATGTGCACCTGCTACCTTAAGTGTTTGCCCTTGAGCCTTGTGGATCGTCATCGCAAATGCCATTGCAGCATCCCATAGGGAGACCCCGGACACCTGAGATATGTGGGGAGCTTGGAGGGTTAAATGATGTCACTGCGGTACTTACCAGACTCCTTTCCCTGAGGGATAACACGCAGCCAAGGCCAGAGTATAACTGCAGGCCACCAAAAACATCCCTTGGATAGGGAATGCCAATCAACAGGAAAGTGGGGGTAGTAGTTGTCACGGGTGATGCCACCGTTCCTATGCACCGATGATCCTCGATGGAGAATAATTACAGACACAGACAGTCTTTGAGTACCACAGGTCCCTAGGAATGGTTAGGGCCCGGTATAAACTTTACTTTAGCAAACTTAAAAACAATTATTACAAGGCAGTTTCATTAAAGTCTTTACAATGCAGGCAAGACAAGAGACTTGAGATCAGGGAGGAAACTCAGATGACACCAATCCTGCAGTCTACGTTATCTGCCAGGAACCACTCCTGGAAGGGGGAACACTCTGGAGGAGGAAAAGGGTAGGGGTCACTCCACAGACACTCTGGCAGCAATTATTAACTGGAAGTACTTCCACCCAGCCTTGGAGAAGCATGGGTGTGACTATTAAAGGCTGATCACTTCTATGCGGTGATCCTGGCTCTGGAAGGCCGCATAGGAAAACTTGAAGATTGATTAGTACCTCTGCACTAGCCTTGTCTGGAGAATTACTTACAACTGCTCACTCTCTTATTGGGCCTCACTCCACTCACATCTATAATTCAATCATCAGGGATATCTCTTCTCTGCTTCCATCTTCATCAATAGGAAGCTGAAGGTGCTTCCATGTGGCTCTGTGTTAGGTAGCAGGCAAGATGGAACTCCTCTGAACACAGATTAAAGACAAACCTTTTCTCGCTCTCAAGCACTCCTATTCATACCCTCACTCATACAACATGACATGACAGACTGATAAATTTACATGCAGACTATGATTTCATTAAAGTTAACCTTTCAAGCGCCGCAGCTGTACAACACACACACTTAAAATGACAAGACAGATTCTGCACAGTGCATCCACATAAGACAAACATGTATGACAATTATGGAGGGGTCCAGGATGATGTGCTTGGCCACTACAGTATTTTTAGAGGGAATTGCAGACTTTGGAATTGAAAAGGCTTGTTTGTGTCGTACAGCCCAGCTTTCATTTGTTATACTGCTGATGTAAAAAAAAGCTGCGCTTTGATTGGTTGCTATGGGCAACACAGAATTTCCTTAAACTCTCAGTCCATGTAAATGTGTCTTTGGTTTAAGTTTTAATCCTGGGCAACGCCGAGTATCCCTGCTATCTTAATAATCTCATATGTGTGGCAACGATGTCTGCCCTCACGTGTCTGCCCATTTCGGGAGGCCTAGCTTATGATGTGCCCCACCTTCCCCTCCGCTCCGCCACACTTAATAATTGCATATGTGTAGCAACGACATCTGCCCTCACGTGTCTGCCCATTTGTGTAGGCATAGCTTATGATGTGCACCACCTCCCCTCCACCTTGCCGCACGGTGGCGGAGGTGTGCCTGCGCATCACTAAATAAATCTGTCTTGTTGCGCTCCCTAGAGAACTCTATAAATTTTCAGGATAAGGCTGCATTCCCACGAACGTATATCGGCTCGGTTTTCACGCCGAGCCGATATACGTCCTCCTCATCTGCAGGGGGGGGGGGAGGATGGAAGAGCCAGGAGCAGGAACTGAGCTCCCGCCCCCTCTCTGCCTCCTCTCCGCCCCTCTGCACTATTTGCAATGGGGAGAGGCGGGACGGGGGCGGGGCTAATTCTCAGAACTTAGCCCCGCCCCCGTCCTTTCATTGCAAATAGTGCAGAGGGGCAGAGAGGAGGCAGAGAGGGGGCGGGAGCTCAGTTCCTGCTCCTGGATCTTCCATCCTCCCCCCCTGCAGATGAGGAGGACGTATATCGGCTCGGCGTGAAAACTGAGCCGATATACGTTTGTGGGAATGCAGCCTAAAACGTAGCCTATGCCCTTCCTCATGATGCCAGCTATCTCACTGCCAAATTTCATCAAAATCGATTCAGCGGTTTAGCCGTGAAAGATAACAAACAGACAGACAGAGGCCAATTGTCGTTTAATTTTTATGTACAAACTGAACAACAAATGGTAAACAGAAGAATTCTTGTTTGTTGTTTAGTTGCTATTTGCAGCTACACTTAACAGATTCTCACGATCCAATGAGAATCTGAACAATAGTTGTTCTGTGTAAAAGGCCCTAAGTTAACACTTTATGTTTGTAGAAGGCTCAGAATCCAGATTTGGTTTAGTTGGTTGGGAGCATAAATAATACAAAATAAGTTGTCTGAGATTGATGTGTATTGCAAAGTTAATAATGTACCCGAAAAATGAAATAGAGCCCCCCTGACCTGGTTCCAAAGAATAAGTTCATCAAGTTCATCATGGCACAGGTAACATGCAGTGCAGAACATGCTGTTTCTTACTGTACTGTAGAAAAGTGCTACTAGGCAGTGTGTGCTAACTACTGATAAAATGCAATAGTGCTTAAATACCATGTAACCATATGTACAAAAATCATTTCACATGAGGATAAGTATACTGTCCTATATTGTAATAAAAAGCAGAGGTGTGGCGTCCAACACCAACACATGTTTCGGCAAAGGCACCAAAATGTATGCAGTGTCTCTAAAGGGCAGAGCAATAAGGCCTCACCAGGTACAGGTGAGAACCAATCTGGGTAAATAATATATCTGCCTCCTTTAATGGCAGCGTGTCACCACAGCTTTAGATTTCCATGCTCCGGACCCACAGTCCCATGACATCATATGCTGGATGCATGCAGCATATCATGATCGCGTTACATCTGGCAGATGCATGCCAAGTACATGGATAAAGGGCTGAAAAAAGGTTGTCACTGATGCATGTACATACGTACAGGAATGAGACTGGATTTTTTTCTAGCACACACATAGAACCAGGAAAACTCCACAAAAGACTTCAATGATCAAAGTAAATGTGATGATAACGAGAGGAGCTGACAGGTTCCCTGTAAAGGGGTTGTACCAAAATTAAAGGGGTTGTCCCACGCCGAAACGGGTTTTTTTTTTTTTTCAATAGGCCCCCCGTTCGGCGCGAGACAAACCCAATGCATGTGTTAAAAAAAAAAAACGTTTAGTACTTACCCGAATCCCCGCGCTGCGGCGACTTCTTCTTTACCTTACTAAGATGGCCGCCGGGATCTTCACCCACGATGCACCGCAGGTCTTCTCCCATGGTGCACCGTGGGCTCTGTGCGGTCCATTGCCGATTCCAGCCTCCTGATTGGCTGGAATCGGCACACGTGAGGGGGCGGAGCTACGAGGACCAGCTCTCCGGCACGAGCAGCCCCATTCACCAGGGAGAAGACCGGACTGCGCAAGCGCATCTAATTGGGCGATTAGACGCTGAAATTAGACGGCACCGTGGAGACGAGGACGCTAGCAACGGAACAGGTAAGTGAATAACTTCTGTATGGCTCATAATTAATGCACGATGTACATTACAAAGTGCATTAATATGGCCATACAGAAGTGCTGAACCCTACTTGCTTTCGCGGGACAACCCCTTTAACTTTTATCACCTATCCATAGAGTAGGTGATAAAAGTCTTATTGGTGGGGTTCTCAACGTTGAGAACTCCACCAATCCAAAGTACGGGGAACCCATGTCACCCTCTTCTCATCACTGCAAGGTCGCTTTCCCCACCTGCAGTTACGTCGGGTTGAATGGCGCAACGGCTGCACATGCGCAGCCACCGCTCCATTCATTTCAATGGGGCATAACGGATATAGCCAAGCGGTTGTAGTCAGCTATCTCCAGCACTCTGATTGAAAATGAATGGAGTGGCGATTGGACTCTTGTTTTCGGGATAGGTGGATGTCTCAGTGGTGAGACCCCCATCAATCAGACTTTTATCACCTATCCTATGGATAAGTGCCAAACAAATAGTACAACCATTTTAAGTTATCAGAGACTTTCTCACTTCACTTCTGAGGAAACTTAATAATAACACTTGATTTAAGTATTTCACAACTTACATACTTATGACTAGTGTAGGTAAAGAAATTGTTTAAAAGAGTTGTCTGGGACTTTGGGTGTTTTTCTATTGATGACCTATCCACAGGATAGGTCAACAATAGATGATCGATGGTGATCCGTTACTCAGGATCCCTTATGATCAGCTGACTCCCGATGCTGCTGTCAATGTGCTGCAATACCAACTTATGTTTCATACATTAAAAATGTATGCAATAAACCCTGGGTTTTACATCTGTAAATAGATATTGGTACCATTTAAAGGGGTTGTCTGAGACTTTGGGTGGTTTTTTTTATTAATGACCTATCCTCTGCTTGGGATCCCCACCAATCAGCTGATTTCCGATGTTGCTGTCTGCACGGCAGTGCAGAAAGCATACTGCACTGTCTATAGTCCAGTGGCCCTATGCCAGTGCCGGCTGTGGTTGGCTGGCGCTCAATCCAATCACAGCGCTTACTTACACAGCGCTGATGGCAGGGGAATTCAAAGCCGAGCAAGGAGATGACAGCGGGAGAATTCTCATGCAGCTTGCCACACCGCCGGGAAGACCATCGCACCAGGGACACAGACGCCGGCTGGGAGGTGAGTATTGCGTTTTTTTCTGTTTTGTTTTTCTTTTTACCTCACTTGAGTATAAGCCGAGGGGGGCTTTTTCAGCATAAAAAATGTGCTGAAAAACTCGGCTTATAATCGAGTATATATGGTACTTGTTCTTGATATGTTTGAAAAAAATTTAGCAGTCTTGACAAACTCTTGAACTTACACACAGTGGTTGTTCCAGTGGTGAATGCCAGGATGATCTACATTAGGTTGGCCTGTGTGAACTTTATAGTATTTTCCCCCTTCACAAGCTGTTGGCAATTGTCCTCAGACGTTTTACTGAAACAGACTGGAAACCCAGACGCATCAAACACCATCTCAGAACTCCATCTATAATCAGTTCTCGAGTATTTTACCCTCCGGTTTCGGGACAAAATTCTATCCATGGGCTGAAGGGGGAAGAGCATATTACCTGCTGGCGTTCTTCTATGCCAATGTCCCTAGAATTCAGGGGTGTTACTAAAGGCTCAGAGGCCCAGGTGCAAAAGTTTAGCTCGGGATCCCCCAGCATGGTCTATATCACTATATACAGGGAAATGTATAACTTATACCAGTTGTGCATATATAATTTTATACAGGAGATACCTAGGTTATACCAGCATGATCTATATCACTATATACAGAATGTATAATTTATACCAGCTGTACATATTTAATCATATATAGGAGATGCAATGGGTATACCAGCATTGTCTGTATCACTATATACAGGATGTATAATGTATACTAGCTATACATATATAATTTTATACAAGAGATACCCAGATTATACCAGCACAGTCCATATCACTATATGAAGGAGATGTCTAATATATACCAGCTGTACATATATCATAATACCCAGGGTATAACCACATTGTCCAAATCACTATATACAGGATATATAACTTATACCAGCTGTACATATATAATTATATACAGGAGATACCCAGGTTATACCAGCATGGTCTATATCACTATATGCAGGAGGTGTCTAACGAATATCAGCTGTACATATATAGTTATATACGGGAGATACCGATGTTATACCAGCATGCTCCATATTACTATATACAGGGAGATGTATAACTGATGGCAGCTGTACGTATATGATTATATACAGAAGATACCCAGGTTATACCAGCATGCTCCAGATGTATATTCCCCAGTATATAGTGATATGAAGCATACTGGTGTAACCTAGGTATCTCCTGTATATAATTATATATGTAAAACTGGAATAAGTTATAAAGCATAACCTGTACCAGCTATACATATATGATTACATGCAGTACATACCATAGTCTGCTGCCCTCCTTCTCTATCAGCCACCGCCGACCCAACCAATCACACGACTGACAAATCATAACTGCAGTCCCACAGTGAAAAGAAGGACAGCACACTGGGGGAATTCTGCAGCGTGGAATTGGCTGCCAACTGCCTTAAGAACTGTCCCTTTCCTTCCTGAGCATTAGTCATGGCAGGCCTGTGCTCCTAGCGGTACGCCAGTGCTCCAATCAACTCGTTTGAGATCCTGTTTTCTGCTGTCAAAGATGGCCACTGTAATTTTCTAGCTACCAAATGCACAATGTACACAGCTTTCTAAGTGGCCAGCACTGATCAAGTGAGCCGTGCTGGTGCAGCCTCCCATAGGGTGACCCCAGACACATGGCATACACTGAGGAGCTGGGAGGGCAGGATGCTGGCTTGTCATGGTGGCACTTACCACACTCCCTCCCGGAGGAACGCACGCAGCAAAGGCCAGGGCAGCGCTGGGCAACTTCCGGACACCCCTATGATAGGGATGTCAAATAGATGGTAGAACAGGTGATGAGGTTGTCACGGGTGATGCCACTGTTCCAGTACCCACCAGCATGAACATCAGTGGGAAAATAATTGAGCCACAGACAGTGATAGAGTACCTCAGGACCCGAGGAACAGTCAGGGCCTGGAATAACTTTACTTCAGAGAAACTCCAACAAGACAATGCACAATTTAGAGCAATGACAGTGCAGGAAATTAACAGACTTGAAGAGTAGTACCTCCACCCGGTGATACAGACTTCAGAACACACATGTGTGAATGATAGACTCAGAAGTACCTCCACCCGGTGATACAGACTTCAGAACAGCCGGTGTGTAAGACAAAACAGGTGTACCTCTACGCGGTGATCCACTAGCTCCGGATGGCCACGTAGGAAATTATACATAGTACCTCTGTACTGGACCTTGATAGGCACTCACTCAGGGTTGCTCTTGCTTTTGCTCTGCTTAGGTGGGACTCACTCCTTCCTCTTCACATGCACATCCAGGCTGAGAAACCTCTCTTCCTCCTCCATGCTTCACTACATTAGGGCTGCAGGTGCCCCCATGTAGCCAGACCTCCTGACTACGACTCCAGAAGACATGGACCCCTTTTCGCTCTCAAACACTCACTTTTATAACCTCTTTCATACCACATGACAGGATAGAAATTGTTACATTTACCAGACAGTCAGCTCACACTTTGTAGACATTAACCTCTCACTTGCTGCAGCTGTGCAATACACATAACAGAATGACAAGACAGTTTTGCATGGAGCATCTACATAAGACATTACATGTATGACATGTACTGGGCCCCTACACTGGCCAAACAGAGAACAGGTATAGTGCACTGATATTCTAACACTACCAATGCACCATGGAGATTAGGTAGTCTTGGACAACTGAAAACAGAACCCAGAACCAGTGTATTACAGCAAGTTATATAACTTACCTCTGGTCTCAAGATAAAACTAGAGGGTCACTTTAATAAAGTCACAGATTCTCTAACATAAATACATCAAGACTATTCAAGGATTATTGAGTTATTTGAACTTGACTCATTCACACTAAGTTTCCTAACTTTAAGAATTCTGGAATGTGCAAACACTCCAAGACTTCTCTGTACAAGAATTGCTTCATTCTCTGTGTTTTCAAAGTCTGGCACGAGTTTATCTGCCCTCTGAAGTAGACGATGGGGTGATATGACGACAGACTAGTTTATTAAAAGGATAACAGATTGCACAGAAGACAGGGGTGTGTAGATTTACTTTGAGCAATATTTAATTATGATTGCTATGTCTGAAGGCGCAAATTAACCATTGCCATTGGATTAGAAAAGTCATCTGAACAGCTGGAAAGCTTTGATTTACAGTAAATGCTATTGTTTTTACAGAAGTGCAGATGGGGGTCAATATTAGGGATGAGCGAGTATACTCGCTAAAGCACTACTCGCTCGAGTAATGTGCTTTAGCCGAGTATCTCCCTGCTCGTCCCTAAAGATTCGGGAGCCGCCGCAGGTGACAGGTGAGTCACGGCGGGGAGCAGGAGAGAGCGGGGGGCGGGAGAGAGGGAGAGAGAGATCTCCCCTCCGTTCCTCCCCGCTCTCCCCCGCAGCTCCCCGCCCCGCGGCGGCTCCTGAATCTTCAGGGACAAGCAGGGAGATACTCGGCTAAAGCACATTACTCGAGCGAGTAGTGCTTTAGCGAGTATACTCGCTCATCCCTAGTTAATATAGACTATCCTGTTATGGGGAATGATGGTTATTTTTACCTATATATCTGTAAGTTGTCAGCTCAGATACCTAGCTAATAGTATTTTTTTTTTATTTGGGCTGATTGAGGCCAAAATATTAATATGCAAATCCAGGCTTACAAACCTGACGCTGGGTATGAGCACCATAAACTAAGTTATGATCTCTATGGGAGTGCATGCACAGCCTTCAGCTTTCAGTCCGATGGCATGGTCCACGCTATAATGCACGATCCATGTGCAGACTTTTGGGGCTTACAGCACAGACACAGATAAGCATAAAAAAATAACTCCTTGCACTCCTGCGAATCTGCCCTATAAACAACATATACCTTTACTTTCGTTGCCTTCGTCTTTCGCCGGTTTCCAGTTTCACTGATTCTTCAGTGCAGAATCTTGCCTCTTCTTTCGTTGCTTGCTTCTAGCTTCGCCGGCGGCCTCTGGCCCACATTGCCTTGCTGCTGACGTCACAGCCATTCATGGATTGCTCCAATCACAGCCATTCATGGATGAATGGTTGTGATTAGAGCATCCGGCACTGCGTGTGATTGGTTGAGCGGGCTGTCACTAAGCCGACTCAGCCAATCAGAGCAATCGTTTGCTGAAGGCAGGGGATTTCAATCCCCCGTCACTACCAAGATGCTCTGCCGGCTCGACAAGCCTGCATGCAGCTCCGGAGAGCAGCCCCCGGGACACCGACGGCACCTGCTAGGTGAGTATATTGATTTTTTTTTTCTCTCAGGCAGGGTAGCTAGGGTATTTAGCACTGCCAAAAATGTGCGGTCAAGTTGTGCCGCATTTTCAGCAGGACTGAAACCGCTGCCCATTCATTTCAATGGGTGACACGGGGCCAAAAACGCTTGTGTGAACAGCTCCATTGAAATGAATGGGAGCTTTGTACAGCGTTCAGCACTGCACTAAAAAAGCAGCGTTAAACACTGTACAAAAACAAATTAGTTGGATTTGCATTGATTCCTATGAAAATAATTACCTCTAGTTTCATTGGTTTCAAGTTTAGCCGATTGCTTTCGGACGAATTACCAACGAAACCAGAGGTTTGACTGTATTAGTTTATGATGCTCATAGCCAGTGACAGATTCCCTTTAAGCATTATTTTAGAAGGCGGCAATATTACGGCATTTTAGAGTCCAGACCTCTAGCCCCAATTACTGGCCAGCTAGCAACCCTAAGCTCAGTACATGTACCAATGTAATGTAAGACTGTGGACAGCAAATGTATTTCTACACAGATTAATTGTAAAAATATTTTGCTATTAGCCTTTTCTATGAGTTTACCTTAAAATATAAATACAATGATATTCCCTTACTTTGCATGTGAGGTGACATTATTTTGCAATATACAGTTGTTATCTGTTCAGTATATTTATGTTTATATATTGACACGTGTAAGTTCTGTTGCCCTTTTAGACACATCACCAGTTACTCCAAAGGTTGTGTTTGCTAATTGGAACGTCTGTCCCTGGCATAACACAAACCAGGTGACACAGATGTTCAAGTTCACTGTAAATGCCACATATACACATACTATAATTTTTCCTGCTGATAATGACATCATCAAAATACCCTATTGCCTAATAGAAGTGTGTGGATAACTGACCATCACACCCAAATGAACTTCTTGAGCGTCCAATTCCAGAAACCATGGGATGTAATATTTTATATAAAATCGCTCTTTCGGGAAGACTATGCACATGATTTTTGGGGTGTCTCTGTAAGGATTTGCACCCATTTAGATATGAACATTTGTGAACTGAGTCACTAATATTGTATCAGAAAGTCTGGTTCACAGCCTGCTTCTAATTTATCCTAAAGTTGTATGAGGTCATGGCTTTATAAGGGCTTATTCACCTGAGCGTATATCGGCCGGCCGATATACGCTACCATGTGATGCCTCCTCCCCCTTACCGGCTCTCTGCAAGGGAGGGAGGCGGGACGGGGCCTGTTTGCCGCTGTTTGCAATGGGAGGGGCTGGATGGTGTGGGGCTTAGCTCCGCCCCTGTCCCTCCCATTGCAAACAGTGGACAGGGACGGGGAGGAGAAGAGAAGGGGGGTGGAGTTTAGCAGTTACGCTGCTAAACTCCCTCCCACCTGCCTTCTCCTGCAGCTGTCATTGGCTCCCATAAGAGTCAATGCAGCTGCTGCCGCTGATGTAAAAGCAGCTTTTACGCTGCGGTGATACGCCCCTGTGCACTGATGCTTTTTAAACCAATGCATCAGAGGAGCAGTGTATATCGGCCAGGGCGTGAAAACCTGGCCAATATACGTCTGTGTGAATAAGCCCTAAAATTCATTCGAGTTCATAAACTGGTTTCATAAACCGATTTGCAAAGGCAGCATTCTATGACAATACCACATTTAAAGTGACTGAGCTCTTCAGCATGACCATTAGACAATGTAGTACCACATCACAGCATAGACGAGCTTGTCTACGGAAACTGCATGGTTGTGTGCTTGTTTTTATGGCACAAGTGTGTCTAAAACACCTGCCTTGAACTTAAAGGGGTTGTCCCGCGCCGAAACGGGTTTTTTTTTTTTTCAACCCCCCCCCCCCCCCCCCCGTTCGGCGCGAGACAACCCCGATGCAGGGACTGAAAAAAAGAACAGCACAGCGCTTACCTGAATCCCGGCGCTCCGGTGACTTCTATACTTACCGGTGAAGATGGCCGCCGGGATCCTCTACCTCCGTGGACCGCAGCTCTTCTGTGCGGTCCATTGCCGATTCCAGCCTCCTGATTGGCTGGAATCGGCACGTGACGGGGCGGAGCTACACGGAGCTACACGGAGCCCCATAGAGAACAGGAGAAGACCTGGACTGCGCAAGCGCGTCTAATTTGGCCATTAGGCCATTTTAGACGGCGAAAATTAGACGGCAACCATGGAGACGAGGACGCCAGCAGTGGAGCAGGTAAGTGAAAAACTTTTTATAACTTCTGTATGGCTCATAATTAATGCACAATGTACATTACAAAGTGCATTAATATGGCCATACAGAAGTGTATAGACCCACTTGCTGCCGCGGGACAACCCCTTTAATAATGGGAAGGGGATCTAAATAATTTGGCGATATAGTGTAGAATTGAGATCACACAGTTCAACTTGATACTATAATATAATACAATATCTAACTGTGATTTCAACAACTGTAATTGATGATTATATTTTCTTCTCTATTTATGGCCGGCTGCACGCGGGTGGATTTGCATTGCGGAATCCAGAGCGGGCGTCCACCTCCTGATTCTGCAGCAAATACCACCCAAAGCATGCTATAGCAAAACGCAATTTCCTCTACATGTGCAGAAATCAATTGCGATTTTCCACTCACGGAGGAGAAATCGCAGCATGCTGGCCGGCACATCCATAGTATAGATAAAGAAGACTGCGGACAGGTACGCAGAGTCGCTGGCCGGGCACAGGGTCGAATTCTACTGCGGAATCCCACATGCGGATTTTGACCTGGCCGTCTGCAGGCGGCCTTTATCAGATTTATACAGATTTTTATGGACAGGATATGGTCTGTAATTTTTATGATTTATGCAGTGTGTTCATAAATCACCTGAGCAGACAAATATTAAAAGTGGCTTTATTTTAGCCAAAGTGTAAATTAAAGCCAGGATAGTTTATTGACCTATATTGTGACAGATATATGGCGGCTTTAGCTTCATTTGGTAAATCTATCAATCTGATAAACGCACATCACTGCCATAAACTTTTGCACTTGCTAAAATTGTGACACTTTTTGTATGCCAGGGTCTGTCTGGAATAGGGAAGTGACTATCTTTTCTCATGTGCAACTTTTTAAAAAGATTTCATGTATCAAAGTCCTGGCCAAGCAGTAAGTCATGTCGACTTTTCACTCAACTCTTACAAACTGACTTGCGTGTCACAAATGGCTCTACATTCTACTGCAAATAATTAATAACTGTATCTCACATCAGATAAGACACTATTCTGGAGCAAAGTGTGCCAAAAAGGGCACCTATACCTTGTTATATGTAGACTAAATCCTCAGTCTTCAGAAGTCAATTGGGGAGAATTTATTAAGATTGGCGTTTCAAACACTGGTCTTAGCGTAAACCCTTAAAGGCGCGCCATGTGCCTAATATATGAAGTGGCGCGTGCCTCTTTATACATTAGGTGTATCTCAGGCTGTCCTTGCGCCTACAAGTCTATGCCAGCTATGAGCTGGAGTAGATTTCTAGTAAGTTTTACATCAGTTTCTTAGAATAACTATCATAAAGATAAGTTATGCCTTTTCCTACCTTGGACACTGGAATTGGTGCTTGAGTGAGGGGCATTTTAGATACAAGTCCTCTTCATTGTAGCACTACACAGCAGTGGGCTTGTCACATGGGTGTTTAAGCCGGGTGGCACTAGACTGCTTGTACCCCTATAAGTGGGAGTGTAGTGACCCAGAACGTCTTCAATAAGTGAGTGTCTGCGGAGTGATCCCTTCCCCCCATCCTCTCAGTGAGTGTTCCCCTTTCAGGAGCCGTACCATACTGATAACGAGGACTGTAGGGCCGGTGTCATCCTGTGTTTTCTCCTTGACCTCGAATCTAGTGTCTTGCCTGCACTGGTGCATTAACTCTGTAAAGTGACAAAGTTTTCAAGTAAAGTTTACTAGGCCCTGACCGTTCCCTGGGCCTGAGGTACTTAATTACTATATAGTGTGTGGACTGTCTTTATTACCTCCAAGGTTTCATTCCGATGGGTAAAGGAACAGTGGCATCACGTGACAACATGTATTTCTATTATATGTATATTGGCCATTCCTTTCCTAGGGGTGTCTGGAAGAGGCCCAGCGATGCTTTGACCGAGGCTGTGTGTGTCCCCTGGCGAGGAGTTTGGTAAGTGCCATCATGACAAGTGACAGCTTTACCCTCCCAGCTCCTCAGCCTATGCCCTGTGTCCGGAGTTACCCTACGGGACAGTGCAGCACCACAGCTTATTTTCATGGGCCAGCAATGCTGTCCCCTCCCCTCTACCACTCTAGTTGGCCAGGAATTATGGGGGTATAAAACTTTCAGAACTTCCTGTTCAGATAGCCTCACTGTCAGGCTAATTCTTAGGTTACTTTTGTTTGTCCCACCGTGCTGCCAAAGTATAAAGTTATTCCTAAAATTTTTGGTTTACCCTGTATGTGTACTGATTGTTTGTTTTGACATTTTTATTTCTTTGCTAGAAATGTCACAGCTGGCAGTGGAAAGACCTTGCTAGGAGTAGTGGAGTTGACAGTAGAGTCACTAAGGCACTGGCAGAGATATGCAATTTTATTAGATATTAAACGTGCATGAGTGTTGTTGCCACATGTTTCTGCTTGTACTGTATTGTCACAGCCATGGTTCATGTGTACCTGTGCATTTAATTTATTTGTTGGATGTGCTGACCTTGTGTTTTCTATGGCATTTATGGAACCATGGCTGCCTCCTGTTGTGTTGTGCACTCCTTTCATCTATCTACCACTAGCCTTTTTAATTGGACTATATAGCTTGGAATCCTACTTTCTCTTGAAGGCCCAAGCCCAAAGAGAGGTGCCTTCTTAAGGTAGGAAACCCATATTTCCAAAGTCATTTTAGTTAGACCATATAGCCTGGTATCCTACTGGTATCAACTGGATGCTCAGGCACAAAAGAGAGGTATCTGTTAGTGATAGGACCCATTCGTAAGCATGGTCACCAGGATGTGCTGGATGGGCCAACATACTTTGATCAAAATTTGTGCTAAGAACTTTGCATATTTATGTGGTTAGTAGATACAAGACTTATGCAATTTTATTCATAAATTAAATGTGCATGAGTGCTGTGGCCACGTATTTCTGTTTGGACTTGATCATCAATCACAAGCCTGCCAAAGGACACCAGGGCATTCTGGTGCACTGTAATAGGTAAATTTGTGCAAGGTCCTTTTCTAGCGTTTAAATATATTCCTGTGGCCTACCCCCATGCACTTTAAGGTAATTTGGTCTCCTGGTCTTTATTAACTAGTTATAATTGTTGTTCGCATGTGGGTCCATAAATGGATCATTTGGTTATGGATGCCAGCACTCTAAGGTCGCGGTCACACAGGGCTTAATCCCACAGAAATATCGCGGAATGACCGCAGAGGGTCCACACGGAAATACCGCAAGATTCCCGCTGCAGAAATGCAGCTTCAAAACCCACACTGTTCGGCGCGGGTTTTGAAGTGGTTTTGCCACCTGTATTCCGCTCCGGCCATCTCTCCCCAAAGAGAGGCTGCTGCGGAAACGGCGATACAGTTGACATGCCACGGCTTTGAATTCTGCGCAGCATGTCAGATTCAGCGCGGCTTGGCCACAACGGCTTCTCCGCAGCGTGTGGATAAGATTTTTTCAAATCTTGTCCACTTTGCTGGTTAGTCTTGGGCTTAAGATTGCCGGCGAAATTTCTATGCAGAAAGTTCGCACGGAAATTCTGCTCCGTGTGAACCTAGCCTACGAGCCCTGTCATGCTGCTGTTACCAG
The DNA here is from genome assembly GCF_035609145.1 of Eleutherodactylus coqui. Lineage (NCBI taxonomy): Eukaryota > Metazoa > Chordata > Amphibia > Anura > Eleutherodactylidae > Eleutherodactylus > Eleutherodactylus coqui. Next base: position 297,915,429 of record NC_089837.1, read on the forward strand.
ACGAGAAAAGTGGGAAATCTTTCTGACATGGCTAAAGGGCAATCCAGGCTAGAGATCCTTCCAGTAAATGAGATTGTCCAGGCTGCAGCTGGTTTTAGGGAATTAGAGTTGCAGTTTTCTCACCAAAAGTTTAATTTAATTTCTGAACATTGTCTAGCTAAATTGTACAATATATATTATATTTCTCCACATTAGTAACAATTATTCCACAGCACACTAAGGGCGCCCACCCACTGGCGTTTGCGATTTTCGTGCGTGAAAAACGCAGCGCTTTCCGCGCGTTTTTGGTGTGTTTTCTGCGCGTTTTTCGTGGCGTTTTTTGCGGCATTTTCGCGGCTTTTTCGTGCCTTTTCCATTAATTTCCATTGACATTCATGGGTGCATTAAGAGAAAAATAAGGACACATATGCAACTGACAGTGCCTATGTTAAAAATTGCAACGGACTGAAAAAAAAAACGCAAGTGGACAGGAGTACATTCAAAACTAATTGCTCTTGAGAAAAAACGCAAAACGCAAAGGAAAAAAAATCGCCAGTGGGTGGGCGCCCTAATTCTAAATATTTTTTCCTAAAACTTGTATGGGCATTACTATAGCAGCCCCATAGATATTAGATAATCAGGATCCTCTACCATATATACCCTAGTTCTTCAGAATTAAAAACCTCTATAATGAATTCCTTAATACATACTATTACTGACACTTCTATGTTCTGTTTAATGTTATTAGCATAAAAGTCAGTTGGCACCTCGAGTGACAGTATTGCCATTGGTATGATATGATCATAAAAAGCTCAGATATCTCCGTGAATGGCAAGTAGTAGAAGATCAAAGTCATACACATAACTGTGTAACTACTCAATGATTTACCCTTGTGCTCTGTTTATACTGTGGAGGTATACATTCTTATCTGACAGAACACAGTTCAACAATATTAAAGGGCCACTCCTGTGATTTTTTTTATCCATTCATTATGTAGCTATCCCCCAGTATATATAAAGGCCCATTTAGAAGGAACAAATGTCGGGCAAACGATGCCCGACACTCGTCCCCACACATACTCGCTCTCATGCTGCTGCACAGGAGCTAGTATTGCTGGCTCACAGCGGGGCGGCTGGAGGAGATTTCACTCCTCGCTCTCCACTGAACCTCTCCATTGATTTAAAGGAGTTGTCCGGCCATGACAAGTGCATGTATGCACTTCTGTTTGCCCATTACAATGCACTTTGTAACATACATTGTGCATTGTAAATCAGCCATACAGAAGATATATACTTACCTACAGGGGCCCACCCCCCCACCCCCCTGTGTTTACGGTCCTGTTGTCCCTGGTTACGACAAATTTCTTTCTTCTGTCTTCCCCTCTTGTCGAGCCGTGGCCGCGTGTCCCGCCTGTTCACGCATGCGCAGTAGCGCTCCTCGGGCAGTGGACGTTTGTCCTGTCTGTTCGCGCATGCGCAGTAGTATCTGATGGCTCGGGAATGCGCATCAGTTCGTGGTGAAGCCGATCCAGGAGGAGCGTCCACCGAGCCTCAGCTGGAGGGTAAGTATTACTACTGGGGGCGGGGGCAGTACTAGGTGGGGGGGAGGACGGGCTGTCACCATTACTTGTCAGGTGGGGGATAGGGGGGGCTATCACCATTATTGTCACACAGGTGGGGGGAGGAAGGGGGCTGTCACCATTACTTGTCAGGTGGGGGAGGGGGGTCTGTCACCATTACTTGTCCGGTGGGGGGAGAGGGGCTGTCATTACTACTTGTTGCACGGGGGGTGGCTGTCACAATTACTTGTCGGGTGGGGTACGTGGGGCTTGCATTATTACTTGTCGCACGGGTGGCGGGAGGGGGGTATGTCGCCATAACTTGGCGCACACGGGTGGGGTGGTCACTGTTCGGCTGTCACTGTTCGCTTCAGGTGCGGTTTCTAATTGCTCCAGCAGTGATAGTGACCCCAATAATTGCCCCAGCAGTGATAGTGACACCCAGTAATTATCACTGCTGGGGCAATTATTGAGGGTCACTATCACTTCTGGGGCAGTTACCTCCAATAATTGCCGCGGTGGGAATAGAGACCCCAGTAATTTCCATAGCAGTGATATTGACCCCCAATAATTGCCCCAACAGTGAGTTACCCCAATAATTGTCCCAGCAGTGCTAATTACCAGGGGTCACTATCCCTGCTGGGGCAATTATTTAGAGGCACTGTCACCATAGTGGCAATTATTGGGGGTCACTATTACCGCTGCGGCAAGTATTGGGGTTCACTATTACTGCTGCGCCAATTATTGGGGGTCACTATTACTGCTAGGGCTACTATTGTGGGGGCCCTGATACTGCTGCGGCTGCTATTGTGGGGGCACTGGTGCTGCTGTGGCTAATATGGAGGGAGCACTATGTCATGTGGGGGCATCACGTGGGAGCATTACGTGGAGGCACTATGTGGGAGCACTATGTTATGTGGGGGCGCACTGTGGGGGCATTATGTGGGACCCCACAATGTTATGTGGGAGCACTATGTGGGAACATAATGTGGGAGAACTATGTTATGTGGGGGCACTATGTTATGTGGGGGCATTATGTTATGTGGGGGCGCACTGTGAGGGCACCATGTCGGCGTATTGTGGGGGGAGCACTGTGGTAGCACAATGTGGGAGCACCATGTTAAGTGGGGGCACTGCAGTAGCACCATGTGAGGGCACTATGAGAGGAGAGGGGAGAGTTGCAGTGGAGGGGTAGTATTACTGGCGCTGCCACCGACTGACCCAGCTAGCCACCATACCCAGCCAGCCACACAGTGTAATACTGCCTGTGCAGGCAGGGGAGGAGGGGAGCTGTGACTATTGTGAATGGTGATTCCTGTGTTCTCTACATATAGGTGTCACCTCTCAGTGTAATCCTGTCTGTGCAGGGAGGGGAGGAGGTGAGCTGTGACTAATCTGAATGGTGGGTTCTGTGTTCTCTATATATAGGTGTCTCCTCTTAGTATAATCCTGCCTGTGCAGGGAGAGGAGGAGCTGAGCTGTGACTATTGTGAATGGTGGCTGCTGTGTTATCTACATATAGGTGTCACCTCTCAGTGTAATTATGTCTGTGCAGGGAGGGGAGGAGGTAAGCTGTGACTATTGTGAATGGTGGGTCCTGTGTTCTCTATATATAGGGGTTACCTCTCTGTGTAATCCTGGCTGTGCAGGGAGGAGAGGAGATGAACTGTGACTATTGTGAATGGTGGGTTCTGTGTTCTCTATATATAGGTGTCTCCTCTCAGTGTAATCCTGCCTGTGCAGGGAGGGGAGAAGGGGAGCTGTGACTATTGTGAATGGTGGGTTCTGTGTTCTCTACATATAGGTGTCACCTGTCAGTGTAATCCTGTCTGTGCAGGGAGGGGAGGAGGGGAGCTGTGACTATTGTAAATCGTGGGTTCTGTGTTATCTATATATAGGTGTCTCAGTGTAATCCTGCCTGTGCAGGGGGGAGAGGAGGTGAGCTGTGACTATTGTGAATGGTGGGTTCTGTGTTCTCTACATATAGGTGTCTCCTCTCAGTGTAATCCTGTCTGTGCAGGGAGGAGAGGAGGTGAGCTGGGACTTTTAATGGTGGCTCATGTGTTATCTATATATAGGTGTCTCCTCAGTGTAATCCTGTCTGTGCAGGGAGGGGAGGAGGTGAGCTGTGACTATTATGAATGGTGGATCCTGTGTTATCTTCATATAGGTGTCACCTCTCAGTGTAATCCTGCCTGTGCAGGGAGGGGAGGGGTGAGCTGTGACTATTATGAATGGTAAATCCTGTGTTAGCTATATATAAGTGTCTCATCTCAGTGTAATTCTATCTATGCAGGGAGGAGAGGAGATGAGCTGTGAATATTGTAAATGGTTGGGGTGCTGACAACTTGTCGCTGCAGGGGTTGGGGTGCCGACAACTAGTTGCCGCGAGGGTTGGGGTGCCGACAACTACTTGCGGGGGTGGGGTTCCGACAACTAGTCGGTGCGGGCGTTGGTGTGCCAACAACTAGTTGGTGCGGAGGTTGGGGTGCCGACAACTAGTCAGCATGGGGCTTTGGGGTGCCGACAACTAGTCGGCGTGGGGTGGGAGTCTGTCAGCGTTACTTGTCACGCTGGGGGGATGGGGGCTGTCAGTGTTACTTGTCGCTCTGGGGGGTGGTGGGGGGGGGCTGTCAGTGTTACTTGTCATGCGGGGGTCGGGTGGGGAGGGCTTGTCGAGCGGGTATCCTTGTTTCACAGCGGGGCAGCTGCAGGAGATTTCTCTCCCCGCCCCTCTCTATTCACTTTGGCTGCTGTTTACACTGAACTTTCATTGTGCAGAATTTTATCCTGAACGATGAGTATGTATAGGGGCTGTCTCTCCTGCCCCTGCCCCCACCCCCTCTAAGTACACTGTACAGCAGAAGAACAAGCTGTACTGTAGAGAAACTTAGAGGGGGCGGGGCCTGGGTGGGGAGAGACTGTAGATTAGTTCAATAGAGGTGGGCGGGGTCAAGACAGGAGCTGAGCGAGGCCAGGAAACCATGCTTTTTCATGTCTATGTGTCTTGCTGTCATTGGGAGCGTGCACACAGAGGGGGAGAGCGCAGGGCATTGTGAGAAGGCAGCACAATGGCACCATCTTTGAAAGCTGCATTGAACATCAGATATGAAAGTAGGAAACAGACATTACAGCTGATCTGCCTGCCAGTTTAGCCCCTGTATGTTGTGTTTTATGATGCTTAGTGAAAGGGAAGTATTATTTTTATTAAAAAATTTCACCCTGTGTGGCGGAACAACACCTTTAACATAGCAACCGTTCAGTACTGAACAGCTGCTATTTACACTGAATGATCAGCATTCAGCTCATCATCCATCGTTTATGCAGCATAAATGATGGACGATGAGCTGAACGATAATCGTTGAGTGTAAATAGCAGCTGTTCAGTATTGAAAAGCCACTATGTTAAAGCAATGGAGAGGGGCAGGGGAGACGAGGTGAGAAATCTCCTGCAACCCCCCGCCCCCTGCTGGATGCTCTGTGAGTGAGCCAGCAATATTAGCTCCCATGCAGGAACATGGGAGCGAGTTTATGCAGGGACGAGTGGCATCATTTGCCCGACATTCATCCCATCTAAATGGGCCTTAAGGGCTCTCACATACTTGCGATTGCGTTTTTTGTTAACGCGATTGTCAAAGGGACTTTCTAATGTTAAAAACGCAACGCAATGCACCAAAAACGCAGTTGCCTGGGTTGCGTTTTTTTACAATAGAAAGTCCCATTGACAATCGTGTTAACAAAAACCGCAATCGCAAGTGTGTGGGAGCCCTATAGCGTTATCTTTATGACTTTTTATGAGAAAAGAGCTCTCTCATGTATCATAGTTTTTGCTGATTTTCACTTTTCAAATCGAATAATCAAGCTGCGCCCCCTTTACTTTTCCTATTTAGGGCCTAAAGAATGGTTTCGGCAAATTTCACAACTCCGTTTGTACGACACTGGGAAGTTATAGAATTAGTGAGGAGTCAGTCAGTGAGGGCAAGTATACTTTATATATACAGATGTGAGGTAGATTCTCCTCAGTATATAGAGAAATAGGTAAGTTAGATTCTCCTCAGTATATACTGTGGACAGGTAAATGGGAAGCTGCTGGACTGGGGTGTACATCTCAGTCAGGCACGTAACCTGGGTGAGGTAGGGATCCAGTCCAGAGCTTCCTTGTGGGTCTCAGTGAGCTCAACTGAAAAGACTGAGCTCATTACTGGAACATAAAAGACTGCAAGGCAGTCTGGGTCAAAACTACTATCAGTTCCTAACAATGTTTGCTGTGAGGCAGCCTTGGGTGAGAGGAACCTAAGGCATAGCTGTTGCCAATATACGCTGTCCCTCTCTGCAGGGCAAGGAGCCGGGTTGGGCCGGGAGCAGAGCACTGAGCTCCCGCCCCCTCTCTGCCCCTCGCCACTATTTGCAATGGGAGGGGGTGGGGCGGAACAAAGCTCCACCCCTCCCTTCCCTTTGCAAACAGTGGAGAGGGGCAGGAGCTCAGTGCACTGCTCCCGGCCCGCCTCCTCCCCCTGCAGAGAGGGACAGCGTATATTGGCCGGGCGTGAAAACCCGGGCCAATATACACACGTCGGAATAAGCCCTTAAGGTGTATTTTGTGTTCTGTTTTGCCCTAAAGCTCAAGGGGCGCCAGTGGCTGCTGTTTCTTTGTGTTACATTGTTCATTGCCGGAAACAAGAAAAATAAAAGCACATTGAACTTTTATCTGGGCTAAGTGAGCCTCTGTGAAGTCGCCAACCCCACACCCTACGCAAACATTGCTACAATACACATAGAGGTGAGGTAGATTCCCCTCAGTATATACACAAATAGGTGAGGTAGATTCTCTTCGGTTTATAAACAGGGACGTGAGCTGGATTCTCCCCAGTATACATACATAGAGGTGATGTAGATAATCAAATTGTGACCCCTTTACTTTCCCTATTTACATACCAAATTTGCAAGGTTCACATTTGGATCACAAATTTAACGCAGTTGGACAATGAGTTTCTCAAAAAGGTCTACTTAGTACACCTCCATGACCTGAAGGACTGGGGGCATACTAATCCTAAGCATACGCTCGCTTACCATATAATAAAACATATCTTATAATAACCAATACTTACAACTTCTTGCTGAAAACGTGGGTTGGCCACAGCTTTATTAACATTTTTCAAACATATATTATAACCTTTACTTTTAACCTAATTACCTAAGTCTAAATTCCTCACGCTTTCCCATGCCTAAACTGTTGAACTTTTATTACCGGAACGGCCACAGGACGTTCGTAAGCCCCTTGTTTCCTCGGGCTTGCAAACCCTCCTCTAAGCCGTAGCCCGCATGGGAAGCTCCCGGCCTACAATTCCCCAGCTGTGACAACTTCCGCCTCTTTAGAACACCCTGCATCCTTGCACCCTGCCCCTTACCTGGGCGGGTGGGTGGGCGTCTGCTCTCCTCCTACGTCCTTCTTCTTCCACTCCTCGGTCGTTTGTGGCTTTTCCCGCTCTTCTCCTTACTACTTCCTGTTCTAACTCCTCCCTCCCCACTACCTTTGCTCGCTAATTGACTAAACCCCTCACCCCCCTGCCCCCAGTCCCACGCCGCCTCGTTAATCACTTTGCGGCTTGCAAGACTGGGGGCATACTAATCCTAAGCATACGCTCGCTTACCATATAATAAAACATATCTTATAATAACCAATACTTACAACTTCTTGCTGAAAACGTGGGTTGGCCACAGCTTTATTAACATTTTTCAAACATATATTATAACCTTTACTTTTAACCTAACTACCTAAGTCTAAATTCCTCACGCTTTCCCATGCCTAAACTGTTGAACTTTTATTACCGGAACGGCCACAGGACGTTCGTAAGCCCCTTGTTTCCTCGGGCTTGCAAACCCTCCTCTAAGCCGTAGCCCGCATGGGAAGCTCCCGGCACGCGGTATGCGCCGTATTCCTATGGCGCATCCCGCCCCACCACGCCAACCCTAGCCAATGCCATTTCCACACCGTCCTGGAGTCCTGACAAAAACGTGTCCAAACCAACATCATTAAGGTGCACTCCATCCTCCCTAAGTGCTCCTCTTTCCTTGTCCTCGAGTTCCCAATGGCGAACTGCCACTCCGCCCAATGATTTAACGAATCTGGACATCCTAAGGTTGATTAATCTTCTTACTCTCTCAATCGCGTCACCGTCTCTGGCACCCCTCCAGCATCTCCTGGCCACGATGTCTGACCATACGAGCACACAATCCTGGAAACAGTCCCGGAAACGCATCATGTCCTGTTTCATGAGTACTAGCAATTCGTTCATTTTTGTTTTTCCTAAGTCGTTCCCCCCGGCGTGAACGACCAGTATAACTCTCCGGGGGGTCCACCTGCTGATTTTAAGCACGAATTGCAGAATCCTGGGCCATTGAAGCCCCCGCACACCCATCCAGTTTACCAGCGCGCCACTCAGACCCAGATTCCGTCCCATAGGTCGAGTGGCCGCTCTTCTCTCCGCCCAATATATAAACGAATGGCCGATGATCCAAACATGCCATGGGTCAGACGCTGAAACAAGAAAAACATAGCAAATACCCGCAAATTGCAAGAAAAACGCCTACATAACGCTAAGTCTTTCGTACACATCAGTCCTATTCCAAAACCACGTCTACCGTACGATCCGGTCGTATGTACGACTTGTACGCTTGCGATTTCCATCGCCCCAATCGTTTTAAACCGTCCTCCGACATACCATGGGCTTCCGCTGTCGTAGCGGCCCCAATCCTAAAAGAATGCGTCCCGAATTCCCCCGGCTCCAGACCGCACTTCTTTAACGCCGAACGTAAAACCGCCGAAAATTGGAAACGCGTGAGTGGGGAACCAGAGGAATGTACTAAAAACTGCCCGCTCTGTGGGCGCTTTTTTAAGAACTCACTGATGACCTGAACCGGGCACCATTGTGCCCCTAATTGGTTAATGGTGAGCCATTCACCTCTTCCGTATACATCCGTTTTCGACTTCCTTATACCTATCCGTATGGCTGTTCCCGTAGCTATCACATCGGCGGCCCGTAGGCCACCCAACTTGACTTTACTTGCCGGGACCATCTCCCCAATACGTAAGGCCGCGAAAAATGCTAATGAAAAAGCCGTTCTAAACAACAGTGTTTCGTATTCATCCGCACAGACCGACTCCAAAACTGACAACAGGCTTGTCAATACTGGAAAGTGATTGGACGGCGTGTATCCGTCTGGACCTTTTCTTTTTTCCACCCGCGAATTATTTGCTGGAACACGAAATCCTTAGTCACATCTATCCTACCGTGTAATTTTAACAAAAACGCCACTCCCGCTAGATGCTTTCTGGCTGCTCCCACCGACAAACGCTTTTTACGCAACTCCGTCAGCATATCCAAGGTTGCTGACTTTGCCCTTTCCCCTCCTACCACTGTTCCACCTGCAAACTTCAACCATGATAACCAGACTGAATTGTAATTTTTCCATGTTGCAGCCGCCACCGATGACTCCACCAGCTTCAACAACTCTCCTCTGCCAGATTCCATAAGGAAGGCGGGCAGCGTACCCCTTCGGCATCCGCCTGCGGGTACCGTTCCCTGAACAGCTCCATCTGTGAACGAGAGAGTGCATCAGCTGCTCTGTTGTCACATCCCGGGACATGCTTCGCATGCAAATACATATTGCCCTGTAAGCATCTTAGCACCACGTGTCTCAACAAAGCCAAAACCGGCGGGGATGCCGACGATTGTTTGTTTATCGTCTGCACGACCGCCGCATTATCCGACCAAAAACACACTCTCCGATCTCGTAACTCTGCTCCCCATAACTCAATTGCTACCACCACCGGGAAAAATTCCAGCAGAGTTACGTTCTTCGTCCACCGTTTTTCTCGCCATGACCTTGGCCAGGACTCCCTGCACCAATGGCTGTTGAAGATCACGCCAAAACCGCCCGAACCCGCCACATCGGCGAACAAACTGATTTCGGTTCCTTCCACATCTTCCCTAGGGCATACCACCTGCCCGTTGAAAGAATGCAGGAACACCGTCCATAAATGCAAATCCGCCTTTATTCCTGCCGTCACACGTATAAAATGATGTGGTTCGCGGACCCCCACAGTTGCCAATGACAGTCTCCTGGCAAACGGCCGCCCCATGGGAATCACTTTGCAGGTGAAATTTAAAAGACCCAACAAAACTTGAACCTGCCGCAGCGTCACCTTTTTACACTTAGCCACTTCGCCCACTGTTTGCCGCAACCTGGCCACTTTATCCGCCGGCAACCTGAACACCATATCCACCGAATCAATTTCTATGCCTAAAAACGTTAGGCATGTAACTGGGCCCATTGTCTTTTCCTCAGACAATGGGACCCCCGCTAACCGCATTAACCTCTTAAAATTTGTCATTAGGAAACCGCAATCACCCGATGTCTCTGAGCCGACGAACAAAAAAATCGTCCAAATAATGGATCACCGATGTGATACCCGTCTCATACTTTAACATCCATTCAAGGAAGGAACTAAATAACTCAAAAAAATAGCATGAGATCGAGCATCCCATCGGTAAGCACATGTCGACGAAAAACTGGTCCTCGATTCTACAACCCAAAAGATGAAAGCACTCCGGGTGAACCGGAAGCAAACGGAACGCTGATTCAATATCAGCTTTAGCCAAATGCGCAAATCTACCCGCCGACCTTACCAGCCGAACCGCACAATCGAACGACGTGTAGGCTACCACTGCTTCTTCTTTTGAGATGCCATCATTGACCGATCCCCCCATTGGGAACGATAAATGATGTATCAGTTGGAACTTCCCGGTTTCCTTCTTAGGTACCAGACCCAAAGGAGACACTCGCAAGTTCTCGAAAGGAGGAATACTGAAAGGGCCGGCCATCCGGCCCAACTCCACTTCTTTTTGAACCTTCTCTTTTACCAATTCGATATCGTCCCTTGCCGATTTCAAATTGGGGCATAACATAGTGGCAGGCTGATGCGCGTACGGAATTCTAAAGCCTTCTCGAAATCCTAACTTAAGGATTTCTGCTTCCTGTTTCCTGTGGTACATGTTTAACCATGGATCCAGGTACTGGCTTCTCACCGGAGTTCGCATTTCCGCCGGTGCTACCCACCGCGGGTACCGACCTCTGTTTCTTGAAACAGCGGATCGCCGCATGCTGCCCCCCGCATACTGAGCACTCGTGCCGGAATTTGCAGGTTGCGTAAAATCGACAATGGCCCTCATTGTACAACCAACAGGAGCCATTCGGCCTAGGAGATGCCGCGGGTGGTTGAGATGCCCCTCCCGCGGCTCCCCCGGGAAAGGAAGTCCTAGCTGGACGCTGCGCTAGGATCAGCTGAATCCATACATCAGTGGCCTTAGAGGCCCAACTCGTATGCGTTCCCGACACGCGACGCCGAAAATCTTCGTCATAGCGCCACCATGCTGCACCTCCGTGCAACCGATACGCGCTATAAATGGTATTTAGATATACCATCATCTCCGTCGCTTTGCGCGGCTGAAACTGACACGTTACATGAACCAAAATCACAAAAGCCTGCAACCAATTACCAAAAGTTTTTGCAATCTTCGGTTTTTTGTCAGCACCTCGCTCTGCCGACCGCTCCTTGTCAACCATTACGTGGTCCGAAGAAAGCAAAGACCATATATCAATATACAAGCCATTTTTAATCTTTTCCACTACATCATCGGGCAGACCCACCCCTAGAGGGGCAACCCCACAAAACAACGAATCAGCATACTGTAAACAATCCGTTGGAACACTTTCTGTGCCCGCTGCTGAGCAAGCACCCATATTACCCGCAGGCGGGCCTGCGCCCCCTGGAGCCACACAGGACACTGAAAGCCCCTTTTCTGAATCAACCTTGCTCAACAGCGACCTCAGAACCGACACTAAATCATCTTTTTCCGCACCCGCTGCGGGATCCGACACACTTTTAAGAACATTGTATAGGGTAGACTCACCGCCTGGACGGACCTCCGGCGTTGCCAAGGGTGATGCCCTCGCTGTACCGCTCCCTTGGTTCCGTCCTACTTCATACGCGGGCTGCCGACCAATCGATTGCCGAACCCTCCTCGTGTCATCCGATTGGGACGTGCCAGGCTGGTCCGGCCCTGACCGATCCTGCGCAAGATCTTGCCACCTACTGCGTTCCCGGACCTTCCGATAAAGGGATGACTGCGGGTCCGCTCTCCGTGGCTGCTCCCTTCGCACGCAATACTCGTCCTGATCACTGCTAGGCACTTCGTCGCTTGACTCGTGCGGCCTGCTGCTGGCACTACGCCCTACGCTGGCCTTCTCTAGCTGCGCCTGGAACTCTCTATCCTGCCTCTCCTGTCTGGCTCGCTCTTTCTGCCTCTGCCTGGCCCCCTGGCCCTGCTTCTTAGAGCTCCGGCGTGGGACCTGGCTATGTGTGGGAAGGTAAACTGCGGGGTCTGCTGGAGGGGGGATGTAGTGGGGGTTAACATAGCACTGTCTGTATTCGTTGGTCTGGGCTGGTGGGCGCTGGTACAGGGTAAAGGAGGGTGGGAGTTGTTGTTGGTGGGGGTGGCAGGCCTGAAATGTGTCCATGTACCGGGGAGGGGGGGGGGTTGGCTAGGCCATGTGTCTAACTGTACCCTCCCCGCTCCCCCCTGAGGGCTATGTGGGGTCCTAAATGGCCTGTTTCCTTCCCTGTCTCGTGCTGACCCTGCGCCCTGTGCTGGCACTGCAGGGTAGCGTGACCTGCCTCCCCCTTCCCTGCTGCTGCTGGACCCGCTGGTGCTACCCGGGCTGTGTGTCAGGGGGGGGGGTTGCGTGGGCCCCAGCTTTCCGTGCTCCCCCTCTCTCTCACTCTCCCCCCACCCCCTCCCCCCCTGCCCACCGGGCTTCTTCTTTTTCGCGCCTTCGGCGCTGCCTGTGCCGCCACGTGCGCTGCGCCGCCATCTTGCGGGGACGTGCGGCCGGACCGCGCGCTCCCCTGCTCCTCTCCGCTGCTCGCACTCCGCTCACCTCTCACTAGTCCGGTCATCCTGCGCCCGGCTGCGCGATGTTGCCTCAGTTCGGCGCCCGCTGTCGCTCCCGAGCGCCGTCCTCCGAGCTCCGGACCCTCCGCTGACACAGTCCTCTGAGCCTCCGATGCCGGTCCTCTCGCCGTACCTCTCAGTGCCGGCGCCGACTTCCGGTTAGCTCCTCCGTCCTTCCTGGTGCCTGCGCTGCCCTGGCTGGCTCTTCCTCCTCCCCTCTTCGGCGCGGGGCTCGGACTGAGCCTCGCCGGGGGCTGCTTTCGCCGGCGTGGTCTCCCTCGCGGTGCCTCTTGCGGGCTGACTGGCTCCTGTCCCGATCTCCGCTGCGGTCTCCCAGGCGGTGTATCTTGCGTGCTGGCTGGCTCCTTTCCAGGTCTCTGCTGCGGTCTTCCTCGTGGTGTATCTTGCGTGCTGGCTGGCTCCTTTCCAGGTCTCTGCTGCGGTCTTCCTTGCGGCGGTTCTTGCGTGCAGGCTGGCTCCTCTCCCGATCTCCGCTGCTGTCCTTCTTCCCCGGCTGGTTCTCTGGCTCCGGCGATCGTCCTGCAGCTTGCCAGCACCTCTTCAAGCCATCCGGTGCCGTCTTGCATCACTGCTTCCTGGATCATGGCACGTAAGTCGTCCATTTTCTTTCTTCTTCCTCCGCTGTTACTGTCTTCCACCCGACTCTTCAAGCTTGTCAGCTGATGGCTTCTCTCTTGCCCGACTCCTGTCTTCTGCGCTCCCCGACTTGCTTTTTGTTCTTTTGTCTTTTCTGCTTCTACCTTTCTTCTGCTCGTCTGCTCTCCTCCTACGTCCTTCTTCTTCCACTCCTCGGTCATTTGTGGCTTTTCCCGCTCTTCTCCTTACTACTTCCTGTTCTAACTCCTCCCTCCCCACTACCTTTGCTCGCTAATTGACTAAACCCCTCACCCCCCTGCCCCCAGTCCCACGCCGCCTCGTTAATCACTTTGCGGCTTGCAAGTAGTGTGTGTGCAAAAAATCATTTCCCTAGGCTTTATGGTTTCTGAGAAAAGAACTATCTCAGGTATTGTGTATATATGTCCCATGCTATACTGTATGTACAGATCTGGCCACTTCAACAGTTGAGTACACAGCACTAGGGTGGCCTAAAACAGGAGTGCACAACATTTTATGGTCTGAGGGCCACATTACCATACTGAACCACTTCCAAGGGCCACAAGGGTATTCCCATATGAGACATTTATGGTATATCCTAAATATATGCCATATAAATCGAAGTCTGCATCCAGAGAGCAGTCAATGCATCTTGTAGATGACTGATGTCGAGGTAACGGCCTGGCATTTTATACGTCCTATAACCTGCAATAAAATCACAGAAAGCGGCCGTATACGTACTGATATACTGATTCTGTCCTGTAGCATTCTGGCTGTCTGCTTGTTGGGGGTTTAGTGGTGTATATGCCTGCCCTCTTCTATCGGTATATCAGTAACTATATGGCTGCCTTCTGTGATTTTTTTTCTTCTATAAACTACAATGGAGAGAGCTGCATGGATCTACGATGCCTCAAACTCATATACTCATTTCTAGAGTGCCAAGTAAGTTTGTCCTCTTAACATATAGGAGACCCAGACATGGTGGCACAGTGCACCCTTAACCCTTACCAATCCAATTTTAGATTCAGGTCTTCCTAGGGGGCTTTCTCTTTTTGATGTTATATAATGGCACCATCTGCTGGCTAAAGCCAGTACTGCAGTATGTGATGCGCCAGAGAAGCTCCGACAGCGGAGCGGCCAGAAATACACATTAAGAATACCCAGTCTGACGTTTTCCGGCATTGGAGCTGTACAGGCTTCATCCAGAATGTTGGAAGACATCAGACAGTGGATTGGAAAGGGTTAATACTTGTCTGTTCCTGCTATATGCCGCTCCTCTACACCCTGAGATGGAAACTACGTGCGAGCAGTCACGCATAAGTATTGCTGTGACCAGATTATTGGGGCTGCATTGTGGGTCGCATGTGGCCCCTGGGCCTCATGTTGTGGACCCCAGTCCTAAAGCCAGTTTTTCATCTCTGTTTCTATATGCTATATTGACAGGACCCATTAACACAATGACAATGTTTTACAGTGAAAAATGAAATAATTTTGTGGAGATGAACAGTAATAAAATGTGTTACAGTAGTTAATTAGGGTACTTCAATTGCCTTCTCCTGACATTATGCAGGCACTTTTTCCCGCTGTTCAGTTTGTTTGCTGTAAGCACTGCACGTTACATAAGGGATGGGCACAAAAATGTCTTGAGGACCCTACAATGAAAATAAACGTTTCTAAAGAAGTATTTTGCTGCCTTAGGCCCCCTGCACGTGGTCACATGCGGAATCCAGCACTGGCAGCAGCAGCGTCTGCGCGTACCTGCTCTGTCGCTACCTTTTCTATACTGCACATGGATTCAGTGGCTCGCTGTCGCAAATGCGCAGTATAGATTTTTTCCCCTATGCCATCGCTGGGTGACAACGCGGAATCTGCCACCTGTCCGCAATGTTCGTTGCAGATGGGCCACAGGTCGGATGGCTTCCATTTACTTCCATTTACTTCCGCATGAAAATGGAGCATGCTGCAATTTTTTTCCTCTGCAAACTGAAATCGAGGGAAGATGAAACTTCTTACTGGAGGCCTCCGCATTTGAGTCCTGACACGCTCATTCTCTACAGACCTACCCTAGGTTCTGTGAATGCGCCAGCCGGCAAAATGCCGGACACATGAACAGAAGCCGGAGAGGGCCCAGGAAATTTAAATCTCCTTGCTCCCGGGTCGAGAACTTGGAGCAGTGACCGTAGGCCTTGTTGAGTGGTCCCCGGTCACGTGATAAAGGTAGCGATATTCCGCTAGGCCGGTCTCACATCACATGAGCAGATAGGAATTGCAGATTCCTCATGCGTTCGATCCTTGGTAATACGTGGATCAATCACATTGGATTACACAATTCCGCTCACATTACCGGGTTGGAATTACGTAACTAACTCGCAGAAAACAGAATGCAGCATGTTCTATTGTACCGTGGATATCCAGAGCATAGAGCCCATTGTGCTCCATGTTCGCAGATATACCTACAGCCCATAGGCAATTACATCGTGTACGAGCTGCGGGTACCTGGGTCATCGCTAAGCGATGATGCGGGAAATACAAACAACAAAAAAGGTGTACTGCGAATGACCACCTATACACAGTTATGTGCAGTACATTATGTTCCATACACAGGATCACAGCCAGGCTCACAACTAGAAACCACTGTGGGCCTCTGCAAGCAAATTCGTGTCTTATTTCCGGGGGCGGGGGGGGGGGGGGACACTCATACTCACCTGATCCGCGGCGTCTCAATGCCTCCCGATGGTCTTCGGCGGCTTTGAATACCCAACCTCCGGCAAAGCAAGCGCTGTGATTGGCTAATTGAGTGTCGGCAGCCAATCACAGCCAGCGCTCGATGAGCCAATCACAGACATTCAGTGAATGACATTACTGAATGGCTGTGATTGACTCATAGAGCGCCGGCTGTGATTGGCTGTCGGCACTCAATTAGCCAATCACAGCGCTCGCTTTGCCGGAGGTTGGGTATTCAAAGCCCCATCACCAGTAGAAGCTCCGCTGTGAGACAAGGAGGACGAAGCTTACCGCAGTACCGCCGAAGACCATCGGGACGCCGCGGAGCAGGTGAGTATTGTGGGTTTTTTGGGGGGGCGGCACCAGAGCTAGGTACTATTTTAGAGAGAGGCCTTATATTTCAAGCCTCTCTCAAAAACCCGATAGGTTTTACTATCGGAGTAGGACCTATTTTTGGAGAAACACGGTAGGTTTATGTGGATTGAATGGTTGCAGGACTGAAAGGGTTAACATTTTCCAGACAGGACAGGACATATCATATTTGGTGTGTCATTTTATAGTCATGTGAGGATGTTAGATATACGTGTCTGCAGTAGTCAGTCTGAGAGTCTGAAAAGTTGAGAGTGAGTCAGTCAGTGGAAGAGGCCTGACAGAAAGTCTGTGAGGTCGTCAGGTCTGTGGAGAATATGGAGGAACCCGAGCAACTTCTTTATGCTCAGCCTAGGCCAATTTTACTCAGGGGACCTAGGTGCTTCTACTGAACGTGGAGAGAAGGACAAACCGCTTCACAGCGAGAAGAAGAAATGAGTGAGTGTTGACCGGTAGAGAGAGAGAGCTTGCCGGGAGAGGGATTGCACAGATAACTGGGACTGTGGATTACCCAAATACCCTAAGAATCCTCCCTGTTGCACCATTCTGACTGACTTGTTGTTTCTGTACCGACTGTTTGTTTGAATCTGCATTCAAGAGTTTACATCAAACGAGCAGAACCGACTGTTCCCAGTTCTTGTTCAGAAAGTTACCCAATTTGATATTGCCATAGTTGTACTGATCCACAGGCTAATGATAATATGTCCTTTCTACCACACTGAATGCCATTAAAATATGCCAGCTGTTGTCAGACTTAAAGGGGTTGTCTTGCGAAATCAAGTGGGGTTATACACTTCTGTATGGCCATATTAATGCACTTTGTAATATACATCGTGCATTAAATATGAGCCATACAGAAGTTATTCACTTACCTGCTCCGTTGCTAGCGTCCTCGTCTCCATGGTTCCGTCTAAATTCGCTGGCAGCTTGCTTTTTTAGACGCGCTTGCGCAGTCCGTTCTTCTCCTTTCAGCACGAGCCGCTTCAGTGTGCTCCCCGCTACAGCTCTTCTGCGCATGTGCAGACGAGCTGTCACTGCTCGGGAGAGCGCTAGAGCGGCCATTCTGTACCATCCTCTGTTAAAGGAAGGTGCAGAGCCGCCCAGCTGTCCCGAGAAGCCGCCCAGCTGTCCCGCCATCCTGGTAAGTGATGGGCCGGGGGGGCTGCCGCTGCGCCGGGGGCGGGCTGCGCCGGGGGGGGGGGCTGCCGCTGTGATGGGGGGGCTGTCGCTGCGATGGGGGGGGCTGTCGCTGCGATGGGGGGGCTGCCGCTGCGATGGGGGGGCTGTCGCTGCGATGGGGGGGCTGCCGCTGTGGTGGGGGGGCTGTCGCTGTGCCGGGGGCGGGGGTCTGTCACTGCGATGGGGGGGGGCTGACGCTGCGATGGGGGGGGCTGCCGCTGCGATGGGGGGGCTGTCGCTGCGATGGGGGGGCTGTCGCTGCGATGGGGGGACTGCCGCTGTGCCGGCGGGGGGGGGGGGGCTGCGCCGGTTACCTGCTGCCTGGCGGTGGGTGCCTGGTCGGCCGTGTTCACTTCAGGGGTCCGGTCGGCGGCTGCGGGGCGTCTGGTTGTCAGGGAGACACAGCTGGTAGCGTCTCGGGAGCGCGCACGTCGGGCTACAGCAAGTGATGGGAAAAGAGCCGGCGGCCATCTTGGGAAAATTTTTATAAGTTGCTGAAACGCTGGAACGGTAAGTACAAACCAGCTAGAAAAGTCATTTACAGGGGGGCTTAGTAATGTATGCTTAATTAGGGGGACTGGGCAATAAAAAAAAATCCACTCCTGCCTCGAGACATCTCCTTTAACTTTGACCATTTCAGAACATTTCAGTTTCAATGCTTGACAATGCTGACTCTAGAACCTGACAATGCTGTCTTGGCTTGTCAGCCCTTGCGGGATTGAGTCATAGTATCACCAGCTACTCAGCAGGCCTTGTGTGGCTTACATGTGTGGAAGAAGCCTTAAATAGTATGGCGATAAGAGATGTGAAATAGGCTAGTCTGTCACAGTAAAGGACAGAATTGCAGGTTTTGAGCATGAACATATAATGGAGTAAATCTGCTGACCTACTCTATGTCATTTTCTCCTAGATTCCTCACCTATGTGAAGTAATAAGGAGACAGTCCACCTAAGAGAAGCTCTCCAGTGGAAAGAGAGGGATATTTTCTGTTTAGTTAGTTGTGGGCAGGGTAGGGTTTGATTTTGTATACACATTTCTGTATTTTGCTTGTGAATTGCAAACTGATACAATAAAGCTGGCCGAAGGTCAGTTAAACCACATTCATGGCTGTTGTGTGTTTTTAGAGAAGACATGTGACCTTTGACCTCAACAAAGGTGATCCCAAACTAATGCCACCACAACGAGTATATGTGAGAGCTCTATATTTTCCATCAAAATAGCACTGGATCCTACAAGGCACAGTACAGGAATTATTATTATTTTTTAAGAAAGGTTTTGTGTTGAAGGACCCAATGTTACTTTTTGCCACTTTTCATATGCCCAATTTTTAATTAGTAACTGATAAAATGCAACATAGTACATAAAAAGTGACAGTTAAAGGGATCATCTAGCCCCTCTTCTTTTAACCTGCCTAGAGTAATGTGAAAACATAAAAAAGACCATACTCACCTTACCCCATCCTTCACTGCTCCAGTTTCACTGCTGCCTGGTCCCCAGTGCTTTTCTCTTCCTATGATGACATCCTGACACAGGGACATGTGACCCCCTGCGGCTAATCGCCAGCCGAACTGTGTGTAAACAGCGCTTACTGTTGGCATTGCTTCCTGGTTTCTACACACTTATCATGGTTTCTTACTATGGAAGAGCGAGTATACTCGCTAAGGCACTACTCGCTCGAGTAATGTGCCTTAGCCGAGTATCTCCCTGCTCGTCCCTAAAGATTCGGGGGCCGCCGCAGCTGACAGGTGAGTTGCGGCGGGGAGCGGGGCAGATTGGGCGGGAGAGAGGGAGATCTCCCCTCCGTTCCTCCCTGCTCTCCCCCGCAGCTCCCCGCCCCGCGGCGGCACCCGAATCTTTCGGGACGAGCGGGGAGATACTCGGCTAAGGCACATTACTTGAGCGAGTAGTGCCTTAGCGAGTATACTCGCTCATCCCTATTCCTTACTATTAACTTAAAGACTTCAGGTCACAAACATCTCTCCAAGAACAATATGTAAGCCTAAGGGCTCCTTCACGCTGGCGAGAAAGTCGTGCGAGATTTGTGCATACAAATCTCGCAAAACTATGAAATCCATTATTTTGAATTAGTTCATTTACATTTGCGATCTTTTCCTGCATAGCACTGCATTGCGATGCTATGCAGAAAACAAATCACAGCATGTTTTTTCCTTTAGCGATATCGTCCATTGCTGTCAATGGGGGCGGCGGCAGCAGCACGGCCCCATTGAAATCAATGGGAGAAGATCGCGAAAGAGCCTCACATCCCTGCGGGGCTGAAGGAATCCCCCATAGCGAAGAGAGAGAGGAGGGCGGAGCTACAGGGCATCTCCTAAAGATCTCCCCATATTTGGAGATATGGGGGCGGGGCTATAGGGCTTCCCCAAAAGATGGGGTGAGAAGGGGTGGGTCTAGAGAGGGGGCGGGGATATAGAGGGTTCTGATTGATTCCTCTCTAGCCAAAAGAGGGGACAGGATCCCCTCTATCCCCGTCCCCTCTCTTGGCTAGAGAGGAATCACTATGAGAACCTTCTCTAGCCCAGCCCCTCTAGCCCCTGCTCTCAGGGAAGCTCTTAGGGAGATCTCTAGCCCTGCCCCTATATATCCAAATATGGAGATCTCTCTAGGAAATCCCCTGTAGCTCCGCCTCACTCTCTCTCCTTACTATGGGGGATTCCTTCAGCCCTGTGGGGATGCGTGGCTGTTTCCATGTGAAAACGCCTTGCATCCAGTGGTTTTCAGAAGGACTGTGAAGGCGATATCAGACCATGAATCACAGCCCAATATCGTCCTTGCGAGTGTGTAGGAACCCTTAGGGTGGTTTCACACGGGCGAGAAAATCACGCAATTTTCACCTGCTGCATTAGTCAGTAAAAAAGCATTATGGAACCAATAATTTACAACGGTTTCCTTCCCACATGCGATGTTTTCACTCATGCGATGTTGAGAGGATAAAACTTTTTGGCATGCTCTATCTTTCTGCGCTGTGCCTTCTTTTATCTCCTATATATCTCATCTCCCATGTATCTCAAAGGAGCCTGCGTTTTATCGCATCGCAATGCAACAAACATGCATTGCCAAGCAATTTTAACATTAGAAAGTCCTATTGACTTTCTAAAAAACGACCTTTTTTTTAGCGCAAGTGGCAGCAATGCGATGTGAGATTATTCTCTAAAAAAACATAAAAAATCGTCACTGATGCTCAAAAAAATCAAAGTGAACAAAGATGCGATTTTGACGCAATTTTCTTGTGGCAAAAACGTGCTCGCCCGTGTGGAATTAGCCCAAGTCTATATTTACATGGCCAATGGCGAGTTGCGCCTGAGAATCTCAGGCGCAACTGGCATCGCACAGCACACAAATTCTCAGTCCGTGTGCTGTGCGAATACTCCATCCGTGTGAATCGCACAAAACTAGAAACTACGGCAGTTTTTCTGTCTTGCACTATTGGTTCAAGAGGAAAATCGCCAGTGTAAATGAACCCAATGAACCTAATGGTTTAATACAACATGTGAGTTCTGTGAGTTGCATAAACACACAGAACTCGCATGATTGTCATAGTCATGTAAATACTGCCTAAGGCCAGTTTCACACAAGCACTTTCCGAGCTTTCATGCGCCTGTAATACAGATGTGTGTTTTGGCCCAAAATCTCATCATCATGAGATTCCGATGACTGTGAGGGTTTGGGTCAATAAACTCTGTGGTTGGGCCACCATATATGTCCGTATTAGGTGTGCCTGAATGCCCTTGTAATACGCCTGTGTGAAACTGACCCTAGGCTGTCTTCACACTGGCATGAAAATCGTGTGACATTTGTGCATTATGAGACGCACAAATATGAACCCCATTGTTTTTTAATGTGGTCATACACATGAGCGATGTTTTTCTGTATGACACCGTGATGCAATGCTATGCAGGAAACATAGCTGTGAGCTCTCGCATCGCCGCCCCATTGCCTTCAATTGGGGCAGCGGCAGCAGCGCCAGCCCTGTTAAAAGCAATGGGAGGACTCTGCGATCCTCTACCGGGCTGTGACAACCACGGTGGGGGATTCCCCGCATCCCCGCAGTGATGTGAGGCTCTTTTCACGTGAAAACGCCTAACATCCCTGGGGCTTTCACATGGTGCGGAGCGCAATATCGGGCCATGAATCTACCGTGAACATAGCCCTCGCCCGTGTGAAGTTAGCCTTATAATAAAGAGCATCAAGAAGGTTGTAGTGTAGAAGAAGGATTCTGTACCAGAACTTATTGTACGTGAAGAACATTACTTGTTAACTAGAACTACTTTAGCTCAGTAAGGCGTTAGCATTTTCTCTGGCACGTAAAATCATAACAACTATTTCTCCGTTAGAAGACAAATGACAAGTCAGAGGAAAGCAGTAGGAAACTTTTATGTGTTCGGTGGTGATACATTGTAATGTAGCCGTCATTGCAGCTAGATGAGACCTGTAGATACGAGCAGATTTTTCCTGGCACTACTCTAAGGTTATCATATGCTTGTGGACAATGTTCTTCCTATCCTGACTTGTGAGCATACAGTGTGACTCCAGTCTCCTAAATTAAACTAGTAAATAGTGTTATTGTCCTGTGAAACGGAAACAGAAGGAGCCCTACAAGACAATTCTCCGTTAACATGACTTTCTCCATAGTCTAGCTTTATATTAATGCTAACACTATAAAACATCTCTTTCTAGTGTTCTGTAGCTGATATACCAAGTCTAACATGGATCTTCAATCACCTGTATCATCACCAACATCAGATAAGCAAATAAGTGACATTGCTAGATTAGGACTGACCTCCACTATCAGCTACCAGAGGTTTGACTCAATTCTTGGTGACCTGAACATGACTGACCCACAACTGTTGACATTTTCGCTTGTTATATTTACTTGGAGCTTTTCAGGGTAATCTTTAACTTTCATTACTGTATTAGTCTGGCTGTCCACGGGTGAGATGTCATAGTGAGATCCGCGGCGATAAATTGCCCGTGGAGCCCGCATGACACGCTTTCCATAGGATAACTATGGAAAGTGCAGCCCGATGTCCATCAGTGGAGAATCATAGCGATTCTCCACTTGCGTGATTAAAATCGTGTCATGCCGCGAATCTCTGAGGAGAGCCTATCATTAGATAGGCCACCTGTCCACAGGAGGGGGGAGAACTGTAAGGTCTATACAATGAGCGCCTAAGTCTTCAAGGGCCACTCCAGCGAAAACACATTTCTCCATCCCCGCCCCCCTCACCCTATTGCCTCTCAGGTTACACTGGAGGTTTACTCTGTTCCATGAAATGCAACCTACTTAGCCACCATCTTGATGCTGAAAGATTTAGGCTTCACTTTCACATCTATCCCATGATGCATTAGTACAGCTATAGCATTTTTTTCTGCAAGAACAGTTTAACTGTCACTAGCTCCTATATTCTTCTAAATAAGCTACAGCCCATAAGTAAACAGTCAAGAGGATGAGCTGTGATCTTCTCTTTCATAGCTGTGTGACAGGAGCTGTATGATCATCATCAGTAAATGTTTTAAAAATACCAACTATAAATAAAAAAAAATAAATCTTTTTTCAGGTTTTTAACCCTAATAAAACTAAAAAACTGAGAAAAAGTCAGTGAAAAAAGATATAAAATATCTATATGCCATGGAAAAAAACGTAAAGAAAATAATTTTGGTATCAGAAGAAAAAAGTAGGGCAGTAAAAGCACCACATGCGTAAAATCCTTAAAAAGCGTCTGGTCCTTTAGGTGACCTTTTACACGGGACTGAATTGTCCGCAGGATTCACTGCACATGTGGATTTTGTCACTAGTGCGGATTTTGTTGTGTTTTTAACAGCAAAATGTGTTCTGTGGTACATCTCACGGAATGTCTTGTGTTTTATTCTGTAGACTTTAACTGTGCCATTACATCTCCTATATGTCGTCCTTAATTCTGCAGCGGAAAGCTATTCTGCTGACGAATTTTGGTTTTAAAGTAAGGACACACAGATTTTAACAGGTGCAGCATACAAGCAACATAAGGTCCCACGGGGTGAAGGAATCCTCTGCCATAGCTGTCCGCAGAAGTCCGCGATGTACTTTCTATGTTTCTAAAGGGGTTGGCGGTACTGCTGCCGGCGGCCTCATTGAGAGCACTAAGCGATATCGCAGAGTTGTCTCTGAACTGCGAGGCACTCGCTCTCGCATTGCAAGAAAATATATCGCTAGTGGGTAGGCATTAGAGATGAGCGAGCATACTCGATAAGGCAAACTACTTGAGCGAGTAGTGCCTTATTTGAGTACCTGCCCACTCGTCTCTAAAGATTCGGGTGCCGGCAGGGGGCGGGGATCAGCGGGGGAGAGCGGGGAGGAACATAGGGGAGATCTCTCTCTCCCTCTCTTCCCCCCCCCCGCTCCCCCCTGCTCACCGCCGCAACTCACCCGTCACCCGCGCCGGCAGACGAATCTTTAGAGACGAGCGGGCAGGTACTCGAAAAACGCACTACTCGCTCTAGTAGTTTGCCTTATCGAGTATGCTCGCTCATCTCTAGTAGGCATCCTAAATGTTCTGCTGAGATTGTGATCAAAACATATTGTACAGATAACACAACTAAGGAGTCTTTGAGATAAAAATAATTAACATTAGTATTTTTAAAGGTTAAGTAGAGAACATTCCGTATAAACACATTCTGTGATGGTCATTCTGTGTTCATGTGACGTGTATGATGCATTTGAAGTCTTTATATAACCTACACATGAAACCTGTTTGGCAGCAATGTATCCTTGGAAAGTATTTTCAAAAATTGGCACCAATGCAAATTAACTAGGAAGTTTCTAGAGAAAGCATTCCATAGCCCTGCTGTTCACCAATCCATCCAAACAAATCCATTCCAATATTAACTATTGAAACTTTTGCTGGGAAATAAGTTTGAAAAAAATAAAAAGAATAAGCGCACATCAAAATATCTGGCCTGAATTGATAGTGTTCTAACATTTTCCAATCCAATTTCCCTGCCACCCGCACACTCCCCAGCTCTTCTTTATTTAGGGAGGGAAAGCACTTTGCAGAGTCCTTGAAATTACTCAACAGAAACATATAAAAATGAACTATCATGATGATTTTATTAGCAATTTTTTGAAAATTAAACATGAGTTAATATGTATATTACATATGTTTATATGGCGTAACTATAGGGGATGCGGTTGTACCTGGATCTAGGAGCCTTAGGGGACCCATAAGGCCTCACCTCTCCATATAGGGAGCCCAGTACTATGAATAAAGAATTATAGTTGGGGGCCCTATTACATCGGGGCCCAAAGCTTCAAGTTACACCTCTGATATGTATAATATACATATGTATCGATACTAATATTATAAATGCAAAAGTAACTCTGTCTGTCTGTTACCTTTTAACGGCTAAACCGCTGAAATTATTTTGATGAAATTTGGCAGGGAGATAGCTTGCATCTTGAGGAAGGGCATAAGCTACATTTTATCCTGAAAATTTATAGAGTTCTCTAGGGAGCGCAACAAGACAGATATATTTGGTGATGCACAGGCGACCTCCACAGTGCACCACCAGAAAAACTGGTACTATAATTTTCTAATACTTACTAATATTACACTATGCAGGGGATGTAAGACATCGGACCTCTCTCCTGCATACTGTATATACATATGAAAAAAAATGATGACGGACCTCTATTCTGCATAGTGTTAGAAACATGTGACAAACCTCGCCCAACATGGGAGCTATGCAGGCAAATCTCAATGGTGGATGAGGTCCAACACTGGATTGGAAAGGGTTAAGGTATATTCACATCTAATACCATATTTCCTATATATGCCTCCATTATACAATAATAGGTCTCCAGTGCATGGACAATTAACCAATGAATTTCAAAATGCAATTATACGACTTAAGAATTGATCATGTCTCCCAACCATCCTGGATTTAGAGGGACAGTGCTAGTTTTTGGGGGCTTTCCTGTCACTCAGAGAGTGAGGCGATATAACATCCCCTCCTCCCTCTGGACCTGGCTCCCTGAGATCAGTCCATTAGAAGCAATAATCATCTTCTTTCCTACATCAATTAGCTCCACCCCTTGTTATCTGCCTGTTTAGGAGTGTCTCTCCCAGTCTATGCCCAGCTGTCATTTGCATGCTCTGACCATAATATCACATCTTTCAAAGCAGAAACTTCTATACAAAGCCCTTTATTTTGAATCCATGATCATTTATCTATTCTATACAATCACTTGCAAACTTTCTCTATCGACATCCAAATATCCAATCTCCGGCATACCTGTCTTTGGCATCCCTGGAGTCCCCATATGCCTGAATGATTGAGCATGACCTCTATTGGGTTATCTCTTTGTCCCTCGGACATTAAAGGGGTTGTCTCGCGAAAGCAAGTGGGGTTAAGTACTTCCGTATGGCCATATTAATGCACTTTGTAATATACATCGGGCATTAAATATGAGCCATACAGAAGTTATTCACTTACCTGCTCCGTTGCTGGCATCCCCGTCTCCATGGCTCCGTCTAATTTCGGTGTCTTCTCGCAATTTTAGACGCACTTGCGCAGATGGGTCTTCTCCCTTCGGCTCGGAAGCAGCGGCGTTTTGGCTTCGCCCCCTTGTACGCGTCATCGCGTAGCTCCACCCCCGCTGCTTCCGAGCCGAAGGGAGAAGACCCATCTGCGCAAGCGCGTCTAAAATTGCGAGAAGACACCGAAATTAGACGGAGCCATGGAGACGGGGACGCCAGCAACGGAGCAGGTAAGTGAATAACTTCTGTATGGCTCATATTTAATGCCCGATGTATATTACAAAGTGCATTAATATGGCCATACAGAAGTACTTAACCCCACTTGCTTTCGTGAGACAACCCCTTTAATTTACTCACCCCAAATGATCTGCAGCTGCAATATCTTTGCCCAAATGATTACTTAGCAAACATTTCCTGAAGTCTTTTAATCTGCTAATTCGGAATTTCACTTATTTGGAATCCCTGCTGCAATGTCATTTTCTGAATGACTATTTAACAAAAACTTTCCTGAAGTCTTTTAATCCATTAGACTCCGGTTGCAGCAATATGGCAGTTGGGTAGCCCTTTAGACCATATAAACACAAAACTACCAGTAGGAGACTAAAACCTTTGACACAATGCACATCTATCTAGCACAGTTCACTCTCACAATGTGTTACATTCATTTCTACAGGTTGTCCATGCTCACTCCTCTATGATTACAAAGAAGTCTAGTTATCCAACCCGGAATGTATGCTCAATTTTTTTATGTCCCAGATTCACCAGACAATAAAGATTTCTCCCTATTCTAGCAGTCTGTCTGTCAGGGAACACAGGGTCACTGAGAACAGCTACTACATTCCATCTCAAGTCTAGTTCTCTCTGTATTATAGTCTCACACTGCAAGCACACTTAAATATTCTATTGTCTTAGGGAGGGGAACTGCTTGGCGATTGTAGGTCCTAAATTCTTAGTTCTGTATGTCTGTGATCCTTCTAACAACAGACGAGATGTTATAAACACACACAAATCTACAATAGTCTCTTACTGTCTCCACCTTAATAGAACATATACACTCAGAACAAGATGAACAAGACATTTGATTCATACATGAAAGAAATCACTTAAGCAGACCGTCGAATCTGTGTCTTGTGCCATGACAGAAATCACAGCAGCAGTAAATAGTTGTAACATCAGGTTGGTTTGACAGGAGTAATCTCTCGTAACCCCTGCTGACATGGAATTATACAGCTATTTTCCTTGAGGTAATCCAGGATAGCAACTCTTAGAAACGCTTCAAACATTTCACCCACAAAACAAGTAAGACTCGCCGACCTGCAGTTTCCAGGTTCATTTTTTGACCCCTTTTTGAATATCACCATCACATTGGCTATATATGTCAATCCAGTGGAACAGACCACATCACTATAGAGTTCTTACATATAAGAAAAAAGGGTCTGTCTATCTCATGACTCAATTCCCTTAAAACCTGTGGCTGTTTGTCATTGGGATCCCGCGATTTGTCTATTTTATTCGTTTTAAGATGGCTCTGCAGTTCTTCCTGGGTTAGACTGGTGACATTTGGTGGAGAGTGTACATTTTGAATGTTATCTGACATTTCATTTTTCTCTGTAACTGCACTGGAGAAAAAACTATTTAATAGATTTGTTTTCTCCTCATCACCCTCTATTATTTTTCCTACATTATTTTATAAAGGGCCAACACTTTCAGTATTAATCTTTTGTTATTTATATAATTGACAAACATGGCGTAAAACACGTCGGAAATCCGTGGCGTTTCACTGAAGCTATTAGGTCCTACCTAATAGCTCAATGTAAATGCTGCGGAATTCCACCGCGGAATTCCGCAGCATGAAATTACCCGCAGCATGTCCTATTTGCTGTGGGTATACGTGAGGACGGCTTCCATTGTAGTCAATCGAAGCCGTCTGTCATGCTATACTTCCGCTGTAGCACAGCGGAAGTATAGCGTGAATATGCGCCCATCACATGCCGCGTCATGTGACACCGCCGACGCATCATGCGCTGTACTGCGCATGCACGCCGGAGCGTCATGCGGGACTTCGGGCAGCGGATCCGGAGGTAAGTATGGGGTCTTTGGGGGAGTCACCGTGACGGACTCTACTGCGGTATATCGCTTGTGGAGCCCGTCACGGCCGTGTGCATAAGGCCTTACTCTCCTTGGCAATAAGTCTCTCTCTCTTCATCTTTGCTTCTTTTACCTGATTTTTACATTATTTTTTTTTTCTTACAGGTATTTAGTGCTTCTTCGCTGTCTTCTTGTTTTACAAGTTTAAACTCTTTCTTTTTTTGCTGTTTATTGCTCCATTTACATATTTAAGTCACACACTTAATACACAGTACACGTACAACACAGTACAGTTACGTCAACCACAAACTAACTCAGCTCACACGCTCACTTAGGTTTTAATATAGCTTTTATCTGTAGCGCTTCTGCTTCTCGTCTGTTTGAAATGGACTCAGGAAGCTCGATAGGTGCAATTTATCAGACCCTCAGCAAGAGCACAGAGCAGCTGAGCCTGGGAAGAGAGCTGCAGAGTGTGTGAGCTGGGAGACTGAGCAGCATGGCTGACATGGCAGCGTCTTTGTCCTTAGACTGGAGAGCAGCCCGGGGGCCATGGTGAACCGAGAGTACCACTGGTATAGCCAGATACTCATGCTAAGGGAAGTGGTCTAGGGAGCAGTGCAAGAGAAGGCCTGATGACTTGCTATCTAAGTCTGACGAAAGGGTCCTGATGACTAGGAACCGATGGCATGCTGGGATGGGAGGGCCAGAGATAGAGTTCAGAGCACTGTTTAAAAAGTAGCAGAATGGGCTGCCGCAGGACTACGGAAATTACTGCACTGTCAAGATGTAAGTAAGGCTCAGCCTCATTTTGATGTGCACCCCATGTGTTTTAAAGTTATGTGCAGGACTGTGATGGAGGGGAACGGGTTGTTTATGTGTTTATTTGTGTCTAAAATGCAGGATGTAAGAACACAGCAAATCCACCAGCATTGCTGCAAGAACGTGACATTGCTGGGGATAGACCTTTGGTTCATAGTTATAGTTGACGTCTATGATGTTGTGTGCTTCAGTGGAGATATGCAGCCCCTACAAGGTGAGACAGTCTAGGTTACATGTAGTGGAATTTATTATGCCCAACGGCTAGCCTAAGTGAACAGGTGAATTGTTGTGGCCTGGATTGGTACAGTGTAAGACTATGTATTGCTATGTCGACTACACTGTGTCATGTTCACATAACGTTTAAGTAATTCATACTCTCCCATGCAGTGAAAGCCTTCAATGTCCTTCTTTAAGTAGATTTTTTTGTTTAAAAAAATGTTGCCTCCATCTGTCATTGCCACACCATAGTACCCCCTACATTCATGCATTCCGGGTTATTAATTGTCCATATAGATAGTGTGAAAATTTACTAGTTTGGGACATGTTATGCAGTAATAAGGACAAATATGGCTCAGTCGACCACAGGGCCTGTAATTGCCGGCGCTGATTGGCTGAGACAGTCAATGAAGGGCTGTGATTGGGCATCGAGCAAGCACCGACAACCAATCACAGCACTCTATTGCTGGAGGCGGGGTTCTCAAACCTGGCCTACGGCAATAGACTTGAAGGTGCAGGGGAAGCCCGGATCAGCGGCAAAAACCAGCGGCCGTGACCCGGACTGCAGCAGCTAAGTGAGTATTGCTTTCTCTTTTTCTTTTCAGCAGCCAAAACGCTGGCATAAAGTATGCCAGCGCTGCTGAAGCGGGGCGGAATCTGCAGTAAACGCAGCGTGGAAAAACGCTTCGTTTCTGCAAACGCCCTGTGTGAGGGAAGCCTTAGAAGTGGTCATAATAAAAGCGCTAATAATTTCATGCAGTAGTGATAATAAAACTGACATTCTAATTAATATAATTATCCCCTTAATGATGCGGCCCCCCTTTTTTCCCCCATGTTCGTTTTTTCCTCCCTCCCTTAAAAAAAAACTTAACTCCTTTATTTATCCATCGACGTCGCTGTATCAGGGCTTGTTTTTTGCGGGACAAGTTGTATTTGTCAATGGTGCTATTTAATGTACCATATAATGTACTGAAAAACCTAAAAAAATTCTAAGTGGAATAAAATAAAAAAAACGGCATTCCGCCATCTTTCAGTGCGTCTTGTTTCTACGGCGCACAAACGGCAACAAAAGCGACATAATAACTTTATTCTATGGGTCAGTACAATTACTACGATACCAAACTTGTATATTTTTTTTTTTTACTATACTACTCTTTTTTTTTTTCAAAGAGATTTAATTTTTTTCAATTATTTTCTGCGGTCATCTTGTGCGCGCAATAACTTTTTTATTTTTCCGTCAACGTAGTTCAGCGAAGGCTCATTTTTTGCGGGATGTCTTGTAGTTTCCGTTAGTACTAATTCGGAATACGTACGACTTTTTGATTGCTTTTATTGCGTTTTTTCTGGGAGACAGGGTGACTGAAAAAGTGCATTTCTGGTGTTCTTTATTTTTTTTTTGGACGACGTTCACCGTGCGGGGTAAATAATGTGCTACCTTGATGGATCGGACTTTTACGGACGCAGCTATACCAAATGTATTTTTATTTTATTATTTAGACTTTTTAATTATAGATATGGCAAAAGGGGGGTGATTTAAACTTTTATTACTTTTTTTTTACAATTAAAAAAACTTTATTGCTCTTTTTTTCATTTTACTTTTAAGTCCCCCTGGGGGATTACAATATGCAATACTTTGATCGCTCCTGCAGTATGACGTAATGCTATAGCATTACGTCATACTGCATTCTGACAGGCAGCCTATCAAGTCACCCCACGGGGATGGCTTGATAGGCAGTCTCTCAAGGCAGCCCTGGGGCCTTTCAGAAGGTCCCCGGCAGCCATGACACCTGCACGGCTCTCCCAATCTCAGTGTGGGAGGGGCCTACGGGACCCCCGAACAGCATTCAGGGGCTTTAAATGCCGCTGTCAGAATATAAACAGCTGGCGCCCCGCGACCTCTCTGCATACATATCCCGACTCTCCAGTACGTAAATGTATGACCTGGAGCGGGAAGGGGTTAATGTTAATATAATGCAACATATTTAATAAATACAAGGACTTAAAACTGCAGCTGCAAGTGTACTGTATTTTATGTGCAGTGTAGTTATAGCAGTAATATTAGTTGCTACATGAATTGTCTTTTAGTTCTTGCAAATTCAAGAGTTGATTGGTATTCTGCTGCCCTCTAGTGGTAAAACATATAATATATGATATATCTAACTGCTTGAAGAAAACCATACAATGTAAAGAAAATGTGAAATTTGTTACATTAAATTTAAATAGACATAGATTGAAAAATGCATAGTTTTTAGCATGAGTACTTTAAAAGTGAGATGTATACAGCACTATTATGCGTGATGTATACAGTACTTACAAATAAAGTGGCACATTTATTAGTTGGGTTGCAACAGAATTCTGGTATAAGTTGCTCCTTTTTTGGTAAAAATTACCTTAGTTGAATTCACTATTGATTTATGCAAAAAAGAACAGACATTATGGCTCTCCACTTTTCAAAAGGGACTACAGAAGATGGAAGAATTTGAGTGGAGTAATCATAGAATCATAGAATGGTAGAGTTGGAAGGGACCTCCAAGGTCATCTGGTCCAACCCCCTGCTCAGCGCAGGATTCACTAAATCATCCCAAACAGATATTTGTCCAGCCTTTGTATGAACACTTCCATTAAAGCAGAACTCACCACTTCCCGTGGTAACCTGTTCCACTCATTGATCACCCTCACTGTCTAATATCTAATTTGTGTCTCCTCCCTTTCAGTTTCATCTCATTGCTTCTGGTCTTTTTTTGTGCAAATAAGAATAGGGCTGATCACTCTGCACTGTGACAGCCCTTCAGATATTTGTAGACAGCTATTAAGTCTCCTCTCAGCCTTCTTTTTTGCAATCTATACATTCCCAGATCCTTTAACTGTTCTTCATAGGACATGATTTGCAAACTGCTCACCATCTTGGTAACTCTTCACTGAACTTGCTCCAGTTTGTCTATGTCTTTTTTTAAATGGGGTGCCCAGAACTAGACACGGTATTCCAGATAAAGTTTGACTTAGGAAGAGTAGAGGGGGATAATTACCTCACATGATCCAGACTCTATGCTTCTCTTAATACATCTCAGAATTGTGTTTGCCTTTTTGACTGCTGATCACATTGTTGACTCATGCTCAGTATATGATCTATTAGTATACCCAAGTCTTTTTCACATGTGCTGCTGCTTAGCCCAATTCCTCCCATTCTGTATGTGCTTTCTTCATTTATCTTCCCCAGATGTAGGACTTTGCATTTCTCTTTGTTAAATACCATTCTATTAGTCACTGCCCACTGTGCAAGCTTTTCTAGTTTTTTTTTGAATACTCCCTCTCTCTTCCCTAGTGTTAGCTATCCCTCCAAGTATTTTAAAAAGTTTTACCTTTTAAACAGACTAAACTATCAATGACCTATCCATCATCAATGGGTGGGTGTCTGTTGCTTGAGATCTCCACTGATCAGCTGACTTGTATGCTGTACCTTGTATTGCGGCTGTGTGTGGTATAGCGCCTCAGTCCCATTTACTTGAATGGGACTGAGTTGCTTTCAGGCCATATGACCAATGAACATTGGACTTTATAAACCAGCAAACCAGACAGAATCTCGGGGGTGCAGGTTGAAGGTAACTTGGGAAATAGTGACCACAATATAATTAATTTCCAGCTGTCATTCAACAAGAAGCCTTATCAGAGAATGACAAAAAAACTAAACTTCAGCAAAGCAAAATTTGATCAGCTCAGAATTACTATTGGTAAAATTAATTGGGACAACATCCTGTTAGGTTGTGCATCTGAGACCTACCTGTTCTACAAGCTTCCTGGTGCACACCTTCACAGCTAGGAGTTAACTGAGCTGGCTGGGTGTGGTATTCTCCGCCAGCCAATCCCCTTAATCTGCAGCATATAAAGACCAGCATCTCTCAGTAGTTGATGCTGGTCATTTTACTGCTTGGATATCACTGTCTTGTGCCCACTCAGAGCTGTTTTTGTCTGCTTGTCTGTCTGTGTCTCTCTGCTTCTCTAAAGATGGTTTGGACACCTGTAGTCCTTGTCTGCAGCATATGCAGACCCCCTCTTTCCTTCCCCTGACAAGTGCGGCCTCCAGACATCTTATGTCTCGTTTGTGTGTCATATGGTTGATGCCTGACACAGTACCCTATGTAGGCACGGTGGCTGACTGTCTATCCCCCTGGTATGAGGACACTGAGTTTTGCTGTGGTATTTCTGGATGGGGTTCCTGTTATATGCACTATATGTTATATGTTTGGTGTGAACAGCGACGTGTTTGATATGTATGTGCTGGTTGCCAGACATGTTCTGTATGTCTAATCCTGTTCTGTGTTCGGTGTGTCAGTACAGTGCCATGTCCTGTGTGTCTGTTTAGTGCATCTCTCCAGCTCCCTAATCAGGAATAGTTAGGTCCCAGGAACGATTGCAGGCCTGCATCTATCAACGCAATCAGTCTGCCGTGGTAGACAGGGCCTCTCCCTCGTTCGTTGCGTAATTAGGGAAAGTGTTCCCATTTAGTATTTGATAAGAGTGTTTGCAGGTTTTAAATGGACACACTTGTGTCCCTCCTGAGGAATGGCGCTTTTGTGTGCCAAGCGAACGTAACACATCCTCATAAATAACAGTACAGATGACAAATGGGAGAATTTGAAAAACATCCTAATGACCGCATATGAGCAGTTCATACCCTTTAAAAATAAAAGAACTATAAGTAGAAGGAAACCAATGTGACTCAACAAGACTGTAAGGGGGGCAATAAATGAAAAAAAAAGTGTTTAAAGTACTAAAACAAGAAGGCAGCGAAGAGGCGCTAAAATTATACACAGAAAAAAGCAAATCGTGTAAAGAAAAGATCAAAAGGCAGAAAGACTGATCGCCAAAGAGAGCAAAAATAATCCTAAACTATTCTTCAATTATATAAACAGTAAAAGGATTTGCACTCAGGGCACTGGCCCACTAACAAATGATGCAGGAGACACCATAGAAGACGATAGGGAGAAGGCAAATCTAATAAATAGTTTTTTTCGAGTGTATTCACAATCGAAAATTAAATGCCCCACAAGATGCAGGGGAATAAAATGAACCCCCAGCTAAATATTGCCTACCTAACACAGGAGAAAGTGCAGAATCGGTTAAAGAGGATCAAAATCGATAAATAGCCGGGCCCAAATAAAATACACCCAGGGGTTCTAAGAGGACTAAGTGACGTGATAGCTAGACCACTATTTCTTATATTTATGGACACTATTGAGACTGGGGTTGTACCACTGGATTGGCACATTGCTAATGTGGTTCCAATATACAAAAAGGGGTCTAAAAGAGTGCCTGGTAACTACAGGCTGGTAAGTGGCACTTCAATAATTGGAAAAATATTCAAGGGGTTTCTTGAGACACCATCCTAGATTACCTCAAGTAAAACAACAGTATAACCCTTCATCAGCATGGGTTCATGAAGGGTCGATCATGTCAGACCAATTTAATCAGTTTCTGCGATGAAGTAAGTTCTAGGCTGGACCTGGGAGAGTCTATTGATCTTGTATATCTGGATTTCTTTAAAGCATTTGACACTGTGCCGCATAATAGGTTGATATATAAAATGAGACAGCTCGGTTTGGGTGGAAATGTGTGTATCTGGGTAAAGAACTGGCTCAGAGATAGAAAGCAGAGAGTGGTAATAAACGGTTCATACTCTGATTGGGCCACCGTTGCTAGTGGGGTGCCACAGGGTTCAGTATTAGGCCCCATTCTGCTCAATATATTCATCAATGACCTGTTAGAGGGACTGCAAAGTAAAATATCAATAATATCAATTTTGCAGATGATACAAAATCATACAAGATAATTAATACAAAGGAAGACAATGTACGGCTACAAATGGACCTAGATAAACTGGGGGCTTGGGTAGAAAAATGGCAAATAAAGTTCAATATTGATAAATGTAAGGTTATGCACATCGGCAGCAGAAACAGATGTCACCAATAAATACTAGTGATATGGAAAAAGACCTTATTGTTCTACTATATAAGGCACTTGTCAGGCCTTACATGGAATACTGTGTACAGTTCTGCACACCGATGCTCAGGAAAGATGTTGCAGTACTTGAGGGGGCAACTAACTTAAACAGAATGTGTGGACTGGAATACCCAGAGAGGCTATCAAAATTGGGATTATTCACCATGGAAAAAAGACGGTTTAAGGGCAATCAAATAACTATGTATAAATACGTTAGCAAAAAATATAAGGATCTCTCCCATGATCTGTTTATACCCAGGACTGCGACGGTAACAAGAGAGCATCCTCTACGTCTAGAAGAAAGCAGGTTTTATCACCAACATAGAAGGGGGTTCTTTACTGTAAGAGCAGTGAGAACTCTCTGTCTGGGGATGTGGTGATGTCAAAATCCATAGAGGAGTTTAACCCCTTAACGACCAGCCCATAGTGTTTTTACGTCCTCCCGAAGTGGGCCTTATTCTCTGAGGACGTAAAAACATGCTTCCTGCAGAGAATAATGCCCCTCGGGCTGTGGACGTGACAGCTCCATGCTGTTGGTGTCCGCAGGTAGCTGACAGCATGGAGCTGTCATCCCGGGCTGTTCGGAGCCCCCCCCCGGCATTGCGATCGGCGCTATGCAATGGATAGCGCCGATCGCAAAAAAGTAAATAAAAGTGCAATAAAAGTTAAAGATTCAGCTGCTCTGATGGATCGGATCCATCGGAGCAGCTGAAATTACTCACCGATGTCCGTCGCACGACTCCCAGCTGTCCCGATGCTCCGGGCGCCGTAGCCGTCCTTCTGCGCATGCGCGCCTGGCGGCATTACGTCAGCCGCATGCGCAGAAGGCCCGGCGGCGCGGGAGACTTAAAATCTCCTGGCTCCCGGCTCCTGTAGGTAGCCGGGAGGTAGGAGATGTCAGCGGGGACTGCGGTGAGCGGTCCCCGCTACCGCGATCGCCGTTATCCAATGGATAGCGGCGATCGCAAAAAAGTTAAAAAAAAGTGTAAAAAAAGAAAAGTTTCACCTCCCCTCATGGATCGGATCCATGAGGGGAGGTGAAAATACTCACCTCAGGTCCGCCGATGTCCTCCGGCCGGTGTCTGGACCCCCCGCTGGCTTCTGCGATGTGCCGATGCGGCGCGCATGCGCAGAAGCCGGCGAGCCCGGCAAATTCAAAATCTCCCTGCACCCGGCTGTCACAGATAGCCGAGTGCAGGGAGATATGACTGGGGACCGCTGTATGCGGTTTCCAGTCATATGATCACCGTTATCCATCAGATAACGGTGATCATATAAAGTTAAAAAGTAAAAAAAAAGAAAAAAGTTAAAAGTAAAAAAAAGTTTAAAAAGTTAAAGTTTCATCTCCCCTTATGGATCGTATCCGTAAGGGGGGATGAAATTACGTACCCAAGGTCCCGGATTTGTTCCCTGGTGGGATGTTGATCCGCGGATGTTACCCCAGCTTCGGCGCATGCGCCCGTCAGCATGATGGCGGACGCATGCGCAAAAGTGAAAGATTGCCCAAGAAATATAAAATCTCCCTGCTGCTGGCTACAAAAGGTAGCCAAGAGCCTGGAGATGTCACGGGGAGCTGCAGTATGCGGTTACTGGTCACGTGATCGCCGTTATCCAATGCATAATGGCGATCACGTAAAAGTTCTTTAAAAAGTGGCAGTTTCATTTCCCCTCACCGATGCGGTCGGTGGGGGGAGATGAAACATCTTCTCGGAGGCTTCCGCATTTGAATCCAGATGCGATAATCCTCCATGGACCCTTCCGGCTGCTGCGCATGCGCCCGCCGGCAAAATGCCGGACACATTCGCAGGAGCCGGGAAGCCCAGGAAATGTTAAATCTCCTTGCTCCCAGCGACCAACGGTTGCTGAGTGCTTGGAGCAGTGACCGGCGGCCTCGCTGAGCGGTCCCCGGTCACATGATAAAGTAGCGAATGAACATTAGGCCGGTCACGCGTGACCGGAGAGGAATTACAGGTTCTGCATGCGCTTGATCAGCGGTAATCCACGGATCAATCGCATGCATTGGATTACACAATTCCCCCCAATTAGCGGGTCGGAATTACGTAATCCACTCGCAGAAACAGAACACGGCATGCTATATTTTACCGCGGATATCCGCGACCTAGAGCCCATTGTGCTCTATGACCGTGGATATACTCGCACCCCATATGCAAACACATTGTGTACGGGCTGCGGGTACCCGAGTCATCTCTAAGCGACGGCGCGGGAAATGCAAACAAAAAACCGCCTGTGTGAGTCGGCAGTTATGTGCAGTACATTACGCAACCGTACGCAGGGTCACAGCCGGGCTCACAGCTGGAATCCGCTGCGGGCCTCCGCAAGCAGATTCCGCCTACGGCTACGTGAGCCCGGCGTTATTCAGACCGCTACCTGTAATCTGTAATTTACAAGAAGCCCCGGGAACGCTCGCCTTCCTGCAGTTCCAGGAGCAGCTTGTTGAGCGCCTTCTCTGTGAGACCGCTGCACCGCAGCAAGATTACAAAGCCTCACAGCGCCACTTTCTACACCCCATCCCCGCCGCTGAGGTTACGAAATACCCCCCAAAATACATGAGAGGGGGGGGGATACCCGGTTTTCTTGCCCCATGTGCCCAGCCCAACCAGCCTCCGTAATTACCCCTGTCTTCGGACATAAAACGCATTTATATTATTACCTTTATCTAATATTTAGGGAATGCCAAAAAATGGGGATGGCGGGGGGAGGGGGGGGATTATTTTTAGGAAGTCAATTTTTTTTCCGTATAAGTGGGCAATGGGGCCTTGAATTTATTCAGTTCTGCCCTGAAATCCAGCGGGCATTCCCTCCATTATGGGCCTAGCCATGTGTCCTGTAAGTAGATTAGGGCCACAATGGGTATGTTTCTGAACAGGGGACAAACAGGGGTATCCATTTTGGGGTGAAAGTCTTCATTCCTATGTACACTGTACAAAAAAAACAGTTTTTAAATTGACAAAATTGCCAAACAAATGAAAATCGTAATTTTTTCCTTTTGCTTTGCTTAGATTCATTCAAATACTTTGGGGTCAAAATATGCAGTACACCCCTAGATGAATTTGTTAAGGGGTCTAGTTTTTAAAATGGGGTCATTTGTGAGGGCTCTCTATCGTTTTGGACGCTCAATGGCTCTACATGTGGGCAATGGGGACTGGAATTTATTCCGTTGTACCCTGAAATCCAACGGGTGCTCCTTCCATTATAGGCCTAGCTATGTTTCCTTTAAGTAGATTAGGGCCACAATGGGTATGTTTCTGAACACGGGACAAATGGGGGTATCCATTTTGGGGTGAAAGTCTTCATTTCTATGTACACTTTCCAAAAAAAACAGTTTTTAAATTGACACAATTGCCAAAAAAATGAAAATCGTAATTTTTTCCTTCTGCTTGGCTTAGATTCATTCAAAAACTGTGAAGTCAAAAAAGTCATTATACCCCTAGATAAATTCGTTAGGGGGTCTACTTTTCAAAATGGGGTCACTTGTGGGGGTTCTCCATCGTTTTGGTCACTCAATGGCTCTACAAGTGGGCAATAGGGCCTAAATCTCCTTCAAGCAAAATTTCTGTTCCGAAAGCCACCGGTTGCTCCTTTCATTTTGGGCCCCATTGTGCATATAGACATAATACTAGGGCCACAATGGGTATGTTTCTGTGCACAGGACAAACAGGGGTATCCATTTTGGGGTGCAAGTCTTCATTCATATATGTGTGGTACAAAAAAAACTGCTTTTGAAATGACAGAATTACCAAAAAATGAAAATCGTATTTTTTTCCCTTCGGCTTGGCTTAGATTCATTCAAAAACTGTGAAGTCAAAAAAGTCATCGTACCCCTAGATAAATTCGTTAAGGGGTCTACTTTTCAAAATGGGGTCACTTGTGGGCGTTCTCCATCGTTTTGGTCACTCAAGGGCTCTACAAGTGGGCAATGGGGACTAAATCTCCTTCAAGCAAAATTTCTGTTCCGAAAGCCACCGGTTGCTCCTTTCATTTTGGGCCCCATTGTGCATCCAGACATATGATTAGGGCCACAATGGGTATGTTTCTGAGCACGGGAGAAACAGGGGTATCCATTGTGGGGTGCAAGTCTTCATTCATATATGTGCTG
This sequence comes from Eleutherodactylus coqui, assembly GCF_035609145.1. Taxonomy (NCBI): domain Eukaryota; kingdom Metazoa; phylum Chordata; class Amphibia; order Anura; family Eleutherodactylidae; genus Eleutherodactylus; species Eleutherodactylus coqui. The sequence goes on from NC_089837.1 coordinate 297,954,638, forward strand.
TACAAAAAAACTGCTTTTAAAATGACAGAATTACCAAAAAAATGAAAATTGTAATTTTTTTCCTTCGGCTTGGCTTAGATTCATTCAAAAACTGTGAAGTCAAAAAAGTCATTATACCCCTAGATAAATTCGTTAAGGGGTCTACCTTTCAAAATGGGGTCACTTGTGGGGGTTCTCCATAGTTTTGGTCACTCAATGGCTCTACAAGTGGGCAATGGGGCCTAAATCTCCTTCAAGCAAAATTTCTGTTCCGAAAGCCACCGATTGCTCCTTTCATTTTGGGCCCCATTGTGCATCCAAACGTAAGATTAGGGCCACAATGGGTATGTTTCTGAGCACGGGACAAACAGGGTATCCATTCTGGGGTGCAAATCCTAATTTTCATGTGTACTATAGAAAAAAGTCCTGTCTTTAAAATGACATATTTGCAAAAATATGAAATTTTTGTTTTTCTCTTCTAAATTGCATTGACTCCTGAAAAAAAACTGTGGAGTTAAAATACTCATGACACCCCTCAGTGAATACGTTAAAGGGTGTAGTTTTTAAAATGGGGTCACTTGTGGGGGTATCTATCATTTTGACTCCTATGAGCCTTTCCAATCTTGGATTGGTGTAGGAAAACAAAGTGTTCCTCAAAATGCTGAAAAGTAATGTTACATTTGTACGTCTCCTAAATGGTTAAAAAAAAACGAAAGTTTTTCCAATGTGCGCCCAAAATAAAGTAAACGGATGGAAATATAAATCTTAGCAAAAATTTCTATATTATGTTTGCACATATTTGAGATATTGCAGTTGGAAATGTGAAAAAATGACGATTTATTCAAAATTTTCCCAATTTTGGCGCTTTTAATAAATAAACACAAATTCTATCGGTCTTTTTTTTCCACCTAAATGAAGTACAACATGTGGCGAAAAAACAATGTCAGAATCGCTTGGATATGCAAAACCTTTCTGGTCTTTTTCCATGCTAAAGTGACACGTGTCAGATTTGCAAAATTTGGCCTGGTCATTAAGGCGTAAACAGGCTTGGTCACTAAGGGGTTAAGAGGGGACTAGATTATGTTGAGCTAATTGTGTTTTTTTTAAGTTTTCGTCTTCCCCTGGACCAACAAGGGGGACGGGGGTTAAAACAGGCTGAACTAGATGGATATTGTCTTCATTCAGCCTAACATACTATGTTACCAGTTCCAGATCCTGTTTTTGGGCATTCAACATGGCCAACGTGATCTTCAGACTACAGGATACCTCACAATGTTAGACTACTGAGCCACTATGCCTGCTATCGGGACTTGAACCCAGGACCTCCTCTTCTCAGACGAGCGACTCCTGGTCCTGACCCTGTCTCTGTCTTGATTGAACTTCCTAGAAAAGCCTGGCTTTGCCACTCCCTCAGTGCGAGATTATTGTGTTCTTTGCCTTGATCAAGCATCAAATCCTGATTCCGTTCTTCTACTGTAAACGTGACTACCCATCAATAACTACTGGCTTCCATCTGACTATGCTTCCTGCCTCATCCACCTGTACTGCAAACGTGACTATCTGATAACGACTCCCGGCTTCCATCTGGGGTCAGGACTAGGAGGCAGTACCTGATTTAACAGGAACATAGAAACAAGGCTAGAGTTTGCAGAAGAATTTGTCCAAAGGCTTGGATGGCTCAACAGGGAGAGACGCTAGCCTGGGAACAGGAGGTCCTGGGTACAAGTCCCGATAGTAGCCCCTTTCTTCTTGGATGGACATCCTAGGGACTGGCTTTCCGGGGTACCTGTGATAGAACTCGTTTGTGAGCCTAAGAGCTTGGACGTTGCTCCGGGCCATAAAAGGTACTGCAGTCTACCTCTGTAAATTCTTGAGTCCAAAATCTTGTTCGCCACTCTTCTTCCCCTTGGACCCTCACTGGTGGAGGAGGTGGCTGGCTTCTTCCTGGAAAGGTTTTAGGACACATGAAAGGACTGGATACACCTTCAGGCTGCCCTTACTGATCGGGAAGGGTCCAATAAATCCCGGGGCACATTTTTAAATTTAAATTTTTGGTGGATAACTACACATTGTTGCCGACTTGGAAGATGGACAATGTCTGTCTGCTACTCTCTTGTAGGCATCCTGAGCTTCTTGCAAGTTCTCTTTTAATTTTCTCTGCTTCTCAGCTACTGCTGTCAGTCTGTGATTGAGGCCCAGAATAAACACAGGATGTATTCCATGGTTCAAAAAGAATGGGCTCTGAGCATTGTTATAAGTGAACTCTGCTGTTGATAGATAATCCACCCAGTCATCCTGAAGATGGGAGATGAAGCAGTGGAGATACTGCTCCAGCGCCTGGTTAGTTCTCTCAGTCTGGTCGTTAGACTGCTGATCAAAGGCAGAGGAGAGACTCATGGTAATTCCCAGGGCTATGCAGAAATGTCACTAGAACTTCGAGATGAACTGAACCCCTTTGTCTGATACAATATCATCCGGAATACCATGTAGTTGAAAAACTTCCCGGATCATCAACTCTGCGCTGTGCTCAGCAGTAGGAATTTTTTCAATGGGGATGAAGTAAGTCTTCGTAAGACAGTCTACAAAAACAAAGATGGTGGTCATTCCTTTTTGAAGGAGGCAGGTCCACTATAAAGCCTATTGATATAGATCCCCATGGCCTGGATGGGATTGGCAGAGTTTGTGGGAAACCCAGAGGCTGAGTTTGTGGTGTCTTGTGGTGAAATATCTCTTCATGTCCTTCCTAGAGTTGGGCTACCAGAAGGAATGAAGCAGGAGTTCCAGATTCTTTGTGAGCCCAAGGTGATTGCCCAGCTTGGAATCGTGGACCAGTTTGAGGACTTTGAGTTGACCAGCTTCAGGAACATATAGTTGGTGCTCTCACCTTCAAAGTTCATTTTTGAAAGAGAGACTCATATCCTTAGAAGGATGACTCAGGAAAGGGTCACTTTTGTAGCCTTTCTTAAGCTTTGTTAGGAGGTCCTCTGAATGCAAGATACCTAAAAAAGTCTTTGGGGACAGAATTGTGTGGTCCGTACTTGACTTCTCTTCAGGCTTCGAAAATATCCTGGACAATGCAACTGCCTTGCCATTTTGGGAACTAGGGCAATAAGACACAATGAAGTTAAACATGGAGAAGAACAGAGCCCATCGTGCTTATCGCGCAGATAACCTCTTGGCAGTACGGAGAAATTCAAAATTTTTTATGGTCAATAAGAACCATTAGTGGATAATGGGCTCCTTCCAAGAGGTGCCTCCATTCGGTGAAAGCCACCTTGATGGCCAGAAGTTCCTTGTTCCTGACATCACAGCTTTTCTCCGTAGGTGATAAGGTGTAGGGGAGAAATGCAAACGGATGTAGTTGAATCTTATTTCTGACTTCTTGTGATAGGATAGCTCCCACAGCAGAGTCGGAGGCGTCCACCTCTACAACGAAAGACAACTCTGGTCTTGAGTGGATCAGCACCAGTGCCAAAATAAACAGAGTCTTTAGTTTCTCCACAGCAACTTGTGCCTCCGAAGACCAGGAAAATGCTGGTGCTTTCTTTGTGAGGGAGGTGATTGGAGAGAAGACTTTTGAGAAGTCCTTGATAAATATTCTGTAGAAGTTCAAGAAGCCAATCAAGCGCTGTACTTCCTTCACATTTCTTGGAATGGGACAATCCAGGATAGCTTTAATCTTGCTGTGATCCATACTTAAGCCATCTGGAGAGATAATGTAATCCAGGAATTGCATTTGGGTTTGTTCAAACTCACACTTCTCTAACTTGATGTAGAGGTTATTCTTTTGAAGTCGTTCTAAGACCACCCAGCAATGTTTCTCCAAACTGTCAAAGAAGAGGAGAATGTGGTCGAGATATGCCACCACAAATTGATCCAACAGGTCTTGAAATACATCATTGATTAAGAGCTGGAAGGTAGCGGGGGCATTGTAGAGACCAAACTGCATCACTATAGATTCGAAGTGTCCATATCTTGTTCGGAAAATCATCTTCCATTCATCTCCAGAGCGGATCCGTACAAGATTATATGCTCCTCTGCGGTCCAGTTTAGTAAAGACCTTGGCTGCCCAAAGCCTTTGCAGCAGTTCTGGGATTAATGGGAGAGGATAGCGATTCTTAATATTAATCTTGTTTAGTTCCCAGTAATCGATGCACGGTCGAAGGGTAGAAACCTTTTTTTTTCAACAAAGAAAATGAGTGTTCCCACCAGGGAGGAAGATGGTCGGATGAAGCCTTTTTTTAGATTTTCATCCAAATGTTCCCGAACGCCTGTTAACTCTGGTTCTGAGAGGTTATAGATACACCCGAATGGAATAAGAGATCCAGGGACCAGTTCAATAGGACAGTCATATGGCTGGTGATGTGGCAGCTGGTCAGCTTTCTTCTTGCTGCTAACATCCCTGAACATCTGGTAGTGGACTGGTAATTTCTCAAAGTCCTGTTGACCATCCTCAAGGTCTTGCACTGGTTTAGGGGCGGATTGAGTATTCCAAAGGTAAGGCAATGGTCCTTGGTTCCATCTGACTATGCTTCCTGCCTAATCTGTACTGCAAATGTGACTACCCAATAACGACTCCCAGCTTCCATCTGACTGCGCTTCCTACCTTATCTATCTGAACTGCAAATGTGACTACCCCATAATGACTCCCGGCTTCCTCCTAACTACTCTCCGGTCCCGCATGGTTACTACAATCCCAGCTCCTATCTAGTGTCGGTAAGCCGTTACACCTGCACCTGATTGGCTAGAGCTGCTTACGTGATCAGCAGTGGCCAATCAGAGAGCATTAGGTAGTTAGAAACTTGCTGCAGCCATCTGAGATAGCTGAAAATGGGGCCTGAAACCGGTGGATTGAAGGGCAGCACAGAACAACAACTTCAGGTAATATACCCTCCTGTCCAAGGTAGGATTTTATCCCATAACTAGATGGTTCCTCTAAGTCCTTATCCTCCACTTAGAACACGTTCATTTAGGCAGCTAAACTGGCCAGGATTTCTATTTCCTGCATCAGCAGACCTAAAAATCAGACAGTTGCAGGGAATAGGTCTTCCAGAGTTCAAATCCTAGCAGCTTACACTACATGTATCTAGAGTCTTGCAGTCTTGCATTGGTGTTGGCACATCAAAGAAAAACCCTGTGTCTTGGGCCTAATGTCCACAGGCAAATTTAATTTACGGAGTCTGCGTGGGAGATCCGCTAATTAAGCCACCCATAGAGAAGCGTGGGCGTCCAGTTCCCACATGGTGAGGTAGATTCTCCTCAGTATACTCAATTTCCCTAGACTTTATGGTTTCTGAGAAAAGAACTATGTCATGTATCGCAGATTTTCACAGCTTTTCATGCTTAGAATTGAATATTGAAGTTGCCACCCCTTTACTTTTCCTATTTAGGACATACAGAATGGTTGTGGCAAATTTCATGTTTGTGCACTTCAGATGTGTGTTATTAGTTACATTACATAGGGGGTACTCACTTTCATATTTAGAATTGAATAATCAAGTTGCGACCCTTTTACTTTTCCTATTTAGGACATAAACAATGGTTGTGCCAAATTTCACTTTTGTATTGTGAGGGTATATGTATATATTGCCATATGTTTTTTATGCTTTATACCTATATGCAAGTTCTATTCAATTCCAAATGAGAAAAAACTTATATGTCGCCTTACATCAGATATTCCAAAGGCCTTGCAAGGCGAAGACAAAATGTATCTTGAACAAAATGTATCTTAAAACCCAGCAAAGGAAGAACCAGACACAAGGACGTGTACTTGGCTGTTTTTCCAGAGGCGCCGTAGCAAGATAACGACTGTTTTCACTGTCTCAGGCTGGAAATCCGGACTTCCCATATATGGTTATGAGCCCATCACCCATTGCTGGTGATGAGACAAAGGGTATAAGATCTCATGTAATCTGTAATAAAGCGCGAAAGAGCAGCCATGTCCCCGTGTGAGGAACGATACCAGACCTCCGTGTGGTGTTTCTTTCTTTACGGCCGGCAGCGGGGCAAGTGGGGTGGGCCTGATTGGTGCTGTACTTAGAATTTTACCCTGACAATGGCGCAACCAACTGTGGGGCGACAAAGCCAGAGCCTACAACGCATTCCACCCGGATCCACGCCACTGAGAAGCCGTCCTGCTGCAAACCGAGCCTGATCAACTCACAGAACTCCAGGTAAGACCAGCATATATTTATGTTGTGTTTTACGCTGAGAGTCTTGCAGCGGGACTGACTATCTGTGGTTTGTGACCGGACGGGTTGGGTTAAGAGTTCTACACGGTAACTCGTGTGGGCTTCGGGTTTGCCGTCATGGACCACTGACCGTGATATGCGCACCAATCGGTCACCCGGAAACTAGTCTGTAGTTTATTTGTACTTTGAAGTCCGTAATGTTTTAGCAATAGTGAAGGTTGTTTGTTGTATCTGCAGAATTTTTTTTTTTTTCTCTTACTTTTCATTTGGTCTCACAGAAGAAGGAACCCTCGGTTATTTTAGTTGTTGATGGTTTAGCTAAGGAGAGGGAAGCACTCTGTGAGACAGGTCCCATAGACGAAGGAACCCTCCGTTTTAGTTTAGTTTAGTTGTTGATGGTTTAGCTGAGGAGAGGGATGCACTCTTTGGGACTGGTTCCATAGAAGAAGATGCCTTCGGTTGTTTTGCCATATATAAGGGGCTGACAATTCGGGTCAGAAGGATGCACTCTATGGAGCGTGTTATTATTATTATTGTTGTTGTTGTTCTAATATGCGTAAGATCTTATTAAAGAAGACAGAGCCCCTCAAGGGCCGCCGCCATGCGGATGAATTTGTAGAATGTAAGAAAACTTATGAAAATGTGTGACATCGACCCGCACGGTAGATTACAAAAAATGGTGTCTGGGAGGGAGGTCTTTAGGACCGAGAGGTGCCTTGAAAGATCAAGGTTTGCTAGAAAGTGCTGGAGGAGGAGGAGAGAGAGAGACAGTCAGAGAAAGTTAGGTATGTACACATTATTTGTTTAAGAAAGTATCCGTAAGTGAAATGTTGAAAAGTACAGTAAGTGATCAAGAGGGCGTCAGGAGAGTGTCTATTAAAGGTTATATTGGCAGCTAGGTAGGGAGAAAGTGCTGAAGGAACAAGCAAAGTCGAGGAGAAAGTTACAAAGCATGTGATTTGTTGGTAGAGAGAAAGAAGAAAAGGTGTATAATACAAGATAGATAATAGATATATATATGTGTGTATATATGTATATACTGTATGTGCAAATAGTTAACTGAGCTTGCTTTTAGAAGAGAAAGTTTTGTTGACATGTAGCTGCGAGCTTGTGTTTAGTTTTCAAGGTCAGAAGATAACAAAGCGAGAGAAAATGCAATAACAACCCTGGATAATATCTCTGCTTGCTGTAAAGGAATGAAGGCTTGAAATGAATTTAATTAATTATACCGTCTTAGTAGGCAGGAAATATAGCAATTTCTAAGGTATATTCTTACTTATACAGGGGTTGAAAATGAATGTTGCAAGGTCCCAGCATATGTGTTAATTATGAGTTCAAATGCAGGGAATAGTTAAGCTAAAACAATTCAGTCTGTGTTTCATATTCGTAGAGAGATAACAGATGTTTTAAAAAGGTGGGGGCTTTCAGACTTCACTTTTTGTTCAGGGTCAAATACAGAGAAAGAAAGACAAGGGGGGCTGAAAAATACCCACGTATTCTAAAATACTTCAGCGTTTAATACAGCATATAATAGCTTCAGTAAATAAGAAAGATAGAATGTCTCAGTCACTCAGCAAACTTTTTTCACATAATTTGTCAAAGATAGCGCTCATTCACAATCTCATCTCAATAGAATCATGTACTTTATAACATTAAAAGCACTCACCTCAATGTTTTTCAACTGATGTATGTATGTTTGCCAAACTTTTTTTGTCTGTGCATCTGCATGGACTGGTACACCTTCAATAGGGGGTGACGGAGCAGACTTGAGAGCATGGATGGATGAGAGTTAATGACTGGGGATAAAAGTGTTCCCCACCCCATGCATGGGACTTTGCTTGGTTGAGATGTGGACGTGTAGACTGTTAAGCTGAAATGAGCTGTGAAGAAAGACGCAAGGAGCCAATATCGAAGGGGTGGAGCTAGATGATGGAATAGTACGTAATGTTTCATCCTTCTTGTCCACAAGGGAGGGGGTGAGGATTTTGAGCAACTAGTAAAAGTTTTTGTTTTGTTTTTTCTCCTGTCTCAAATTTGATAAGACATTGCAGGCAGGATCAGACTAATAATGAATTCACTTAAAGGGATCTCACATTTCCAATATTAGTAGATGTTTTGTAGGTTATTCTGCCCCGATGTAACTTATATCTCTGTTATTGGTGCTAACATTTTACAGGCCTTATCTGCATCCATCAAATCTTTTTACAATGTTGTACTAACTTGAACCCGGCTACTATTTCTTCCAAATTAGTACCCTGGTTCAAAGGGGGGGGAGGAGAAGGCATAGGTGATCTAGGTATTGCAAGTCAGCCATTTTTAAATTTTTTGCAAGTCATTCTTACATTTTTAAATTTTTTGCAAACAAGGTTCTGATCTTTTTGAAATAGAATACCAGCCTGATTGTCTAGCAGTGGTGCAACAAGAAAATTTAAGTTTTAAAAAAAGTTACTGAAAGCCCTTGTTAACAATGCATATTTTGAGTTGTTTTTTATAGATGGTACCAGGGTGATTGACGACTCCACACTGGATATGCAGTGGTTACACAACAAGATGTCCTAAAAGCAGAATGTCTCTGCATGTCGCAGTACAAGAAGCGGAACTAAAGGCACTCACTGGGGCGTGTGGAGTGGTAGAAGGTAAGATGGCAACCTTTTACACTGACTCCCGGTATGCATTTGGCATAGCTCATGATTACGGCCCAACATGGAAGGCCAGACAGTTTTTTACCTCAGCAGGACAGCCAATTAAGAATGTTGCAGCGGTGCAGTCTCATGGAGGCCCTACTTCTACCTGACAAGGTGGAAAGCTCACACCAATTCCTACACCGGAGAAACAAGAGGCAACGCCATCACAGGCCACACAGCAAAAGCAGCGGCCCTCAAGCCGTGGAAGAAAAGAAGAAAAGAAGAATTTAACAATAACTTTGGACTTTGACTAAACCTTGGACTTTGATATGAACTTGGACTTTGACTACACTTGGACTTTGATAAAAACTTGGACTTTGATAAAAACTTGAACTTTGATATGCTAATGACTTTACAGTTACAAGCCAGCAAGGAAAAATGGACTAAAAAGGGACGGCATGTGGTGAACAGTCAACAGCACTTGCCTACCACGGTCCCTGTGCCCCATGATGGCCCAGCTGAACAAGGACGGGTGGCTCCTGGGTTTTCTGTAGCTGCTGCATCATTTGTCCAATTTTGCATGATCTTTGCCGTAAGCAACAGGGCAGAAGTAAATTTGCCACATCACACTTGCTGAGGCCACTCTACCCATTTCAGGGATTGCAAATTGGCTACACTCAGCTCCCACTTGTTGGGAAGCATGAATATGTGCTTGTTGTTGTTGATGTTTTTCAGGTTGGAGACCTACTCTGTTACCAAAGTAAATAAGCAGGTAACCGCACAGAAGCTCATGAATGAGGTAATCTGCAGATACGGGGCACCGGGAGTGATTGAGTCAAACAAAGGTACACACTTCACAGGTGAAATAATGCAACACATCATGTCTGTTTTGGGGTATATTCCAGGCTTTTCACACACCCTACCATCCGCGGAGTAGTGGGAAAGTAGATCCAAAAGGCAATGAAGAAAATGGGCAAATCTTGAATTGAGTGTCTTTCATTAGTTTTTCTTTTTCTCCAGGAGGGTACATGCCACAGTGGCCGAGTTTGGGGAATGATTTTCTTGTTAATTTTGTAATAGGTCCCTCCAAGGAATTGTCAATAATGTATTCTGCAGTCTCTGCTTTTCTCCCAGGTCCTACAGATGAGTGTCACAATCTAAAACCAGGTGACAGGGTCTATGTGAAAAAGTTTAAGAGAGAAACCCTGTTTGAATGTCCCTACCAGATGTTGCTTACCACTCCAACTGCAGTCAAGCTCGAAGGAAAGCCCACGTGGATCCACACTTCGCACTGAAAAAACTCATGGCCCTGTATATCCTTTACATGCTATAATGTGGTACAATTCCTCTAACACACACCTTTGACTACTGTACACTAGCCCCCTGTTTCAGAACAAATTAATACAATCAATAAGACTACACTGAGGGTGAGAATCCAACACCGCATCATGCTAAGAGAGAAGTTGACGCTCCAGGTTGTAACTTTGATCCACATGTATACATAGATGTAAGAGGAGTGCCAAGGGGGGTGCCAGATTAATTTAATTCTAGAGATCAGGTTAAAGCAGGTTTTGAGTCCTTATTTGCTTTTGTCACTGTTAATAATAATGTAGATTGGATGAATTATATCTATTACAATCAGCAGAGGTTTGTAAACTACACCAGGGATGCTTTTGCAAGGTTTAGCTGACCAGTTAGGGCCCACTGCATCCATGGCGTTCCAAAATAGAGTGGCCCTGGATATGATTTTAGCAGAAAGAGGTGGGATATGTAATTTCCTGTACGTGTATTATGAGTATTATCCCTTTGATCAAAAAGAGTATGAGTAAGGGACTGGATAATGTGACCAAAATTTCCCTTGTTTGAAAAAGATGAAGAGCCAGTTCCGATAATGCCAACCACGTACGTTACCAGAAGAATAGAGAAATGTACTAGTACTGCCCCGGTCTCATAAGTTGGACTGTCAGTGGACTTCCCATTTGCCTAGGGAAAGTGCAGAAGACCTTAGGTTCCGGCGAGGGCACACCCTGCGGGGTGTTAACTCGTACAGATAGAGGGTATGGATGCCCGGAAATAAGCCCAGGGAATCCATGGCCTCCTTCTGAGGTGAGGTAGGGATCCCTCCCTTTTAGGAGTAGGGACTTACGGGCAGTGGAGAAACCCTGACGCAAGGGAGAGACGACCGAGGAAGAGTGCAAGGTCTGATGCTTGATCTCCATATTAAGTTTTTTAGGGGGGTTTGTGAGGGTATATGTATATATTGCCATATGTTTTTTATGCTTTATACCTATATGCAAGTTCTATTCAATTCCAAATGAGAAAAAACATATATGTTGCCTTACATCAGATATTCCAAAGGCCTTGCAAGGCGAAGACAAAATGTATCTTGAACAAAATGTATCTTAAAACCCAGCAAAGGAAGAACCAGACACAAGGACGTGTACTTGGCTGTTTTTCCAGAGGCGCCGTAGCAAGATAATGACTGTTTTCACTGTCTCAGGCCGGAAATCCGGACTTCCCATATATGGTTATGAGCCCATCACCCATTGCTGGTGATGAGACAAAGGGTATAAGATCTCATGTAATCTGTAATAAAGCGTGAAGCGCAGCCATGTCCCCGTGTGAGGAACGATACCAGACCTCCGTGTGGTGTTTCTTTCTTTACGGCCGGCAGCGGGGCAAGTGGGGTGGGCCTGATTGGTGCTGTACTTAGAATTACCCTGACAGTATGACACCAGGAAGGTAGAGAATTAGATTAGGTACATAACAAAGAGGGTCATTTACTTTTACATTTAGAATTGAATAATCAAGTTGCTACCCTATAATTTTCCTATTTAAGACCTAAAGCATGGTCATGCCAAATACGACTCCGGGAAGTTAGAGAATTAGATTAGGTACATAACAAAGGGGGTCATTTACTTTTGCATTTAGAATTGAATAATCAAGTTGCTACCCTATAATTTTCCTATTTACGACCTAAAGCATGGTCATGCCAAATACGACTCTGGGAAGTTAGAGAAAAAGATTAGGTACATAACATGATACATAGCATTATCAAACAGCGGCTCTCTTTTTTTGGACACGTGATGCACAGTAACTCACTGGAAACGGTATTGATGCTTGGCAAAGTCAGTGGAAAGAGAATATCAGGACAACAAAGAACTAGATGGCTAGAAACAATTAAGGCCACCACGAACATGTCAATCGTGGAAGTGAAAGAAGCAGTGAAAGACAGAAACGCGTGGAGAACATTGATCCATTGAGTGACTGAAGACCGGATTCGACTGAACAGGTAATCATCTTCACATAACATGGGGGGGGGGGGTTACTTACTTTTGCACTTAGAGTTGAATAATCAAGTTGTGATCCCCTTTACTTTTCCTATTTAGAATTTAAAGAATGATTGTGCCAAATTTCACATTTATACGACACCGGGAAGTTAGAGAATTAGATTAGGTATAATTACATAGGGGTTCACTTACTTTTTCACTTAGCATTGAATAATCAAGTTGTGACACCTTTACTTTTCCTATTTTGGACCTAAAGGATGGTTGCACCAAATTTCACACTTGAACTACACGGGGAAGTTAGAGAATTAGTGGTGAGTCAGTCAGTGAGGGCTTTCGCCTTTATATATACACTAGCTGATATACCTGGCTTCGCCCGAGTTAATTTGATACAGTTGTTTACATGTTGTTGGCATGGAAAATTTTATGAAGTTGTGGTTTCTTCCGAGAAACCGAGGAATAAAATATGTACACACTTAGAGCAGCGTTAGATTCTCCTCCAACTGCATATACCAATGTCCCTCTGTAGAATGTGCCACCCCTTCCACTCTCCTCACTTAGGACCTAAAGAATGCTCGTGCCAAATTTCACGCTTGTCCGACACATGGAAGTTACATTACATAAGGGTGCACTTTTGCAATTAGCATTGAATAATCGGGGTGCCACCCCTTTACTTTTCCTATTTAGGACCTAAAGAATGGCTATGCCAAATTTCATGTTTGTACAACACTAGGAAGTTAAAGAATTAGATAAGGTATATTACACAGGGGCGCCAATACTTTTGCACTCAGCATTGAATAATCAAGTTGTGATCCCTTCACTTTTTCTATTTAGGACCTAAAGAATGGTTGTGCCAAATTTCATATTTGTACAAATAACGGGAAGTTAGAGTATTACTAATCAGTCAGTGAGGGCTTTCACCATATATACAGTATATATATATCTTTCTTTTAGTAAGTGAAGGAAAGATCACAGAAATGGGAAGACACGCTCCACTATCATACAAGTCAGTACAATACTATAAATTTAGCAATAGGGCTGTATATATATATATATATTAACAGCCCTATTGCTAAATTTATAGTATTGTACTGACTTGTATGATAGTGGAGCGTGTCTTCCCATTTCTGTGATCTTTCCTTCACTTACTAAAAGAAAGATTGAAATGTAGACTCTATAACCTTTCTAAATTAATTTAGTATTCATAAGAAACACATTTTGCTCCTACGTTGAAAATTAGGAGAAGTTGACAGTTTGGCCACAAGGGGGAAATCCTGACCATCAAATAATTGCACATAAAAATATATGCGCAGATCATTACTGCTAACTGAGCAGTTACTAGAGAAGAATCTATTATAAACCAACACAAGTCATAATACTGGAATAAAATAACATAAGAAATCAAGTGTGTCATAACAGAATTATCCATCCGAAGAAACGGGTTAGTGGTAGCTAAGATGATTGTGAAAAAATAGTTAACTACTTCTTTAAAGAGCCATGAAATACATTTGGTTTGTTCTTACATAGATAATTCATGTTAAACGTTTTATTGAAGCTGGAAAACAGAGCAATCTTAGAGAACATTGTGGGAGGGATAACAGAGGACACCAATTTCTGAAAAGCAATTGGAGATGTATTGATGTTGGCGCACTGTGTGAGCAGTTGCCAGTATCTTCCTCTGTGCACAATGATCCAGATTCATAAATATGGTGCATGCACAGTTGCTGGGTCTGCAGTTGAACTTTGAATTGTTTTCCACCACTTTTTTTTTGCGAATGGTGGGCTTTAAAATATGGCATAACTATAAGTAAATTGTTCTCATTCTTTTGCTAAACTGTCATATTTAACAGTATCTAAGAACTACAGCAAATTAAAACTGATTAAAATTGATAGAATGGCGCCAGACAGGTTGGATTTCTCCAGAGCTCACTCTCACTTGGTGACTGCTTCCCATCTTTTGGTTTCAGTAACTTACTTGCACATGACACACATAATAGAGCACCAGATTTAAATATTTTTCTGGCTACTTTTTTATTAAGATAAAAATAACAGAAATAAGACCACCTACTGTTTTTTTCAAACATAATATTCTTCCCCATTTATATACAGGGGTGCATGAACGTTCCTTCTGAGAGACTTTCGGAACCTAAAATTCAGTCCTAGAAATCGGACAGAAACAGCACCCATTCAATCCAAATACCCAGAGGTCAGAGCGGAAACCTCTGCATGACCTCCCATGTAGTGACCAGCTCTTGTACCTGCAGGCACGACTCCCATTGATTTCAATGAGAGCCGTGCCTGCAGTTACAAGCGATGGCCACTACACAGAGGTCGGTGCAGAGGCTTCCGCTTCAACTTCTGTGTTATTGTGAGTTGACTACATGCGCCCGCACAGCTGATCGGTCGAGGTCACAAGTGGCGGACCCCGGCCGATCAATTATTGATGACCTATCCTGATGATAGGTCTTTAATAGTATTTCAGTGGAAAGCCCCTTTAAGTAAATTGCTTTAACCCTCTCCAATCCACTGTCTGACCTCTGAAGACATTATGATGAAAGGCTGCACAGCTTCGATGTTGGAAGATGTCCATTAGGGTTCTCTTACTGTACATTGCCAGCCTCTCTGCTGTCGGAGCCTATCCAACGTGTCACCTCATGCAGTACTGGCTTTACCAGCATATAGCTCCGTTGTACAATGGCAGAAAAAGAGTAAGCCCCCTGGGAAAACCAGGATACAAATTGGATTGGAAAGAGTTAAAATCTATATTAAAAAAAACACTATAACCCTAACCCTATTTTTCACAAAGAAAAATATTTCTTAATATAGAGAAAAATATAAAGAAAAAAGTATATCCAATTGGCATCACTGCATCTGTAACAACCAAAACCACAAAATTATCATATTTAACCCACACAGTCAACACAGTGAAAAAAACAATGCCAAAATTACTGTTCTTATATGGCAAATTCGTTTTTTTTCATTGAGCAAAAATAGTAAAACATAAAAAAAAAAAAATTTGGTATTGCCATAACCCTACTGACCAGCTGAATAAAGTTTATACCGCACAGTCAATTCTGTAGAAGAAAAATAAAAACTGGTTTTCAATACCCGCCCCCCCCCCCCCCCCCCCCGAAAATATATAACAGTTTTTCAATAGATCCCGCTAAACCCCGGACAAATAGCCTGCAAATCGGCACCCACGGACTCTACTCACCTCAAATGGGACGTCTGAAGAAGGCTGGAGATCGGGGGGCACCCGCCGGAGAAGATTCGGGGCCCCCAGATGCTTTTATTGACCACATCCTGCGGCGGCCCGCAGCTCCGGAGGAAACTAAGATGGCGCCGGCGCTCCGAAAAAGGGAAGGAGCCACATCCCCGCTCGACGCCGGAGCAGCAGGGACGAATACATGGCAGCTAAGCCCTCTTCAAGGCACTCACAGCATTCTGACAAGCACCAGGGACTCGAGCTACCCAGCTCCACAACCCCAGAGGCAGCCCAAAACGGCAAGAAGCCTGCTGAAACAGGCTCCGCCCACCGCAACCGGCGCCATCTTAAAGAAGAAGCTCCCGGTCAGGAGCACAAAAGGTAACCCCCCCTGATCCCCCTGGACTCAAAACAACCCCCAGCACAACTAACAAGAAGACAGGGACACCAAGTGGGCTCCAGGGGTCTCCTCAGCAGCTAATCTGCGCAGACACAGAATGGGGAGGCAAGTGCACAAGCCCAAAGATGGAAGAGGGGAAAGAAGGCACAGCACAGGGCATAAAGGACCTAGATGATGAGGCCCTCTCCCGACCCACACCACCAGCGCAGTACAGAGAGGAGCCCTCTCACGAACCTCAGCCCAGCGACGGCTTAAAAGTCACCCCACACGGGAGCCCCAGAGTTACCCCCCACTATGCTGCAACAAAATACGCAAGAAGCCACAACCCCGCAAGCACACAAGTCCTACCCCGTCATCAGGCGCAGAGGAGGACGACGGGGACGACAACGACATGTGGGACTGGAAGGCCCACCTAAAAAGCATCCCCACTAGAAGTGAAATAGACGCCTTATTGACTAAAGCAACAAGCTCACAAATGCAAGCTATAGAAGCATTATAAACCGAAATAAAACAAATCGGCCACAGAGTTGCTGACACCGAAGAAGCTCAGACCGAACTCCAGTCGCAGCTCACCGAACATCACAACATCCTACTAGACCACTCCTTGCAGATCACTAGCATATTAACTCACCTGGACGATATGGAAAATCGTAACAGAAGGAATAATATCCGTATCTGCGGTCTAAGCGAGGAAGTGGAGGCGGCTTACTTGGAACAATGGGCTACCAAAAGCTTTGGCGACAAACTCAACAGACAAGAAGACAACCCTATCGTGATTGACAGGATCCATAGAGCCCTAGGTCCTAAAAGCACAGACCCGGCAAGCCCACGGGACGTCATATGTAGGATCCATTTTTACAAAGAAAAAGAGGAACTTTTACGAAAAATCAGGGAGACTGGCCGTTTAACCTACAAAGACAGCTCACTTCTGGTACTACAGGACTTGTCAAAAAGGACACTTCAACTACGAAGAGCTCTGAGACCAGTACTGACAGCTCTCAAGGAGAAAAATATCCCATACCGCTGGGGATATCCCTTTCAGCTTCAAGCGGGAAGAGAGGGGAAAACCGCTATCTTGAGAGGCCTCGGAGACCTCCCAAGGTTTCTAGCCAAATTTGAACTTCCTATGATCACGATTCCTGAATGGCCAAAAGTAGGAGCCCTGGACCCGCAGCCACTAAGAGAAGATTGGCACCTGGTCGGCCCTTCAGGGAAACATTGAACGAAGGAGAAGGGGCTACCCCCTACTGGAAGCCTTCCCTCTTCAGCCCGTCTGCATATTCGCAAACGACGGAACCACCATCGCTAACGTCCGTGGATGCCTTAATGAATCAAACCCTTACAATGTGTCCAGACTTAGAAGCCGGGGTTTGGGGCGCTATGGGCCTTGTTCCGGCACAGGTTCCCCCAACCAAGGCCAGCAGCACAAGTTGCTGCACTCAACTTAGTTTTTTCCGTAGCCTTACTTGCTACGTGATACACCACAGGGGGCGAGGCCTTCTTGGCCTAAGACCTCGCCTCAATATGTTACAATTGTTATGTCTAATTTTGTTTCTCCATACCTTCTCTTCTCTTTCTTTCCTCCCCGGCCTTCCCTCCTTTAACTCCTCACGGTCACCTTCCACTACGCATAGAAGATACCTACCCATGGGCGCCGGCGGTCGGTGTCCCCCCCTAAGAGCAAGCGATGGCGGCACTGACAGTGAGTTCCTATACCGCTAGAGGCCTCAACAGTCCTGGTAAGAGAAACCAAATCCTATATAGTTTCCATAAAATGAGAGTGATGGCGATCCTCTTCCAGGAAACTCATTTCACCCATGCAAACACCCCTAGTTGCCACAATCGTTACTACCCATATTGGTACCATGCCCCTCACCCAGACCATAAAGTAGGAGGAGTCTCCATAGCATTCCATAGATCACTAAAACCTCAAACCCTGGAAATAGAAAAAGACGACGAGGGGAGATACTTATTCTTGAAACTAAAACAGTTAAACCTCTTATATACTCTCGCTAACTTTTATTTTCCCAATCAGGGGCAGGTTTCCTTTGGCTCCAGAGCTCTTCGGAGACTAGCGGATTTCGCTGATAACTCGATGATAGTGGCTGGTGGAGACTTCAACATTCCCCTGGACACCTCCTCTGGGCGTTCCTCAATATCCCACTCGGCTATCCGTAGATTCAGGAAGATGCTGGTGAGTTTACACCTGGTCGACCTGTGGACATCCCTCCACCCGGCCGACAAGGATTTCAGCTGTCACTCAAGGGTACACAACACATACAGCAGAATCGACTATATCTTCGTATCACATAAGCTTCTAGACGGATCCCCCAAATGCTCCATAGGTCACTTCATATGGTCAGACCACGCCCCAATACTAGGAGAAATCAAACCCATGAGACAGGATTGCAGAGGATTTAACTGGAAACTTAATAATAATCTCCTTAAAGACCCTACATGCCTGGCTGACATAACAAAGACAGTAGAGATCTTCTTAGAAGCCCATACAGCCGACACGACTCCGGCACCTATTAAGTGGGAGGCCTTAAAATGCACCCTGAGAGGGATATTCTTGTCCCACGGCTCTAGACTGGAACTAGAGTCACGCGAGACGGCAAACAAAGCCCAGAAGTCAGAGACATTATTAGCAGAAATAATAGACATAAGACACAAGATTCTAGCCATATTAGACCAGAACACCTTATACATAAGGGACAAACTCAGGGCAGGCTATTACGAATATGGCAACAAAAGTGGGAGGTGGCTTGCAAGGGCTTTAAGGCCCCAAACCCCCCAGACAAATGTTATGTCCATCTGGGATTCCTCCGGGAGCGAGGTACTTGCACCGAGCGAGATCCTGGAAGCTTTTAGGGCCTATTATTCCGATCTTTACAACATCCCCTGTACCGAAGACCCGGAAGAGCCACCCCAAAGGGAACAAACCGCCCAGTATTTGCAACAAAACATACATACAACTATCCCTCAAGCCGAGGCGAAATCTCTCGAGGCGGACATTATCCCAGGTTATACGAGAATTAAAACTAGGGAAAAGTCCAGGCCCCGATGGGTTTACACCTAGATTTTATAAGAGACCAGCTGGCAGAAATCATGCTAGCTGCATTTAACGCAGTATCCCGGGATTGCCCGTTCCCTCCCCAGGCCCTGCAGGCTAATATAGCGGTAATCTTGAAACCAGGGAAGGACCCTCGCTCATGCAAAAGCTATAGACCCATCTCCCTCATAAATAGCAACCTAAAAATCTTTTCAAAAATCTTGGCAAATAGATTGAACCCCCTTATCCCATCCCTCATACATACAGACCAAGTCGGGTTCGTTCCTGGCAGCCAAGCCAGCGACAATACTATTAAAACTATCTCCCTAATCAACAAAGCTCGGAACTCTGACACCCCCTTGTGCCTTCTCGCGATAGACGCAGAGAAGGCCTTCCATAGGGTAAAATGGACCTTTTTGGAGTCTGTCCTGGGGGGGGGGGCGTCTGGGGCCGAGGGTCCTCTCCTGGATAATGTCCCTCTATAGCTCCCCATCTACACGGATCAGGGTCAACGGCCTCTTGTCGGCGCCATTCCAGATCCGGAATGGAACCAGGCAGGGGTGCCCCCTCTCCCCTCTCCTATATATACTAGCAATGGAGCCCTTGGCGGAAGCACTGAGGAGGAATCCAGTTATTCGGGGGATGGAGGGGGGAGGCAGAGAGCACAAACTATCTATTTTCGCAGACGACTTACTACTGTACGTCACGAGCCCCGGTACCTCCATCCCTGAGATTAAAATGGAACTTTCCAGATATGGGAAACTCAGCAATTTTAAAATTAATCCCCAAAAATCTGAAATCCTAAATGTATCCCTGCCAACCCCGGAGGCTACCCGTCTGAACCGGTCACTCCCATATATGTGGAGAGGGGATGCAATAAAATACCTGGGCATACACATCCCAGCAGACCCAAAAGACATCTTCAATTTAAACTATAAACCGCTACCATTACTATTTGAGACGGAATTAGAAAGCTGGTCTAAATTGCACCTATCATGGTTTGGGAGGATCAACTCTCTTAAAATGAATATATCACCCAGGATTTTATACGTTTTTCAGACTGCGCCATACGATATTCCCAGGAGCTTCTTCACCATTCTACAAAAGGCTATAGTAAAATTCGTGTGGAAGGACCTTAAACCTAGAATAAACTATAAGGTCCTAACTCGAACCAGGGCGTCTGGGGGAGCGGGTCTTCCGGACCTCGAACTCTACCATAAGGCAGTAATAGGGAAATGTATATCGGACATATTTCACCACTCAGATAAAAAAGCTTGGGTGAGCCTGGAATTAGACCAAAACAACCTGAACTTAGATGGTGCTTTTTGGTTACCCGGGAAAATAGACTGGAAAGAGCAGAAGGTGTCCCCCTTGGCGATACACCTTATAGGAGCATGGAGACGAGCCACCAGAAACAGTAAAATAGCTAGTATACCCGGACCACTGACACCACTAACAGGGAACCCCCAAATCCCGGCCACACTAACAGCAAAGACACTATCCTTTCACCCGGGCAACCTTAAACCACAGATCCGCGGGGTGTGGAGACCAGACGGTATGCGCCCACTAAACGATATCGCAGGAAACCAAAGACGTAAACCGGGTATGTGGATGCAATATTTACAAATTAGGAGCTACTTGAGCTCGCTCGAGGAGTCTGGCCAGCTAAACCTGAACCTAACTCCCTTTGAGGAAGTCTGTGTGGCCCCGCCCCCCCCCCCGACCCATACGATATCGTTGCTGTATGTGTTGTTGCTCGACGGTAGACAGAGGGAGTCTCGCCTGCGGTGGGAGTCGAGGTGGGAGGAGGCTATTGGGAGGCGGTTCTCCGAGGAGCTCTGGAGCAAAGCTTACAAACTTTCCCACAAGATCTCAACTAAGATCCAAGAACTAAATTATAAGATTATCTCGCAGTGGTACAAAACTCCGGAGAGACTCCACAGAATATTCCCGGAAGTCTCGGAGGAATGCTGGAGATGCAGTCAGGAGGTAGGCTCCATGTTACACATATGGTGGTCATGTCCTCTAATCGCTTCGCTCTGGGGGGACATCGCGGGGCTATACAATAAAATAAGCAGATCGTCCCTCGTCTTGACCCCTGATTTTGCTCTCCTCTCCATGCTGCCAGGAGCTATATCCCAAATCAAAAAAGGTCTCTTAAGGCACTTCATAGTGGCTACACGCCTAATCATATCGCAGCATTGGAGACAAGGAGGGGAGATCCGGAGGCTGACATGGGTAAAGGCTGTGGAATATATTAAACACATGGAGGAGCTCAGGAGCTCAGACCAAGAGCCTGATGGGTCGCGAGCTCCCACAAGCGATACCTGGATCACCTGGATAGACTTTAAAGGATCACCATCTTTCAACACTTGGCTGGCCGATGGCTCACTTTGACCTGTCCACACACCACCAGCCCAGACATAAGACATAAGGGAAGGAAGGAAGACAGCACCCCCTCCCCCCCTTTTTTTTCTTCTTCTCTTTCTTGTCTTCTACCCCCCTGCATTCCCCCTCCTCTGTTCACTCCCCCCCTAGGTTTAACCTATACCCTCTTTCTACCCTATTTTCATGTTAATGTTTAACAATATTCATGTATGTTAGTATGAACATAATACTTGCATTGCATTTTCCTAACAATCTAGGAACGTTAATCTAGTACTACCAAAGGCGTGTGGGGGCAGGGAGACTACCCGGAAACTCAGTAATAAACAAATTCAACGACCTGAAACCCGGTAGACATACCCTACCGGAAGAAGAACCTACACCTAATCTTCCGCAGACAACCGTGCACGGTATAAGAGGTTCAAGCCCCTTGAAATTTAGTTGAGGCTCCCGGGGCGGCCCTCCCTTGCCTTCTACATGCCTAACAATTGTCAGATTGCAATCTTGCCTGCATTTTTATTGTGTACAACAATGCGGAGCTATTTTCAAAACAATAAAAATATTTTGAAAGAAAAATACAGCTTGTCCCGCAAAGAACAAGCCGCCATCTTGTTGGTAGAAAATGAAAGTTATGGCTCTTACCTTGTCGTTAAATATGGAATGATAGTGAAAGTAATGGACAAAATGTTCTTATGATATAACAATAGTATGAACATGCTATACACTTAGTAGCTAGAAATAGTTCATTTCCATGGGTTCTGTTCCGGTTTTGTGTTAGCAGTGATATGCAAGTGAGATTTGTGTTTCATATATAGAAAGGTGGTTACACTTTTTACCACTGATTACACTTTGTGAGGAAACAAGTTTGGGAATCTACAGTCAAGCTATGGGCAGTTGGGCCATCTTCCAAAGACTTTCAGCTTGCTCTCCTCCACAATCCTTTAGGCACAGTTCACACCCTACTTGGTGTATATGCAGTATTAGGCATATATTGTTGGAAACTCCAGAGGCATATAAACTGGGCATATTGTATGCTAAACAATGGCGAATGCTGGGCAGCCATGTTCAGTCAGTCTCCGCTGCAGCTGGAAGAAGGCAGAGGTGTCCTCATCGCTGTCCCCTGAGAAGCTACAGATAATTTATATTTTTAACAGAGCGCCTTTTTAATTCAGCCCACAAGGGGGAGACAGTGGCCTACAAAAATCTAATTGGCTGCTTCGGCCTTTTTTTTAAAAAAAAGGTTGGTTCAATTGTTTCATGGAGAGGAATAGGTAGGTTCAGTTCTTGTGAGTTGGGGAATGCTTATAGGCAAGGCCTTATGCCTGGTGGTGCATGAAATGCCAGTAAAGCTCAGGCCTGTGTAATTGGGGGTCAGCTGCTATTAGCACAGTAGTACGAGCTATGGAGTGTAGTTGGCATTCACAATGTTCCAACCCTGTCTTCTATGGCTTGAGGCAACGTCACAGGTACTCACGAGCCACAGGCTCAGGCAGCCTGCGGATAGCAACCACAATGCACCGAGATCGTAGTTACATTAACACCACGCGGCGCCTGCGACGATGACCTTGTCAACCCCAATTTATCCTTATTCCTCCCTCTTGCACCGTGCTCACGCATCCTAGGCTTGCAGTGCCTGAAAGGACTCCTTACCTCCCTATGCAGGATGGTTAAGCAGGTGATTACATTAGAACTACTAGTTTGCCTCTGAAAGTGCATTGGTTTGAGGGATCTCTTAGGCTGGCCACATTTTGAGTTGAGACGGAACTTTTTCCCTAAAATGAGGAAAATTGGCTTCGAACCCATAGGGGCTTATTGCCTTTCCATGGCCTGGCATTAATAGCCCTAGTAAGAATAATGATAGATCAGCATGGTCATCTGAAGAAGTTAAACGTACAGCAGGACTTTTTTTTCGCCATACATACATACATACGTAGCTATAGATTATATATATAAATAAATCTTGCTATTTGTATACCGCAAACTTATTCTGCGGTGCTTTCAAGTCATTCATTTATTACCCCCACCCCAAAAGGCTGGGTGCTCATTTTACCGACCTGGGAAGGATGCTGAGTTAATCCTGAGCCAGTTAGTTGAAGCGAGCGGGGATTGAACACGCAATGTTCAGGTCATCAGCAAGAGTTTAGGACTGCGATTCAGCTACCTTAGCATTCTCTGTTGCACATGCATTATATATTTGATCGATATCGATCTATCGATCATACACACTGGATGCAAATGAGCTTGCAGTTGACAACGCATTTTGATGTCATCAATCTAAAACTCTAATTGCGAGTGCTGGGCGGCCATGTTCAGTCAGCATCCGCTGCAGCTGGAAGGAGGCAGAGGCGTCCCCCCAAGGTTCAGTTCTTCCATGGAGAGGAATAGGTAGGTTCAGATTTTGGCAGTTGGGGAATGCTTGTAGGCCCTGTTTTGCATGTCTGTGCAAGTGGCCAGACATGTGCTCTATCAGAGGAGTAACTTGAAGCTTTTGGGCCCAAAGCAAAAGCTGTAACTGGGCCCCCAACTATAAAGCTTTATTCATACTACTAGGCTTACTATAATGAGAAGTTAGGCCTTATGGGCCCCCTAAGGCTTCTGGGCCCGAGTGCAACCGCATCCCCTGCATCCTCTATAGTTACGCCTATGGCACTATGTCTAGTCCTGTTCTGTGTCTAGTGTGTGTGAACAGTGTCGTGTCCGGTGTGTTTAGTGCATCTCCCCAGACTCCTAATCAGGGATAGCCAGGTCCTAAATGAAGACAGTGGGACTGTCTTTATCAGGACCATCATCCCGCTTTTAGGCAGGGGTGCCCCACTTTCCCTGGTTAGTAAGTGATAGGAGTCCTTCCATCTTGCCTGGAGAGGTGTAGTTTGTAAGTTCAAATTACTATAAATGTGTTTGCAGTGTTATTTGGACACCACCATGCGTCCATGCGGAGGTGTGCACTCAACATTTGAGTGATCACCTTGTGCTGTAAAAAGCACACAACGATTATTGCTCAAATCGTTGATAATCTGTGTGTCTAAACCAGGCTTAAAGGGGTTGTCCCGTGAAATCAAGTGGGGTTATACACTTCTGTATGGCCATATTAATGCACTTTGTAATGTACATCGTGCATTAAATATGAGCCATACAGAAGTTATTCACATACCCACTCTGTTGCTGGCGTCCCCATCTCCATGGCTCCGTCTAATTTCTGTGTCTTCTGGCCTCTTTAGACACGCTTGCGCTGTCCGGTCTTCTGCTCGTGCTCGAGCCGGAGAGCTGGTCTTCTCCGCGTCATCGTAGCTCCGTCACGTGGTGCCGATCAGCCAATTAGGTGGCTGTAATCGGCAGTGAAACACAAGACATCCACGGTGCACCATGGTAGAAGACCCGCGGTGCACCATGGGAGAAAACCGCGGTGCATCATTGGGAAAGGACCGGCGGCCATCTTTAAAAGAAGAAAAGAAGAAACTGCCCGAACGGGGATGCAGGTAAGCGATTTAAAAAAATAAATAAATAACAAAGGGATTGTTTTTAACGGGGCACAATATGGGGGTAGGTAGAAAAAAACAATTTTTGATTTCGCCGTGGGACAACCCCTTTAAGTGTGTGAACCCTTTCTGATTGCCTACTAAGGGTGACTACTCACTACAGTTTTTTTTCACTGCGAAATTCGCAGCGTTTTTTTTTCAGCAGGGGTCTACGGGACTTGAAATGTTAAAATCGCGATTTACCCATAGACCATAGACCCCGGCAGAAAAAAGAAACACAGCGAATTTCGCAGTGAAAAAAAACTGTAGTGGGTAGTCACCCTTACAGGGTGGCATTCAAAGTGAGAAGTTGTTGAGCTTTTGCACGTTTTTTTTAAATATTAGACAATAAAGGATTGCTCATATTGCTGTATGCAAATAATTTACTACTTGCAAGTATGTCTATTGTAGGTGCTAAACTAATGCTTTAGATCGGCTTCACACCACCAGATTCCTATTGGTCAGCGTCCGCATGGAGGATCCGCAGCAAATTACATGCTTTGAAAATTATGTACTTTCGCTTTTTTACTTCACACTCAATGAAACGAATTGCGTATTTCGCGAATGTAGGAAAGATCACAGCATGCTGTATTTTGCTGCGGAGTCTGTGCGGTCGGCCTCTACTGAAGTCCATGGAGGCCATCTGACCCATAGCTCATCCGCAGCTACCCGCGTCATGACCTACCATCGTTGTGGGAAATACAATTTTTCTTTTAATCTGTACTGCGAATGACCTCCTAGGAGTCTCCATGGCCATCCGCAGTACAGGTTTTGCAAGTACACAAGGTTGCTGGCCAGGGTCACACCCGAATTCCACTGTGGGCTCCCGAATGCAGAATCCGACCCGCTCATGTGAAGCCGGCCTTAAATAAAGCACATTATTTGCACTATTTGATGCGCAGTACAAGGAAATTTTTTATGACATGAATTAACAAACATGGATGAATGATGAGCCTATATAAAAGAAAACTGTAGCCCCAACATTGATTTTTGAGCTCTTTTAGGCAGAATTTTACCAGAATATGAATTACAAAGTGCGAGAAATACTGTCAATTTAATAATAATAATCTCTATATAGCGCCAACATATTCCGCAGCGCTTACAAGACAGGGAAAATACAACAAGACCAGGGTTACATGAAGTAATCAATTGATGGAAACAGCAGGGATGAGGGTCCTGCTCCAACGAGCTTACATACTACAAGTAATGGGGTGATACAGAAGGTAAAGGGGCTGGAGATGTGCACGGTATGGCGAGGTGGAGAATGTGGGATGACTGCAGGTGCCGGCTAATTATGGCTTGCAGGAACTGCAGTCCGTTGGACAGGGAGCATGTTATCAGGCGGAGTACAGAGGGGTTTGGTTTAGGGGATATGGTATGCCTCCCTGAAGAGGTGCGTTTTTAGAGCACGACTGAAATTATGTGTCAGTGATTGCCCGGATATTTTTTTCGTAGCGCGTTCCAGAGGACAGGTGCTGCTCTGCAGAACAATATTTCTTGAAAGATTCAGAAACCCTTTATGTAGCCTTTTATTTTTACTGAAGGCTGTTAGTTAAGGTCTTTACATTTTTGTCAAATAAGCAAAAACTCTGCTGGGTAGCAAACAATATACTAATGCAGGAATTATAAGATACTTTACCTTAGTGTTTATTCTCAGTTTAAGGGCTTATTCAGACGACCGTATATCGGCTCGGTTTTCACACCGAGCCGATATACGGTGTGCTTGCCTGCAGGGGGAGGAGAATGGAAGAGCCAGGAGCAGCAACTGAGCTTCCGCCCCTCGACACTATTTGCAATAGGAGGGGGTGAGACAGGGGAGGAGCTAAGTAACGGTGCTTAGCTCTGCCCCGTCCCGCCCCTACCATTGCAAATGGGTGTGAGTGAGAGCTGCCTCTGATTGGCTCAGCGCAGGGACCAATCAGAGGCAGCTCTCACTCACACCCACTCACACCCACTGCCAGCCGGCCACGCTGAACTCCGTCTGCCGGGACAAGGTGAGTATATATATTTTTTTTATTTTTACACATTTCTGGATGAATTGCAGGGAAAGGCTTATATATTTAAGCCCTTCCCGACAATTCATCCCGCGATCGCCGGCAGCCCATTGCTTTCAATGGAGCCGGCTGTATTGCCGGCTCCATTGAATTCAATGGGCAAACATCGTTCTTCTCTGCCACAGCTGTTACAGCTGTGGCAGAGAAGAATGATTTGTCTAGTATATGCTCTCAATGGGGTCGGCGCTGCTGCCGCCGGCCCCATTGAGCGCATATAGAGAAGAGAACAGGAATCGCAGATCGCAGATAGGTGCGATCTGCAATTTCTGTTCTATAATTTATCGGACGAGCGCATAAAAAGCGCTCATGTGTCCGATACCATTGCAAAGCAATGGTTTTTAAAAAATCGCCAGACGCATGCGCAAATCGCGTGAAAAAACGCCCGTCTGACTAAGGCCTTTAGGCATTATTCACATGAGCATTTTATTGTGGCAATTAGCCGCAATAAAACACTGGCTGAAAATCGCGATTATCTGAAGCATTGGATACCAATGCACTTGTTCAGGTGGGCAATTTTTGGGGGCGTAAAATACGTTGAATGGAAAAAAATAGCACTTTTATGCTGACTGGAAAAGATAGGTCTGGACTAGAGAAGAGCGAACGTATTCGGTAAGGCCGATTTCGCAGGGGGTCGCCGAGGGGCGTGGTGTGGTGGAGCGGGGGGTAGCAGCGCGGAACAGGGGGGAGCTCTCTCTCTCTCCCTCTCCCCCCCCACTCCCCTCTGCAACCCCCCGCTCACCCACGGCGCCCCCCGAATCTTTGCACCTGAGTAGTGAAGTACTCGAAAATCGCGGTGCTCGATTGCGAAATCGGCCTTACCGAGTACGTTCGCTCATCTCTAGTCTGGACCTATATTTTGCCAGCATACGCCTACCGATCCCATAGACTCCTATGGAAGCATATAAGAGCTGCCTGCAGGCCATGGTTACTCAGCATGGCCTGGACAGAAAACCATGGGAGTCGCTTCCCAAAAAATCAACTGACAGGATCCCCTTCACCAAACAAAAACTTAAAGGGGTTGTCTCGCGGCAAGCATCAAAATTTTACCTTACCCCATTCCCCCTGTCACCCCCCTGGCATAAAATAGCAAATTAAAGCGGTTTTTAAACCGCTTGCTACTCACCGATCCAAAGAAATAAGGAGTTTAAAAAATCTTCTCCCTAAGATGGCCGCCGGTCCTTTCCCAGGGATGCACTGCGGTTTTCTCCCATGGTGCACCGCGGGTCTTCTCCCATGGTGCACCATGGGCTCTGTGCGTTCCATTGCCGATTCCAGCTTCCTGATTGGCTGGAATCGGCACACGTGACGGGGCGGAGCTACGATGACGACGCGGTGACCAGCTCTCCGGCACGAGCGGCCCCATTCACCAGGCAGAAGACCGCACAGCGAAAGCGCGTCTAAAAAAGCAAGAAGCCAACGAAATTAGACGGAGCCATGGAGACGTGGACGCCAGCAACGGAGCAGGTAAGTGAATAACTTCTGTATGGCTCATATTTAATGCACGATGTATATTACAAAGTGCATTAATATGGCCATACAGAAGTGTATAACCCCACTTGCTTTCACGAGACAACCCCTTTAATGTATTTTTCTTTCCGGCTGCAGGGTAAAACCCAACCCTGTAAAAAGGCAAAACATCCACTTTTCTGAAGTCAGGTGGAGACTAAATTATTATATAGTAAATTAAAGGTTTGCGGCATTATTGCAAGGAAACCTGTAATCTTTTAAGAAAACATGAGAACCATGCTGGGTAGATGCATTTCCCTCGTGTTGAGTACTAGTCCAAAGTATTATTTAGATTTGTATTACTTATAGATATTATGCCAGGAATGGGGTTCATAATGGGGTTTCCTGCCTATGTATAATACTACTGCTATGATAATGCAAATCCGGATTTTTATGCATCTTTGATAATGATTGGATCCAGCTGTCACGCCCATTTAAATGTAATGGTTATCTACTACGCTGTTCTCCCCAAAATAAGATGTGTTATGGCTTATTTTCAGGGGATGTCTTATTTTTCTATTAACAATCTACATTTATTCAAATATAGCCATGTCATCATATTCTGGAACATCATCAGTCCTGCTGGCGTCACTCTGGTCACAGACACTTTATGTGCTGTCAGGTCCCTTGGCATCCCAGCTGCTCTCTTCCACGTTTCACTGCAGGCAAGTGTAGCAGTTGGCTCCCTCTGGTGACCAGAAGAAGCCACAACGCTCTAATATAATGAGTTCTAAAGTGGAGTGACTCTAGTGGTACTAACAGATCTGTGTATCTGAGAGACCGGCACTTGACAATCCTTATTGTTTATTATGGGGTCTTTTGAGTGTGATTCATTGGTGGTGTCTGCTTTTCTTGGTGAAGGGTCCATCTGTCCTGCTGCATTCTATTGCCAATTGATTTGATTTTTTTACATGTATAGCTGCCTGGGCATTATTGAAATTGACGGTTTGTATGAACTGTAACTAAGGCTTAGTTTTGAAGTACGGCTTATATTTTGAACATCCTAAAAAATCCTGAAAAATCACACTAGGTCTTTTTTTCAGGGAAAAACGCTATAAGCTTAAAGAAAAAAAAAAAGAATGTCAAATAGTGTTTCCTGCAGTTAGATATTTCAGATATTCTTGTATCTTGTCACCACCGGAAGTGTTGGTGGTAACAAGATAGTTGATGCTTGACAGGGGGGTAACGCCCCCTGTTCCTGATAGGCTGTTACTTTTCTGCCTCGCAGCAGATCCTGGCACTCAGCACAGCACAGCGGTATCCTCATGTTATTATACTGTGTGTGTGCTGCTTTACCCGCTGTGACTGTAGGCAGTGGCGCCCTCCCCCCAGCAGAGCTGCAGTGCCTGGGGGCTCCTCTTACTGTGGCCCCTGTCACTGTCCCCGGTGGCACTCTTCCTGGCTACGTTGGCGGCCTCCCAGCTGCAGCACTGCACTTAGTGTGCCCTTCCCTTTCCGGGGGCCGCTGTCACTATTCCTGGCGGAACTGTTTCCGGGCGGCAGCAGTGTAAAGATCCGTTGGTCCGTTCCCTTGTAGCAGCCGGCAAGGAGGCAGCAGAGAGGTGTTGGTCTGCACATCTAAGGGCTTAAGAGCGCCGGTGGAGTGGACTCATCTGTGTTTGTGGCCAGCACTGTAAGTCCCCCCACATCTAGAAACAGCCTGTTCTCCGGCCAAACAGTGCTGTGATTTTAGCCTTGCCAGGAGGGTTAGGGGTGTTTTGGGGTTAGGCTTACATTATTTTTTGTCTTACATGGAAGCCTTTTCAGCTAATAATGTCAGCCTAAGGGTGAACACTAGAGATGAGCGAACCTCCCACGCCCCTTTTTCACCCGAGCGCCGCGATTTTCGAGTACTTACGTACTCGGGCGAAAGGATTCGGGGGGTGCCGTGGGTGAGTGGGGGGTTGCAGCGGGGAGTGGGGGGGAGAGGGAGAGAGAGAGGGCTCCCCCCTGTTCACCGCTGCTACCCCCCGCTCCGCCAAGCCTCCCCCCGCCCCCTGGCGTCCCCCGAATCTTTTCACCCGAGTACGGAAGTACTCGAAAATCGCGGTACTCGATTGAGTAATTACTCGAAACGAGTAGGTTCGCTCATCTCTAATGAACACCCATTTGCGTTTTGTTTTTTTTTAACGCTGCAATATTGCTGCGTTTTTTAAACATAATTGTCAATGGGACTTTTTAATGTTAAAAACGCATCGCACAAAAATTGCAAAGCACCAACTTGTGATGCGTTTTTAACATTAGAAAGTCCCATTGACAATCGCGTTAAAAGAATGCAGCGATTTTGCAGCGTTAAAAAAACGCAAGCGGGTGTTCACCCTAACAGGTACACTAATCTCTAACCATCCTGCCAAAGCTAAAATAACTACACACTGTGCTGCTAGGACCTTTCAGAAGTCACCAATCGGGAGCTAGGGTTGTGACAGGGGTGTTCCTGCATCCAAGCCCTGTCAAACCCCTGGCTTCCTGGTGGTGACAAGATACAATAATACCTATATTTCACATCTGTAATCCACTTTTTCTGAAAAAAACACCACCGATACAACCCATGCACAGACAGCCATGGGCAATAAAACAAAGAGCTTTTACCATTAAATACTACAATGTAACAACAACAAAAATCTGCAGAGAAGCAAACTAAAGCATGCCTATTTGTTTCTAAACATACCTCATTTATTATTGATGTGAATGTTCTTTGTAGTACTAGCAAATGTTGCACAAAAATGAGGTCATTTTTAACGGAAAAATGTTATTCTTAACAATATTAGAGCTCAAATGAAAAGTCTATTTAGTGATAAAACCTTCTTGTTCATATATCCAAGTTTTTGTATTAATTGGATGTGTTTGCTGATGAGACATATTCAGGCAGGCTCACACGAGCATTGTACATGCGTATAATACAAGGTGACTGAATCTAATGAAAGTACATTGATTTTCATTGATCCATTCACATTTGTGTATATTCATTGCGTATAATACATCCAAAAAAATTAATGCAGCATGTTCTATTTTATCATGTATTATGCACAATAGAGCCCTATTGTTCTTTACCAGTGGGTAATAAACGCTGCACATGCGCAATTATGTTGCATATATGTGGCATTTATATGCACCAGTGCTAAGCGACAGAGCGGAAAATTAAAAAAAAAAGAAACCAGGAAGACTGCACTTGACAGCGTGCGTGAGATACACTGTCATAGGCAGTCCAAAATCACTGCCATACTCAACCAAACGCCAGCTTACACAGTGGTAAAACACAGCGTTAAGCCTCGTTCACATGAGTGCTGTTTTAGCGCATTAGAGGCGCGTGAAAAGATCGCTTCTATTAGAACCAATGATATCCTAAGGAACTGTTCACATAAGGAATTTTAGATGCGCTAAATACTCGCACCTAACAAAGATAGGTCATGTGACTGCAATGCTCACATCTCAGGTCCGTGGTCCAAAAAAGGACCTGACTAGAGATGAGCGAACGTACTCGTCCGAGCTTGATACTCGTTCGAGTATTAGCGTGTTCGAGATGCTCGTTACTCGTGACGAGTACCACGCGATGTTCGAGTTACTTTCACTTTCATCTCTGAGACGTTAGCGCGCTTTTCTGGCCAATAGAAAGACAGGGAAGGCATTTCAACTTCCCCCTGCGACGTTCAAGCCCTATACCACCCCCCTGCAGTGAGTGGCTGGCGAGATCAGGTGTCACCCGAGTATAAAAATCGGCCCCTCCCGCGGCTCACCACAGATTTGTTCTGACATAGAGGAGGGAAAGTGCTGTTGGTGCCGGAGCTGCTATAGGGAGAGTGTTAGGAGTATTTTTGGCTTCAAGAACCCCAACGGTCCTTCTTAGGGCCACATCTAACCGTGTGCAGTACTGTGGAGGCTGCTTTTTGCAGTGTTGCACATTTTTTTTTTTTGTATATCGGCCGTGCAGAGCATTGCGCCCTGCAGTAATTATACATAGTGCAGGGCCAGTAGTGGTGAGGCAGGTACAGAAGACATATATTGTGAGGCAGGGACAGAAGACATATATTGTGAGGCAGGGACAGAAGACATATATTTATTGAATATAGGCAGTGGGCCTTTGCAAAAACATTTGGGGAAAAAAATCTATTTGGGCTGCCTGTGACTGTCCTCAGTGTACTGGGTCTGTGCTGAGTGTAGTTGTCCTCCTAATTCATACGCAGCCAGCTAAGTGTTACAGCAGGCTTGCGCACAATTATTTCCTGGCTCTGTGTTGGCTGTTACATCACATTCCAGTCCACAGTGCAACAGTCTGCAGTTATTTTACATACTCCAGGGCCAGTAGTGGTGACGCAGGGACAGAAAACATATACAGTGTATATAGGCAGTGGGCCTTTGCAAAAATATTTTGGGAAAAAAATCTATTTGGGCTGCCTGTGACTGTCCTCAGTGTTCTGGGTCTGTGCTGGGTGTAGTTGTCCTCCTAATTCATACGCAGCCAGCTAAGTGTTACAGCAGGCTTGCGCAAAATTATTTCCTGGCTCTGTGTTGGCTGTTACATCACATTCCAGTCCACAGTGCAACAGTCTGCAGTTATTTTACATACTCCAGGGCCAGTAGTGGTGACACAGAGAGAGAAGACATATACAGTGTATATAGGCAGTGGGCCTTTCCAAAAACATTTGGGGAAAAAAATCTATTTGGGCTGCCTGTGACTGTCCTCAGTGTACTGGGTCTGTGCTGGGTGTAGTTGTCCTCCTAATTCATACGCAGCCAGCTAAGTGTTACAGCAGGCTTGCGCAAAATTATTTCCTGGCTCTGTGTTGGCTGTTACATCACATTCCAGTCCACAGTGCAACAGTCTGCAGTTATTTTACATACTCCAGGGCCAGTAGTGGTGACGCAGGGACAGAAAACATATACAGTGTATATAGGCAGTGGGCCTTTGCAAAAATATTTTGGGAAAAAAATCTATTTGGGCTGCCTGTGACTGTCCTCAGTGTTCTGGGTCTGTGCTGGGTGTAGTTGTCCTCCTAATTCATACGCAGCCAGCTAAGTGTTACAGCAGGCTTGCGCAAAATTATTTCCTGGCGTTCCGTAAGTGAAGTCAGCCTCCAACCACAGGCCAATAAGCGGCACATTTAATTACAGCGTTCTGTTTCTGCACTACTGGTAATACA
Source organism: Eleutherodactylus coqui (assembly GCF_035609145.1). Taxonomy (NCBI): domain Eukaryota; kingdom Metazoa; phylum Chordata; class Amphibia; order Anura; family Eleutherodactylidae; genus Eleutherodactylus; species Eleutherodactylus coqui. Next base: position 297,987,974 of record NC_089837.1, read on the forward strand.
CCATGCTGAGGGGTAGGGGTAGGCCTATAGGACGTGGACGCGGGCGAGGACGCGGAGGCCCAAGTCAGGGTGTGGGCACAGGCCGAGCCAGTGCGGTGGCCAGGGGTAGAGGCAGGGCCAGACCGAATAATCCACCAACTGTTTCCCAAAGCACCCCCTCGCGCCATGCCACCCTGCAGAGGTCAAGGTGCTCTACTGTGTCACAGTTTTTCACAGAGACGCCTGACGACCGACGAACAGTGGTGTGCAACCTTTGTCGCACCAAGATCAGCTGGGGAGCCACCACCACCAACATGCGCAGGCATATGATGGCCAAGCACCCCACAAGGTGGGACGAAGGCCGTTCACCGCCTTCGGTTTGCACCACTGCCTCTCCCCCTGTGCCCCAACCTGCCACTGAGATCCAACCCCCCTCTGAGGACACAGGCACTACCGTCTCCTGGCCTGCACCCACACCCTCACCTCCGCTGTCCTCGGCCCCATCCAGCAATGTCTCTCAGCGCAGCGTCCAGACGTCGCTAGCGCCACTGTTTGAGCGCAAGCGCAAGTACGCCGCCACGCACCCGCACGCTCAAGCGTTAAACGTGCACATTGCCAAATTGATCAGCCTGGAGATGCTGCCGTATAGGCTTGTGGAAACGGAGGCTTTCAAAAGCATGATGGCGGCGGCCCCGCGCTACTCGGTTCCCAGTTGCCACTACTTTTCCCGATGTGCCGTCCAAGCCCTGCACGACCACGTCTCCCGCAACATTGTACGCGCCCTCACCAACGCGGTTACTGCCAAGGTCCACTTAACAACAGACACGTGGACAAGCACAGGCAGGCAGGGCCACTATATCTCCCTGACGGCACATTGGGTGAATTTAGTGGAGGCTGGGACAGAGTCAGAGCCTGGGACCGCTCACGTCCTACCCACCCCCCGAATTGCGGGCCCCAGCTCGGTGCTGGTATCTGCTACGGTGTATGCTTCCTCCACTAAACCACCCTCCTCCTACGCAACCTCTGTCTCGCAATCAAGATGTGTCAGCAGCAGCACGTCGCCAGCAGTCGGTGTCGCGCGGCACGGCAGCACAGCAGTGGGCAAGCGTCAGCAGGCCGTGCTGAAACTACTCAGCTTAGGAGAGAAGAGGCACACAGCCCACGAACTGCTGCAGGGTCTGACAGAGCAGACCGACTGCTGGCTTGCGCCGCTGAGCCTCCAACCGGGCATGGTCGTGTGTGACAACGGCCGTAATCTGGTGGAGGCTCTGCAGCTCGGCAGCCTCACGCACATGCCATGCCTGGCCCATGTCTTTAATTTGGTGGTTCAGCGCTTTCTGAAAAGCTACCCACACTTGTCATACCTGCTCGGAAAGGTGCGCCGGGTCAGCGCACATTTCCGCAACTCCAAGACGGACGCTGCCACCCTGCGGACCCTGCAACACCGGTTTAATCTACCAGTGCACCGATTACTGTGCGACGTGCCCACACGGTGGAACTCTACGCTCCACATGTTTGCCAGGCTCTATGAGCAGCGTAGAGCTATTGTGGAATACCAACTCCAACATGGGCGGCGTAGTGAGAGTCAGCCTCCTCAATTCTTTACAGAAGAGTGGGCCTGGTTGGCAGACATCTGCCAGGTCCTTGGAAACTTTGAGAAGTCTACCCAGATGGTGAGCGGGGATGCTGCAATCATTAGCATCACCATTCCTCTGCTATGCCTCTTGAGAAGTTCCCTGCAAAGCATAAAGGCAGACACTTTGCACTCGGAAACGGAGGCGGGGGAAGACAGTATGTCGCTGGATAGTCAGAGCACCCTCATGTCTATATCTCAGCGCGTTGAGGAGGAGGAGGAGGGGGAGGAGCATGAGGAGGAAGGGGAAGAGACAGCTTGGCCCACTGCTGAGGGTACACATGCTGCTTGCCTGTCATCCTTTCAGCGTGTATGGCCAGAGGAGAAGGAGGAGGAGGAGGATCCTGAAAGTGATCTTCCTAGTGAGGACAGCCATGTGTTGCGTACAGGTACCCTGGCACACATGGCTGACTTCATGTTAGGATGCCTTTCTCGTGACCCTCGCGTTACACGCATTCTGGCCACTACGGATTACTGGGTGTACACACTGCTCGACCCACGGTATAAGGAGAACCTTTCCACTCTCATTCCCGAAGAGGAAAGGGGTTCCAGAATGATGCTATATCACAGGGCGCTGGTGGACAAACTGATGGTAAACTTCCCATCCGACAGCGCTAGTGGCAGAAGGCGCAGTTCCGAGGGCCAGGTAGCAGGGGAGGCGCGGAGATCAGGCAGCATGTACAGCACAGGCAGGGGAACACTCTCTAAGGCCTTTGACAGCTTTCTGGCTCCCCAGCAAGACTGTGTCACCGCTCCCCAGTCAAGGCTGAGTCGGCGGGAGCACTGTAAAAGGATGGTGAGGGAGTACGTAGCCGATCGCACGACCGTCCTCGGTGACGCCTCTGCCCCCTACAACTACTGGGTGTCGAAGCTGGACACGTGGCCTGAAATCGCGCTGTATGCCCTGGAGGTGCTTGCTTGTCCTGCGGCTAGCATCTTGTCAGAGAGGGTGTTTAGTGCGGCTGGGGGAATCATCACGGATAAGCGTACCCGCCTTTCAACCGACAGTGCCGACAGGCTTACACTCATCAAGATGAACAAAGCCTGGATTTCCCCAGACTTCTCTTCTCCACCAGCGGACAGCAGCGATACCTAAGCAATACGTAGGCTGCACCCGCGGATGGAAGTATCGTTCTCTATCACCATCAAAAACGGGGACCTTTTTGCTTCATCAATCTGTGTATAATATTCCTCCTCCTCCTGCTCCTGAAACCTCACATAATCACGCCGAACGTGCAATTTTTCTTAGGCCCACAAGGCTCAGTCATATAATTTTTGTAAAGAATTTTTATACATTTCAATGCTCATTAAAGCGTTGAAACTTTCACCTGAACCAATTTTTATTTTAACTGGGCTGCCTCCAGGCCTAGTTACCAATTAAGCCACATTAACCAAAGCGATTAATGGGTTTCACCTGCCCTCTTGGTTGGGCATGGGCAATTTTTCTGACGTACATTAGTACTGTTGGTACACCAATTTTTGGGGGCCCTCGCCTACAGTGTAATCCAATTAATTTTTAGCCCACCTGCATTACAGCTGACGTTACATCAGCTGTGTTGGGCACTGCAATGGGATATATTTATGTACCGCCGGTGGGTTCCAGGGAGCCACCCATGCCGTGGGTCCACACGGAGTTGTAACTGCATGTGTCCACTTCTAAAGAACCCCAGTCTGACTGGGGCATGCAGTGTGGGCCGAAGCCCACCTGCATTAAGCACGACATTACCTCAGCTGTGATGGGCAATGCAATGGGATATATTTATGTACCGCCGGTGGCTTCCTGGCACCCACCCATGCTGTTGGTCCACACGGAGTTGTAACTGCATGTGTCCACTTCTAAAGAACCCCAGTCTGACTGGGGCATGCAGTGTGGGCCGAAGCCCACCTGCATTAAGCACGACATTACCTCAGCTGTGATGGGCAATGCAATGGGATATATTTATGTACCGCCGGTGGGTTCCAGGGAGCCACCCATGCTGTGGGTGCACACGGAATTCCCATTGCGGAGTTGTACCTGGCTGTGACTATTTATAAAAAAACGCGGTCTGACTGGGGCATGCAGACACCTTGACAGAATGAATAGTGTGTGGCACATAGGTTCCCCATTGCTATGCCCACGTGTGCAGCTCCAGATGGAGGTGGCACAGGATTGGATTTCTCATTGCTTCTGTACAGCATTGTGGGCTATCGCCCCGCCCCTTTTAAAGAGGGTCGCTGCCTAGCCATGCCAACCCTCTGCAGTGTGTGCCTGCGGTTCCTCCTCATGGCAGACGCACTTATAAATAGACATGAGTGTGGCATGGCATGAGGGCAGCTGAAGGCTGTGCAGGGACAGTTTGGTGTGCGCTGTGGACACTGGGTCGTGCGGGGGGGGGGGGTGTTGGGCAGCATGTAACCCAGGAGAAGTGGCAGCGGAGTGTCATGCAGGCAGTGATTGTGCTTTGTTGGAGGTAGTGTGGTGCTTAGCTAAGGTATGCATTGCTAATGAGGGCTTTTCAGAAGTAAAAGTTGTTGGGAGGGGGGGGACCCACTCTTGCCGGTATTGTGGCTTAATAGTGGGACCTGGGAACTTGAGATGCAGCCCAACATGTAGCCCCTCGCCTGCCCTATCCGTTGCTGTGTCGTTCCCATCACTTTCTTGAATTGCCCAGATTTTCACAAATGGAAACCTTAGCGAGCATCGGCGATATACAAAAATGCTCGGGTCGCCCATTGACTTCAATGGGGTTCGTTACTCGAAATGAACCCTCGAGCATCGCGATAATTTCGTCCCGAGTAACGAGCACCCGAGCATTTTGGTGCTCGCTCATCTCTAGACCTGACCTATCTTTGGTGATTGCTCTCCATAGATTCCTATGGCAGGTGGATAACACGCACCACGCACCTCCAATCGTGCAAATGGGCAATATCACAGCTAATTAAAATAGCTGGAAATCACTTGTTCACGCGTTCTTTAGTACATTATAGTCACGATTTTTTCACATGCCTATACTGCGCTAAAACACCGTTCATGTGAACGAGGCCTTATACACGCAGCGTTTTACGCATACGGTCGTGTGAGCCAGCCCATAGTTAAGTGTTCATTTAGCAGAAGCTGGAAATGTCCACGTGTAAACAAGGAGATTAAAAACATGAAGTAGGTTTCTTTTCTCTAGGCTTTTTGCCTTAGTTTTGTTTTAAATGTCCTCCTCCTCTTTCCTCCTCTTCCCTCCTTTCCGCAGGGTGCTGGCTGGGCGCCAGTTTTCAGGCTTTTCTCCTAAACAGATTGTCAGGACAGTGTCCGGGATATGGGGGTCCCTGAGATATCCCGCAACCCCTGTCCCTGCCTACTTGCCCCCCTGGGCTAACCCCCAGGGCGACAACTGGGCGGCGGTCCCTACCCTCACTAGGGAAGCGGGACATGGGAAGACAAACAGACACTGAGACAAAACAATGGTAGAATGGTCAGACAATCCGGGTTGGCAACAAGAGGGTACGCAGTACGGAGGGGTCAGGCAAAAACGTAGTCAAGTCCAAAAGCAGGTGTCAGGAAAGCCGGGGTCACAAAGAGTAGTCAGGATAAACGCGGGTGCAGCTGGAGAACCAAACTAACACTGGCAAGGGCTGAAAGGAAAACACACATATTTAAATGCTGTCAGCGCTCCCGCCCCAGAAGCTGATTGGGGCGGGGAGCCTGACAGCAGCAGGGCTAATCAGGGAGGTGCTGGGGGCACGCCCCCAGTCTTGCTGCACAGACAGTTACTAGGGAAGCCAGCCTGGTAGTCAAGTGACTAGAAGCACCAGCTGCCTCCCTAGCAACCCGGCGGCGACCAGTCTTACAGCGGCCCGGGGAGATCACAAGAACCGGGGCTCCCCTATGCCGCACTCCTGTAACCCGGGTGGCAGGACCGGTGGTGTGGGCACGGCGGCCCCGAGAGTTGCAGGTTCTGACAGTACCCCCCCTTCTACGGGGGGACACCGGACCCCCATGGCCAGGTGCGGGCTTAAGCGGGAAAGCCCTGTGGAATGACTGGACTAGGCGTGGCGCATGAACATCCCTGGCAGGGACCCACGTCCTATCCTCAGGGCCAAATCCTCTCCAGTGGACCAGGTACTGCAGCACACCTCTAACCCGTCGGGCATCAACAAGCCTTTCTACTTCATACTCCAGTTCCCCCTGTACCAGAGAAGGAGGGGGCGGGTTCTGGGTGGGTAGAACTGGAGTCACATACTTCTTAAGCAAGCTTTTGTGAAAAACCTTGTGGACCTTCCAGGAGTCAGGAAGTGCCAACTTATATGACACTGGGTTGATAACCTGAGAAACAGTAAATGGGCCAATGAACCGAGGAGCAAGTTTCAGGGAGGGAACCTTAAGTCTCAGATTCTTGGATGACAATAAAACTTGCTCCCCGACCACAAAAGGTGCAGAGATAGTACATCTTTTATTTGAGTATTTACGCAGTTTCTCTTGGGAACCCTGAAGGTTCTTACGAACCTGGGCCCAAACTGTGCACAGTTCCTCAGAGGATATGTCAGCGGCCGGATTGTTCGAGACAAAAGGAGTAGAAAGCGAGAACCGGGGATGGAACCCATAGTTACAAAAAAAAGGTGACAATTGGGTCGACGAGTTAACATGGTTGTTAATAGCAAATTCGGCGAGAGGTAAGTAGTTGGCCCACTGATACTGGTTATCAGAGACAAAAAGTCGCAGGTACTGGATAAGTTCTTGATTCATCCGTTCCGTTTGTCCGTTACTCTCGGGATGGAAAGCGGAGGAAAAAGACAAATTAACGTTTAGATTTTTACAGAAAGCTCGCCAGAAGCGAGCGACGAACTGAACCCCTCTATCTGACACAATATCCTCGGGGATCCCATGTAACCGAACAATCTCCTTGATGAACATTTCAGACAGAAGTTTGGCGTTAGGCAACTTGCAAAGCGGAACAAAATGTGACATTTTAGAGAAACGGTCAACTATTACCCAAATGACCGTATTCCCCAGCGAGGATGGCAGATCAGTAATAAAATCCATGGACAAATGGGACCATGGCCTGGACGGAATGGGCAAGGGAAGAAGAGGACCCTCAGGACGTCTCCTGAGATTCTTCCCCCTTGCGCAAACCGGGCTCGCGGACACAAATAACCGTACATCCTTGGCCATGTGCGGCCACCAATAGAGTCTGGATACTAACTCCAGAGTACCCCTGATGCCGGGGTGTCCAGCTAGGACTGAAGCATGTGTCTCCTCTAACACTTTCAATCTCAGTGACAACGGGACAAATAATTTGCCTTCCGGAAGGGCTTCAGGAGCTGATTGTTGAGCGGCGTGTATGAGAGGTGAAAGGTCGGAGGAGACAGCAGCGAGCACCACCCCAGGGGAGAGAATGCTCTCAGGCTCAGACTCGGAAGGTTCCGGAGAACCAAAACTCCTAGACAGGGCATCAGCCTTGACATTCTTAGAACCGGGTCTATAGGTAACAACAAAATTGAACCGAGAGAAAAACAAGGCCCAGCGGGCTTGCCGAGCATTTAACCTCTTAGCGGAATCTAAATAGGTGAGGTTTTTATGGTCTGTGAGTACCGTGATCTGGTGATGGGCTCCTTCCAAAAAATGCCTCCACTCTTCGAAAGCCCACTTAATAGCCAGCAATTCCCGGTTGCCTATATCGTAGTTCCGTTCAGTGGAAGAGAACTTTCTAGAAAAATAGGCACACGGTCTAAGGTTAGTGAGTGTGGAGGGACCTTGGGACAGTACCGCTCCCACACCAAACTCAGAGGCATCTACCTCCACCACAAAAGGGCAGGACAGATCCGGTTGTACTAGGACGGGCGCAGAAGAGAACGCCGCCTTTAGGGTATCGAAGGCCCTCAGAGCCTCAGAAGACCAGGTCCTCACATCTGCTCCCTTTCTGGTGAGATCCGTTAGAGGTTTAGCCACCACGGAGAAGTCTTTAATGAACTTGCGATAGTAGTTGGCGAAGCCGAGGAAGCGTTGAAGGGCTTTCAATGAACCTGGCTGGGCCCACTCCGTGATGGCTTTCACCTTCTCAGGATCCATCTGGAAGTCGCATGGCGTGATGATATACCCTAAGAATGATATCTTTTGTACCCCGAAAACACATTTCTCGAGTTTAGCAAACAGCTTGTTATGTCTGAGTCGAGCTAGCACAGTCTGAACATGAGTATGGTGACTCGGCAAGTCGGAGGAAAAAATCAGAATGTCGTCTAGATATACAACAACGAACACCCCCATGATATCCTGAAACACTGAATTCATGTACCCCTGAAAAATGGCGGGGGCGTTACACAATCCAAAAGGCATAACTAGGTATTCAAAATGACCGAGGGGCGTATTGAAGGCGGTTTTCCACTCATCCCCCTCCCGAATGCGGATGAGGTTGTATGCTCCCCTGAGATCAAGTTTAGAAAACCATTGGGCACCAGCGACCTGGTTGAGGAGGTCAGGAATGAGTGGAAGAGCATACTGGTTTCGGACTGTGATTTTATTTAGCTCTCTATAGTCAATACAGGGCCGGAGACCCCCATCCTTTTTCTCAACGAAGAAAAACCCGGCACCCACCGGGGATTCTGAGGGCCGGATGTGCCCCTTGGCCAAGCTGTCCTGGATATAGTCCCTCATGGATTCTCTCTCTGGAACCGTAACATTATAAATGCGGCCCTTAGGAAGTTTGGCCCCAGGAATCAAGTCGATTTTACAGTCCCATTCCCTATGAGGGGGCAGAGCTTCAGATAATTGCTTGGAGAACACGTCAGAAAACTCGGAGAGGTAATCTGGTAGGGGACTCCCCTCGCAGGTGGAGATTCCCACCTTCACTGGACAAAGGTGGTTGGCACAGCGGGGACCCCACTCTACCAGTTCCAACGTGTCCCAATTTACTACCGGGTTGTGCTCCCGGAGCCAGGGGAGGCCTAGGACGACGTCCACAGACAAATCTCTCATCACCAGAAAAGTGCAGGTTTCAACGTGTAGGGCTCCTATAGTAAATCTTACTTCAGGGGTAACCAGATTGACAACCCCTGCTTGCAATGGAGTGGAGTCCACTCCTGAAACAAAAATCGGAGTCTCTAAACGTAACAAAACCCCGGACAGTTGAGCAACGAAATTAAAGTTAATGAAATTAGCAGCAGCCCCAGAATCAACGAAGGCTTGCCCAGTACGGTGGAAAGCATGAAATTCTAGGGTGCAGGGCAATAACATTTTGGACAACACAGGGAGTACCTTGGCTCCTAGACAGTCCTCCCGACAACTGCCTAGGAGCGGAAGTTTTTCCTGCCGTGGCTTCTTAGCGCAGGTTGCAATGCGGTGACCCAGCTCCCCACAGTAGAAGCAGAGGTTCTTCTTCAGGCGATATTCCCGTCGTTGCTTGGGGTTCATGGCTCCCAGCTCCATGGCCTCGGTGGTGGGAGGTAAAAAGGTCGGGTCAGTCGAAGAAGTGGGCGTGGGGAGTGGGGTGGTCCGAGCGGCGTGTCTGGCCCTCAAACGTCGGTCGGCCCGAATAGCCAGCGACATGGCTTGCTCCAGGGTTCTAGGCTCCGGGTGGGCCACGAGTAGGTCCTTAAGACCCTCAGACAGACCGGTCAAAAATAGGTCCTTTAGGGCGGCATCATTCCACCCGGATTCTGTACAATGTTGGCGGAATAGAGCGCAGTAGTCCTCCGCCATCTTGCGACCCTGGCGCAGGGCCAGAAGCTTGGAGACTGCGTAGCCGGCCCGGTCGGGTTCGTCATAAATTTGACCCAAGGCGGAAAAAAAGGCGTCAAGGGATAGTCGGGTGGGAGAGCCAGCTGGTAACGAGAAAGCCCAATTTTGGGGCTCTCCCCTCAGGCGGGTAATTACGATTCCCACTTTCTGGTATTCAGTACCAGAGGAGTGGGGGCGGAGATCAAAGTAGAGCTTGCAGCTCTCTCTAAATGCAAAAAACTGACCTCTCTCTCCGGAGAAGCAATCCGGAAGCGTGGCTCGAGGTTCTGACATTGTTCCTGGAGCGGAAGGGGGCTGCATGGGACCTGCAGCTGCCACTTGTTCCTGTAGCTGCAAGCGGGCTGTTAGGTCCTGGGCAAGGGTCGTAAGGACCTGGACCTGGTTCGCTAAAGCCCCCACGGCCTCCATCGAGGGGCTCAAAGTTGCCGGGCGGATGCAAGGGTCTGACCTTCGTTCGGCCAGTGTTACTGTCAGGACAGTGTCCGGGATATGGGGGTCCCTGAGATATCCCGCAACCCCTGTCCCTGCCTACTTGCCCCCCTGGGCTAACCCCCAGGGCGACAACTGGGCGGCGGTCCCTACCCTCACTAGGGAAGCGGGACACGGGAAGACAAACAGACACTGAGACAAAACAACGGTAGAATGGTCAGACAATCCGGGTTGGCAACAAGAGGGTACGCAGTACGGAGGGGTCAGGCAAAAACGTAGTCAAGTCCAAAAGCAGGTGTCAGGAAAGCCGGGGTCACAAAGAGTAGTCAGGATAAACGCGGGTGCAGCTGGAGAACCAAACTAACACTGGCAAGGGCTGAAAGGAAAACACACATATTTAAATGCTGTCAGCGCTCCCACAGCAGAAGCTGATTGGGGCGGGGAGCCTGACAGCAGCAGGGCTAATCAGGGAGGTGCTGGGGGCACGCCCCCAGTCTTGCTGCACAGACAGTTACTAGGGAAGCCAGCCTGGGAGTCAAGTGACTAGAAGCACCAGCTGCCTCCCTAGCAACCCGGCGGCGACCAGTCTTACAGCGGCCCGGGGAGATCACAAGAACCGGGGCTCCCCTATGCCGCACTCCTGTAACCCGGGTGGCAGGACCGGTGGTGTGGGCACGGCGGCCCCGAGAGTTGCAGGTTCTGACACAGATATCATGGCTGGCATGACATTCTGTACTTTTAATGCAAAGGGCCTCAATATCCCCCTGAAAAGGAATCAGATCTTTTATCATTTTCACAAGAAGAGGGTGATGGTGGCTATGTTCCAGGAAACTCACTTCAGAGCGGACGGTGTCCCCTCCTGCAGTTCCAAATGTTACCTTCTTGGCATCATGGTCCCCATGCCTCCAAAAAGGCCGGAGGAGTATCCATAGCTTCAAACAGGGGGTTTCAGCACCAGGTCCTGTCTTCCAGGGTCGACCCAGAGGGACGTTTTGTTTTCCTTAAAATTGGCACTGCAGGAAATATACTAACCTTCGCAAATGTTTATTTGCCTAAGCAGGCACCAGGTCACTTGTGCCATCAGAGTTTTGAAAGAGCTGGCAGAGTTTGCAGGAGGATTGAAGATTGTCCTGGGAGGCAAGGGAGGCAACCTTAACCTGGTGATGAACCCAGAGCTTGACACATCATTGGATATGTCCGCTGTCTCTTGAGCAGCTTTATGCTCTCTCAAAAAAGTCCTGGATGCTCTACATTTGGTGGTATGTGGAGGATCCTTCACCCGGGGGTCAGGGACTACTCTTTCCACTCCTCAGCTTACAACTTATATAGTAGAATTGACTTTCTTCTGGTCTCATAGTTTGCTTGATTGCACCCCAAGATGCTCTCAAGGGGACTTTATCTGATCTGACCACTCCCCAGTTTTTGGAGAGTTCACTAGTCTAGGGAAGAGTTCCAAAAGCCTTTATTGGAAGCTTAATAATAATCTCCTTAACGACCCTCTGTGTGTGCTTGACATCAAAAAAAGCAATGTGGATTTCATAGATTTCCACCAAACTGATCCCACGGGAGCCCCCACTCAATGGGAAGCCCTGAAATGCATTCTCAGGGGGGTCCTGATTTCCCACGGATCAGGGCTCAAAAAGGAGAGGTCTGCTGGGTTGTGCAACTTATTGGCAAATCTGCAGATCAAGGAGGCAGCCAACAAAAGCCATCAACAGGATGCCCTTAGGACAGAATTCTTTTCCCTGAGACAGCAAATCCTGGGAATTTTGGACCAACGCTCCCTTGTCTTTAGAGACAAGTTACATTGAGGATCCTTTGACTATGGGGACAAGTGTGGTAAATGGCTAGCTAGAGCTCTCCACCCGAGGTCGCCTCAGGCTCATATCTTTAAATTGCAGTCTAGTCGGAGGGGTTGCGTTCACTCCACTACAGATATCCTGGAAGAGTTTAAATCTTACTATACCAAGCTCTACAACATCGATGGGGCTGCACAGACTAGATCCCAGAGTGCTATGGATGAAACTGAGGCTTATCTCTCTGACAATGCCCCTAAAGCAATGAGATTGGAGGAGTCAGGGGACCTGCAGTTGGACTTCTCCTCTTCCGAACTCTCAGAACTTATTAAAGGCTTACAGGCAGGCAAGAGCCCGGGACCGGATGGTTTTACCAAGATGTTCTGGAAGGAAATCTCACCTCTGGTGTTGAAATCCTTTAACGTGGTGGGCTGCGGATGTCCCTTACTGGCCCAGGCCCTGCAGGCACATACAACTGTCATCCCCAAACCGGGCAAAGATGCCTCTGTCTGCGGCAGCTACAGGCCAATATCTCTCCTTACCCTAGACATCAAATTATTTGCGAAATTAATAGCCTCTCGATTCCAAAATATAATCCCACATTTGATCCACAGGAAGCAGGTAGGTTTTGTCCCTGGCAGAGAGGCAACGGACAACACCATCAAACCCTTGTCATTGATTGCTCAGGCTAGACAGTCGCGCAGCCCTTTGTATCTCATGGCGGTCGACGCAGAGAAGGCGTTTGACAGGGTCAGTTGAAACTTCCTGTCTGCAACGCTGGACAAAATAGGTGTGGGGCCGCGCATGCGGGATTGGATTTTGGGATTTTGGTCCTTTATCATAGGCCCTCAGCCAGGATCAGAGTCAATGGTGCTCTGTTGGAACTCTTTCTGATACAGAAGGGGACTAGACAAGGTTTCCCCCTGTCACCGTTCCTCTATGTCCTGACCATGAAGGCCCTTGGCAACACTTTTCGACAAAATGATTCGATCATAGGGATTTGCATCAGGAACACAAAATGGCGCTCTTCACGGATGACCTTCTGCTATACCTATCTAACCCACATATAGGTGTACAGGTGATTCTCCAAGAATTCAAACGGTTTGGTAGAATTAGTGACTACAAAGTAAATGCCCAGAAATTGGAAGTTCTCAATGTGTCGTTGCCGCAGACCAAGGTGTCACATCTAGAGAGTCAGTTCCCTTTTCGTTGGAGACATGATTCCATAAAATATCTGGGAATTCAACTCTCAGAAGACGTCTCACAAGCGTTTAAATTAAATTTCCTTCCATTTGTCTCCGACCTGGAGAGAGACCTTAATAAATGGAGATCGCTGTTCCTCTCTTGGACTGGAAGAGTCAATGTTCTCAAAATGGATTCCCTGAACAAATTTCTTTATCCTTGCCAAACAGTCCCAGTGAAGCTTCTGAACACCTTCCTGAAGCTGCTGTGCACCCTTGTCAACGCGTTCGTGTGGAGGGGAAGGAGACCTCGGATGCGCCTGTTCTTCCTCCCGAGGGTCAAAGAGAGGGGAGGCCTGGGCCTTCCTGACTTTTCCCTCTACTGCAAGGCTAGTATTGCCAATAGCGTACTAGATTTACTCAAACACGAAAGTTCCAAGTTGTGGGTGGAGACAGAGCATGTGTTAGTCCCGAGGTCCCTATGGGTGCCTTTTGGATCCCTGCCAGGTTTGCGAGTTCAGTGCCCAACATCTTGCCCTTCCTCAGTCAATTAGTTGAGTCCTGGGCAAGATTTGCGCCTCCCAATGGCCTAGTCTCGATCCCTGGACCTCTCACTTCCCTGATTACCAACCCGCAATTCAAGGCGTCCATGCAGGATCCTCCCATTTTGGCGCTGCCAACTTCACCGATTCCTCGGCTACGGGATGTAATGTCACACTTGCGCTTGAGGCCCCTAGTGGAAATCACGGGTGAGGGAGAATTCCCCCCGGCTCGTGGATGCAATATTTCTAACTGAGGAGCTTTGTGGGGTCCTTGACACCCTAGGAGAACCGGTTCAGTTCCCTCACTCTGTTTGAGCAAATATGTGTGTCCCCAGTTTCTTAGAGTCACATGACATTCTGATTATATAAGCTGCTGCTGTCTCAGGAGACAGAGGACAGGCCCCCAGGCTATGTGGAGGCCTGGGAAAAAGAGTTGGGTAGAAGTATCCCTCAAGGGGATTGGGAGACGGCCTGGGTCTTGTGCCACAAACTTTCTTTTGCTTGCAAAACACAAGATCTTAACTTTAAAATCCGCTCTCTTGCCGAATACTACAGCTGTTTTGCATAAGAAAACAGCTGTAGTGTTCTCTGTGCTTACAGCCTGTGCACTGCTGTGAATTAACAGCAGGACACAGGCACAGAGAATCTTATCAGTGCAGCCGGCTGATAACAGCCTGCTCCGCTGATAACAGCTGATTGGTGAATTCTATCAAGCTAGAATTCAGCGATCAACGACTCATGCACGAAAAATGCACGGTCAGTGCATCTAGACAGAACGAGAAGCGCTCAAAAGATTCTTTTGAGCGAATTTTGAGCAATTCTTGTTGTGTCTAAATCAACCTTTAAACTTTCCATGTATTAATTTTCCCTTATATATTGTAATTTGGAAGACCTGGGATTATCAACTGTAGAAAAGATTCTGGAGAATAAAGACCAAACACATGAACGATTCATACAAGGACGTAGGGAAGGATCAAGTGAAGAATATGTCCTCCCTCTTTCTCAGTGAAATGGTGGAGATTTATCAAACTGTATGTCACAGCTCGACAGTTGCTACAGGGCCCTAGTATACTGGTGGCGAGGTGGAAAAGGATTGGTGGTACTAGGCCTGTCTGAGCCACATTATGATACTTTTGTGGTTCTATGTTTATTATCCCCTTGAGTTTCCCTGTTGTTGATAAAGGGTTATTGAAGTCGTATATTGAAATTCCCCTAGGTGGTTTGTGTTTTCCTGGGTTGACCAAATTTTTTTTGGAGATAGGGTTTACATATTTCAACCCCTGCTCTCACTAGTTGCTGATTACTCCTCTCTCTTGGGTGAAGTTGGTCTAGTCCTTTTTTCTTGGTGCTGACATCTGGATCAAGCTAAGTAGCTGGTGTATTATTTGTATCTTTGAGTTACTTCTGTCATTGCTCCTACTGCCATTAGTTGTTACCACCTTATTATTGACATTTCCTGTATTTACCCAGGGTCAGTACAGTTGGCCTAGGTTCCGGACATGGGGTTATCCTCATCAGGATGATCGTTCCACCTTAGGCAGGAGTATTTTTCCTCCTTTGAAACTTATGCTTTGAGGCCTGTAGCCTCTTTCTCAGAGAACTAGAGGTGTACATAACTCTTCCTTGAGAAGTTTCTGTTGTCATCTGAAGAGGAAAGACAAGTGACAACAGAGTGCGTGTGTAGCACTCCAGACCTCAAAAGAAGAGGCTGCAGGCCTCGAAACGCATTAGTTGCTGGACTAAATAAGGGATTGAATGTTTAAACTTATGGACTCTTGATTTCAATCAAGTAAGTTGGTACCACATCCCATGGTTTTTCCCTATGGAGCAAGTGAAGATCATGTCACTCTGGGATATAAACTTCACTTGACACAAATGTTGTTAACATAAATAAAGAGAATGAAATGTTTTAGTTTCAACAGATTTTATTGAAAATTTCCATAAAAAATTACTGGTGTACAACATTCTTATATCCCAACGAAGGGAGCTGATTATCGCTGACTTGAAGTACTATAAATTTTACAATAGCAACATATTCGTAAAAATACAATACTGGGAAGGGGTAACAAAAGGAGTATAACAAGGGGTCATCAAGGATCCATATCAATTTTCTAACGTTTGTATACTAAATGTTGACAGTTGCTTTCTGGTGGGTTGGTTAGGTAGAAGATAAGCTATAGCATAGTCCTGGGACCGAAAATGAAATGCTTTAATTCATGGACTCTTGATTTTAATCCAGTAACGTTGCACTACATACCATGTTTGTTCCCTTACTTCATTATATGACTCTTCATATTGTCTATCCATACCATTTTGGATTACAGAGAGTCTTGAGAGTCTTGACAGCACCTTACCCACTATATACAGGATTTATATAATCCAATCCTCTAACATTTCTGGCCTATTGGGCTCACAAACAGAACTATCCACAGGGACTTCATATCAGCCCCAGGATTTGCTCCACCTGATTTCTTCAAGACACAGGGAAGATATAGCGAAATAAAGACAATAACCAAATAAAAAACAGCCAACTGAACTAGAATAATGATCAATACGGTATAAGACACAAAAGGAAGGTGTATCACCCAGAAGGTATAGGAGCCATTAACCCCTTAGTGACGTAGCTTTTTTGCTTTTTTCCATTTTTGTTTTTTCCTACTCCCTTATAAAAAATCGTAGCTCCTTAATTTATCCATCGACGTCGCTGTATGTGGGCTTCTTTTTTGCGGGATGAGTTGTATTTTTTAATGGCACTATTTATTGTACCATATAATTTACTTAAAAACTTTTTAAAAATTCTTAGCAGAGAGAAATGGAAAAAAAACGACATTCCACCATCTTTCGGTGCGTCATGTTTCTATAGCACACAAATTCCAACAAAAACGACCTGATATTTTTATTCTATGGGTCAGTATGATTGCTACGATACCAAACTTGTATAGTATTTTTTTTGCTGTAGTACTTTTATTTTTTTAAGATATTTAATTTTTTCAATTATTTTCTGCGTTCATTTTGTGCGCGCAATACCTTTTTTATTTTTTCGTTGACGTAGTTGAGCAAGGGCTCATTTTTTGCGGGATGTCCTGAATTCTGATAGTATCAATTTGGAATACATATGACTTTTTGATCGCTTTTTATTGCGTTTTTTTCTGGGAGACAGGGTAACTAAAAAAGTGTATTTCTGGCGTTCTTTATTTTTTTTTCAGACGACGTTCACCGTGCAGGAAAAATAATGCAGTACTTTGATAGATCTGACTTTTACGGACGCGGCGATATCAAATACATATTTTTATTTTATGATTTTCATTTTTTAATAATGGATATGGCAAAAGGGGGGTGATTTAAACTTTTATAACTTTTTTTTTTTTTTTTTACAATTAAAAAAACTTTATAGATTTTTTTTTTACATTACTTTGAAGTCCCCCTGGGGGACTTTAACATGCGATGCTTTGATCGCTCCTGCAGTATGACGTAATGCTATAGCATTACGTCATACTGCTTTTTTACAGGCAGTCTTTCAAGCCACCCTGTGTGGATGGCTTGATAGGCAGTCTGCTAAGGCAGTCCTGGGGCCATTCATTAGGCCCCCGGCTGCCATGACACCTGCACGGCTCCCCCCGATCTCACCGCGGGGGGGGCCGTGCGGGACCCCCGAACGCTGTTCGGGGGATTTAAATGCCGCTGTCAGAATTGACAGCGGCATTTAAAGGGTTAATAGCCGCGCTTGGCCGAACGGCCGAGCGCAGCTATTGCCCGCGGGTGTCAGCTGTAATAAACAGCTGATGCCCGCGCTGTATGGAGGGAGATAGCGCCGCTACCTCCCTCCATACACGTCCTGCAACAGCAGGACGTAGTTTTACGATAGGGCCGTCACTAAGGGGTTAAGGTCTGTAAGATTAGTTCATCCAGGGTTGCCAAATTTGGTTGAATTTTGACCAGTATGCTAGATAAATGTTCATTTATTATAATCCACGTTAATTTACTTTTAATTAAATCAAAAGATAAAGAGGCTAATTTTTATGAAAGAGCTATCTTGATTTTAGTAGCAAAGAAAATAAAAGAAATAAGAGAGTAGGTGTTGTAGAGTGCAGTGTCCGAGGAGCGGGCCCCAGCCTAGGAGACAGTGGGAGTAGAGTATTTCACTTGTCATGGTGGCTCTACCGTCTCCCACCCGGAGGGTAACCAGGGACACGTCCAAGGGGCGCAGGCAGACTATATAAAATAGGGAAAATCCTCGAGTAGATTATCTTAGTCTTTCTTGTCACTCGTGACACCACTGTTCCTTCCTCCGTGGTGATTTCTCTGGGGAATAAATAAGAGTCTACACACAATGTAAAATTCAATAGGGCAAACAGTGAAGCCGTTTACTAAGAAACGTGAAATAACAATTGACAACAGTTTTCTTTACATCCACCGGCAAAAATAGTGAGGATTCAGAACACGTGAAGCGACAGGGAGGAAACACAGGAGAAACAGGGTGACTTACACAGGCCTAGTTAACTGTGTGTGGTTCCCTGGTCCCGGATCCCGACTCTTGAGAAAGTCCACCAACACTCTACCAGTCCACTGTCACGGATCTTTGCAACCTTTTCACCTCACACCGCATGGCGGGCCAACTCCATTTGTGCTCCACAGAAAAAGGGGAAGAAGGGGTTTGCGGCATTAAACAGAGTATGCACTTAGCCTCTTCCATTCCTTCTAGTACTGGTGTCTGAAGGTGTCTGAGTACAGGCTCAGTCCAGTCCTAGCTCACCATCTACTGACTCCTCTCTCCACAAACTAAACTCAGCAACAACCACTTTCATGCACCTTGCATCTACATATATAAAACAAGGTCACATGACTTAGAAATAGATACTTACCCAGACATAACACAGACAGTAACTCATTCAGTGCTGCAAAGGTGCAATACACATCATATTCATATGCATAAAAGAAAGTGGAAAAACGCAGAAACAGAAGACTAAACGGACCATGCAGGTTCATCATTTTGTTTTGGACATTTTGATATATAATTTGTACAGTTTTAGATTACAGGGAACATATGGCAACGGTTTTGGTTGGCATCAGCGGTGAGTCATTGTCTTTTTTATTTATATATTTTTATTTTATTCTGTAATTTTTTAAACTTCTTTTTGTAATTTTTTTCTTTGACATCTATGTTCCCCATGTAGTCATATAAAACTTCTGGTGGTCATTCACATTGTCTTTTCATTTTTTTTAAGCTTTTCCATTGTAGCTGGGGCATCCAAAGGACAATAGTCATTACCAGAGCTGATCAGGGGGCACCCGGCAGTCACATACTCCTCTCTGTAATACAGAAAACTCATTGAGGGCTATGTAGCCTGGAAATGAGAAGGCAGAAGCAGTTAAAAACTCCTTTTTCCGTCTCCTCTGGGTCCTTGGCTGTGTCTGATGGACAGGGACCCGAACTGCTCCTGCTTGATTGCTGGAGCAGAGGCTTTAATCTTGTGCCATACTTTTGCTATCAGCCAGGATAAGAGCCCAGGACCAAGGGAGGTATGGACTCAGCACCGTTAATTTACCACCCTTATAGGTCCATCGGATATTTTTGACGATATTCCAGTAAATGACACATCTATGACTGACACCCATGTGAAGGCTTGCAGCTCTCCTTGCAATCTAACTTTGCCAAACTTGTTCAGTCTATACATTTAACTATTTTGGAAGCATAGAAAAGGATTAATCATGCAGAGACTAAATTGATGGAATTTGCAATGTCACATACTAACCTTTCAATTTCCAGTCATTGTTCTAAGGCTTGCATAAAGAGTCTAACATTGACTTGCAGGAATGCTGCCTTCCAATAGGTGGCGTTGCAGAGGTATTGTTCCATTTTCCTTATTTGCTAATAACCTTATTGACGCAAATTACAAGTTGGAATCAGAGCTTGATCGCCTCAGATCTAATGTGGCAGACCTGGAAGACAGAGCATGCTATAATAACGTCAAATTTTCAGGGATCCCAGAAATGTGTTTGCCTCAGATCTGAAGCAATATTTGCAATATCTTATGACAACATTGCTGGTGAAGCACCCTACAAGGTTTCATAGTAGACAGGGTGCATACACTCCATTGCCCTAAACATCTAGCTGATCATATACCAAGAGACGTTCTAACTCATATCCACTTCTTCCATGTGAAAGAGAAACTACTGGAAGCCGCCAGGAATATGAGCCCATTGCTTGCATCATACCAAGCACAATTTTTATAAACAGATTTAACTGCAGGTACCTTGGCGCAAAGGCGATAATTACTCCCGTAACTACAGCACTCAGGAAACACAAAGACCTGTAAAATCTTCCCATTACATACAACAATAACAACTTTGTCTTCAAATCTCTGGAAGACGGGATGAACTTCTTACAACAGTGGAACTTCAACGTGTCTCTGCCCACTAAATACCAAAACTCTCTCGACATCTGTTGGCAGAAAAGCAGGCAGTGACTTCCCATAAACAAGTGTATAGTTGGTGTGTAGCACTGAACTCTCACAAAATTCGGAAACACCTTAGAACTTATACCCCCACACAGGAGGTTCAGTTCTGGAAGAGCTCTTCCGATTTCTTCACTTCTAGCCTTGTGAGGATTTGCTTGTTGTTACTGTAGTTTTTTTCTGTCTTCTTTTCTCTTTTTGTCAAATACCAGGTACATCTATTGGTTTATTTGGTACTTACTGGACACTCCTGAGATGACGTCTTTAAATCACCTTGACTATATTAGAAGCTATGTACCTATGCCTTATTTTTCTTACTTTTCATTAAGGTGATTAAGGTGGTATTGTTGAATGTCAAAGGGCGAGCCCTCAGAAATAAGCATTTAGGAGATCAAATGTAAAAACGCTCCTGATTTGTTGTGCTCAAGAAACATAGTTTAAAAAGCTCCAAGTTATCCTACAATATTTGAATCTCACTTGACCTCTAAATCTAGAGAAATCTTAATCGCCATAAATAAAACTCTATAGCGTTCCAACTTATTCAAGAAACAATAGATGCGCAAGGGCGATATGTTATGATGTATCAATAATACAGTCATACCTCTACTTTTGTCGCCTTCTTCTTTCGCCGGTTTTCAGTTTCACCGATTCTACAGCCTGGAATCTTGCCTCTTCTTATGTCGCTTTCTGCTCATCTTCCCGGTGGCCGCCGGCCCCCATGACTTCGCTGCTGACTCCACAGCCATTCATGGATTACTTTGGCTGTGATTGAAGCATCCAGCACTGGCTGTGATTGGCTGAGCGGGCTGTCACTCAGCCGACTCAACCAATCAGAGCAATCTCTTGCTGGAGGCAGGGAATTCCAATCCCCGTCACTAGCAAGATGCTCTGCCGGAGGTCCACAGCATCCACCTTACAGCTGCCCCTGCCTATGTAGGATTTCTGCGCCCGTCCGCTTACAGTCTCCCTGACGCTCTCTGATACTTGCTTCCGTCCTCCACTGACAGGTGTTACTAGTGCTCTGCGATATCCGCTCCTCTGCCTCGTCGATGCTGGACTCCGACTCCCCTGGTGTTAGAGGCAATGCCGGCCATCTCCGGTCTGCCGCGTATTCTCCCCCCTGCCGGCCTCCTTCTAGCTCCGCTTCTGTGGATAGCCAGGTGTTATACAGGCAGCCCGTAGCTGTCGCTGGCGATACAGATGCTGCCGATCGTGCAATGATAATGCAGGCTGTACAGCAGGAGCAGAATCCCTAGAAGGAGGAGGGTGATGGAGGCTGTAGTACACTAATACCCACCGATGGCACCTGCAAGGTGAGTATTGATTTTTTTCCTCCCAGGTAGTGTAGCTAGGGCGAATAGCACTGTCAAAAATGCGGTCCCAAGTTGTACCGTGTTTTCGGCAGAACTGAAACTGCTTCTCATTCATTTAAATGGGCAACACAGAGCCGAAAACGCTTGTGTGAACAGCCCCATTGAAATGAATGGAAGCGTTGTACAGCGTTTAGCACTGCGCTGACAAATTGGTTTCAAGTTTAGCTGATTGCTTTCGGATAGATTACCAACAAAACTAGAGGTTTGACTGTACAATATTTATATTAGACTCAATCTATGCGCCTAACAAAAAGCAGTGGTGTGTCACTCAGAAAACTTTTTGCATTCTCTCTAAATGTAAAAAGGGCAGTCTTTTCATGTGTTGTGATTTTATTGCAGTCTCAGACATTACCATGGCTACAACCTGCAATTTCCTACATATACCGTATATTCCGGCATATAAGGCGACTGGGCGTATAAGATGACCCCCCAACTGTCGCCTTATATGCCGGGAATATGGTGTAGGAAAAAAAAAAACAGTACTTACCTCCTGTGGCGTTCTGCGGCGCTGCTGCAGGCTGTCGCTCCCTCCTTGTCACCGACAGAGCATTGCTTTCTGGAAGCGGGGCTAGAAATCCCCGCCTCCAGAAAGCTAGTGCTGTGATTGGCTAACTCAGGCAGCGTCAGCCAATGAAAGCTGGCGCTGCATTAGCCAATCACAGCCATTCAATGACATCATTGAATGGCTGTGATTGGCTAACTCAGGCGTCGTCAGCCAATCACAGCCATTCAATGTCATTGAATGGCTGTGATTGGCTGACGCCGCCTGAGTTAGCCAATCACAGCATTAGCTTTCTGGAGGCGGGGATTTCAAGCCCTGCATCCAGAAAGCAATGCTCTGTCGGCGACGAGGAGGGAGCGACAGCCTGCAGCAACGCCGCAGATCGCCGTGGGAGGTGAGTACTGCTTCTTTTTTTTTTTGGACACTGTATACCCTGCAGAGCAGATTTTTCGGGGTTAAAAGGTCGTCTTATACGCCGGAATATACGGTACATGTCCAATCTTTAGGAGATATATAATGGATGCAGGGGCTCTTTGATGTATGGTGATCAAGGCATAGTTCTGAGACAGACTACTCTTTCTATTCAAATTCCCATAGCAGTTACTCGCAGATTGACATGTTTATACTTGGTAGAAATCTCTTGCAACTATTCCAGGAATTGACAATAGAGACAATCCCTTGGTTTGATGGTGCGATCTCCTGGAACAATATAACCAAGCACCAACATATTTATGGCGTAATAACGAATTTTAAATATCTCCACAATCTAAACATAGACTTAAGGGAATATTTCACTTTCAACGCATCCCCTGATGCAAACCCCCAAATTTGATGGAATGCTCATAAAGCTTATATAAAGTGGCTCGTTTATTAAGTTGAGTCATTATGTAAAAAAAAAAAAGAAATGAACAGACTTTTAGATGAGTTGAAGCACAAAATGAGCTAATGCAAACACCACAGCAGGTGGAGGAACAATTTCAATGCAGGCAAAAACTCTGATGTACCCTACTTCAAAATTATGAGAAAAATTTAAAGAGAGTTAGAGCGCAATATTATTAATAAATCCGGAAAATTAAACCTACTAGACATAGCAAACAGCTTTAACCCCTTAGTGACCAAGCCTGTTTACGCCTTAATGACCAGGCCAAATTTTGCAAATCTGACACGTGTCACTTTAGCATGGAAAAAGACCAGAAAGGTTTTGCATATCCAAGCGATTCTGACATTGTTTTATCGCCACATGTTGTACTTCATTTAGGTGGAAAAAAAAGACCGATAGAATTTGTGTTTATTTATTAAAAGCGCCAAAATTGGGAAAATTTTGAAAAAATCGTCATTTTTTCACATTTCCAACTGCAATATCTCAAATATGTGCAAACATAATATAGACATTTTTGCTAAGATTTATATTTCCATCCGTTTACTTTATTTTGGACGCACATTGGAAAAACTTTCGTTTTTTTTTTAACCATTTAGGAGACGTACAAATGTAACATTACTTTTCAGCATTTTGAGGAACACTTTGTTTTCCTACACCAATCCAAGATTGGAAAGGCTCATAGGAGTCAAAATGATAGATACCCCCACAAGTGACCCCATTTTAAAAACTACACCCTTTAACGTATTCACTGAGGGGTGTCATGAGTATTTTAACCCCACAGTTTTTTTTCAGGAGTCAATGCAATTTAGAAGAGAAAAACAAAAATTTCATATTTTTGCAAATATGTCATTTTAAAGACAGGACTTTTTTCTATAGTACACATGAAAATTAGGATTTGCACCCCAGAATGGATACCCCTGTTTGTCCCGTGCTCAGAAACATACCCATTGTGGCCCTAATCATATGTCTGGATGCACAATGGGGCCCAAAATGAAAGGAGCAAGCGGTGGCTTTCGGAACAGAAATTTTGCTTGAAGGAGATTTAGTCCCCATTGCCCACTTGTAGAGCCCTTGAGTGACCAAAACAATGGAGATCCCCCACAAGTTACCCCATTTTGAAAAGTAGACCCCTTAACGAATTTATCTAGGGGTACGATGACTTTTTTGACTTCACAGTTTTTGAATGAATCTAAGCCAAGTCGAAGGAAAAAAAATACGATTTTCATTTTTTCGGTAATTCTGTCATTTCAAAAGCAGTTTTTTTTTGTACCGCACATATATGAATGAAGACTTGCACCCCAAAATGGATACCCCTGTTTGTCCTGTGCTCAGAAACATACCCATTGTGGCCCTAGTATTACATCTATATGCACAATGGGGCCCAAAATGAAAGGAACAACCGGTGGCTTTCGGAACAGAAATTTTGCTTGAAGGAGATTTAGTCCTCATTGCCCACTTGTAGAGCCATTGAGTGACCAAAACGATGGAGAACCCCCACAAGTGACCCCATTTTGAAAAGTAGACCCCCTAACGAATTTATCTATGGGTATGATGACTTTTTTGACTTCACAGTTTTTGAATGAATCTAAGTCAAGCAGAAGGAAAAAATTACGATTTTCATTTTTTTGGCAATTGTGTCAATTTAAAAACTGTTTTTTTTGGAAAGTGTACATAGGAATGAAGACTTTCGCCCCAAAATGGATACCCCCATTTGTCCCGTGTTCAGAAACATACCCATTGTGGCCCTAATCTACTTAAAGGAAACATAGCTAGGCCTATAATGGAAGGAGCACCCGTTGGATTTCAGGGTACAACGGAATAAATTCCAGTCCCCATTGCCCACATGTAGAGCCATTGAGCGTCCAAAATGATAGAGAACCCCCACAAATGACCCCATTTTAAAAACTAGACCCCTTAACAAATTCATCTAGGGGTGTACTGCATATTTTGACCCCAAAGTATTTGAATGAATCTAAGCAAAGCAAAAGGAAAAAAATACGATTTTCATTTGTTTGGCAATTTTTTGTACAGTGTACATAGGCATGAAGACTTTCACCCCAAAATGGATACCCCTGTTTGTCCCGTGTTCAGAAACATACCCATTGTGGCCCTAATCTACTTACAGGACACATGGCTAGGCCCATAATGGAGGGAATGCCCGCTGGATTTCAGGGCAGAACTGAATAAATTCCAGGCCCCATTGCCCACTTATACGGAAAAAAAAGTTGACTTCCTAAAAATAATCCCCCCCCCCCCCCCCCGCCATCCCCATTTTTTGGCATTCCCTAAATATTAGATAAAGGTAATAATATAAACTGCGTTTTATGTCCGAAGACAGGGGTAATTACGGAGGCTGGTTGGGCTGGGCACATGGGGCAAGAAAACCGGGTATCCCCCCCCCCCTCTCATGTATTTTGGGGGGTATTTCGTAACCTCAGCGGCGGGGATGGGGTGTAGAAAGTGGCGCTGTGAGGCTTTGTAATCTTGCTGCGGTGCAGCGGTCTCACAGAGAAGGCGCTCAACAAGCTGCTCCTGGAACTGCAGGAAGGCGAGCGTTCCCGGGGCTTCTTGTAAATTACGGATTACTGGTAGCGGTCTGAATAACGCCGGGCTCACGTAGCCGTAGGCGGAATCCGCTTGCCGAGGCCTGCAGCGGATTCCAGCTGTGAGCCAGGCTGTGACCCTGCGTACGGTTGCGTAATGTACTGCGCATAACTGCCTACTCACACAGGCGGTTTTTTGTTTGCATTTCCCGCGCCGTCGCTTAGAGATGACTCGGGTACCCGCAGCCCGTACACAATGTGTTTGCATATGGGGTGCGAGTATATCCGCGGTCATAGAGCACAAAGGGCTCTAGGTCGCAGATATTCGTGGTAAAATATAGCATGCTGTGTTCTGTTTCTGCGAGTGGATTACGTAATTCCGACCAGCTAATTGGGGGGAATTGTGTAATCCAATGCATGCGATTGATCCGTGGATTACCGCTGATCAAGCGCATGCAGAACCTGTAATTCCTCTCCGGTCATGTGTGACCGGCCTAATGTTAGTTCGCTACTTTATCATGTGACCGGGGACCGCTCAGCGAGGCCGCCGGTCACTGCTCCAAGCACTCAGCAACCGTTGGTCGCTGGGAGCAAGGAGATTTAAAATTTCCTGGGCTCCCCGGCTCCTGCGAATGTGTCCGGCATTTTGCCGGCGGGCGCATGCGCAGCAGCCGGAAGGGTCCATGGAGGATTATCGCATCTGGATTCAAATGCGGAAGCCTCCGAGAAGATGTTTCATCTCCCCCAACCGATCGCATCGGTGAGGGGAAATGAAACTGCCACTTTTAAAAGAACTTTTACGTGATCGCCATTATGCATTGGATAACGGCGATCACATGACCAGTAACCGCATACCGCGGCTCCCCGTGACATCTCCAGGCTCTTGGCTACCTTTTGTAGCCAGCAGCAGGGAGATTTTATATTTCTTGGGCAATCTTTCACTTTTGCGCATGCGTCCGCCATCATGCTGACGGGCGCATGCGCCGAAGCTGGGGTAAGATCCGCGGATCAACATCCCACCAGGGAACAAATCCGGGACCTTGGGTACGTAATTTCATCCCCCCTTACAGATACAATCCATAAGGGGAGATGAAACTTTAACTTTTTAAACTTTTTTTTAATTTTAACTTTTTTTTTTACTTTTTAACTTTATATGATCACCGTTATCTGATGGATAACGGTGATCATATGACTGGAAACCACATACAGCGGTCACCAGTCATATCTCCCTGTACTCGGCTATCTGTGACAGCCGGGTGCAGGGAGATTTTGAATTTGCCGGGCTCGCCGGCTTCTGCGCATGCGCGCCGCATCGGCACATCGCAGAAGCCAGCGGGGGGTCCCGACACCGGCCGGAGGACATCGGCGGACCTGAGGTGAGTATTTTCACCTCCCCTCATGGATCCGATCCATGAGGGGAGGTGAAACTTTTCTTTTTTTACACTTTTTTTCACTTTTCCGCGATCGTCGTTATCCGTTGTATAACGGCGATCGCGGGTACCGGGGACCGCTACCTACAGGAGCCGGGAGCCAGGAGATTTTAAGTCTCCCGCGACGCCGGGCCTTCTGCGCATGCGGCTGACGTAATGCCGCCTGGCGCGCATGCGCAGAAGGATGGCTACGGCGCCCGGAGCATCGGGACAGCTGGGAGTCGTGCGGCGGACATCGGTGAGTAATTTCAGCTGCTCCGATGGATCCGATCCATCAGAGCAGCTGAATCTTTAACTTTTATTGCACTTTTATTTACTTTTTTGCGATCGGCGCTATCCATTGCATAGCGCCGATCGCAATGCCGGGGGGGGGCTCCAAACAGCCCGGGATGACA
Source organism: Eleutherodactylus coqui (assembly GCF_035609145.1). NCBI lineage: Eukaryota > Metazoa > Chordata > Amphibia > Anura > Eleutherodactylidae > Eleutherodactylus > Eleutherodactylus coqui. The sequence goes on from NC_089837.1 coordinate 298,014,814, forward strand.
GCTCCATGCTGTCAGCTACCTGTGGACACCAACAGCATGGAGCTGTCACGTCCACAGCCCGAGGGGCATTATTCTCTGCAGGAAGCATGTTTTTACGTCCTCAGAGAATAAAGCCCACTTCGGGAGGACGTAAAAACACTATGGGCTGGTCGTTAAGGGGTTAAAGACTACTGTTTGGCCTTATGTAATTTGAAAGAGATCCCATCCTGGAATACCTCGGAGAAAGCAACCGTATAACTCCGCATGGGTTCATGAGCGGTCGATCATGTCAAACCAACTTGATCGGCTTCTACAATGAAGTAAGTCTATTGATCTCGTATATCTGTTTTTTTTCTAAAGCATTTGACACCGTGCCGCATACTAGGTTAATATATAAAATGAGACAGCTTGGTCTTGGCGAAAATGTGTGTATGTAGGTAAAGAACTGGCTTGGAAAAAGAAAGCAGAGGGGGGCAAATAAAGTTTTGGGCTGCATTAAAAAAGTTATAGGGGCGAGGGATGAGAACATTATCCTCCCACTATATAAGGCACTTGTCAGGCCTCACATGGAATACTGTGTAGAGTTCTGGACACCGGTGCTCAGGAAAGACATTGCAGTGCTTGAGGGGGTTCAAAGACGGGCAACTAACTTAAACGGAATAGGAGGACTGGAATACCCAGAGAGGCTATCAAAATTGGGATTATTCTTCCCTGATTGCTGGTGGACTTGCCCTACAGCAGAGGTCCCCAACTCCAGTCCTCAGGGACCACCAACAGGTCATGTTTTCAGGATATCCTATAGTAAGAACACCTGTGGCAATGTCTGAGGCATCGACAATAATTACATCACCTGTGCAACACTGAGGAAATCCTGAAAACATGACCTGTTAGTGGTCCCTGAGGACTGGAGTTGGGGAACCCTGCCCTACAGCACAGTCCTTCTGGAATCAGGTGGCAAGATTGATAGGCAAAACATTCCCTCTATCTCTTATGTCATGCCTGTTGGCTGACAAACCTATAGGGTATAAAAACTGCAACATAAATTGTCCCAGTATAACTGCATGGCAGCCAGAATATATTTGGCCTCACAATGGTTGTCAGCTTTTCTACAAATTAGAACAGTCATTGACAGGATCTCTAAGATAATGCTGTATGAAAAACTTTCAGCAATTAGGGATGATACAATGGAAAGGTTCCTCAGAACCTGGTCTCCATGGTCCAGTCGATCTGCCGGGACTCCTGCGGCTTATGGCAACATAGAACTAGAAAGAAGATAGCTTGATAGGAAAGGAACGGGAGGCGTAGACCCCCAGCCGGTTTAGATACCAGTTACTATCACCCATCTATACTGATACTTGCAGTTTTTCATATTATCAGTAGCTAAACATGGATGGCTTATATAACCGTTATTGTTTTTGTTATATGATTAGATGCTATGACTATATTTTGTTATACCCCCTGCGAGGAGAATCACCAGCATAAAAAGCATATATAATTTGTTTTAAAATAAATAAAAATCCTTTTGAAATTAAAATTGGGATTATTCACCCTAGAAAAAAGATGGATAAGGGGGATCAAATAACTATGTATAAATACATTAGGGGACAATACAAGGATCTCTCCCATAATCTGTTTATACCCAGGACTGCGACAGTACCAAGGGGGCATGCTCTATGCATAGAGGAAAGAAGGTTTCATCACCAACATAGAAGGGGGTTCTTCACTGTAAGAGCAGTGAGACTGTGGCACTCTCTGCTTGAGGACGTGGTGGTGGCAAAATCCATAGAGGAGTTTAAGAGGGACTAGATGTCTTTTTAGAGCACTATGATATTACAGCGTATAGACATTAAATAACAAGAAGGGCTGTTGATCCGGGCATTTTCTGATTGTCAGATTTGGATTCAGGAATTATTCTGACTGTCTTTATGTAGCCAGGAAGGAATTTTTCCCCTCAAAATGGGGTAAATTAGCTTCTGCCTCATTGGGGTTTTTTTTGCCTTCCTCTGGATCAATAAGGGTAAAAACAGGCTGAACTGGATGGACATTTGTATTTTTTCAGCCTAACATACTATGTTACTAAGTGGATGATCCCTTTGTAAGCACAAAATACCACATCCAAGAATTTTAACAAAAAATAAAACTACCTACCCTTTCTGAAGTCCCAAAAGGAGTTTCTCAATTCCCCAATTACAGTAGCGCAAATGCTGGATCCTATCAAATATCCATCAACTGGTAAATTACCAGGATCAGATGGGCTTACTAAGGGCTATTACAAAACGTTTTGATATATTTTGTCCCTGCACATGTGTAAAACCTGAGTAAGGGGGCCCAATACTACCATCTGAGAGTGAGCGGTTGCGCACAGGCGGAGGAGAGAGAGCGGCTGCACACGAGCAGAGGAGAGAGAGCGGTTGCGCACGAGCAGAGGAGAGAGAGCGGTTGAGCACGAGCAGAGGAGAGAGAGCGGTTGAGCACGAGCAGAGGAGAGAGAGCGGTTGAGCACGAGCAGAGGAGAGAGAGCGGTTGAGCACGAGCAGAGGAGAGAGAGCGGTTGAGCACGAGCAGAGGAGAGAGAGCGGTTGCGCACGAGCAGAGGAGAGAGAGCGGTTGCGCACGAGCAGAGGAGAGAGAGCGGTTGCGCACGAGCAGAGGAGAGAGAGCGGTTGCGCACGAGCAGAGGAGAGAGAGCGGTTGCGCACGAGTGTAGGAGAGAGAGCGATTGCGAACGAGCGTAGGAGAGAGAGCGGTTGCGCACGAGCGGAGGAGAGAGAGCGGTTGCGCACGAGCGGAGGAGTGCGAGCGGTTGCGCACGAGTGGAGGAGAGCGAACGGTTACGTACGAGCAGAGGAGAGTGAACGGTTACACACGAGCGGAGGAGAGCGAACGGTTACACACGAGCGGAGGAGAGCGAGTGGTTGTGCACGAGCGGAGGAGAGCCAGCGGTTGCGCACGAGCGGAGGAGAGCCAGCGGTTGCGCACGAGCGGAGGAGAGCGAGAGGTTGCGCACGAGCGGAGGAGAGCGAGAGGTTGCGCACGAGCAGAGGAGAGCGAGCGGTTGCGCATGAGTAACATAGTTCATTAGGCTGAATGAAGACAATGTCCATCTAGTCCAGCCTGTCCAAACCAAGAGCAGAAGCCAAATAGCCCTTTTGGAGAAAAAAATTCCTTCCCGACTCACTAATGGCAATCAGACTGTTCCCTGGATCAACCCCTAATATTTCCTACCTACCTGTAACCCGGATTAACAATTGACCTAAGATTTATAACCTATAATATCCTTTCTCTCCAGAAAGACATCCAGTCCCCTTTTAAACTCCTCTATGGATTTTGCCATCACCACTTCCTCAGGCAGAGAGTTCCACAGTCTAACTGCTCTTACAGTAAAGAACCCGTTTCTATGTTGGTGATGAAACCTGCTTTCCTCTAAACGCAACGAATGCCCTCTTGTTACAGTCGCAGTCCTGGGTGTAAACAGATGATGGGAGAGATCCTTGTATTGTCCCCTCATGTATTTATACATAGTTATTTGATCACCCCGTAGTCGTCTTTTTTCTAGAGTAAATAATCCCAATTTGGATAGCCTCTCTGGGTATTCCAGTCCCTTCATTCCATGTGTTAGTTTAGTTGCTCTTCTTTTAACCCCCTCCAGTACTGTAACATCTTTCCTGAGAACCGGTGACCAGAACTGTGCGCAGTATTCTATGTGGGGCCTGACTAGTGCCTTATATAATGGAAGGATGATGTTCTCGTCCTTCGCCCCTATACCTCTTTTAATACACCCCAAGACTTTATTTGCCTTTGCAGCAGCTGACTGGCATTGGTTACTCCAGTTTAGTCCACAGTCCACCAGTACCCCCAGCTCCTTTTCGAGTGTAGGAGAGCGAACGGTTGCGCACGGGCGAAGGAGAGCGAGCGGTTGCGCACGAGCAGAGGAGAGCGAGCGGTTGCGCACGGGCAGAGGAGAGCGAGCGGTTGGGCATGGGCGGAGGAGAGCGAGCGGTTGACAATGCCGCCCAGTGTGCTACTTGTGCAATGTATGCAGTCCTTGATCAGCTGATTCAGGGTGCATACTGTTGCGCAAGATGCGTGCTCGTCACACATTTGTAAACCCAAATTCAGGATCTAAATGAGCGACTGGCAACACTGAGATCTATTGACAACATGGAAAGGGGTTCTATGGAAAGGAGTAGCCAGGGAGGCTAATCCTGAACTGGCACAACCCAACAAGTTTGCAAAATTGGCAGATGAGGGGAATGCCATCACAGAGCCAGCACCGCTGCAACACGATATAGCCTCTGAGCGCCAGTGAGAAGGGGATGTGGAGCGCAGGGCAGGCTAGACAGATCCTAGTGGTGGGGGACTCGTTGAACGGTGTGTTATCTTCCTGGCGCTTGAATTTGACACATCGCGGATTGGATTGACAGATTACTGGGAGGGGCTGGTGAGGATTCAGAGGTCATGGTACACATTGGCACCAATGAACAAATTAGAGGTCAATGGAGGGCCCTCAAAAATTATTTCAGGGACCTGGGATCCAAGCTTAGGGCGATAACCTCCAGGGTAGTTTTCTTGGAAATACTACCTGCAGCAAAAGCCACACTAGAAAGGCAGCATCTTAGGGAGGTAAACAAATGGCTCCGGAATTGGTGTAGAAGGAAGGGCTCGGGTTCCTGGAGAACTGGACTGACTTTGCTGTCGGCTACAGGCTCTACCATAGGGATGGGCTGCATCTTAATGGGGAGGGTGCAGCTGTGCTGGGGGAGAAGATGGGTAGAAGGCTAGAGGAGTTTTTAAACTAGGGACTGAGGGGGGAGGGCAAAAAGAGAAACAAGGGGGTAGACAATGTAGATAGCGACCTGGGACCAAGTAATGGGAATGGGGGTCGAGCAGGGGGTAGGGTTAGTACAGTTAGAACTGACAGAACAGCCAATAGTACCATTAGTAGCAAAATGAATATAAAGAACAAAAACAACCGTGTAAATTTTATGGAAACAAATGCAAGAAGTCTGATCAGTAAAGTGGGTGAGCTTGAAGCGAGAATGATTGATGCAAATCACGATATAGTTGAAATAACGGAAACCTGGCTTGATGATAAGTGCGATTGGTCGGTGAATTTACAGGGTTACAATCTTTTCAGATGAGACCGTGGTGAATAGTAAAGGGGACTGATGTGTCTGTACATTAAATCCTACTTAATGCCGAGGCTACGGAAGAATATAGGGGCAGGAGATGAAAACATGGAATCTCTGTGGGTAGAAATACAGGGAGAAAAAAAATAACAAAATCCTGATAGCAGTTTTCTATAGGCCACCAAAAGCAACAGAAGAAACTGAAATCTTATTATTAAGGCAGATAGAAGAGGCGTCAAACCGCAATGAAGTAATTATTATGGGGGACTTTAATTACCCGGATATAATATGGGAAAACGAAACCTGCAAATCTCACAAGAGTGATAAGTTCTTGAGAACAATTAAAGATGACTACCTTACCCAACTTGTGCAGGAGCCAACTAGAGGGAGGGCCACTCTCGTCTTAGTATTAACTAACAAACCAGACCGAATAATAGGGGTGCAGGTTGGGGGACACTTGGGAAATAGTGACCACAATATAATTAATTTCCAGCTGTCATTCAATAAGAAACCTTATCAGGGAGCGACAAAAAAACTAAACTTTAGAAAAGCAAAATTTGATCAGCTCAGAACTACTATCGGTAAAATTAATTGGGACAACATCCTCAAAAATATCAGTACAGACAACAAATGAGGTAATTAGGATGGTTTTAAACGTTTCCCATGTGAGCAGTTCATACCCTTAAAAAAGAAAAAAAAAAGAAAAAAAAGAACTACAAGTGGAAGGAAAACAATGTGGCTAGACAAGACTGTAAGGGGGGCAATAAGCAGAAAAAAAAAAGTTTAAACTAATAAAACAAGAAGGCCGCGAAGAAGTGCTAAGATCATAAAGGGAAAAAAACTAAATATGCAAAGGAAAGATCAAAATTGCTAAGGAGGAGGCAGAAAGACTGATCGCCAAAGAGAGCAAAAATAACCCTAAACTATTGTTCAATTACCGTATATACTCGAGTATTAGCCAACCCGAGTATAAGCTGAGTCAATAAGTTTTACCACAAAAACTTGGTAAAACATATTTACTCGAGTATAAGCCTAGCTATACTCGAGTATATGCTGGGTAAAAAAAAAAAAAGCAATACTCACCTCTCAGCCAGCGTCTGTGTCCCCGTGCGATGCTGTCCCGGCGGTGCGGCAAGCTGCTTCAGTCTTCTTCCTGCTTGCATCTCCCCAGCTTGGTTTTGAAATCCCCACCATCAGCGCTGTGTGAGGAAGCGCTGTGATTGGATTGAGCACCAGCCAATCACAGCCGGCGCTCGATAAACCAATCACAGCCATTCAGAATGACATCACTAAATGGCTGTGATTGGTTTATCGAGCGCCTGCTGTAATTTGGCCGGCGCTCGATCCAATCACAGTGCTGACGGCGGGGATTTCAAAAACAAGCCAGGGAGATGACAGGGGGGAGAAGACTGAAGCAGCTTGCCGCATCACCGGAAGAGCATTGCGCCGGGGACACAGACGCCGGCTGAGAGGCGAGTATTGAGGTTTTTTTTTTTTTTCACCTCACTCGAGGAGAGGCCAAGGGGGGCTTTTTCAGCACATTTTTTGTGCTGAATAACTCGTCTTATACTCGAGTATATACGGTATATTAACAGCAAAAGGATTTGCACTGGCCCTTTAACAAATAATGCAGGAGACACCATAGAAGACGATGGGGATGGGGGGAAGGAAAGCCTATTAAATAGTTTATTTTCAAGTGTATTGACGAACAAAAAAAAAAGAAATGTCACATGAGAAGCAGGGGAATAAAATGAACCCCCCGCTAAATATTGCATATCTAACACAGGAGGAAGTGCAGAGCCAGTTAAAGAGGATTAAAATTGATAAATCACCGGGCCAAGATGGAATACACCCAAGGGTTCTAAGAGAACAAAGTGATGTGATAGCTAGAACACTATTTCTTATATTTATGGACACTATCAAGACCAGGGTTATACCATTGGATTGGCGCATCGCCAATGTGGTTCCAATATACAAAAAGGGGTCCAAAAGAGAGCCTGGTAACTACAGGCTGGTAAGTCTCACTTCAATAACTGGAAAAATATTTGAGGGGTTTCCAAGAGACACCATTTCTCTAAAGCATTTGACAACGTGCCGCATAATAGGTTGATATATACAATGAGGCAACTCGAACTCGGTGAAAACGTGTCTACCTGGGTAAAAAACTGGCTCAGAGATGGAAAGCAGAGGGTGGTAATAAATAGTTCATACTCAGATTGGGCCATCGTCGCTAGTGGGGTGCCACAGGGCTCAGTACTAAGCCACATTCTGTTCAATATTCTTATCAACGATCTAATAGAGGGACTGCACAGTAAAATATCAATATTTGCAGGTGATACAAAATTATGCAAGCTAATTAATGCAACGAAGGACAGTGTACGGCTTCAAAAGGACCCAGATAAGCTGGCGGCTTGGGCAGAAAAATGGCAAATGAAGTTCAATGTTGATAAATGTAAGGTTATGCACATGGGCAGGAGAAACGGATGTCACCAATAAACACTAAATGGGGAACAGCTAGGGAAACGTGATATGGAAAAAGACCTGGGGGTACTAGATGACTGTAGATTTAACTACAGCAACCAATGTTAGTCAGCTACTGCAAAAGCTATATAAGGCACTTGTCAGGCCCCACATGGAATACTGTGTACAGTTCTGGACACCGGTGCTCAGGAAAGATGTTGCAGTGCTTGAGGGGGTTCAAAGAAGAGCAATTAAATTAATAAACGGAATGGGAGGACTAGAATACCCAGAGAGGCTCTCAAAATTGGGATTATTCAGCCTAGAAAAAAGACGGCTAAGGGGCGATCAAATAACTATGTATAAATACATGAGGGGACAATACAAGGATCTCTCCCATGATCTGTTTATATCCAGGACTGTGACAGTAACAAGAGGGCATCCTTTACGTCTAGAAGAAAGCACATTTCATCACCAACACAGAAGGGGGTTCTTCACCGTAAGAGCAGTGAGACTGTTGAACTCTCTGTCTGAAGACATGGTGATGGCAAAATCCATAGAGGAGCTTAAGAGAGGACTAGACGTCTTTCTAGAATGCTATGATATTATAGGATATAGACATCAGGTGATCAGCGGGTTGTTGTTCCGTGTCTTACATTTAGGTAGGAGCTATTATTTGGCTTCTGCCTCTTGGGGTTTTTTACCTTCCCCTGGATCAACAAGGGGGTTGAAATAGGCTGAACTTGATGGACATTGTCTTCATTCAGCCTAACATACTATGTTATTATGTAACCTTTGAGTTAGCTGTTATGAAAGGTTCCTTCCCTAAGAAAAGTCAACAAGCTATTATAGTTACCCTAATGAAACCAGGGAAAACCCAGATGTCCCCCAGAATTTCACTACTAAATATGGTTATCAAAATATACGCAAAGATATTAGTTTCTATTATGTTGGGGGGTGTTATTAAAACATTGTCCAATTTTAGGAATAAATCTAATGTTCTACAATCTTTGCCAAGTAGGATGTGGATTTAATGTATATGTAATCTGTTCTTTTTCAAAAAGTACAAAAATACTATTGTCCCAAAGGATCTCCCATAGATTCCTATGGGAGCTGAAAGAAAAGGGAAGGGGAGGGAGTTTACCTGGGTCTGGCGCTCGTTGAAGAAGATAGCTGGGACTCTTTAGCTATTTAAGCTAAATAGAGCCATTCTGCCGACCACTGAGGCAGTGTCCTTTTCACACGATGCGGCCTTGTGAGTGGACAAGAAAACGCTAATTCCTTTTAGAATTAAATGCAGAGTTGTCTTGATTTTTTTTTGACGTGATGCGACCTGTGAAACGCATCCCTCGTGTGATGGAGGCCTTAGTGGTGTCTTTCTCAGCAAATGATGCCCGACACTCATTCTCACACATGCTAGCTCCCATGTTGATGCACACGAGCTAGTATCCCAGCGGGGAGGCTGGAGATTTCTCTCCTTGCACTCCTCCGCCCCTCTCCATTGACTTAACATAGTGGCCGTTCAATACTGAACATCCGCTATTTACACTGAACAATGAGTGATCAGATCATCGTCCATCATTTATGCTGCATAAACGATCTGTGAGCGAGCCAGCCCTACTAGCTCCCGCGCAGGAGCGAAGACACTACAGGGACGAGTGTCGGGCATCATTTGCCCGACATTTGTCCCATCAAAAATGGACCCTTATATTTAAACCCTTCAGCCTGATGAGGCCTTATCAGATGCACTTAATATCACGAACAGCACCAGGCAGGGATGCCCACTGTCTCTACTGATCTTTAAACTATCATGGAAACCATTAGCTCAAGCTCTTACGGCCCATTTACACGCAACGATTATCACTCAAAATTTGTTCAAACAAACAAATTTGAGCGTTAATTGTTCAGAATGAATGAGAAAAAAAATTGGCTCACTTGTTGTTAGTGGTTGTTAAGCTGATTTTTCAGTCAGCTTAAAAAAACCTCCTTGGCTCACTGGCTTCTTGTACTGTGAAAATATTCCCCGCTCAGCGCTTACCATAGGAGATGAAGTGCTGAGCGAGAAGTGGAGGAGCAGCCCGTGAGCTCTTAGCAAGACTCTCAGTTTAAATGCTTTACACAAGCAGTGACGTCAGTGCTTGTGCAGTCGTTTAAGAGTCTGTGTAAAATGGCCTTTAGAAAAAATGCTCTAATTAAAGGTATCCCAATCAAAGACCGCACTTGGTATATGCAGATGATATCATCTTGACACTAACAGAACATATACCCTCCTGGATACTGTGTTAGAACTGATCAAAGAGTTTGGACAGATGTACTACTAAAATATATCCCCAGTGACTTATTGCATTATTTACAAACAAATAACCCTTTGATTGGAAACATGAGGGCATTAAATACTTGGGTATAAGGCCTCATATCCAGGGGCGGATTGTATTCCACATGAGGTAGCTCGCAGCGGAATCCGACCATGCCCACGGCCGAGGACACTGCGATGTCTCGGGGTGCTGTCTGGCTCCTGTGTGTCTTCTTTTTCTTCAACTTTGTATCTTAAAAAATACAAAAAAGGCTCACCATTATCCCAGGCTTTAGGAAGCCACCGATGCTTGGGATCTCTGCGTGGAGTCTTGGCCAGCTGCACATCTCAGCAGCAACAGACAATGAATCCAAAATCCATGTATGATAAAGTTGCCAGCTTCTAATTCTGCACAAGTTTTTCTCCTTTAAATCTTTATTTCAAGTATTCAAACACATGTTAAAAAATGCATGTCTCTGCTAACAAGTAGCTGACATGTTTCGGCAGATACAACTGCCTTTCTCAAAGCTGCGTGCTTTTTTTTCTTCACAGCGTATGTGTGGAGGTGCGCCGCCGCACATGCATAGTGGATTTTTGCTTTTTAAACTTCTGCTGTCCTATGAAAATCCGCATCTTGTTTGTAATTCAATTGCGGATGGGTCGCGGATCGGACAGCTTCCATTGACTTCTACTGGGATCCTATATCGGAATATCTCTAGGTGGGTTTTACTAAGTATCTCCACACTCACTCAATTACTGCATGGAGACTATCTTGTGCCATCTGAGCAGTTATCATCCTGTTATCCACTCACTGTTCGAGACTACAAATATAACATTTCTTAGGCACTCATAAACCCTCAATGGTTCGAGGTAACCTAAACATACTTCAGTGATTTTCAAAAGGAACCAAAGGGCTTAGGCCTCATGTCCACGGGGAAAATCAGGCCAGCTACGGATTCTCCATGGAGAATCCGCAGCAGGTCCTTCCTGCCCCGCGGACATGAGGGCTGAAAATAAGAATAAACTCACCTGCTGCGGGCCGTGCGTGTCTTCCCTTCTTCGCGGACGTATCTTCTTTCTTGGGCCCGGCGGATGTGCTCGGGCCGAACAAAGAAGATCCGGCCGCGAAGAAGGGAAGACGCGCACGGCCCGCAGCAGGTGAGTTTATTCTGATTTTAGGTCTTCAATAGAAGCCTGCGGGAGCCGTCCCCACGGGAGACCCGCACGAAAATGGAGCATGTCCATTTTTTTTCCCCCACATGCGGATCCGCGCCTGACGGGGAAAAATGACATCCGCAGGTATTTAACTACCTGCTGGTGTCCAATGCATCCCTATGGGGCGCGGATCCGCGTGCAAGAAAAACGCTGCAGATTTAAAATAAACATTTCCCAGTGGACATGAGGCCTAGGGCCTCATGTCCATTGGGAAAATCAGATCCACTGCGGATTTGGGCTGCAGATGCAGTGCGGATGCACTGTAATTCTTTTATTTTTCATGCGGGAGATCAATTGAACTATGTGCTCTATAAGCTCCCGCACACGTGATCTCCACTAAAATGGAGTATGTCCATTTGTTTTTATGCTCCAGGAATTTTTTAATTACCATCCGCGGGTATTTATCTACCCGCGGGTGGTCAATGCATTCCTATGGGGCGCAGATCCGCGTGCGGGAAAAACTCTGCGGATTTTAATTCTTATTTTCCCCGTGGACATGAGGCCTTAAACCTATATGATGCAGATTTCTGTTCAAACTACATGATACAGATTTCCAAAAACCATACCCACTGATGGAATGGAAGTAGCTGGCTCAAAAATGTAGTGATAAAGAGTGGAGGCAAACATTCCACTTGACACATAAAGCCCTTAAATGTAGCTCACATGTGGAAAACATAATGAAAATTACATCGCGTTGGCATTACACACCAGATTGCCTGGCCCAAATATAGCCCAACTGTATGGCTGAGTGCTGGAGGGGTTGTGGCAATTGGTGGAACTTTGCTGCATATCTTATGGAGCTGCACTCTCCTTTGGCAATACTGGGACTCCGTATTCCATTTTTATCCTCTTTGGTTGGTCACAGAGTCATAAAAATTCCGTCTTTAGCTTTGTTGAATATTGGCTCACACAGTATTCCATCGAAATTTCAAATATTACCATATTTTTAACTCTATGACGCACCTGATGATTAGACGCACCTAGGTTTTAGGGAAGGAAAATGGGGAAAAAATTATTTTGAACTCCCCCAGACCAGGCAGTGAGGGAGGTATTACATTAGCAATAAGGAGCAGTAGTACCGCCTCAGAATGAAGTGTATACCACCAGATCAATCTGCCATTAAGGATCCAGGAAAGCTGAGTGTAAATGTAATGGTTATCTTTCTATTTGTCACCCAGCTTTCCAGGAGCCCTGAATGTCATGTTTGACTAGTTATAGCAATGCATGTTGTATACATGCTTGCATAACTCTGGAGTTGGCATTCAGGATCCTGGAAGAGCTGGGTGACAATGTAATGAGGATTCCATTAGTTGTCAACCAACTTTCCAGGCGCTCTGCATGGCATGTCTCATTATGGTTATGTATGGAGTATATATCTGTGCATAACTAGGCAGAAATGTATACAACATACAGGCAGCTCTCTCCCCTCCCTCTGCTACCTAGCCAGCAGATGTGAGAGCTGTCTTTAACTACAGCTGATTGATAAGTCAGAGGGGGGCAGCAGTTCCTCTTACTAATCTGCTGTTTTATGGGCGCTGGGCTCTGCTATTATCACGCTGTCTATGGGCTTCATAGCAGGAGCCGCTGGCTGCCTGACCAAGTGTTGAGCTTCCTGCTGCTCCCCCGCCCCCACCAATCAGCTGTTTTATGAGTGCCGGGCTCTGCTATGGAGCGATCATTATCACACTATCTGTACTATCTGTGAGCTTCATAGCAGAAGCCCTTCGGCCATCCATAAAACAGCTGAGCTCCCTGCTACTCCCCCGCCCCCACCAATCAGCTGTTGGGCAGGCTGCTCTGCTCTCCTGCTGTGTTGGCTTTGTATTTCGGCTGCACATTCGCTCTATAGGACACACTGACTTTTTCTCCCCACTTTGGAGGGAAAAAAGTGCGCCTATAGAGCGAAAAATACGGTACAATGTAAAATATCAGCATTATCAAAAAGCTTGAAAAAGCTTAGACATTTCTTGTATCAGATGTTTATTAAAAAATGCTTGTCTGCAATGCCTTTACGCTTGTTACATTTTATGCTATAGGGAACGCCAGGATTTCCAGCAACTAATTTTTTAAAAATGAGTGTAACTTTTTTTCTCTATAGTAACACCTGAGTTACCTCTTTCTACATGAAACAATGCTATCAGCACTCCCCCATGGAGAACGACTGATAAAACTGATAGCTAAAATCAAGCGCACTTGATTTTAATGATCAGCGAAAAGAGCCCGAAATGCGGCTGCCAGCACCCATTTACAAGCACCGATTATCGGATGGTCGTGGTGAGCCATCGGACATGTGCAGTACAGATTTTTATTTTTAAAACTCCTGCTTTTCCAGCGAAACTGCTGCCCGCCCGAAATGTCAATTGCGGACAAGCCCGCAGGTCGGACGGCTTCCATTGACTTCAATGGAAACCGTCTATGCAGATACCGCAGAAAAATGGAGCGTGCTGCAATTTTTTCACCACAAGCGGAAACTGCATTTGTTTTCCACTCATGTGCAGGAAGAATCACTTTTCCATAGCATTCTATTGGAAGGTATTTGCTGCGGAACTTAGAGGTGGACGCCCGCTCCGGATTCCGCAGCAAAAATCCGCCCTTGTGCAGGCGGCCAAAGAGTGTCATTTAAAAAAGAGAAATTTCAAGCATCAAGCATAAAATTTCAATTTAAAACATCACGTTTACCTTTTGGAGATAGAGATGAATTATACAAAAAAGGTATAGGTAAGACTGTTCACATTGTGTTGGGGAAGCTTTTTTCCAATAGAAAAGGGGGAAAAGGTGGGAAACTCTGCCTGTGTATACATTTAATATATAGGCCAACACATGCAACTATACGTCATACAGCTACCTACGTCACCCATTGGTTTTAATTTCAAAAAATGACTCATCTCTAGAGATGAGCAAGCACAAAAATGCTCAGGTGCTTGTTACTTGAGCCAAGCTTTTTGTAATGCTCAAGAGCTCGGTTCGAGTAACGAACCCATTGAAGTCAATGGGAGACTCGAGCACTTTTCAAGGTGCCTCATGCTCGGCGTAGAGGAGGGTGTGTGATTTTTTTTTTTCTTCTGTCTCTCTCTCATTTACCCGAGCACCTCGTGGGGCTCGGTTGAGTAACGAGTACGTTCGAGTATGCTAATGCTCGGAAGAGCATGCTTGCTCATCTCTACTTATCTCTTAATGGGATTTAATTCAATGAATGACTGAGCGCTGCCTCTGATTGGCTGAGCTCTCAGCCAATTACAGGCAGGGCTCAGTTGTCATTCATTGAATGGCTGAGCGCTGCCTGTGATTGACTGAGAGCTCAGCCAATCAGACCAGCACTTTCTGGAGGCACTGATTTTAAAATCCCCGGCCAGCAGAAAGTGCTTCAGAGCAGTGCCAGGGAACAAGCGACAAAACATTTGCTTCCATCACAAGTTGGATCCGTTTGGTCAGGGGTTGCCATTTTTCTACACCCCAAATGGAAGGATAGAGTGCCGGACGGCATATCCACAGCGCTGTACAGAGCCGCCGGACAGGTACGCAGGAGTCACCGGCTGAGAACCGGGATGAACTCCACTGTGGGAATCCTGCATGTGGGATCTGTCCCGCCCGTGTGCAGGAGGACTTACTCTTTAACAGGTCCAATTATGATAGATAAGCACCCACACTGTTGTTCTATCCAGTTATCCCTTTTTTTATAATTGGGATCTGTCTGATTGACATACAAAATTCTGTAATGATCTTTATAAGTGTAGTTACAGTATATTAGTGTAAATCCCATTAAGAGATTAAAAAAAGTCATTTTTGCAGCCCATCCGCAATTGACACTGTGGGTAAGCGTGTCATCACCTAGCAATGGCGCGGAGAACAGCAAAAAAAATTTTTTAAATCTCTACTGCGCATGACAGACGAAGAGTGTCCGCGGTCATCTGCAAGCGACCCGTCCGTCTTAGAATGGACTTATGAAGGCTTAGGGGTATTTGTTTTGTAAATCTGAAAGAGATAGCATCTCATGGGTGTCTTCATTCAGTAAACATTTCAAGTTAATTATTCCTCCCTTATGCCATTGAGATTCCCTGTGAGATATGTTGTGTTGAAAATTAGCCTTTTTCAGCAGCATTAAGTATATTGAGAAATTACGCTGGCTGCATCCGACCCTGTGCCCAGCTGGCATCTGCATGTACCTGTTTTCTTCTTCCGCCGGCTGTACTGCGGGTGGTCCTCACGGCTCACCGTCGGACGTGCGCAGTAGAGTTTTTTGTTTTTTTTAAATCTCGGCTTTTTCCCGCGTTGTCGCTAGATCTTTCGCAATGCTATTGCGGAAGGGCCGCAGATCTGACAGCTTCCATTGACTTCAAGGGTAGCTGGTTTTGAGGAATCCGCACAAAAAATGGAGCATGCTGCGATTTCTCCTCTGCAATTGTAAAATCGCAAGTCATTTCCGCTTGTGGAGAGAAAAACACGTTTTACCATAGCATGCTATGGCTGGTATTTGGTGTGGAATCTGGAGGGGGAAACGCAGTCCGGATTCTACAATGCAAGTGTGCCCGTGCGCAGGCGGCCTTAGGATGTGAGGAGGTTGATGTCCGCAGATTTGCCATGCCCTCTATGTCAATATTAATAAAGGATTGTCCCTGCAGTCCTCCAGCGTCATCAGGTATGGGAGAGTGAGCCATGGTATGATATATATAGTTTAGGTTTTTCTCCTTTGCACAATTTTGTGTCACTGCATACAAAGTCACAACTTTTTTACTTTTTCATGGACAGTGCTCTCTGAGGGATTGTTTTTTACATGAGGAGCTGCAGCTTTCTTTTATACCACTTTGGAGTGATGATGTCACCAGTGGCGGAGCATGCGAAGCAGAGGCGTAACTTGAAGCTTCTGGGCCCTGGTGCAAAATCTGTAACAGGGCCCTCTACTATAATGCTTTTTTTTATAGTACTGGGCTCCCAGTATAGAGAAGAGAGGCCTTATGGGCCCCCTAAGGCCCATAAGGCATCCCCTGCACCCACTATAGTTACGCCCCTGATGAGAAGCATTCACATACTCACTGACAAGTGGTTATTAGTAGTTTGATGGCATGTGAGTGAGATACAATTTTTTTTTTTTTTTGTTAAATAATGGGTGATTCTTTGTGAGGAATCAGCCACAAATAGCATGCACTCTCAGTCTATGGGTAGAAATAGATACTTTTCATGTGCGAGTTCCTTCCATATGGCTAACTCAGTCATGACAATCGCCTGTGTGATTCCAGGGTGCATCTAAGGGCTCCTTCACAGGTCCTTCTCTATTTTCCTGCGTTTTAGGCCTCCTGCACACGGCAGATTTGTATTGCGAAATCTGAAGCGGGATTCTGCCTCGGGATTCTGCCTCCGGATTCTGCAGCAAATTCAGATCGTAGCACGCTATGAGAGAACGCGATTTCCTGCCCATGAGCAGAAATCAATTACGATTTTCCACTCATGTAGGAGAAATGGCAGCATGTTGTGATTTTGTGCGGGCTATTCACAGACGGCTTCCAGTGAGCACTGCGGAAGTATCACGGGATCCGCGTAATCAGCGAGAACCATGTGCTTACTGCGAATGTGCAACAGATGGCACATCCACAGCGCAGAAAGAAGCCACCGAACAAGTATGCATGGGTCACCGGCTGGGCACCAGGTCGAACTCCGCTGTAGGAATCTAGTATGCGGGGTCCGACCTGCCTGTGTGCAGGAGGCCTTAGGCCTCTTTCACATGGGCTACAAAATCGCAAGAAGCACAAAAAGCATGCATGTGAAGCCAATGGTTTCCAATGGGTTCTTTGAGGGTACAAAACATCTCTCATATGAAAAAAACATGAGCTTCACATAGATGCGTTTAGTTGCGATGTCGCATCGCTACAAATTCTCGCGATTTTGTAGCCTGAGTGAAAGAGGCCTTATACAGCATTGGCCCCTTAGGCCTCATGTCCACGGGCATGCATGGATTCTGAGTGTGGAATCCCGCAGCGGATTCCTGCCGTGCCCGCAGACATGAGGCAAAAAATACATTTACTCACCTGTCTGGACGCAACGCAGGTCTCCTTTCTCCTGCACGACGGATGCGCTCGGCACGCCGGCCGGCGTACTGTGCGCGTGCTCCTGCTTTCCCACGGATCCACGGCTTGTCCGCAGTGTCAGCTGCGGGCGTGCGGTGGACTGGACAGCTTCCATAGAGTTCAATGGAGGCCATCCCTGCAGGATCCGCAGAAAAATGGAGCATGCTGCATTTTTTCCCCACGTGCGATCCACACACACACCAGGGAAAAAAATGACATCCTCAGGTATTTAAATATCTGCAGATGCCCAATGATAGTCTATGGGCATATTGAACTGCGGATCATCCGTGCAGGTGACCCATGCGGATTCCACAATTGAATTATGCCCGTGGACATGAGACCTTAGAAGTCTATGAGAGTTGCGCATATATGCAAGGAGAAGGGTGAAACACTGCAAAATGCAAGAAAAAAGACACCTGGACCTGCTTAGGCTTTAATAGCCAATCAATTCCTGGGGAAGGGAGTGTCACGTGCCAGTGAACTGGGCCTGCATGCGCAAATATTACTGTATTATGCATTGACATGCGCACAACAGGCTGATTACATGGCTCTTCAAACATCATTCATGCGCAAATACATTACACTGTGGCACACATATTTACACAAATGCTCGTCTGAAGAAGCATTCAAGACCACTTTTTAGGGCTTACACAGATGAACCCATGGATTTCAATGGGTTAGTTCTCATGAGCATATTTTTCACGTGCAATTCCTACGGGTGAGAAAAGATAGGTCTTGTCCTATTTTTCTGCGTGTTACACAGAAAGCTGCCATAGAAGTCTATGGCAGCTTAAAAAAAGCAAGGGGAAGGGTGGGACCCTGCATACAACGCAGCGGAAAGAAAACGGATAGCCTTATTTGGCTTTAAATAGCCATTCAATTCCACAGAAAGGGAGTATCACAGGCAAGTGTGAACTGGCATTACAAAACCAAAAATGACAGTACTTTGCACTAACATGGGTGTATCAGGCTGATTATTGCCATCTCGAAACCTTGTTTATGTGCAAACATGCGTCGTTGCAACGAGCGTATTTGCCCACACATTCGTCTGTCGAAGCTCTAATTAGAAGCACATGCACCTGCAGCTGTCCCACTGAATATCTCTTCTGGGCTCTCACACAGGAGTGATAGTCATTCACAGAATGGAGGCAGAGTGGGCTGGAGATCTCTTTTGGTTGCCGGCCTCCATTCACTGCAAACAGGCAGTCACTCATAAATGAACAGCTGACAAGTTACTTGGCTTTTAGGTAAAGTGAGCACGTTCTTGCATGTTGGCCATGTGTATGCAGGATGACTATCGGTCAGCGAGAATTGCCCCATGTAAAGATATGTTAAGGCTAAATTCATGCGGGCGAGTGCGATATCGGGCTGTGAAGCTCGGCCCATTATCGCACTCGCCACTGTACGATATCCCTTCAGATGTGAGGCGTTTTTGTGTTAAAACTTTCCACTTTAGGAAAGTAGGATTGCGCAGTGCTTCCCATTGTTTTCAATGGGTAAACTTTGCATTGTATCGCACCCGCGTGCACCTTGCATGCCGTGTGATGCTGTGCCAGCCCCATTGAAAACAATGGGCCATGCAAATGTAGCGGCCCAAAGCATATATATCTGTCCCCTCCATAATTGTCATGCATGTCATGTCTTCAGTGTGGATGCACTGTGAAAAGTGTCTTGTCTGCTGTTATGTGTATTGCACAACTGCAGCATGTAAGAGGTAATGTCTGAAAGTGGCGGGGATATGTTTGGAAAATGTAACCAGTTTGTCTTGTCATGTGATTGAATGCTATAAATATAAGTGAGTAATGTCTGGGTCTTCTATCTTCTTCAACGGTTGAGAGTGGAGAGACTGACGGCCAAATGGGGGTACCTTCAACCCTCATGTCGTGAAGGGATGGAAGCGGAAGAGGGGTTTTCCAGAGGACCCCCCCAATTCCAGGAACCGTCTGTGTGAAATGTGAGAGAAAAAGAAAGGAGTCCGCCGTGCAGAGTTCACGTTACAGAATACAAGTGGAGTGTTCGTGGAGTGTTCCCTTCCCTCGTCCTCCTCTGGAGTGTTTCCTTTTCAGTAACGGAACGGTTTCATTTAAATAAGCACGTTCTCCTCTTTGACCTTACTCAACTGTAATTCCTGCACTAGGATGTGAAGCTTGTATTTTCAAGAAGTAAAGTTCCAGTCACTGCCTGTTCCCAGTGATTGAGGTATTTAAGCATAGCAGTGTGTGGACTTTATTATTTCTACTGCCGGATAATCAACAGTGTGAAGGAACACTGGTGTCACGCGTGACATCTTTTACTGAATGAAGACAATGTCCATCTAGTTCAGCTTGGAAGAGGCCTAGCGCTACTTTGCTCGAGGTTGCATGCGTCCCACCGGGGAGGAGTCTGGTAGAGCCACCGTGAAAAGTACCATCTCTACCCCGCCGTCTCCTCAGTGTGGACCTTGTGTCTCGGTTGCTGCCGTACATTACACAAAGCGTTTTGAGGCAACGTCAAAGATAGTACATGCTGCGATTTATTTATTTATTTTTTCCTTCTTCTTCTTCCAGTGATGTGTGAAAAAGTTGCCCATGTGTATAACTCCATTCAAAAAATTTTCTTGGCCGTGTAAAAACCGCCTAAGGCCTCATATCCACGGGCATTGAATTGCGGATCACCTGTGCGGACGATCCGCAGTTCAGTATGCCCAATAGGCTGTCATTTGCCATCCACGGGTAATTAAATACCTGCAGATGTCATTTTTTTTCCCAGCGTGCGACTCGCAAGCGTGGGAAAAAGGATGCAGCATGCTCCATTTTCGGTGGATTCCTGCACAGACAGCTTTCATTGAAGTCAATGGAAGCCATCTGATCTGCAGCACACCCACAGCTGACACTGCGGATGTGCCGCGGTAAAGTAGGACATTTGAAGAAAAAAAACTGCACCGCACGCGTGCGGTGCGCTGGTCAGTGTGCTGAGTGCATCTGGCCTGCAGACGGTAGAGGATCCGGACGGGATGGAGAAGACAGGTGAGTAAAATGTCCATGGCTGCGAGCACGGATGGATTCCGCTGTGGATTTCTGCACTTGGAATCCGTGCATGCTTGATGCCTCTTTCAGGGTGCGGGCAGACGAGCGCATAAACGGCGCGTTTTTGCGACCAAACGTATATACGTGACCATCTGAGGCAATGGTTTCGAATGTATTCGTTCACATGGGCGATTTTACGGCGCGTAAAAACGGCAATTCGAAAAAAAACGGAACATATGCGACCGAAATACGCGCCAACGCATATTCGGTCGCCGAAAAGACCGTTTGCAAAGTAGGAACAAACGAAAATACGCTTTCTAGCTCTGGTCGTGATCGGTGAAAAACGATCGCTCGGGCGATTATACGTTGCGCTCGAGCGAACGTAAATACGCCTACGCTCGTCTGCCCGCACCCTCACACAGGCATGAACGTATTTCAGTCCCCAGTGCTGACTACAGAGGGGTCTCCCAGTCTCTGATCAGGCTACTGGGAAAAAGCAGTGGCCTTATCCAAGGGGGGCGTCCATTTAAATTATGTTGCCATAATTTGCTAAGCATGTGCACTGCCCAATGGGAAAAGACAGTGAGTGGTCGTTTATGGGAATAAAAATATAACTGCTGTGTCCATAAAATGCACAGGCTGGGTTGTGAATGCAATGTTTAGATGAGGCCACGGTGAGTAAACCAAACATTTTGTAAAAATCAATCCTAAACATTGATGAAATAGTACAGGCTTAAAAAATGAAACAGCTTTTTGCCCAAAACAGTGCCACACATGTGCGCAGGTGATTTGTGGTATTGCAGCTTAGCTCCATTCACTTCTATCCCTTGATAAATATATCTCATTACAATTGGCTATCTAACAAGGCTTATTTCTAACAAAGAAATGTAAGAGATGTCAGTAGGAGGGTGCGGGCAGACGAGCGTAGGCGTATTTACGTTCGCTCGAGCGCAACGTATAATCGCCCGAGCGATCGTTTTTCACCGATCACGACCAGAGCTAGAAAGCGTATTTTCGTTTGTTCCTACTTTGCAAACGGTCTTTTCGGCGACCGAATATGCGTTGGCGCGTATTTCGGTCGCATATGTTCCGTTTTTTTTCGAATTGCCGTTTTTACGCGCCGTAAAATCGCCCATGTGAACGAATACATTCGAAACCATTGCCTCAGATGGTCACGTATATACGTTTGGTCGCAAAAACGCGCCGTTTATGCGCTCGTCTGCCCGCACCCGGAATCTGTGTTGTAAATCCTTTCTGCTGTATTCCTGCATTGTAGGGAATGGGACATTTATATCCCTTCAAATAGTTCAGTTGGTATTGTGTAGCCACACAATATCAGGTACTGTATATAGTGCGCATATAGATGAGGTCTGAATGCTCTCTAGGAACAATTGTGATTGTAGTCTGTCCCAGGAGAACAACAGACATTCCTGACTCCAATCAGCTAGTATACATGAACATTATCAGGGCCGGATTAACTACTGTGCAAATGCAGGACTGGCTCAAGGCCACATTCTCACTGTGCTCATGGGGGCTGCCTGCTCTTCAGTGGGCTGAGAGGGTCCCAAACACTGGTTCTCACTGGTTCAGCAGATCCAATGAGGGGCAGTCGACCTAATTTTGCGATTTATATAAAAAACAATAAAAGTCTGCATACTGACCTCTCATACAGCGTTCTCCCTATCTACTCCAGACAGGTGGTCTTCTGAGATCAGTGCGGGCATGTGATACATGCTGACATGTGACCAGTGCTGACTCTAACCAAAGCGCTAGCGCTGGTCACAGCACATATCACATGACCGCACTTACCCCGGAAGACCAGGAAGAAAGAAGTCTGGAGTGGATTGGGAGAGCGCTGTATAAGAAGGGAGTATGCAGCCTTTTTTTTTTTTAGTAACTAACAAAAAAGGGAGCAGAAGAGGTGGCATAATTTATTATTGGGGCTTTATCTATCAGGGGAAAAAACATCAGTAGTATTAGCAATGGAGGAGTTATTAATTATGGGGGACTGAGAAGACGAAATTTTTAAATTACGGGGGGCAGGAAAGATAGCATTATTAATAATGGGGGCAGAAAAGGTGACATTATTATCTACTGGGATACAAAAAGTGTACAGCAGCCCCGCGTGGACCATCTTATGTGATTTGTTTTTCTTTCAATTGTTACATAACTAACAGCACAGATGTGCAAACAGGCGGTGTTACTAATGAAGACTCACACTTAGGCCTCATGTCTACGGGGAAAATAAGGCCCGCCGCGGATTCTTCATAGAGAATCCGCAGCGGGTCCCTCCTTTCCTGCGGACATGAGGCCTAAAAATCAGAATAAACTCACCTGCTCCGGACGATGCGGATCTTCCTTCCTTCGCGGCCAGATCTCCTTTCTTCGGCCCGGCGGATGTGCTCGGAACATCGCCGGAGTGCTGCGCGCATGCACCGGGCACATCCACCGGGTCGAAGAAAGAAGATCCGGCCGAAAAGAAGGGAAGAACGGCATAATCCGGAGCAGGTGAGTTTATTCTGGTACAGGTCTCCCGCGGATCCGGACAGCTTCCATAGGCTTTAATAGAAGCCTGCGGGAGCCGTCCCCGCAGGAGACCCGCACTAAAATGGATCATGTCCATTTTTTTTCCCGCACGTGGATTCGCGCCTGACGGGAAGAATGACATCCGCAGGTATTTAACTACCTGCAGGTGTCAAATGCATCCCTATGGGGCGCGGATTCGCGTGCAGGAGAAACACTGCAGATTTTAAGCCCGTGGACATGAGGCCTAAGGCCTCATGTCCACGGGATAATTGTTATTTAAAATCCGCAGCGTTTTTTCCGCAAGCGGATCCGCACCCCATAGGGATGCATTGGACACCCGCAGGTAGTTAAATACCTGCAGATGTCATTTTCCCTTCTGGCGCGGATTGCGTGTGCGGGGAAAAAAACGTGACATGCTCCATTTTCGTGCGGGTCTCCCGCGGGGACGGCTCCCTCAGGCTTCTATTGAAGCCTATGGAAGCCGTCCAGATCCGCTGAACACCCATACCTGAATTAAACTTACCTGTCCAGACGCTGCGGATCTTCCCTCTGTCGCGGCCGGATCTTCTTTCTTCGGCCCGGCGCATGCACGCTGCCGGTGTGCCCAGCACATCCGCCGGGCCGAAGAAAGAAGATCCGCAGCGTCCGGACAGGTGAGTTTAATCTTATTTTTAGCCTCGTGTCCCCAGGAAAGGAGGGACCCGCTGCGGGATTCTGCATGGAGAATCCGCGGCAGGCCTGATTTTCCCCGTGGACATGAGGCTGCCTCATGTCCACGGGGAAAATCAGGCCCGCCGCGGATTCTCCATGCAGAATTCCGCAGCGGGTCCTTCCTTTCCCGCGGATATGAGGCCTAAAAAGAATTTACTGCTGCGGATCTGCCCTCCGTCGCGGCCGGATCTTCTTTCTTCGGCCCAGCGGATGTGCTCGGCACACCAGCAGCGTGCCACACGCATGCGCCGTGCACTCTTTTTTTTTTTTAACTCCTGTGGGAGACCCGCACTAGAATAGAGCATGCTGTTGGTGTTTTTCCACACACACAATCCGCGCCTCAGGGGAAAATGACATCCCTATGGGCGCGGATCACACGTGCGGGTGACCCGCTGTGGATCTGTCCCCGTGGACATGAGGCCTTAACGTACCAGTTTTAAAGTGAAAGAGACAAAAAGGTGCCACAAAAACTGTTTTTTTTTTAAATCAAAGTGACCCTCAAAATCCCACCCTGTGTGTGTAATAAGATAGTTATTCTCAGTTAAACATGGGGATTTACAAGCTGCAGGCTTAAAGCCCGAGCTCACACGACTGTGTGTGCCAGTGTCCTAAGCGCAAATCTCTATTGTGCAGGCATGCAGCAAATACACAATGACATGCCTACTTGCTGCATGCCTCCGATCCTCATGCACTATCTTGGTATGTATACGCGTGTAATAAGCACCGCGATAGAGCAGGCTATCATTTTTTGTTTGTGCAAGTAGTATAAAAAAAAACCGCTAGCTTGACTAGCCCAGTACAAACAAATGGGTTATTGATATTGCATGTGGCGGCAGTGCACAATAATACACCCGTGTAAGAGAGCGGCCTTAACCAAATAATTTTCCACTGAATGGCCATGATTTTGCACTGTGGTTTTCATCTGCGTCACTTGTACGGACCTCTTTGGTGATTTTTGTCAAAATACAAGATGAACTAGTGCGACGGTGCAATTTGGTCTTGTGAAATGCCGGCCACTGAATAGACCCCCTCGGGGTCTGTTCGGCACTTCTTGGTTCGATCATATAACGGCTCTGGTGTTGGTGCGAAGGGACATTGAAACCATGGGGCAGATTAATGAACTGTCTAAAAGAAATACTGCCTTTGTTGCTAATAGCAACCATTGACAGAGCTGCTTTCATTTTACCACAGCACTACGCGGAACGAAAGCTGCGCTGCAACTGGTTGCTATTGGCAACAAAGAGCACTTTTGTTTTAGACGGTTTCATAGACCATGGGGTCAACAATGGCTCATGTATAGTGCAGCCTCACATACTTCCTGTGTGACCGTGCACAATGAAGCTAAAGACGCCACATTCCCTCATGTGAAAACGGAGAGCCGCACTGTAATAATTCCTGTCATAACTTATGTGAGTGAGACGCCCCCAGCCGGTGACTGGCCGTGTATTACAGCCTCTCACAAGCTTTAAAGTTCACACGTTTCTGCCGGTGTAATAATCTCATTAGCAGGACAAAGCCAGAGCCGCCCTGCCTCCTCCCTGGGACAGTCCATGCAGCACATGTGCGACCGAACGAGCTTTGTTTTCCCCTGCCTAGCAGCCCCACAATGTGCTCAGACTGCAGTCATTTATGCAAATGAGCTCTTCCCACCTCCTCCTCCCTGTGTGAGGAGTCTGCAGCCGGCTTCCCGGGACTCGCCTATAGGGGGCGGGGCGAGCAGAGCTGATATAATGAGCTGTGGGAACAATGAACCCGCTCACATACAGCGTGTCCTGGAGAGCGTCAGGGGACACTGGGGTAAGTGGCTCGCAGGGCTGGTGGCGTGCATGTGCGGCCCGGCCGGATACTTGGCTACTAGTGGGGGACTGCGGCGCTCTGCTGGCAGTTGTTTACTGACTTTTGTTGTGTTTTCTCTTAGAAAGTTCTATTCAGTTTGTTGCAACATCTAAACTTTTTGTTGTCACTTGTCATGTTTAAAGCCCAGCTGCCATGGCCCCACCTCCTGTGATGCTGTACTCGTCCTCGCCTCTAGTCTGGATGGGATCAGCTCATGTGGTTGGATTCATGCATGTGGAACCATGGTGCTTACTTCTCAGCACTAGTATGGTCACATATAACAGACTTGTTACAATACTTTGCTGTATCCGTGGGCCATATTCACACGGCTGATATTCTTGTGAGTTGTGTCCGAGATGGCCAGAACTCGCACAACAAAAATCCATTCATTCGAATGGGTTCATTCACCCAAATGTGTGTTTTTTTGGGGGTTTTTTTTGGTTTTTTTCCCTATTAGCTTAAAAAAAAATCACTGCTTGTCCTATTATGTGATTATCATGCGAATGGGACCTATGATGTGTGGTGGTCCGCTCAGCACACGGATGGGGTGTCCATGTGTAATGCAAGTTGTGCCTAAGAATCTTGGGTGCAACTCTTTAAAGGAGTCGTACAACTGACACCTTTATCCATGTTGCTGTCTAGAATCCTGTTTCCATTTCTACTTGGCGCTATCATTCTCTTCTCGCTATTGGAACATTATGTTGTCAGATCCCTTCCTAACTGTACACTTGTAATCTCTTGTAGGACAATGGATTTGGGGTGTTACAATACACACTACTTCTATGATGTGGACCTTAAGGAGGACTTTTATCGTCACATTGCTCCCAGTGAGGATATATGGAAAAAATTTGAGCTTGTACCCGGTTGCCCTCAGTCTAACGCAGGATGCCTTGGAGAAAGTGGCACAGAATGGGGATCGGAGATAATGGACTTAGGATGGGAGTCTCCAGTGAAATTGTCTGGACTTAGTTCCGTAGTTCTTCTGCGTGACTGTATGTGGAGTGGCTTTTCAACCCGCGAACATCTGGAAAAAGTCATCAGTGAACGTTTCTCATGTGCCCCTTCACGGCCGGCAAGTACTACTAAGCCTGTTCCAGACCCTGAGGTCCTGGACCCCGCGGTCAGCCCCGCTGAGCAGACTGCTATTGTTCCTACACCTGTTCCTGAAAAGATACCGCACTCGTCTGGATCTGAAAGCACGAGTGACTCCGGTAAGAGAATAGCTTGCTGTGGGATTTCATCATAGGTGTTTATGTGCAAAGGTGATTTTAGTACATAAATTCTTGGCATCTAGTTAGGTGCTTTTGACTAACCGGTTACACTTCGAGACAAGTATTCCTTGTGCAATTCATCAACCCTAGTGTAGAGTCTTATCTTGTATGTTGGTCTCTGATTATAGAAAGCACCTGCAATAAAGCAGGTCTGGGGTGGATCCCTGACTTCCGTATAAGTTAACAAGCTGGTACAGGAGTTCTATACACGCCTAGTGCCTGCAGCAGGTGTAGGACATGCGAAGTGGCTTCAATTAACTTTGGGGGTAATGCATAGTCAGCTCGTTAAGTGAAGGATTGTTGGATGGTTCAGGAGTCTTGGCCATCTGAGTTAATATTTGAGCCTAAACTTAAGTTGGCTTATTACCCGAGAACATCAGATAAACTGACAACATAGGAAGCTGAGAGAATAATCTCATAGGTGTTTTTTTTCTAAACTAAAGGAACCATAGACTAATACAATGCTAGATGGTCAGTTATGCCAACTACTCAGGGTCACCATTATGTAAGAACAGGTGCCATCACCTAGTTACTAAAAACTGACCCTAGGTGAGGAATGCCACAGCTTGTTGGTGAAGCGAGCCAGGGGTAATGTTTCGTGCATGAGCATTGTGTAGATGCTGCCCTACACCCAACACCAAGTTACACATTGTGCAAGTGCTTTCAGCTAAACAAGGCAGCCACATGGCTGGACAAAAAGCAACAGCTTGCAGCCGGCAGGGGTTCAGACACCATCTCTAGCCAATAGAGGGAGACAAGCATTTGAATTGAGGGCATTAGACCAATTAGAGTTCAGACATGTGACTGGGATTTATTAATGGGGAATTGAGCCTATTCACATAATTCCATTCTTTGTGGTGTCTTTTGTATTGAGTGTGCAGACTCCCTTCCCCCATGCCTCGCCCATTAGAACAGCCTCCTGCCCATGCTGCGAGACTTAACACTCCCATTCATTTGTTCATTGCTGTGCTGTCCAACCTTTTGTTTGGTTGTGATTTATCCATATACATTGGTAGTGCCGTATGCTGCCTTTAAATACATGAATAAGCCTGAGACTGCTAATCAGCAAATCCTTGTGTAATAAATGTTGCCATTTGGGTTTGATTTCACTTTAATGTTTGATACTGAAGAATGCTAATATACAAAGTTGCAATTATGACTAATAATGCACTATTTTAAGAGATCATGTCAATTTTGTAAGCACTGACTATCCTAATATTTGAATTTATGAACAATAATTTGGGCTATATATATATAATTTATAATTTTTTTTTTTTTTTTTTTTCCTTAACAGAAGAGGATGATGAAATTGATGTGGTGACTGTGGGGAAAAGGAAGTCTTATCATGGTCGTCAGCCAGTGACCATAACGGTGAGAGCCGACCCATCGGACACTGCAACAAAACTCTTCCACATATCTATCCACCAGCAGCAACATAACTATGCTGCACGCCTGCCCCCTGAGCCCAGTACTACCTCTCCGCAGGACTGTCCGTCTCCCACTGCAGAAGAGCCTGGAGAAGTCAGTTGTCCTTCAGTACAGCCCTGCAGCCCCTCTGCACCCGACTCCCCTACTGCTTCAGGAGGCTCAGACAGTGAAGATCTGGCCAAAAGGAAGAATCACAACTACATGGAGCGCAAAAGGAGGAATGACTTGCGATCGCGGTTCTTGGCACTTAGAGAAGAAGTGCCTGGGCTGGCCCATGCTTCCAAAACCCCCAAAGTAGTGGTTCTGAGCAAAGCTACAGAGTATTTGCAAAGTTTGGTTAGTGCTGAACAGCAGCTTGTAGCAGAGAAATTAAAACTTCGTACTCGCCACCAGCAGCTCATGAGGAGGATCTCCCAGTTGAAGAGCCGTTAAGAGGGACACTTGGCAGGATACTGCCTGGCATATTTGCACATTTGTGAAGCTATGTCTTGGGATTGCACAACTGAGACTTTCACTTCTGGGTTAGTGCTCCATAATGCACTACTGGAGAAGAGACTGGTGGTATCGGGTGAATCTATGTGGTTCCTCAGGTTCTACACCTGAATTCTATCCTCTTTCCACAAAGAATTTGGACTTTCTACATAGACTATTTTTCTTCATCTTTAAGGGACCTCAGGGGTACAACTGTAGCTCTTCTACAGGCTAACCCTTCATGCATGTCCGGTCACCTCGCAGGGGACTAACTCTATCTTGCCCAGTTAAAGTCCATTAAATCACCTTTTGTATTTGTTCTGTAATGCACTTTATGCACCTACTATTGCCAGATTATGGTCTACACATCTTCCTGCTCGCTTCTAGTTCAAATAAGTTTTCCGTAGTTGAATTTATGCTGCAGGATACCATGTAGTTGGTGTTCTTTGGCAAAAATTACAATGTGGTACCAGTCATAGTATGATATGACTGATCTTCTGCAGGGAAAATATAAGTAGACTTTGAGGACTGCCATATCATTGTGGAGGGTACATTTTGGGACTGTCTGGTGTGAACCACTCTATACCTCACTCTTGTCACTTTACACTCGTTTGTCTGTGACTTTTGTTTTGTACTTTTCTTTGAACTTGCTGCTGCCTGCTGAATTTTGTACTGAATGAGATTTATACTGTATTTTTGTACATCTTTTGCATAACTGATTTCTAAAATAAAACGTGGCAACCGAGGACAGGTGAATATTATGTTCATATGTAATGTTTTAAATGGTCAATTCTTTCCATTTCTACTGCTGCATAGGGCAGGGGGAAGCTTCAATCTTTACCTGTCAGTAAGGGTACATTCACATAGGGGGGGGGGGGGGCGGAGGGGGGATTAAGACTGGTATTTCAAATGCTGGGCTTAATAGGCTCCCTGACAGAGCATGATGCACCCTAATGCATGAAAAGGCGCATGCCTCTTCATGCATTAGATGCATTTCAGCCTGTGACTACTCAGAAATGCATGACCACTAGCATCTGGAGTAGATTTCTGGTATAATGGATGTTAATTTCTGGCATAAATTATGCATAAATGTGGTGGTATAGGGCGGTCTAAAAAAACACAAGTTTTGTGGAGCAGTGTAGAGGACAAAACTGCAAAATGTTTGCACAACCTAGCATTGTGCAAAAAATGTTGTTATGCCTAGTTCTTGATGTAACACTCTGGAAAAGACGTATAAACCATGTCCAGGGTTTTACCACAACCTCTTAAAACTATGTGCCAGATGTAGCCATGGAGCGAACATAGACTTTTTACTAAAACTGAGATCAAAGCTACAAATCTATGATCTCTATTTCAGCCGTTTTTTGGCACTTGTGCAGAACACAAGAGGGTATGCGGTTTGTGTAGCAGAAGTGCCAAAAGCAGACCAAACATTGCAGTTTAGGCTTCAGTTTTGGAAATAACCTATTATTTTGTCCAGTAGCAGTTTGGCAATCCAGACAGAACCCTGGGATGTAGTGTAAAACACTGAATGGGACCCTTCACTGACCTCTTTAAGGGTACATTCACACATAGCGGAAATGCAGTGCATTTTCCACTACATGGAAATTCTGCAGATTTTCTCATCACCTGACTGGTGGCACTTGGTAGCAGTTGCTGGGTGAGGGATGTGCCCTGTAGTGGGCACTCAGTATTCCAAGATGAGAGGTGCAACATTGCAGGAATCTGCTGCAGATCCACAGCTAAAACAGTCATAATCCGGACCAATGGTGGTTTTTGAAAGTTTTTGATGTGGATTTTGCCATGGAAAATCTGCAGCATTTCTGTTACGTGTGAACATACCCTTCTATGTAGTTCATGTGTTTTCTAGTTGCAAATTATTAAAGGTCAAAGAGCAAGGGTGCTATAAAATGAGCCTGGCAATTATTGGAAAAGCAAGAGTGCTAGAAGCAGCTGCCATTTCTCATATAATGGCAGCCTTAGGCTATGTCCATACAGAGCAAACTTGTAGCAGTAAAGTGGATGGGACTTTCAAAATCTGAATTTAAATTTAAATCGGCAGCATGTCAATTATAGCATACTGGAATCCAGTCTACTTGAAGGTGGTGAATTCTGCACCAGTTTTTGATGTGTATTTTATGCTGCAGTCATTCTGCAGCAAATCCATCCTGTCTGGACATAGCCTTAGTGTGCTCTCACATGGGCAGAATTCCAGAGGACGCAGCGCAGTTGTGGATTGTGTTTAACGGCGGAATGCGTTTTCTGTAGAGATGAGCGAGTATACTCGCTAAGGCACATTACTCGAGCGAGTAGTGCCTTAGCCGAGTATCTCCCTGCTCGTCTCAAGATTCGGGGGGAGAGTGGGGAGGAACGGAGGGGAGATCTCTCACCCCCGCTCCCCGCCGCAACTCACCGGTCACCCACGCCGGCCCCCGAATCTTTAGAGACGAGCGGGGAGATATTCGGCTAAGGCACTTACTCACTCGAGTAATGTGCCTTAGCGAGTATACGCGCTCATCTCTAGTTTTCTGGAACATTCTCAGACTCTTGCGGTTTTTTTTTGTTTTTTTTAACTTAGACTTCAATTGTGGAATTGCATCTTCTGTATGTTAGAAATCTGCAACAATTCTGCAAGATGTCCTTTAATTCTGCAGCAGAAGGCTTTTCCACAGTGGATTTTAGTCTTGCGGTTTTGAAGTACAGACTTGCAGATTTTAACAGATGTGGGATTGAAACCCCATAGGGATAACACTGATGCAGAAATGTCCAAGGGGACTAATTGTACTGTGTAAAGGCACCCTTAAAGGGTGCTGTAGCCACACTTTTCAAACAAATGAAAACTACTGTTGTGAATCTGGTCTAACAAGCTATTGTGTTTCAGTATTGAATTGATACTTTGATACAATCTGGTCTTTAATATACAAAATTGGTTCTTTGTATGGCTTATTAAATATTCATGCATTTGTGGATATTCCATCCATTCAAGCACTGTACAATGAAGGCTAATGGGATTTTATCTGGTGACAGAAGGCTCATATGCCATTATACAAATCACAAGCTGCTGTATGTTTGAACCTGAAAATGACCTAATGACCATTTCTATGTTTGTCAAAGATGCAGAGTACAAACACTAATAAAACCTTTTCAAATGCTTTCTTATGGCTACTTTAGTTTTTGATGGGTCACATTATTTTGATTCAGCTTCTTGTGACAGAAGGGCAAGGCCAACTTCACACGGGTGAGCATAATATGGGGCCTTTAATTCTGCCCCCATTTTGTGCTCGCCATCCATGTGAAATCCTAGCGGGTGCGAGGCGGTTTTATGTGCAAACCGCCTTGCATCACTTCGGGGATGCAGGGAACGGTCGCTGCAGCAGAGTTTCTCCCATTGTTTTCAATGGGAGACATTGCATGCACTTTGCACATGGTGCGATGCTGCCGACCACCCCATTGAAAACAAAGGGTGGGGCGATGAGAGAGTACAAACAAGATAAAGCAAGCTGCGATTTTATTTCCCGCATAGCATTGCTCAATGAGCGCCATGTACTAAAAAGTGAAAGCACCAAGTGTTCAGCTATGTGACCTGGCAATCACATGACTTGTGGGTGTTCCCTGGCACAGCAGAGCTGCAGGGTCCTAGCAAACCTTGATCAACTCTATTAGTGACTGATGTCACTACAGGGGGATGGATGCCCCAGCAACAGTGGAAAAAATTTAAATAAAGTGAGTGACTCTCAGAGATCTCATATAATGTAAAAAAAAAAAATGTTAAAGTTACATAAACTTAAGCATATTTCAAATATACTATATGAAATAATAGCGGTGACCTATCGTGCATACGTGCTAAAGCAGAGGGCCGAGGATTCAGCATTGCCTGCTAGGCAATGTATGCTTCGTCATGGGAAGAAGAGTATCCGGACGGCTTGAGCTGAGGTGACCTGGGGGACTGAAGGAGCCAGGAGATTATCGGTGAGGTGGAAATCTGGTAAGGAGACTGCCTGGGGAGGAATTGTGTAAGGCTGCTACGGGTGTGAATCCGCCAGCAGATCACGCTGTGTGAAGCTATGGAAAGCACAGCTGCGGCATCCACAAGCAGAGAATTATTGTGATTCTCCACTTGCGGGATCTCAATTGCAGCATGCCATGATTCTCCACGGTTAGCCTATCTCAGCACTCCCCCATCGTCCCCCATGGTGGAATATTGCTGGTAATCTGCAACGGCCGTAGACAGGAGGGGGCTTTAGTATTGATTTTAATTTTTTTTTATGGCAAAACCACTTTAAGTTGTTAATAAACATTCTGCTTGAATTGGCGGCTGGAGTTTTATCCCGATGTCTCAGTAGTACACATGTAGTCCCGTGCAATGTTGTCCACAGAAAAGCATTTGGGAAAGTTATGGGAAGCAGAATTATTCTGGCTATAGATGGGAGGCCCCTTTTTAGATTTGTCACTAATGCAACTGTCTTTCTAATCATTTGTGCTATACTGGTCATTTGAAAAGGAATTCATTGAAAACCCATTTCCAGATTTGTTATACCTATTCCTACCAGAAAAAAACATTCCTAAAATGAGTTGGTTATATGACATGAGAACTCATTTTCTTGCATCTTGCACACGTTCCTTGTTCATGTGGCTGGCTAGCATAGACCTGATGATTCAGTGATTACTTTTCCTATAGCATCTGAACAGTGTTCTTCCTAGGTCTTAATTCTGGACTGAGTGACCAATATGCTAACCATCCACAGATCAAAGCTAGCTGAGCGGGTGCAGTGTGTTCTAGATCTGGTTATAATGATGCATTTTCTTGTTAAAAGCATTAAAGGGGTTGTCCAATTTTAGTTTTTTTAATAAACCTAGATCCAAATCTGTGAAAACAATAAATAGCGGTACCTTCAACCCTGTGATCCAGTGGTGCAGCCCCAGTTTCCCTAGTCTGTTTTTGACACTGTCAGGCCGCTGCAGTAGTCAGGCGCCATCTCAGATGCTGAGAGCGATGATGCCGAAACTCCTATTTTTAACAGATTTGGATTGAGTTTTAAAAACAAATGGCACTCGGGCAACACCTTATTAATAACTATGGAAAGTTTCAGTAAAATCCTTCAAATGCAAATTGTCTGGTCACTTTCTTGAGCCTTATGTACATTGGGAGCCCAATATCCAGGAGGCTATATGTAGGCATGTACTATATGGTGGTATATTGTAGATGGAGCATGGTTTCTAAAGCAGTCTACTGCTGCAATGCTACAACTTATTTTTTTCTTACACTGATGGAGTACTGAGTCTTAAAAATTCTTCACTACAAAATGACATCTAGCTGATGCAAGTTACTACAATTGAAAAGATGTCAAAATGACCTATCATCTTATGGTTAAGATTTCACATCTTTGGGGCAGTTGTACTGGCTGTTCATGTGTCATATTAGAAGCTGTGACTCAAAGGTTGCCAGCCTTATAAGTGCCATGCTCTCTGAGCCTCTGGTATGGAATAAAGGGATAGAAACAAGTTTGCCAACTTTTCTTCCCTTCCCTATTTTTATTCTAGACTAATATACACACAGGGCGGACAAAAATATGGAAACGGGCGTATGAAAGGCATGCCTTAAATTACATAGGATTATAAATTTATATTTCAATAAGACATGTAGAGACCAATTTTAAGTGGAAGTAATATGATGTAGATGCAGCCAGGCAGAAGTAAACATCTGCCTGAGCAACAGGGTTTCATTGGTTAGGGGTTTAAGGCATTCGGCTGCTGTTACCAGCTGGCTGCTAAAACCACCCAGAGCAGGGCAAAAGGTGAAGTATACACAAATTTGGTGGGAAAGCTTTCAGCCAAACAGGGGTCAAAAGGGCAACTTGGTGATAATTCTTAAAATCCCATGCATTTCATATAGTGTTTCCATAGTTTTGTCCACCCTCAGTATGTGTATATTTAAGAATTTGCCCATATCTTTGGAGCATTTCCTATTGGTTATAGCCCAATGTGGAATGCCGTGTTATTGAAACCACAATGCATGGCATTCCACATTGCAGTTATAGGAGCTCCCAGAATGCAGCAACAACAATGAATCTATTTGCATGAGATTTCTATTGCAGTTGTTGTGAATGTACCTGGTTTACCATAACCATTTCCTTTTATTGCTATTTTTATTTTGACTGCACAATCAGTGTTGTACAATATTACAGACAAAAGTGGTGGTTGACTTTTCCCCAAGGATGATAAAAGCAGAACACTAGCAAATACAGGGTATCTCAAAAGGCATTGAATGATTGTCATCTCAAGCATAATGTGTTGAGATCGTCTTTATTAGGTGAACGAAGAACGTGTCATTGCATTCGTTTTCAATCAACGCTACCCAACCAGACCTCCCATTACCCAAAGTGCGGTGGACAAACCTCTTGCCAAATTCTGAGAAACAGGCTCAGTTGACAATAAGCCGAAAGATGCATGCCCAAAAACCGCTATGGATGTAGCAACATCGATAATGTTCTGACTTCATGCAGCAAGAGCCAACAACTTGTCATCTGTCTCAAGAATGTGGGGTTAGCCATGCATCCATACAGCAAATTTTGTCTATGTGTAGATGGCATCCTTACAGAGGATGACCCAGACCATTGGATAGAATTTGCAGAATATGTGACACAGCAACTGCAGATAGAATCTAGTTTTACCCATCAGGTGCTGTTTAGTGATTAGGCAGATTTATGAAGAAGTTTGGCTACTGCAGTGTGGGTAATGGGAGGTCTGTTTGGGTGGTATTGATTGAAATCTGCTGTGATGGCACGTGCGGTATTGACCTGACATAAGGACGATCTCAACATGTTTTGCTAGAGATAAGGCCAGTACTGTTGTATCTTGTCTCCTCCAGAAGAATGGGTGGAGACAAGCTGCACGCCCACAACTTGATTGGCTGGGCCAGAGAATTATGCCTTTGTCATAATTCCACTGGCGACCACCTTCCCTTCCAGCTTTGGTGGTGTAACTTCCTCCACCGCCGCCTCCTCATCCATTGCATTCCCCCGCTCTCAATATCCCTGGCCGGCAACACCTCAAGCCGGCACCACTGTGGGCTCGTAGGGCCGCAGTGATACTTCCCATGGCCACCTTCCCTGCCGGTGTCGGCACTATAATTCTCCAACCCCCCACTCCGCTGCATTCTCCCGCTGTCACTGCCCCTGGTGCTCTGCCTTCTCTTGTCCCTCCGGTGAAGTCGGTCACCCACTGTCGGTCTCCTCGCCGGCGTCGCATAATGCTTTCAATATGTGATGGTACCGAGGAGACTGACAGCGCAAAAGCTGGAAAGAGGACGTGAGAGCAGCGGAGTGTCACTGCCTGCCGGCGCTCTGCCTTCTTCTCCCTTACCTACTCCGGCGCATTCTAGTAAAGAAGCCGGTAAGGGCACAAGGGAGAGCGGCCGTGGGGTCAGTGGCACGAGGCAGGAGGGGACATAATGGAAACCCATTCCCTGGCCCAGCCAATCAAGTTGTGGGCATTGCTTGATGGTAGACTGGAGATGCTGTTTGTTATTTTATGTTCTGGGTATGTGGGAATTTAGGTTAGGTGCTATTATCCTGAATCTTAGGCTATTAGGTTATTATACCACCCCCTTACACCACTTATTTATTTTTAGTGATTTTTCTATAAAGGCTTAGGTAGTTTGCCTTAGTGCCTTAGCCGATATACGTCAGTGGTTCTTGATGAAGGCATGATGATATGACTGAAACGCGTTGAACCTGTACCGTGACAATCCTAATGTCCATCCATTGTGAAAATAGGGTTAAAAAATCATCTTGAATTTAGAATTGATATTTTTAGGGAACGTTTTTGTCTATTGGAATCATTCGTTTAATATCCCTCTATGTCATTAGCCTTTGGCAAGGGATGGTTTCTTTACTAACGTTTGATGACTCCTATTGTAAGCACCTACTCCGCAGTAGTGTTTGTATGTTTGTGTTTAGGCCTAGGGCTGTTTTTTTTTTAACCAATTTCAATAAAGGGTATATTTTAGGAAGGAAGTATCCATCCAGTGAAGTACTTCTAGATTATCTTGGAATTTTCTGCTACAGTGAATGCCATTGAAAAAATTAGAGTTAAATGGAAGATGATGATGTTTAAAAGGGCTGCCACGTTGGTGACATCGCCAACAAGTTTGCCCCTTCCCCCTGCAGTATGCATGCAAAATTGGATTACTATCTGGCAAAGAATGTTTATTTTATATGGGTGTTTCCAGGCTTTTGAAGCACCTTGTATATTGTAAATCTTGAGTAGTGTATAAACACAAGATACAGATGAAATGCTTACATTTATAAAAGCCAATTTCTGCAGGTTGGGATCTGAACGTGTGCAATGCAATCATACATGATCTAATAAATCGTCCATGCTGCAGCAACTCTGCAAATCGAACTGCCTGTATTTTTTCCCTCTTAAAATGGGATTTTTAGATACGGGAATGTTTACATAAACTGGGACTTTGCAGATTTGCTTATATCTGCTCGTTGCTACATCAAAGTGTTAATCACAGTTACATAAAAATGGAGGCTGCAGCAACATCACAGTGAGAAACCCTAAGGATGCTGGCCATTTAATGTGCAGACTTTTGTGTGCGCTGAATGGTTTGTCTCCTTTGTCTTTGTTCTGCACTGTCTGCTTTCAGCATCAGACACAATCTGCTTACACACCCAGTGTAATTCCAATAGCAACCTATCATGTCATTTTCTTTATAAATGCAGTCCTCTTCCTTGTTCCTATGGAAACTGTTGCTGTGGCTTGTCAGAATTGCCCACGGTTGCTATTGGGCAACCACTGATTCTGTTTCTATGGAATCCTCATTATCATGTTGTTGCTATAGGACCACGTGCTGCTGGTACAGAACTAGTCGCCAATCTACCACAAGCTCAGTATCCATCTGTGTGGGTGAATTAGTGGTTATCCCAGTATGTTCATGTGAAGGGATTTGGTAAGAGCAAATAGATTTGCTACATAAAGCCTGAGAAAAATAATATAAGTAGTTTAATGTTTCAGCATGTTTTTCTATGACTGTTTGTCCTTGCATATAGTATATCCATATACAGAGCATGGATTAAAGGGCTTCTCCATGGAAATACTACTGATGACCTATCATCAGGGTAGGTCATCAATAGTTGATCGTCTGGGGTCTGTCACTCGGGACCCCAACTGATCAGCTGTCCGGGCGCAAGCTGTCAGCACCGCAATAAAACAGAGGTGGGAGTGGAAGTCTCCGCGCCGACCTCTCATGTAGTGGCCAGCGCTTGTAACTGCAGGCACGGCTCTCATTTAAATCAATGGGAGCCGTGCCTGCAGTTACAAGCGCTGGCCACTACAAGTGAGATCAGTGCTGAGACTTTAGCTCCAAATACACAGAGGTCGGAGTGGAAGCTTCCGTGCCAACCTCCGTATAGTGGCCGGCGCTTGTAACTGCAGGCACAGCTCTCATTGATTGCAGGGACGAAGATTTAATGCGGACCTGAATTAACCCTTTGCAATCCAATTTTGGATTCAGGGTTTCCTAGGGGCTCTCTCTTTCTGCCATTGTACAGTGGCGCCATCTGCTGGCTAGAGCCCGTACTGCGGTATGGGACATGCTGGAGAGGCCCCTGACAACAGAGTGGCCAGTAATGTACAGTAAGAATACCCTGCCGGATGTCTTCTGACATCGGAGGCGTACAGCCTTCAATCAGAATGTCTTCAGACGTCAGACAGTGGATTGGAAAGGGTTAAGTGTACAATGGGCACACATTTACTCACAACGATTATCGCTCAAAATATGGCTTTTGAGTGATAATTGTTGCGTGTAAAAGAGCCTTAAGTCTCCATATATAGAGAACCCTAAAGCCATACAACCACTGCATGCAGTTGCAGGCAGTCAGAATGTAAATAAAATATAATTGACTGAGGGGAAGCATGTATACTGCCATTTAACTTATTTCTGGTACTTAGACTACCATTCTTCTAATCGCTGGGGATCCCAGTGGTCAACCCCCAGCTGATCATGCATTTATCACCTAACCTGCGGATTATTGGGAACACCACAGTGGCATAGCTAGTGGCTCATGGGCCCTGGTGCAAAAGTTCAATTCGGGCCCCACCAGCATTATTCTTCATGGTTGTTGGCTGTGGTGCATTGCTGCATCTCTGAGGTAGTGCATCAATGCAAAACTAGCAACCAGAAACTGTCCTGTTTTAAAAAAAAAAATAGGGATACAAGCCTTAAAATACATGCATTTCTTCACCCCCCCCCCCTCCTAAAAAATTGTTAGGCTCCCCTCTGTGCCCCCACAAACTGTTAGTAGCAGCTCCCCCCATGCTACAACTGCGGTGAACCCAGCAGCAGCACAAACATCTTCACTGATACTCTTCCCTGAGCAGTGCCAGCCCGCCTCCTCTCCCAATTCCTCAGAGTGTCTGCGAGCCAGAGGGAAACAGAAATGGTATAGCAGCCAAGCTGTCATTGCTTAAGCAGGAGCGTTGTGAAAGACGTTTGTGCTGTTGCTGAGCTGGCCATATCAGTACAAAAATCCATGTAATTTCCACGTAAAAAATTGCATTGGTGCGAATACGCAGCAAAGTTTGCCCTTTCTATTCAAAAGGTGAAATCCGCTGCAGATCCACACTAAATTGGCATCAATATCCGCATCTTATTAATAGTTTGGCCAATTTCACATTTGATCTTATTTTGCAATTTTTCTTTCGCCTTTTTGCAGTGGATAAACTATAATACGCAGCTGCTGCATTAATAATCTCATATATTAAAATTGGTAATTTGTTTTGAAAAATTACATTGTACTTAATGAAATGCAGATGCAGAAAACAAATACAGAGCATTGTTCACAAAATTACCAGAACAGCCGTGTTTTCAACAAATGTGAAATCTTATATTGTCGACTTTGAGAATGTAGAACTGCATCAGATGGCTAATAAAAGAGTCAAGGGGAAAAAAAAAAGATACAAAAAATACACTATGTTGACAAAAGTATTGAAACACCCATAGAAGGTGATGACATTTGAGTTTATTCACATTTTTCAATATGGTGTTGGGCTGGCTTTAGCTTCAATGACTGCAGTAACCCCTCTAAGGTGCTCATTCACCAAATTCTGATAGATGTGTGAAGGAATATGCTTCCATTCCTCAAGGAGAGCTTCACATAGTGATGTGGGGCATGATGGGTGTACATTAATACAGAGCTCTAGTTCGTCTCAAAGACGCTCGATGGGACTGAGATCCGGACTTTTGGCCGGCCAATGAAGTTTTCAAATCTTCTGTTCCTCAAACCAAGCCTCAACACTGCGTGCTGGATGACATGGCGCTCGGTCATGTTGGTAGAGGCAAAGAGGTGTACCAATATACTGCCACATTATCCAGAATGACTTTGTACCCATTGGCGTTGAGGGTGGACTTCACCATAAGAATGGCCCTAGTCCTTCCCAGCAGCAACAACCTCATCATGACAAAACCTCCTCCAAACTTCACTGTTGGGACAATGCAGTAATGTAGAAACCACTTTACAGGCAACCGCCACATAGCCATTCCACTCTTGCTTCCACTTATTTACAGTCTAAGAACGACGCTCCAAGCCCCATCGCAGGCGCCTCTGGGCATTCACTGCTGTGATGTTGGGCTTGTGTGCAGCCGCTCGCCCATGGTAACTCTGCATGCAGTTCCCTGTGACTGGTTCTGGGGCTAATGGATGTTCTAATGTCCTGTGAGACCGTCTGATGAGTGTTTAGCTGTACGATTGTATGATCCTTCACAGCTCATACAAGGGTTCGTTGTCCACGTTCTGACAGTTTACGAGGCCCCCCAGAACATGGATGCACCGCACACGCCAGATGGTTTCCATTTCTGAATAACATTGCCAACAGTGGACTCTAGAAGGTCTAAAAGCATTGCAATGTCCTATACTGATTGGTTGCCCAGGTGACGTACCACCATCAGACCCCATAGGAAGTTTGCCAACTCCACACCTCGTGGCAACCTGTTGGTCTCTGTGCTGGGATAAACCTGTGTGATACCCTCCTTTATATCTACTGCTCACCCATCCAATCGGCACATAACCTTCACCTGACAGTGCAGGACTGTTGAGGACCCCAATAATTGTACATATCCCCTTCACCTGACAGCGCAGGACTGCTGGGGGGCCAATACTTGTGCATATCCCCTTCACTTGACGGCACAGGACTACTGCAGGGGTCCAATACTTGTACATATCCCCTTCACCTGACAGCGCAGGACTGCTGGGGGGCCAATACTTGTACACATCCCCTTCACCTGACAGCGCAGGACTGCTGGTGGCCCAATACGTGTACATATCCCCTTCACCTGACAGCGCAGGACTGCTGGTGGCCCAATACTTGTACATATCCCCTTTACCTGACAGCGCAGGACTGCTGGGGGGCCCAATATGTGTACATATCCCCTTCACCTGACAGCGCAGGACTGCTGGGGGGCCAATACTTGTGTCAACATGGTGTAAATAAAAAAGATGAATCAGGCAGTGTAGTACAGCTTAGGCCACTCTCACACACCGCTTATTAATGCAATTAATGTGGCGTCCCGAGTGCCACGCTAACCGCGGTACAAAGCTCCCATTGATTTTAATGGGGCTTTTCAATCCTGCGCTCGATTTTCGAGCGCTGTCTGTTCTATTCCTCAGCGTTTTCACGTTTTTTAACGCACTCCATCACAGTGATGGGGTGCGTTAAAAAGCGCTGTCAAACGCTGTGACATGCATGCAAAAACGCCGCTTGAAATCGTGGTAAAGTGCTTCGATTCTGAGTGGCGTTTAACTGAACACGTGTGAGAGTGGCCTTAGGCTTGCTTTACATTAGCGTCGGAGGCTCCATCCAGAGCCCTTTCCTGCTGATTTCTGCAAAATTTACAGACAGGGCAGCGCTAAACGTGCCGGATTGCGTGGAACCCATTATAGATACTTTTTTTTGCCAGAAAGAAAAGACTGAAGTGCACAATTTTCTGTTTAAAAAACAGATGGAATGGCGCTTTCATATATATTTTTTAAGTTAAATTGTACTCAATAAACAAACAGAAACTATTTTATTGCCATCAGTTTGGGCTTCCATTTAATGCATCTGTTGAATTACACTGCTCACTTGTAATTGTAAACTTGAGCTAAAAAAATTAGAAAAAAAAATAGGGATTCTTTGTAAAATTATCACAATTGAAGAAACTGATGCAAACTGAACCGAAATATCCTATTCTTTTAAAAGGATCCTTCAAAATACCAAATCTGTTCCTGTCAGTCAGACTTGGCAGCACAGAACTATGCAGGCTGCGGTGAGAACACGAGGCAGCTGGAGGCAGCTCCCTGGTCTATAATGTAACACCTATGTGCACTCTACGAGAGCCTCTACTGCCTCAGCGCCCTGTTAGGCCTCGTCGCTAAGGGAAGCTGGTTGTTAGGGGCGGGGCCAGCTTTTTCCTGCTCCTAGCGGTGACGACGGGAAGATGGCGGCGTCCAGTGTCGGGCGCTCTCTACCGCTCGTAGTCATTCTAGGGGCCACTGGAACTGGCAAATCCAAGTTGGCTATTCAGCTGGGCCGAAGGTTCGGAGGGGAGGTGATCAGCGCGGACTCC
Source organism: Eleutherodactylus coqui (assembly GCF_035609145.1). NCBI lineage: Eukaryota > Metazoa > Chordata > Amphibia > Anura > Eleutherodactylidae > Eleutherodactylus > Eleutherodactylus coqui. The sequence continues at coordinate 298,056,803 of NC_089837.1, forward strand.
ATGCAGGTGACCGGACGTGTAATGTAGTGAAGCAGATATATAACCGGGCATGCGAGCAGCAGTCAGTGGTGGCTTCTCTCGCACTTCTTTCCAGCAGTTTGTAATTCTAGTGTTTTAATATATTCCAGTGTTTTGGGACTTTTTTTGTAATATTTTGCCCATTAGTTTTTCTTTTCTGGTGTTTTTAACTTTCTAGTAGTGTTTGTGGGATAAACTCCAGCCTTACACCTGTACCGTGTGATATCGCGGCTGTGTACCGTGTGATATCGCGGCTGTGTACCGTGTGATATCGCGGCTGTGTACCGTGTGATATCACTGCGTTTTCTTGCAGTGATATCACGGCTTTGTAGCGCTCTTTTGCCAGGATTTTCCGGAGGGGGGTTGGATGGCTTGAAATATAAGCCCTACCCTGAAAATAAGGCCCGGCTGCTTTAAAAAAAACTTAATACAATACATTACTTAAAGGGGTTGTCCCGCGGCAGCAAGTGGGGTTATACACTTCTGTATGGCCATATTAATGCACTTTGTAATATACATCGTGCATGAAATATGTGCCATACAGAAGTTATTCACTTACCTTCCCTGCGCTGGCGTCCCCGTCTCCATGGCTCCGTCTAATCGCCCGATTAGACGCGCTTGCGCAGAAGGGTCTTCTCCCTTCTAGTCGGTCCGGGCACGAGCGGCGTTCTGGCTCCGCCCCTTCTATGCATCATCACGTAGCTCCGCCCCATCACGTGTGCCGATTCCAGCCAATCAGGAGGCTGGAATCGGCAATGGACCGCACAGAGCCCACGGTGCACCATGGGAGAAGACCCGCGGTGCATTGTGGGTGAAGATCCCGGCGGCCATCTTGGAGGAAAAGAAGGAAGAAGTTGGAAGAAGAAGGATTCGGGTAAGTAAAATTATTTTTTTAATTTCAACACATCCCTTGGGTTTGTCCTGCGCTGGCCTATGCAAAAAAAAACCCCGTTTCGGCGCGGGACAACCCCTTTAACAGGCGCTTCTCCTCTGGCAGTTCCGCTGCACATGGTTGTAGTCTTCAGCCACCACTTCTTGGTCAGGGGGTTCAAAAAAACCCACCTCCAGGAAGCACTGGCTCTGATTGGCTGAGCCATGGTGCTCGAGAACCAATCAGTGCCCGATCTCTCTCTCACCCATGTGTCGGTAGCCTTAGAACATGCTGTGCAGTGAGATGATGTCCCTGGCCCACAAGGCTTCAAAAACCAAAATGTAGACTTTTCATTAATTTGTTATAGACTAATGCTTTCCCACTGTGTGACGTACTATTGTGTCACCACAGGAAAGTAGTTGACACCAGCTGCTATAAGCCACCTTCACACGTAGCGTAATCACTGCGGGCTGGTGGCAGCCGAAAACCTGCAGCAAATACCCTCAAATGTACAAATCCCCAAAACTTTATCATACAGACATGCTGTGGATTCGTTGCTAAAAGTTTTCAACGTTTGGAAGGTTCCTGCCTGACTCCAAGATCGGCAGTCGGAAGATCTCGGGATCAACTACCCTTCTAGTTATTTAATGTCTATATCCTGTAATATCATAGCGCTCTAGAAAGGCATCTAGTCTAGAGATGAGCTAACTTACTCGGTTCAGGTGTTTTTGGACCGGAGCACCGCTTTTTCCGAGTAACTGACTACTCGGACAAAAAGATTCGGCGGTGCGCAGGGGGTTGCAGAGGGGAGTAGGGGGGGGGAGAGCTCCCCCCTGTTCCCCACTGCTACCCCCCCCCCCCCCCCCGCTCCACCACAAATCCCCCCGAATCTTTTCTGCATGCGCAGAAGAGCTGTAGCGGGGAGCACACTGAAGCGGCTCGTGCTGTAAGGAGAAGAACGGACTGCGCAAGCGCGTCTAAAAAAGCAAGCTGCCAGCGAATTTAGACGGAACCATGGAGACGAGGACGCTAGCAACGGAGCAGGTAAGTGAATAACTTCTGTATGTCTCATAATTAATGCATGATGTACATTACAAAGTGCATTAATATGGCCATACAGAAGTGTATAACCCCACTTGATTTCGCGAGACAACCCCTTTAACCCTTTCCAATCTAATTTGTATCCTGGTTTTCCTAGGGGGCTTACTCTTTTTCTGCCATTATACAACGGCGCTATCTGCTGGCTAAAGCCTGTACTGTATGAGGTGACACGTTGGATAGTCTCTGACAGCAGAGACGCTGGCAATATACAGTAAGAGAACCCCGACGGACGTCTTCCAACATCGGAGCTGTACAGCCTTAAATCATAATGTCTTCAGACATCAGACAGTGGATTGAAAAGGGTTAATTAGGCCGTTTCACATGGCTGAGATTCTCACACGAGACTTGTGCGTTGAAAGATGCACAAATATGAACCCCACTCTTTTGAATGGGGTCATACTCATGTAATGTGAGTAATTGTCACTTTCTCATACTACACTTCCAACGGTTCCAAATATTACGCCAGTGGCAATATTTGCTATTATTTTCTTGTTTCTTAGCTTAATCTAAACCCCATACCTCACCAACTTTTATTGGATTCTGCCCCTTTTCGCTATACACCTCTAAACGCCTCTAGTTTAATTCTGATCACTATAATCCTGACAACTTTTCCTTAGGATAGGTCATCAATATCAGGTCAGTGACGGTCCCGCACCCCTGCCGACCAGCTGTGTACATTATATGATGGCTTGGCATAGTACTGCAGGCTTGCTTCCATTCACTTGATGATGGGTAGGTCATCAATATTATAATCTTTTGTTGGTCTCTGTCTTCACATGGTCACATTGCTTGCGCAAACATGAGGAGGAGAAACGCGCACAGTTTGTATATGTCTGACAAGAGAATTCTTTTTCAGCCTTCTATGGTCCCTGCAATATTTGTGCCAAAGTAAGCAACTTTTACCTTTTACTTACACTAAAAAGTGGATTTTAAAGGGGATGAGGCTTCCTAAGGAGCAAGGCCATGTAGCTAATCCATTTAGCACTCTGCATATAGACTCGTTATGAGAAGGATATGTCTTTAACAATGTACAGTATAGATAGCAATTATTGGAACCGTGGATACTTTATAAAAACAGTAGCTCAAACATTCATGTAATTCGCTGACAAATGTGGAGCACCGATGATGATCTGGGCCGCAATATAGTGATCAGTTCTTTGGCTTACTAGCATTTAATCCTTAAAGGGGTTTTGTCATTAATAAAAAAAAAATAATAAATCTATACTCGCCTATTCTTCCCCAGGCAGACTCCTTTCCATGGCTTCTCATCGCTGATCTTTTCCAGTCCCCCGGGTCAGCTCCTCACAAGCCTGTCAGCTTGTTATGAAGCATGAATTCCTTGCATTCTTCTTCCTGAAGGTCAGTGAAGGTTGCGTCCCTGTGACATAGCGTTCACTGGCTAGGAAGAAATGCTGATCTATTGCAGAGACAGCATGCATGACCAGTCTCTGCAATAGTTCGGCACTCCCTGCCAGACTGTGACTTAGTGACGTAGCGTATAATGACTGGCAAGAAGAGAGACTGTATGTGAATGTACGTAACGTCAGCGGAAGCAGAAGAATCAGCCAGCTGGAGGTGAGATGACCCACCACACACACACACACACACACACACACACACACTCCCGGGACTACAGGAGAAGATCAGCAGGATGAAGATCTGGTAAGTAGACTGACTGGGGAGGAATAGGTGAGCATAGAATTGGTTTTTTGTTTTTTTTTAATGACAGAACCCCTTCAAGGACACGGCCTATTTTGGTCATAAGGATACGACACTTTCTTATGGATTTTCATCTCCACTTTTCAAAAGATATAGCTTTTTCAAATTTTTCTGTCAACCTTGCTATATAAGGGCTTGTTCCTTTGTGTGGTAAACTGTAATTTTTATTTGTACCATTTTTTGTTTTATTGTAAAACTAAACTTTTTGAAGGACAAGGAGAGAAAACGCATCAATTCTGCCATTTTTTTTACAGTATTAATCATGCAGCATAAATGACATGATACACGTTTTTCTGTGGGTTGGCGCAGTTTGGACGAGGCCACATTTTTTGTTTTTTTACTTTCGCACAATAAAACCCCCTTTAAAAAAAATATAGTTTTTTGTATTTGCCTTCAGAGACCCATAACTTTTTTTCAATGGATAGTTTTTTGAGGGCTTGTTTTTTGCGTGCCGAGCTTTAGTTCATATTGGTGCCCTTTTGGGTTACATATGGCTTTTCTGATCACTTTTATTGTGTTTTTTTTGAGAGGCAGAATGAGCAAAATAGGAATTCTGCCTTTTGTTTTTTTTAAATAGTTTTTACCGTGTCGGATAAATAGTGTGTTCAACTGCTCAATTTATTGTGCAGGTAATTACGGATACAATGATACCAAATATGTGGGATTTTAAAAAAATGTTATTTGTACAAAAGAAAAAAATGCGCAAAAGGTTTTTTTTTATTTTTTGTGTTGTGTTTTTGTTTTGTTTTTAAATACTATTTTTTTTTTTCTACTATCCTTTTAAGGGGCTGGAACCAGAAGAACTCTGATCACTATGACAATGTATTATCGCTTACAATAGCGATCATAGGCCATTACAGGGCCAGATGCCAGTGCTTAGCAGTCATGGCTGCCAATCAGCCCTCTGTGATTACATAGTGGAGGGCTGATGACGTTGCAGAGGAAGGGTGCTCCCTCTGTGAACTCTTTACATGCCGCAATTTACATTGATCAAAGCATGTAAGGGTTTAACGGCAGGGAATCAGTGTTCTCGACAATCCAGCTGCTGCAGTGGGAGGTCGGCTATCCGTCACAGCTGGCTCGCGCTCCGGGTTCGCACAGGCTCACTTCTGAGCCCGTGCCATCCACAGGAAGTAAGTTTACATTCTGTTGCGTTAAGTTTACTTCCTGCCAGGATGGTAGTTGTGTCCTGTGGCAATTAAGGGGGTTAAATAATCATAATGGGCAAAGAAAAACATGGAATTGTGCGAACTTCAAACGTAAGCCCATTTTAGAGGGCTTTTACAGGCCAACCTTTGTAGTTCTGTTACAGGTTATTAGGCAGGTTTTGGGAACAGCTGTGGGTAAGGATTGGTTATTGCAATGGTAAACCGGCCTTGAGCATGTGTGGCATGATGTATAATGATGAGGTCTTTCTTCTAGGTATACCAGGGTTTGGATATTATCACTAATAAGGTGACGGCTGAGGAACAGCAACTGTGCAAGCATCACATGATCAACTGTGTGGATCCACTGGTCACTAACTTTACAGTAGTTGACTTCAGAAATAAAGCCGTGGCTCTTATATCCTTTCTTCTTGTGGCAAGCATGACAGTATACTTGTAGCCCTCTAATAGTTTATACTCCTTAATTATCTACATTGAAGATATATTTTCAAGAGAGAAAATTCCAATTGTGGTTGGAGGGACAAATTACTACATTGAGTCGCTCTTATGGAAAGTTCTAGTTAGCACGGTAGGTATACCATATCCTTTTTCCTAATTGTCGAAAGTTTCCGTCCCTTATTAATTGCCCTATTATTCACTGGTTTGGTTTATAAACTACAGGGCTCTCCACCCAGAGATCAAGTCCTAACTGACAGGAAAGCCGAATTGGAGAAATTAGATTGTGTTGATCTGCATGAACGCTTGAAGAATGTGGACCCAGAGATGGCAGCCCAGTTGCATCCAAATGATAGACGTAAAGTGGCAAGGTGGGCAATGTGTTCTGTTAATTTGGCAGAAAATCTCAACTTCTACTTGGTTTGTGTATTAAAAGACTATTGCCATCTGATCAAGTGATGAGAAAGCACTAGGATATAATTGATCAACGAGAATGAAAAGGGTGAACCCCAGCCCACAACGATCACTTTGGATGGGAACTCTAACTGTACTTGGCAAATTCCAGATTATCAAATGTCCTGGGTTATATCAGACATAGGACAAATACACATGGGCGGCAATTCCGTGACGGGATTTGACACAGAATTTCCGCCGTTGCACACTGCCATAGGATTGCATTAGATAATGCAATCCTATGCAGACAGCTGCGATTTGACTGCGTGAAAACTCGTGTGGTAAGCAAATCGGGGCATGTCCTATTACTGTGCGAGGCTCGCACAGAAACGTTACTAGTGACGCGCCGGCTCTGGTCTGCCACTGTTCGAGAGCCAGCGCAGAGCGAGATGCTGGGAGGAGGTGAGCCCCGGGTCACCGCAGGGGCACGACTCGCATCCCACTGCGAGAATTCTCGCAGTGGGATCCGACCTGGATGTCTGCAGGAGGCCATAAAAGTAGTTGTGGTAGAAAACCCTTAAGAAAATATATAAACACTAATATAAAATGTGCTTCTCTTACTTTATTTTTAACTTGGGGAAAGTCTCATAATAGTTTTACTGCCACGTTCTGTGCTCCTCTTATTCTGACAACACATTACCTCAGTGTTCTATGGTTCTAGATGCTGTACTTCTGGGACCTCATCATCTCTTTTCTATTAGCTTTATTGGGCCAATATATGCATATGTAGATTGCATAGCTCACCCTTCTGCAAATGCTGTTTCTGAATGACTGTCACGAAATCATAGAATGGTAGAGTTGGAAGGGAACTCCAGGGTCATCGGGTCCACTAAATCATCCCAGGCTCAGTGCAGGGTTCACTAAATCATCCCAGACAGATGTCTGTCCAGCCTTTGTTTGAACACTTTCATTGAAGAACTCACCACCTCCCGTGGTAACCTGTTCCACTCATTGATCACCCTCACGGTCAGAAAGTTTTATTTCTAATATCTGTGGGACTCATACAATCTTGCCACATTCGCTGACGTTGTGTCCATAAGGTCTTTTCCTGTCTGCACCGTGTATGCTGACATCTGACCTGAACGCTCATTCCATAGGCCGGACCACAAACGCCAGCAGATCATGAGCATCTGCAAGCGGCACTTGTGTATGTTCTCTCTGTGCAAACGCCTATTGCTTCCGCCTGGTGATCTGAAGGGCACAAAAGTGACATTGGGGGAAGCAAGAGCAGTAAACAAGCACGACACCCGGTGGCAGCAGCAAGCTGATGGAAGTTGCAACGGGGATATTTTTTAGGCTGAATATTCATGAGAGGGCACCTAATTGAAAATATCCCCTGAAAACCCCTTTAAGTCCACAGCCTAATTTGATAATTAAGGATACAACGATTTTTGGGGGAGATTTTCATCTCTCCTTTTCAAAACACATAACTTTTTTTATTTATCTGTCAACACAGCCATGAGACCTTGTTAGTTGTGTGGCGAGCTATAGTTTTTCGTGTGCATATAATGTGTAACTTAGTTTTTTTTTGGAGATAACAGCCTGCCGTCTAGTAACACATAAAACTGTTTGCTTTGAGCCAGCAGCGGGAGCACACGCTGAATCCAGAGCTCCTGGCAGCATCATCACGCCGGCGGCTTTCTCGCTCGTCCAAGGGCCCCCACGGAGCCGAAAACACCACCGCTGACACCTCCGGCCCTAGACCAACAAAAAGAGACCTTCCGCGGGTCTCTAGCCGGAACCGCGATTTTGCGGCCTACACTTCCGGCCGCATCCCCGGACTAAATTTCTGGACGCGGCCGACCGGAAGTGAGGGCCGGCCGCGGAAGACAGCACCAAACCCCTGCTAGAGAGCAGCAGGACCGGGGGAACAGCTGCAGAGACCCAGAACACGTCGGGGAACGGGCAGAAGAGGCAGGAGAGAAGGCGGCAGACTCCTAAAAGTAAGTGCTGCCCAGTGCAGACCCCTGGAAGCCTGCACCAATCCTGTGCTGGGGAGCAGAGAGATAAAGTGAGCCCTGTAGCTCAAGCAAACAGAGGAGATACCCCAGGAGTCTGCCCCCAGAACCCCCCCCCCCTTCTCTGAAGTGAAGCAGCCTGCAAGAGGCCCAGAGCCAGCACAGCATAAAGTCTGCCTGCACACCTCCCCTGCAGCCCCAGACCTGCAGCACCAGCCACTCATAAAATCTGCACCCTGAACCTGCAGAAGCTAACCACACAACAACTGCTATAAAAGGCATCCTACAAACGGCCACAAACGCAAGCATATATTTAAGAATATTCACAAAAGACTTCCGCTGACCTGCAACCCCCCCACAGGAAAAGGGTCATACGCAGTTAGTGGAATGACTACGGCCTACCCATGAGCTGCGCTCTGACCCCGTCCCTCTCTTCAGAACAGAAGCAACTTTTAACACCAAACTAGAAGACCTCACAATCTGAAACATCTATAATGTCCAGGAGGACCAACAGACAAAGCAAGGGCCAGCCTACAACATCACAGTGTACATTACCAGAACTGTTCTCGGGCAACCAATATACCCCATTAACGCAGATGGAGCAATCACCCCACAACTCCGAAAACGGAGACATCCCAAGCACCGGCCAGAACATCGACCCACCAAGTATGCACCAAGCTTCTGATCTCTCCTCCTCAGACTCGAAGCTCCTTACACACATCAAGAAACTGTTCCGAGAGGAGCTACAGGCAGCGGTGCACGACATATCCAGACAAATTAACGATCTAGGCCAGCGAACCAACGATCTTGAACACAAAACGGACGACATCATAGACGCGCTGGACCATGAAAGAGCGAGATGGGATGACTGTGCTGAAAGAGTAGAAGCGCTTGAACTAAAATGTGAGGACCTCGAAAACCGGAGTAGGAGAGCTAACATACGCATCCGAGGCCTTCCAGAGTCTATCATCAACCTGAAAGAGGCCGCTACGAATCTGTTCTCCGCTCTCCTCCCCCAAGTAGCGCAGGAATCCCTACGGATAGACAGAATACATCGTGCCCTCTCAAGACCGACCAATACTGACTTACCAAGAGATACTATCCTGAAGCTCCATTACTCAGAGATGAGAGATCAACTCCTAACGGCTGCACGCAACCTAGACTCGCTGCCGGGGGTCCCCACCTCAGTCCAAATGTTTGCAGACATTGCTCCGTCCACTCTTGCAAAAAGAAGAGCTTTGAGGCCCATAACCCTAGCCCTGCAGCAAGCGAATATAAGATACCGCTGGAACTTTCCATTTGCCTTGTTGGTCCGCATCAACCAAAGGTCGTACTCAATAAGAAACTTGGAAGAAGGAAAACGCATCTTAGAGGAGGAACACATCCCCTATGTGAGCGAACCGAGCAGATCCCCTAGACAACAACGACCAACGCGTTCCTGGACAACAGCGGGAAATCCACGCCGCAGAATGAACATCAACGAAAACCGAACCCAGAGCGCCTGATTCAGATATGTATCATTTAACTAGTAGTGCTTGTTGGCCCCGACGGGGCTGGCCCCCCCCAGGCCCTCCACAGGGGGGCGTGGGGTGGCTCAGCTACCACATGACTACTCCCCAACATCCACTAGACACTACCTACTGAAAAGGGACCTTCCCTGTGATACACATGGACAAACGAAGGTGGACTTGAGCGATGCCAATAGACAAAGGCACTACACCCACGGCGAGACCTGGCAACCCACCTACAACCCATGAGTGGCTTGTCCGCCTGGGGCCCCCGCATTCTATAAAATATACATAATTGACCCCCTCCCCCCCCCGTAACGGGTTGAGGAGACGTAAGCTTAACACCAACACAGGTGGTGTGCGGGCCCCACGTGGATAGGCACAAGGAAACTTAAAAACTGTTTCCTCCGGAGTCAAAAGGTCAAAATGACCTGGTAAACCAGATTGAATTGTTTAATTGTTTCTGTTAAATGTTATGATAAATTTTCGCATTGGGACGGGGCGGAGAAACTTGACGCCCAATCCTCACCAGACTTTGAGTGTCCCCTTTTGATGTTCTTAAGGGAACACTCAGTTTGGGATTTCTTGGGTTCCGAAAGAGACCCAAACCCGTTCGAAACCTTGATATTTGTTTTAACTGTTATTTCTACAATGCCATTGTATGTACTGAAAGGTAATTCCACACACCACCTGCCTAACGACTACCACCACATTACTACCCAAAAACACCAGTTACACTCTAGAAACACTCAGCCTCCTCCTACCCCCCCAACAGGGCCACACCCCAGAAATATTCAGCCTTCTTCTACCGCCCCAACATGGCTACCATAATCTCACACAACGTTAAGGGATTCAACTCCCCACTCAAGAGAAGGAAGGCATTTACACAATACCTTAAAGTCAAACCCGACATCATTTGCCTTCAAGAAACCCATTTTTCCACCACCTCTGCCCCTAGCTACCTACACCCACAATACACCAGAGTCTTCTCGTCGGTTGCATCCAAAAAACACCAAGGAGTTACAACTCTCCTACATAATTCCTTCCCCCTCGTAATAGACAAAACAGAAATAGACTCACAAGGGAGATATGTCATACTACACGGTAAGCTCAGGGAACATAAATTAGTAATAGTAAATTCATACGCCCCCGTGAACAATCCTTGCAAACTATTTACTCAAATCGCCAGAAAACTAAGAGAGATACCGAAAGCTTCTATATATTGGATGGGAGACTTCAACATGGCCCTCTCCCCGGCCCTAGACCGTTCCTCCCAAAGTCCAGACAAATTAAGCCCTTCACAAAGAATTTCAATAAACAATACACTGAAAGACTTAGCAATAGCAGACTGTTGGAGGGAGATGCACGGCACGAGCAGAGGCTACACCTTTTTTTCGGCCCCGCACAAAACATACTCGCGCATCGATTGGGCCCTGGTATCGACCCATATACTCCCCATACTTGCCCAGGCTAGACACATCCCATGCGCCTGGTCAGATCATGACATAGTCCTCACCCAATTTATAAATACTACCCCGCAGCCTCTACCAAGAAAATGGAGACTCAATGAGTCCATACTGAAAGACCCCATAACGTTGGCACAAACAACAGAGCAACTGACGGAATTCCTAGCAACAAACGACAATAATACGTCCGAACCTGTCTGGGTATGGCTGGCTCATAAAGCCTTCATGAGAGGCCAAATTTCCAGAATTTCTGCTACCAAAAAGAAGGAAAAAACACAAGCTCTACAAGCACTAGAAAGACGCCTCGCCCTGCTAGAAATAGCAAACCAGCAACGCCCTAGTATAGCCCTGACGAAAAACATCCGAGATACCAAACTACAAATCGACCTTCTATATACAAACCAGGCAGAAAGGGCCCTCCAATGGACTCAATCAGTGTACTTCAAACTGGCCAATAAACCTGACAAACTACTGGCATCACGCCTTAGAGCGAAAGAAAAAATTAACATAGTCCACTCCATTAGAACACAAAATGGATCATGCTCAGCGGACCCCGATAAAATTGCTAACACGTTCCTTGACTTTTACAACAAATTATATACATATAAACCCCAAAAATCGCCTTCTGCCCCCCAAGAGTTTCTAAATAATCTAATGCTCCCACAGCTCTCAGATCACCAAAATGACCACCTCAACCAACACATCTCGGTAGAAGAAGTGGAAGAGACTATCAAACTACTGAAACCAGGTAAGGCCCCAGGCCCAGACGGCCTTACCGCCTTGTACTATAAAAAATTTAGCACCGTCCTCTCACAGCCCCTAACGCGCTTCTATAATGACATTCTATTAGGAAAAACTGTTCCAGACGAATTCCTTAAAGCCCATATAACTGTCATCCCCAAACCTAATAAAGACCATACCTCCCCAAAAAACTACAGACCAATTTCACTATTAAATATAGACTATAAGATCCTGACCAGCATATTAGCGAAACGACTAAACACATTTCTCCCCTCACTGATCCACAAAGATCAAGTAGGCTTTATTCCTTCCCGTCAGGCATCAGACAACATTAGAAAAGTCCTTAACCTCATACACATATCAAACACTAATAAAACACCACAACTAACCCTATCCCTAGACATCGAAAAAGCTTTTGATAGCTTATCCTGGGATTACCTATTCGCTGTCCTTAAAAAAGCAGGTATCCAAGGGAACTTCATTACGGCACTACACGCCCTATACTCAACCCCCTCCGCGGAATTAAAACTTCCCACCTCAACAGTAAATAAAATATTAGTTCAGAGGGGAACCAGACAGGGATGCCCCTTATCCCCAGCCCTCTTCGCTCTGGCGATGGAACCCCTTGCACAAATTATTAGAAATAACCCAAACATAACGGGGGTGACCGCAGGAAGCAAAGAATATAAAGCTAGCCTATTCGCGGACGATATCCTGCTCACTCTAACTAAACCCCTCACCTCACTACCAAACTTAATGAAAGTCTTAGACACCTTTGCTGAAGTCTCAGGACTGATAGTGAATATGGGCAAAACGGAAGCCTTATTCCACAATATCCCCTCACACTCACAAAAGCTCATTGAACTAAATTTTGGATTTAATGCATGCCAACATCATATCACATATCTCGGTATCAAACTCACCCCCAAACTAGACACCTTATACAAAAAGAACTACCCCCCCCTGTTCGCAGAGTTGAAAGCAGACTTAAAGAAATGGAACCACCCCTCCATTTCATGGATAGGACGCATCAACTCTATTAAAATGAACGTTCTGCCCCGTCTACTATACTTATTCAGATGCCTCCCCATTGGAATCCCCCCTAAAGACTTACAAGAAATGCAAAAGGCCATATTTCAATTTATCTGGAGGAACAAACGACCCAGAATCAAACAAAAGGTAATGCACTATCACAAGAGAACCGGAGGCCTATCAGTACCCAACCTGAAAAAATATTATATAGCAGCGCAACTATCACAAATCCCCCTAATGTTCGCCGGCAGGAAAAGACCCCTGTGGGCAGAGGTGGAAACTGCCCTTCTGGCCCCTTTGGACCTAGGTATCATATTCTGGGATAAAAACTGGAAACCCACAAACATACAACACCTAGCCCCACTAACCCACCACCAATTTTTGATTTGGAGAAAGAACAGATTTAAATATGCCATGATGTCACCCATCCCACAACTACTACCGGTGATCCCCAATCAGGCGTTCCCCCTTAGCCTACAAGAACAAAATTACCAATGGTGGCGAGCCAAACACATCACGACCCTACACCAGTTCATGCCCTGTGGGAAACTATCTATGCAACAACTGATAGATAAATACACAGTCCCAGAAAACCTATGGTTTGAACTAAGGCAAATATACAGCTTCCTACGCTCCCTACTGAACACTACTAATCCGCCAACCGCCCCTACACCTTTCGAGAGAACCTGCTTACGGTCACCACTTCAATCGGGCGTAATATCTACACTCTACGCTTCCATGAATAAACCCCCAGAAGGCACAAAACTCCCCTTTATGACACGCTGGGAGTCAGATCTGGGTGTTACCCTCTCTCTACCACGATGGCATCATTGCTGCACATTCGCAGCAAAAGGCAGTCATCAAGTAACCTTAGCAGAAACCGCAGTAAAAATACTCCACAGAGCATATCTAGTCCCCACAACGATAAATAAGTACTCCCCTACCACCTCCCCGAACTGTTTCAGGGGATGCAATAACCTAGGTACAATCCTACATACATGGTGGACCTGCCCCATAGTGGCCGCCCTCTGGAGAAGAGTAACCAACCTCATATCTAGAGTACTGGGTAAGACATTCCCCCTCACTCCATCTGTATGCCTCCTGGCTGACAAACCCATGGGATACAATAACCAACAACACAAACTAGCACAGCAGATCTGTATGGCAACCAAAATCTACATCGCATTCCAATGGATGAAACCCACCCTTCATATAGAACCAATCATAACTAGAATATCAAGAATGATGCTTTATGAAAAACTGTCGGCCATGAGGGATGACAAAATGGACCTATTTCTCAAGACCTGGACGCCCTGGGCCATCTCATTAGATATACCAGGCTTAACCAGACCCCTTAGTTCATAAGCTACTAAACCGATAGAAGAACAAATAAAGACTGATAACAGGAGGGGGAAGGATGTGGAAAAGAGGAGTGGGGCGGGGGAGAGGGATATCAAAGGCAACACACAACACACAATGGTGGAATTAAGGGACACAGAAGAGGAGAAAAACTTGAACACTTAAACCAGTCCATTGCCTACATTAAGAACATGGTGGAATCCGAACAGGAAAAAAAAAAAAATAAATAAAATAAAAATGTTATGTTATTGTTATATGCTTTTCAACATTATTGCACCCCCTGCGTGGGGACTCAAATAAGCTTAATGCAAATGTTATCCGATACTTCAATAAAACCTTTTGGAACTAAAACTGTTTGCTTGATCTTCAGTAGCTGAATGATGGATTTTAAGTTCACCTTAAACTCATTGTTCAAATGAAAAGCGCCCAATGCCTGCGTTTACATGTAATGATTATTGCTCAAATTCGGTCATTTGAATGAATTTTGAGTGATAATCGTTGCGTGTAAATGGGCCTTTAATCTTTTTTTTGGGTGGTGTCAGGGTGGAAGAAAACAAATCACACCAATTCAGTCTTTTTTTTTTAAGTTGTGTTCACCATACAGCAGAATTAATAATTTTCTTCTCTGTGGTTTGATACATTACATTAATATAAGCCCATCAGCTCTCTGCGATTTCATGGCAGATGGTAAATGATGTTACAGAGGGAGCTCTCACTCTTTAACGCCGTACATGCTGCGATCAGCATTAATTGTAGCATGTAAGAGGCTAACAGCGGGGATCGGTGTTTTTGCCAATCCTTGCTGTCACTCGGTTTACGCTGTCGATGCTGTAGGCTCAACTCCTGAGCTTGCGCCATCCATATGCCATGAATATATGGCAGTCTGTGGGAACCCCTTCCCCTTCTCTCTCATGATATATATGTACATCATGAAACAGGAATATTTGAATGAGTTTTACTGTATTAGAACACAATCTATTTCTAAGAAAGGGGACATTTTAAAAATAAAAGCGCTGTTCCTTGTGGGAACCACAACCGGGGACCGCAAGGTCATTTTTGCTTTCCATACGTAGCCGTCTTGAGCAGTAGAGTGATAAATAGGCTATGTATGGTGGCTATTTTGATCTGAAATTTTGACTTGTATGTAGGGAAGTCATCACATATAGATGTTTTCCCACATTTTTCTTCATTTCTCATGCTTCTAGAAGAGGTCAGAGAGAGGGTAATTGTTTCACCATGTCAATGAGCCTTCAGCCCCCATGTGCTCCTCCTCCATCCAGATGACGTGTTTCACAACTTAGAAATGTTTATTATTAGGAACATTTTTATGGTTATTACTATTACTGGATGTTAATCCTTGTATAATCAGCGGTCGTCTAGTCTCTCAAGCAGATTATATTCTTCAGTAGATATTAACGAGTTTGGATGAGCGATATTTATGGCACAGCCACAGTTTTAGTTTAGCTGTTTTTCTTCCATGGAAAAAACTGACAGGCAAGACACCTACAACCCAAGCTCACCCCTTCGTGTCTTGTTTTTAACCAATGCCTGCTGGCTTTTAACCTCTTAGTGACAATCAATATACCTTTTTATAGCAGTCACTAATGGACTATAAACCTACACATACATCTATTTCAGGTGGTGGTTTGGCTGACTACTGACAGCCAGGCTCCTGCTCTAACAACCAAGTACAGAGAAACCTCAGATCCTGGCAATTTAACCCATTGCATGCCATAATCAATAGCAACTGAAGGATGTAAGCAGATGATATGGTAGGGGCGTCAAACTCCTTTTCACCGAGGGCCACATCAGCCTTATGGGTGCCTTCAATGGGCCCACTGTAATTGTAAGACAGTATAGTAATAGTGACCCCCATTGTGGCCGCAATAATAATAGTTACCCCGGTAGTAATAGGGTGCCCATAGGGGCCACAGTAGTACCTGTGTCCCTAGTCATAATAGTGTCCCCAGTAGTAAGTGATTCCAGTAATAAGAGAGACCCACCATAGTGGGTAGTATAGGGTCCTCCATTGTGGTCTCAGTAGTGATATTGACCGCTCATAGTGGCCCCAGTTGTAAGTCACCCCAGTAATAATAGTGACCGCAGTAGTAAGTGGCTCCAATAATAAGAGTAACACCCCCCCCCCGCCCCATAGTGGCCCCAGTAGTGATAAGGTACTCCATTGTGGTCTCAGTAGTGATAGTGACCACAGTAGTGATAGTAACAGTGACCCCAGTAGTAATGATAGTAATTGCCCCAGTAGTAATAGTGACCTCCTACATCAGCCTCAGTAGTAATGGGCCCCTGATCGGCCAGCATTCCTACAGGACAGCACACAGACACTGCTGGGAAGAGGTCAGCGGTCACAGACTCTGGAACGGAGTTGCAGGTTGTGTGAGTGAAGTGCCTGTTAGGCCGAATGCACATGGTCTGGTCGGAATCCGCAGTGGAATCAGACCCTGTGCCCCGGCATTGATCACCGCATACCTGTCTTGTAGTCTTCTCTCTGTTCTGCGGATGTGCCGGTTGGCACATGCGCAGTGTAGAGAGTCGCACCGTCGATGACTAACCTGTCTCCCCTGCCCGACAGTATCCCGGGCTCGCTGTATACTCGCTGAACTGGGCCATCTAAATGGCCACATGCACGGGAGATGCAGCCGCGACTGCAATTTTTGGTCACGCTGTGGCTGTGATACAGCCGGCCTAAGACCACTGCATGGGCCGCATAACGTGAGGCGGCCCGCTGGCCTTGTGTTTGGCACGTGTGTGATGGGTGGACGGAGCTCCTCCTGTCATTCATCAGCACCCCGCAATGCAGTTGCAAGGTACTAGTTGGCTCCCATGGCAGCCGGAGGCCTGACAAAAGATCTCTTTTAGACCTTGCCTCTGGCAGAGTCTAATAGACTGATAACATAGGCTTAGTAGAATGCACTATATTAATTCAGTGTACCATCCTTGTGTTCTATCATGTCTTCAATTCCTCTTGAGGGACTAAAGTGTTTTTTTATAAATGCATTTTCCCCCACAAATACTCTTTTTAAATGATTGCAGATAAACAATGTGTAAAAAAGAAAAGCCCAGCGCTTCGGGTGATTTGACGAAAGTCAGCGATGGACTTTTGACTTGTGTGTATTCTAACATGATATTGTAGTATTTATAATTTTTTCTGCTCCTTCTTAGCTGATCCTACTGTTTGCATATACACTGATTAGCTAGGTGCCTGCAGGGTTGCTGTAGCTGTCCCTTACCCCTTCCCCATGAATGAGACGAGAGATGGATTTTACAGTAAGACCATCTTGTTTTTGTTTTTCTGCTAAAATTAGTAAAAAAAAAAAAAAATTACACGAACTTGGTATTGAAGTGCTGATTCACATAAGAAAGTTATGTGAACACAAAGAACAAGGGCAGAATTTGAGGACCCCCCCCCCCCCCCCCAAAAAAAAAAAAATTAAAGTTGTACAATATATTATGAGCGTGGTCCAAAAAAATACAAATTGGCCCCCAAAAACAAGCCCTCATGTGGCTATGTCAACAAGTTTATGGCTCTTGCAATGCGACTATGAAAATTGCTTGGTTCTTAAGGCTGGTCGCCAATGGGTTAAGGCTTAAGGTCGGTCACAGGACCCCATTTTTCTGATAGATGGAGTCCCAGAAATGAGACCCCCTCACCTATAAGATATACATGGAACATCATTTGGATGTGTTATAAATGTCTTTTGCCAGATTACTGTTAAAGCTTGCTTGTGTTCTTCAACTTCTTTAGTTTCAGTCCTTTTCATGACTATAGATCTGTTTTAGTAATTGCAGTAGAGCCTGTGAAAGTCGAGTACTTGTCTATATTGTAGAACATGTAACTCGGCAGTTTCCTTTGTATAATATTGATCTTTGTAAGAACGGCAGGTGAATAGTTGCTCAGCCTGTCTAGTGACATATTTCTCCACAGGATCTGACTTGCTGTAACCCATTTAGGAAATCTAGATAGTTTGTACTTCTCCCTACCCTTGGGCCTCTAGATGTGTCTGTAGCTTATTTAATTTGATGCTAAGTCGGACCTTTGTGATTTTGGGAGACAGAATTTTTCCCTATGTCCTAAATATTTTATGACCCATTAAGTGTGTCTATAACACAGGAGCCTGCAGGTATATGAAGAGTCGGGTATCTCCCATACAGAACATCTAAGACGACAGCAAGAAGAAGATGGAGGTGGTCCCTTAGGGGGTGCCTTGAGATATCCACACCACTGCATCCTATGGCTGCACTCAGATCGGGAAGGTAAGGAGCAATAAACAAATTGGGCTTATAAATGTGCTTAAATAAACTTGTGTATATGATTTGCTTTCTCATTACAAATTTTGTTTTTCAGTTCTTAATTCTAGACTTAATGCCAGAGTGGATGAGATGCTGAAGATGGGACTGATTAAGGAGCTCCAAGACTTTCATAAACACTACAATGAGAAGATCATTGCAGGATCTGGGTACATCTTATGCCTAAAATGCACTACTTCTGGGAGTACGGTCTTGTTCACACGGGCAACAGCAATATGGCCACTACAAAATTGCTGCGTTATCACAGCTTTGTATACACGATCTTGTGTACACGTCGCATCGCTGGAAGATCGTGCGATTTTGATTTTTTTTTTTTTTGTAGCCCGTGTGAAAGCGGCCTTAGTATGTAATGTTACTAATCGTGAAAGTTAGCATAATGTAGCAAATAAAATGATTTGGGATTCTTTGGCTTGGTACAAATGCATTTTGAAGCTTATCAATGCTTTTCTGGTTAGCTATGGCAACATCTGTTAGATAAACCGGTACATAATACCCAATTGCTTCTTTCTAGTCAGGACTACCAGCGTGGCATTTTCCAATCTATTGGCTTTAAGGAATTCCATGATTACTTGGTGACAAAGGATATTACTCCAAATGAGGCAGCTATTCTTCTACAGAAAGGTGACTAGTAAACCTTTAGTAAATGCATGAATAGGAATTCATCACCATGAAAAACGCCACTGAACTGCCATGTATGGATAGTTGAAGAAACAAAAATGTAATTCTATGTACTCATGTATGATAATGAAGCATGTAGGAGTCAGACTTTACAGTTTGTCTTAACTTAAGGCCCATTTAGACACAACAATTATCACTCAAAAGATGTCGCTCAAGCAACTTTTGAGCAATAATCGTTGTGTCATTCACAGCGCAAGATGATCGCTCAAGATGAGCAATCACCTTGCGCTGCCAGCGGAGGATGCAGAAGACAAGCATCTTCTCTTTCAATAGCATTTGGTTTTAGTTTTATGCAAGTAAAGGCTCATTTACACGAGACGAATGTCGGGCACTGCTACACGGGAGCGAGTATCGCTGGCTCGCTGACAGAGGTGCCAGGATGGCTGAAGCAGATTTCACTCCATGCTCTCCTGCTGTTTACATTGAACTATCATCTTTCAGGATTGTAAACTGCATTAAATCCTCAGCGATGATTGCTCAGTGTAAATAGCAGTCGTTCAGTACTGAACTGCCGCTGTATTAAGTCAATGGAGAGGGGCGGGGGAGCGCGAGGAGTGAAATCTCTTCCAGCCATCCCGGCCCCCTGCTGGGCGCTCTGTGAGTGAGCCAGCTATACTCGCTCCTGAGTGTCAGGCATCATTTGTCCAATATTCGTCCTGTGTAAATGGGCCTTAAAGCATGTTCATTCTGTAATTAAAAACTAAGCAGCATTCTAACATTTTTTTTTTCTTCTTTCTCACATTTTTCATTATCTCTCTGTATGGTTTGTGAGTGAAAAGTGAATGAAAATATTCATTGTTCAAGGTTTGTTAAAAAAAGAGGATAATTATACAATAAAGTTTTATAGTAGGGGTACTCAACTAGTTTAGCTTTTGTAAAGGTCCACTTACCTGGCTCTACCAGCAGGTGAAGGTCCGACCAGCTCAGGTAATTGGTTTTAAAACAAGGCACATATAATTACATATAAATTGCGGTACAATTACGGTGATGCCAAATATGTTTTGTTTTTTTTTCTTACTACTTTTGCACTATACAATACTTAACGTGCCATATTCTGAGAGCCATACCTCCTCCCTCCCCATTAACCCATCCCCGCTGCAGGGCGTAAGTTTACGTCCTGGCAGCCTGGTACTTCCCGCAACAGGGCGTAAACTTATGTCCTGGGGATAGCGCGGGATCACATATGATCCCGCGCTATCCCGCAGCGGGAACCGGCTGTCAGTCACAGCCGGCATCCCGCTGCAACAGCGGGGGGGCATCGGAGATGCGCCCCCCGCTGCTAACCCCTTCCCTGCCGCGATCTAAGTAGATCGCGGCAGGGAAAGAGTTCACAGAGGGAGCGCGCTCCCTCTGTGTCTTTGGCCGGCTCTCGGGATGTTATCGCGAGAGCCCGGCCTGTCGCCATGGTAACAGGATGCCAGACACTGGCGTCCTGTGTTACCAGTGCCTGAGATCGCTGTATAAGCGATAAGGCATGGCAGAGCAGTAGCTCTGCCATGCCTTATGACAGCGATCATCAGGGCTGTGGTCAAAGTCCCTCAGAGGGACACAAACAGTGTAAAAAAAACAAAGATTAAAAGAAATGAATTAAAAAAAATTGAATTGTAAAAAAAAAAAAGTAAAAAACCCATTTTTTTATGCTTTTTCTCAGATTAGCATAAAAAAAGGTAAAAAAAAAACAAACCCCCACATATTTGGTATTGTCGTGTCCGTAGCAATGCGTACAATAAGTTGCACATGCTTTTGACTGTGCACGGTAAAAAGCATTTAAAAAAACACTAAAAAACTGAGGCAAAATGCTAACTTTTAGCATTTTGCCTCACTAAAAACGCAATAAAAGTTATCTAAAAAGGCGTATGTACGCCAAAATGGTACCAATAAAATCTACAGCTCGTCTCACAAAAATAAGCCCTCAGAGAGCTCCGTACATCAAAAAATAAA
The DNA here is from genome assembly GCF_035609145.1 of Eleutherodactylus coqui. Lineage (NCBI taxonomy): Eukaryota > Metazoa > Chordata > Amphibia > Anura > Eleutherodactylidae > Eleutherodactylus > Eleutherodactylus coqui. Next base: position 298,077,575 of record NC_089837.1, read on the forward strand.
AAAGTTACAGGACTTTGAATGCAACGATTTAGCAAAAAATTTTTTTCCAAAAAAAGGGTTTTTCATTGCAGAAAAGTGGAAAAACCTAAAAAAAGTAAGAATTTTGGTATCGTTGTAACCGTACCGGTCCGCAGAAAAAATGGATTGTCTTATTTATGCTGCATGATTAACGCTGTAAAAAAAAAAAAAAAAAAAAAATCTATGGCAGAATTGATGCGTTTTCTCTCCCTGCTATCATAAAAAAAAAATTTATGTTTTACAATATAGTCTATGTACCCAAAAATGACGCCGATAAAAACTACAGTTCGCCACGCAAAAAACAAGCCCTTACACGGCCGCGTCGACAGAAAAATAAACAAGTTATGGCTTTTGATAAATGGAGAAGAAAATCTGCCAAAAATTGTTGCGTCCAAAATAGGCCATGTCATGAAGGGGTTAATGGTGCTGTGTGAGGGCTTGTTTTTTGCAGGATGAGTTATTGGTTTCATTTATAGCTCTTTGGCGTACATACAGATTTGTCAACGCTTTATGAGGCAGGATACTAGTTCTACACAGTGATAGTGATTTTCCTCAGTGTGATCATAGATGACATCTCGTCTGTTTGGTGACATCAGTTTTTGTTTTACTCCTCTTTTTGGGCCCAGACTCCATCACTAGCTTAAACTCATCTCTTCACATACTACCTAACCTGCTGCTACACCCAGTGCTCAGTAACTCCTCCATAATAAATAGTATAGTACCACCCCCTGGGCTTGTCTTGGTTATGCCAACCCCTGTGGCCCTCTTTGTAGTGCCTTCTAGTGGCCCTTCTTAGTCATAGTGTTGGCCCTCTGTGGTCCCGTTGGTTATAGTGTCCTCTCTCCACCAACTCCTCTATCATCCAGTCCCATGTAAAAGCTACACTTTCCCTTCATCTCTTCCATTCATACAGTCCAGTGCCCTCCCTTCAACTCCAACTCAGTCCCATGTAAACACCACATTCTCCCTCTTATCTCCTCTCAGGACCCCTGTCCACGGGTGTTGCGAAGTCCCGCAGACGAATCTCCACGGTCCTCCTATCTGACAGCATCTTCTGTTCTCCGACCTGCCTGCCTGCAGCTGAGACTGCATTTTAAATGTGACAAGTCCCCATTAAACAATCGCTGCTTTTGTTTATGTTCACTACCAGTAAATTATGACTTATTGAGAATCAAAATTTGGATCTGCCACATCATTTTTATACTTCCTTGCATGTTAAACGGTAGGTTAGAGATTGGGTGGCAGGTGCCTCCAATAATCCGACCTCTTACATCCAACCCCCAAAAATATATCTCCATTGGGATATTTTTCCCCCCTACTATATCTGTGTTTTGGCTCCTACCCAGGCCTGTTCAGTTTGTCCTCCCCACTTTGTTCCCTCTTGCCTCCTGGCCAGATAGGCTGACCGCGGAGAATTGCGGCAATTCGCGGTATGCTGCGAATTGCGGGCCACGAGCGGAGAACCCAATGATTCTCTGCTCGTGGACACAGGGCCGGCGCTTTCCATAGCAACGCTATGGAAAGCTTCAGACGGCGTGATTTGCTGGTGATTTACCGCAGGCGAAATCATGCCGTGGACAGGGGGCCTTATTTTCCCTTGTAAAATTTTCAACACTCCCCCCAACATCTTTTCACCAGTACACACATGTAGATGAGCTCTGTGCTGTTTCTTTATGAGCCACAGCATAGCTTTGCTCCTCCGGCTCCTGTTCTCAAGATCACTGAGAGCCCCAAACTGGGAAAGTAGCGAAGCTATGCTACAGTGTTGGGTCCTGCCAGTGTGATCACACTGGAAGGAGTTAGTGGAAGGGGAACGAGGAACCGGCAGTGGCTCCTTCTCCTGGTTCAGACAGCAGGGGTTCAGATGGCTGGTGGCTGAGGTCTACATTTGGAGCCTGGTCCGCCTGTTGAGTGTCTTTTGTTTTAGAGCAACTTCTTAAACTAGGCTACAAGTATGATTTTGAAACACTAGTAAGTGGAATAACGTATAGTCAATTTATTTTACAGGTATCGAGGCTCTGAAGCAAAGAACACAAAAATATGCCAAGAAACAAAATAAGTGGGTGCAGCACAGATTCTTGAAACGTATGTAGACTCATTAAAGGGAACCAGTCACTTTGAAAATGCAGTCTGATCTGCAGGCTGCATGTAGTATAGCAGGAGCAACTAAGCTGATGTATGGCTTTGTGGGATACATCCATCATTTTCTTATGAATTGTTTATTGGTCTAAATCTCTCCTTCCAGGCTTAAGAGTCCAATAGGCGGTCCTAATCTGTGATTGGCACCCCTGCCTGTATGACGGCCTACAGAGATAATGTCACTGATGGGACCGCCCACTGGATTCCTGAGCCCAGGAAGAGCAGGGTTTAGTTCAATAAATGACAAGTTCTACTGAATCTTGTCCCACAAAACTATATAGCAATCTACTCAGCATCTTCTGTTCTCCTGCCTGCAGCTGAGGCTGCATTTTAAATGTGACAAGTCCCTGTTAAACAATCACTGCTTCTGTTTATGTTCACTACCAGCAAATTATGACTTACTGAGAATCAAAATTTGTATTTGCTACATCATTTTTATACTTCCTTGCATGTTATCTGGCAGATTCTTGATTGGATGGCAGGTGCCTCCAATAATCCGACCTCTGACATCTAACCCCCCAAAAAATATATTTCCATTGGGATATTTCCCCCCCTACTATTTCTGTGTTTTTGGCTCCTACCCCTGGCCTGTTCAATTTGTCCTCCCCACTTTGTTCCCTCTTGGCTCCTGGCCAATGTTAACAGCTGCTCTTCGCATATTATGGTGCCCAGCAGGCCTGGGAGAGGTGCTCATGCAAAGCTTCATATTTACGGAAGAGCAGATGGAAGGCAGGTCCTGTACATAACAGAAGCCACAATTCACTGTAAATACTATGTTGTGTTATTACATATCTAGACTGTTAGTGGATGGTATGAAATTATGCTTTTGAGCTGTAAGCAAAAATTAAAAGAATTTGTGTGTATTTCTACACTCGCAGCCGCCTTCATAAATTTAAGTGCCTGCATCACATAGTGTTTCTACAAACTGACTTGGCTATGGTAAGATTAAATTTAATGAATAATATACTTGAGTGGAATGATTTCGGTGGAAGTGTATGACTTTACAAATGGTCTTGATTTAGGAATATTTTCTGTAAGTGGCTCCAATGCAGATCTTTGTTTTTCCATAGTTGCAGACTGCAAACAAACAGAGAAAGCAGGAGTATATATGTATATAATATAATTTGCAACTAACAGTTTGAAATGGTGAAATTTCCCTTGTAGGTCCTGGGCCAAATGTACCCCGTGTTTGGGGACTGGATGTGACTGATATCTCTGCTTGGGACAAACATGTTCTATCACCTGCTGTAGAGATTATCAGCAGCTTTTTACAGGTTTGTACTATTACACATCTTGCTAGACGCTGCTCAGAAGTTCCTAATTTAATGAACTGTCTGTGATGAGCAATCTCGTATTTGTGCTCCATGCTCCTATTATTGGCAACATGTATATGTATTCCAAACACATTGCAACATTTACGTGTAGCATTATCTGTGTGTTTTCAGTCACTTCTGACATTCTTTCCTCCTTTTTGTCTCCACTACTAACCACCTAGTAGATGACTGTTTACACAAAGGATATAATGTTTACAAATTACAATATTTTTTTTTAAGCCATTATGAAGCCAAATTCTTGCTTAATGACTTGTAATTACAAATGTTCATACTGGATAATAATTAGGAACATTTACTTGATGTAATGAGATGTATAGATATATAAAAACTTTTTTCGCATTCTAATCGCTCAGTGTTAAAAGATCCTTAAAGCGAACCTCGGTTCAGTGGGGCATTTGCTACCTGCTTTTGGTCTTCTCTGCTGATGCCCCTCTGACCCACTGGTTCCGCGTCCGGTTTTCAGCTGTCCAAGAGTATTTAATCCCTGCATTGCATAGGTACCTGCTCTCTGATTGACCACACTGCTCACACAATCAGTGCTGGCTGATCAGAGTTGTGTGCATTACATAACTAGAAAATTGTAGTGGCTATCTTAGGGCCCTTTTACATTGATCATTCAGTATAAACGCTGGCAGCGACTGAGCAAGGAATGATTTTTGTTCTCTTATCATTTGTTCAGTTTCTGCAGACATAAAAAACAAACGACTGTTGGCCTGTGTAAACAGGTAGTCGTTCGTCTATGAACGACTGCCGATTTACTGTGAATGGAGGAGGGCGACTGGAAGCGATCTCCGGCCCGATCCGCCTTCCTTCACTGAGGGATCATCGGCGGGATGCCTGACAAAGTCCAGGGACAGAATTTTGTCTTAAAACAGAAAGGTCACTTTAAGAAACAGATTGCTCAACTCTCTCTTGATGGGCTTTTAAAGGTAGAAGTTTTTGCTGTAAAGCTTCTCGGGATCGTTTTAGGAGGATGCTTGGGAGACAGAACATGCCAGTTAAAGTGGAGTGTAGAGAAATGTGCTATTACACTAACTCATGGCGAACTGAGACCTCTAAAATAACTGCTCCTTCTTACATTTATAACTGTTTCTTCTGGCCTCTAGGATGAGCTTCCTCACATCAAGCCTATAGAGATTTCTTCTGATGATATTGAGAAGAAGAGAAGTAGTCGACTGTGTGATTTGTGTAATCGGATTATCATTGGTGATAGGGAGTGGACAGGTGGGTGATAAACCCTGAACTTCTCAAAGTTGTAGTGGTGCTGTGATTTTTTTGTTTTGCGGTCTTAAATCTTTTTATTTTTTATTTTTATCTTTAGCCCATACAAATTCCAAATCACATCATCGTCATTTGAGAAAAAGGAGAAGAGAGGAAGAAGAAAACGGGACTATAGGAAAAAAGGTGACCTGTAGCTCTAATACCGAAAGCCTTGTGCCTAATGTAGATGAGACTTCTCATACAGACTGTGTACATGAGGTGCAGGAAAAAAGAGTTTGTACCCATCATGCAAACTACACCTCCAGTAATCAAGTCCCAGAATCTTCAATACAAACTTCAACTGTGTCTAAAGATTTATGACCGGACACTTCCTTGACAAAAATCAGCCAAGCTTCTGTGAATTCTTTCAGTCTGGATTATGTTAATTCTGATTTTAGTTGCTCTAGTTCTGTTCTTGTGTACTCGCCTTACAAATTCAGTGTTTTGCTACGTGGAGTAATAATTTCTTCTTGATACAGTTCTAGATTTATTTCAAAAAGAGCTATTTCTCAAGACACAACTAGAATGTATGATACTTCTTTAAGCAGATCTATTTATTAAACATTTATGATCTAAACAAGTGGGTACAAGTTTTTCCCTCAAGTACTTGTAGAGTTCAAATGTGGGTTCAAAACAATGTAGTGCATTTATAATTGCACGGTATGGCCCAGATTTACAAAATGGTCTTTGGAGTCATTTGCATTGCAAAAAAAAATTGTAAATGAGGGTAAATAAAGACATATGACAAATTTTGCTTTTAAAATGTGCAACTTTTATTGTCACTTGTCAAATTTTGAAAAGTGATGCCAAAAGTTGCATGGTCTCCAAGAAGATGTGGGCCAATATATTAACCCCTTAACGACTGCCCCATCAGGAAACTACGTCCTCAGAAAGTGGGCCTTAATCCTAGAGGACGTAGTTTTATGCATCCTCTTTGGATTAATGCCCACTTGCCTGAGGACGTGACAGCTCCATGCTGTCGGTGCCCGCAGGTAGCCGACAGCATGGAGCTGTCATCCCAGGATGCGGGCAGTCCCCCCCGGCATTGCGATCGGCGCTAGCCAATGGCTAGCGCCGATCGCAAAAAAGTAAAGAAAACTGTCAAAAAAGTTAGTTCTTCAGCTGCCCTGCTGGATTGGCTCCACCAGGGCAGCTGAAATTACTTACCCGGCTTGTCGGCGGTGTCCCACGGAGATCTCGTCCTCCCGGACCCGCCGGCGGCCTTCTGCGCATGCGCGCCAGACGATGACGTCACGCGCATGCGGAGAAGCCCGGGAGCCCCCGGCAAATTTAAAATCTCCTGGCTCCCGGCTCCTGAAGGTAGCCGGGAGCCAGGAGGTGTTACCGGGGGGGCCCGCGATCGCCGCTATCGATTAGATAGCGGCGATCGCGAAAAAGTTGAAAAAGTAAAAAAAAAGTAAGGTTTCACCACCCCTCATGGATCGGATCCATGAGGGGAGGTGAAAATACTCACCCCCGGTCCTCTGCGATGTCCCGGGACCCGAAATCCCGGTCTGCGCATGCGCGCCCGATGATTGACATCGGGCGCGTGCACAGAGGGGCTCGAGCCCCGGGAAATTCAAAATCCCTCTGCTCTTGGCTGCCATGTGTAGCCAAGAGCAGAGGGATGTCACTGGGGACATGATCACTGTCATCCAATGGATGACAGTGATCATGTAAAGTAAAAAAAAAAGTGCAAAAAGTTAAAAAATAAAAATAAAAAAGGGGTAAAAAGTAAAAAAAAAAAGTGCAAAAAGTTAAATAAAAAAAGTTTAAAAAACTTGCGTTTCATCTCCCCCCCACAGATCATATCCGTGAGGGAGGATGAAATGACGTACCTAAGGCCCGCGGATTTATCCGCAGACCTTACCCCAGCTTCTGCGCACGTGCCCGTCGCCAATATGGCAGGTGCATGCGCAAAAGCCGTGGTAATTTAAAATCTCCCTGCTCCTGGCTACAAAACTTAGCCGAGAGCCTGGAGATTTCACGGGGGGCCGCGGTGAGTGGTTCCTGATCACATGTTTACCGTTATCCAATGGATAATGGCGATCACGTAAAAGTAAAAAAAAAGGTGAAGGTTCATCTCCCCTCACTGATGCGATCGGTGAGAGGAGATGAAACTTTTTGCCGGAGGCCTCCGTATTTGCGCCGCGACACAATCTTCTTCCGTGAACGTTCCCGGATTCTGCGCATGCGACCGCCGGCAAAACATCGGACACATGCGCAGGAGTCGGGGAGCCCAGGAAATTTAAAATCTCCTTGCTCCCAGCGACCAACGGTCACCGAGAGCCTGGAGCAGTGACGGGTGGCCTCGTTGGGCGGTCCCCGGTCACGTGAAAAAAAGGTAGCGATCTACCTTAGGTCGGTCTCACATGACCGGATAGGAATTACGGATTCCACATGCTTCTGATCCGCGGTAATACGCAGATCAATCGCATTGGATTACACAATTCCGCTCACATTAGTGGGTTGGAATTGCGTAATCCACTCGCAGAAAAGAGAACGCAGCAGGTTCTATTTTACCGCGGATATCCGCAACATAGAGCCCATTGTGCTCCATGGTCGCGGATATACCCGCAGCCCATACGCAACTACCTTGTATACGGGCTGTGGGTACCCGCGTCATCGCTAAGCGACGGTGCGGAAAATACAAACAAAAAAATATATATATACTGCGTATGACCGCCTGTGTGAGTAGGCAGTTATGCGCAGTACATTACGCAGCCGTACGCAGGGTCACAGCCGGGCTCACAGCTGGGATCCTCTGCGGGCCTCCGCAAGCAGATTACACCTACAGCTGCGTGAGCCCGGCGTTATTCAGACCGCTACCTGTAATACGCAATTTACAAGAAGCCCCGGGAACGTTCGCCTTCCTGCAGTTCCAGGAGCAGCTTGTTGAGCGCCTTCTGTGTGAGACCGCCGCATCTCATTAAGCTTACGGAGACTCACAGAGCGCCACTTTTTACACCCCATACCCGCTACTGAGGTCAAGAAATACCCCCAAAAAGCATGAGAGGAGGGGGGATACACGGTTTTATAGCCCCATGTACCCATCCCAACCAGCCTCCATAATTACCCCTGTCTTTGGAAATATTACACAGTTCACATTATTACTTTTATCTAAGATTTGGGGAACGCCGAAAAGGGCGGAGCGGTAGGGGTGGGTGTGGGTGTGTGTGTGTGTGGGGGGGGGGGGGGGGATTTTTTTTAAGGTGTCAATTTTTATTCCGTACAAGTGGGCAATGGGGCCTGGAATGTATTCAGTTTTGCCCTGCAATCCAACGGGTGTTCCCTCCATTATAGGCCTTGCCATGTTTCCTGTAAGTAGATTAGGGCCACAATGGGTATGTTTCTGAACACGGGACAAACGGGGGTATCCATTTTGGGGTGAACGTCTTCATTCCTATGTACACTTTACAAAAAAACCTGTTTTTAAATTGACAAAATTGCCAAAAAAATGAAAATCGTAATTTTTTCCTTCTGCTTTGCTTAGATTTATTCAAATACTGTGGGGTCAAAATACGCAATACACCCCTAGATGAATTCATTAAGGGGTCTAGTTTTTAAAATGGGGTCATTTGTGGGGGGTTTTATCGTTTTGGACGCTCAATGGCTCTATAAGTGGGCAATGGGGCCTGGAATTTATACCATTGTACCCTGAAATCCAACGGGTGCTCCATCCATTATAGGCCTAGCCATGTGTCCTTTAAGTAGATTAGGGTTACAAGGGTTATGGGTCTGAACACGGGACAAAAGGAGGTATCCATTTTGGGGTGAAAGTCTTCATTCCTATGTGTGCTGTACAAAAAAAACTGTTTTTAAATTGATACAACTGCCGAAATAATGAAAATTGTAATTTTTCTCCTACTGCTTTGCTTAGATTTATTCAAAAATTGTAGTGTAAAAATGCACAGTACACCCCTAGATAAATTCGTTAGGGGGTCTAGTTTTCAAAATGGGGTCATTTGTGGGGGCTCTCTGTCGTTTTGGCCGCTCAAGGGCTCTACAAGTAGGCAATGGGGCCTAAATCACCTTCATGCTAAATTTCTGTTCTGAAAACCACCGACTACTCCTTTGGTTTTGGTCCCCGTTGTGCATCCAGACATAAGATTAGGGCCACAATGGGTATGTCTCTGAACACGGGAGAAACAGGGGTATCCATTTTGGGGTGCAAGGCTCCATTCATGTGTGTGCTGTACAAAAAAAGCTGTTTTTAAAATGACAGAATTGACAAAAAAACGAAAATCACAATTTTTTCCTTTTGCTTTGCTTCAATTCTTTCAAAAACTGTGGGGTCAAAATGGGCAGTACACCCCTAGATAAATTCGTTAAGGGATCTAGTTTTCAAAATGGGGTCACTGGTGGGGGCTCTCTTTGGTTTTGGCCGCTCAAGAGCTCTACAAAAGTGCTATGGGGCCTAAAACGCCTTCAAGCAAAATTTATGTTATGAAAGACACCGACTACTCCTTTCATTTTGGGTCCCGTTGTGCATCCAGACATGAGATTAGGGCCACAATGGGTATGTCTCTGAACACGGGAGAAACGGGGGTATCCATTTTGGTGTGTAAATCCTCATTTTTATGGGCTCTATAGGAAAAAAATATGTCTTTAAAATGACATATTTGCAAAAATATGAAATTTTATTTTTTCTCCTCTAAATTGAATTAATTCCTGAAAAAAACTGGTGGGGTCAAAATACTCATGACACCCCTCAGTGAATACATTAAGGAGTGTAGTTTTTAAAATGGGGTCATTTGAGGGGGTATCTATTATTCTGGCACTTATGAGCCTTTGCAAACTTGGTTTGGTGCAGGAAAGCAAAGTGTTCCTCAAAATGCTGAAAAGTAATGTTAAATTTGTATGTCCTCTAAATGGTTAAAAAAAACACAAAAGTTTTTCAAGTGTGCATTCAGAATAAAGTAAACAGATGGAAATATATATCTTATCAAAAATTTGTACAGTATGTTTGGACATATTTGAGCTATTACGGTTGAAAATGTGAAAAAATGACAATTTTTTCAAAATTTTTCCAATATTGGTACTTTTAATAAATATACACAAATTATATCTGTCTCTTTTTACAATCTAAATGAAGTACAACATGTGGCGAAAAAACAATGTCAGAATCACTGGGATATGTAAAGCCTTTATGGAGTTATGCTACATTGAACGACGCATGTCAGATTTCCAAAATTTGGCTCCGTCACTAAGGCGCAAACAGGCTTCGTCACTAAGGGGTTAAGGAAATGTAAAAGGGTTTTTTGTTGGTGTAAAAATTTGGTTGATGCGTTTTGCAACTTTTACAATATAGAAATGAAAATGTGCAAAAATTTGCTTTTTTCAAGATGTGAACATTTTTAAACAGGGTTCATATGCGTCATGGAATTTTCCGATTTGTCATGGATTTGTGTTTTTTGTCATGGAATTTTTTCTTAATAATAATTTCTGAGCTTCTTGCGTGTTTTAGTTATGTTTGTCCAAAACAATTTCTTTATTCCATTAGAATCCAGTATTGGAGTACTATAGGCCAAAGGAATAAATAAATATAACTAAAAAGAAGAACCTCATTACTCAGTCCTAAAAATACAAAAAATATTTCAGATTTTAAAGTGCATTGAAGTTTTGTTCTCAACCGGTCTCTCATGGTTGGATTTTTTTTATTTAAAAAAAATATAATTAACTGGAAATAGCTTGACTTATTGAATCGCAAAGCAGGAACTTGCTATTTGCTGCAATTTTTAGTGCAAGTGGCAGTGATGTTTTTTTGAGAAAAAGCATCTCTGACGCTCAAAAATCGTGGGGGGGGGGGGGGGGGGGAGTCACGATTTTGCCGCGATTTTCACGTGGCGATATAGCGATTGCCATTGTGAAGGAGCCCTAAATATTTGATTCTGTGTATTGCGTTCCACGAGTGTCATTGAAAATCAAGATTTTGTCATGGAAATTTTTTTTTAAAAACCTGTATGAACCCTGTTAAATTTAGGGTAGTCATATCATGCAAAATAGTTATTAAAGGGGTTGTCCCGCAGAAGCAAGTGCAGTTATACACTTCTGTATGACCATATTAATGCACTTTGTAATATACATTGTGCATTAAATATTGGCCATACAGAAGTTATACACTTACCCCCTCCGGTGCTGGCGTCCCCATCTCCATGGCAACTACCAAACTTCTCCTCTGGTCGCCACAACAGTCGCGCTTGCGCAGAGAGAAATCCTCTTCTGGATGGTCCGGGCTCACGAGCTGCGTCCTGGCTCCTCCCCCTTCTCAGCGTCATTGCGTAGCTCCGCCCCGTCACGTGGTGCCGATCAGCCAATGAGGTGGCTGTAATCGGCAGTGGAGCTCAGACTGGAGAAGAACATCCACGGTGCACCGTGGGAGAAGACCCGCGGTGCACCTTGGGAAATGACGACGGCCATCTTGGAAGAAGATTTTTATAACTTCATGAAACAGCTTCATGGTGAGTAGAAACGCTCTATAAACCGATTTACAGGGGTAGTTTGTGATGCTTGCTTAACATAGGGGACTGGGGTGTGAAAATTTCTTCGTTTTGGCCGCGGGACAACCCCTTTAAGTTATTTAACATGTGTCTACTTTTATGTTGGCACTATTTATTTTTAAGACCTTCTACGAGATTTAAAAGTATAGCAGTAATTTTTAAGAACATCTCCAGTTTTGTCCTTTTTCTGTCCAGGCCCCCTTTTTCAAATCTGGTATGTGTCACTTTAAGCGGTAATAACTTTGGAATGTTTTGGAAGCGTGTAATTATAACGACAATCTTATCAGTTATAAAGTGAATTTGAGAAGCGTATATATTAGGACCCCACACTATAAATGTTCCTACGCGGAGGAAAAGCCGTAAGATGCTCCATTGAAGTCAATGGAAGCCGTCTCATTCACGTCCCTTCTGCAATTGACATTGCAGAAAGGTTGCAGATTCCACGTCTTCGCTAGGTGATGATGCAGGAAAAGCAGGAGTTCAAAAAAATAAATCTGTATTGCGCATGTCTGACGATGAGCCATGTGGATCATCCGCAGTACAGATGAAGAAAAAAAGAAAGCGCTCGCGTGCGGAGGCTGCTGCTGCCAGGGTCTGATTCTGCTGCGGGATTCTGTATGCGGAATCTGACCTGCCCGTGTGCAGGCGGCCTTAAGGGTTTCATATGAACAAAAGCAAAATAAGGGATAAACTTGAAAATGTCACTTGACTTGCAGATTTTCTTTTTTTCTTTTTCTGTAACACAACAGAAATGAGCAGAAACACAGAATTCAATATTTATTACCCTGAATCTGTTCTTTTTAGAAATATCCTACAAGTCCCCAGTGGGCACCAAGACTCAAAAAAGAACTCTGAAATGAAAGAGCACCTTGTGGAATTTGGGGCCTCCCATTTATTTGGGCCATTTCTTCAATGCCATATTCAGAGAACATAATTTTATTTTTCAATCTTCGATGCTGTCAGAGGTCTTGTTTTTTGCGAGATACGCTGACGTTTTCATTAATACCATTCCTGCGTGCAGACAAAGGTTTTAACGCTTTTTATTGCATTTTAAGAAGACGAGCAATTGTGATGTTTTTGATTTTTCTTTTTTGGAATCCATCCACCGTGTGATGTTATCTTTATTCTGCAGGTCAGTGTTGTTGCTGCAATTCCAAATGTGTGTGTGTGTATGTACACTGAGCTAGCAGGTAGTGGCAGATTATATATATCCACTACCTGCTATCTCAGTGGTCAAGATATAGAATTGAAATGTATAAACTGTGTGAGAGTATCCCATCGCCTCTGTGGATAACTTGGATACTAGCATCCCCTTAACTCTTTAAAGGAGGATTCCCATCTAAGAAATCCTCTCAGTGTATTCGCAATTGCAAAATAATGCATTCACCCACAATGTTTATTTCCAAATTGCTCCATTCTCCAGATATTGGCGATATGTATTCCCCTCTCCTCCTGGTTGTTTACTGTTTGTTGCCAGGATAACAGACCACCTCTTCTATGGAAATAAATGGCAGAAGAGGCTGGTGCTTGTGCAGTTCTTTCATCTAAATCTGATGGCCAGGATCTCTGGAGTATAGGTGCTGGAGCTTTCGGCTCGGCCACCAGCTACCTTTTTAGTATTTTGCTATTTCTTTCCATAAAAGACATGGTCTGTTTCCTTGGCAACAAGCAGTAAACTCCCAGAGGGCAGAGAAATTAATAGCTGCAATATCCAGAGAACGGAGCATTTTGGAAACAAACATCAATGGCTGAATGCATTGTTTTGCAATTTCAAACATGTTAAAATAGTATTCCCGAGATGGTAATACCCCTTTTAATTACCTCAGTTGTGTGTGTGTCCCTCCATCCCTTCCCCTTGCCCTCTCTATAAACTTCTATCAGTGGCATGAGTCATCCCTACAAATTCCAGTTATCTGTCTCATCTCAGACTAGAGATGGGCATCATTCACAATGGGTAGTATACAGCAAACTAGAAGGAAGGAAGCCCCCTAGTGTGCAACGCTTTTAGTGGGATTTCTCAGTACAAAAATGTCATTACAGGTAAATAAAGTTTAAAGTGTAATTTGCACTTTTGCTAGTTATCACATTGACTATCATATAAGCAGCACATTGTTGGGAAAGTTAGTGATCATTTGAACTTTGTTTGTAAAATTAGATTTTCTGTTTAGTGTTCTTCCATGCTGCGCTGCTTTTTTAACCTGTACCTGATTATTTACACCTGTCTAAAGGGCTGTGGCTCTTTTTCTTCCAGTATGCTTTCCCTAACTGTAGCGTTCTCTAACTTCGTCCTCCTACGTGCCTTCCCCACCCTCATTACTCATAGTAAAATCCCGCCACTTTGTGCTTCACATTTCTTGGCGGCAAAGCCTTTGTTTAGTACGCGGGGAAAGTTTGACACTCCCTGTAGCATGGCAGTTAGCCCAAGGTGAAGACAAAGAGTGTATCCTTTGTATATAATTGCATGTAAACTGTAAAATTGTGTGGGATAATAATGACAAGACAAGTTAGTGGTGACTTTACACTAATAAATGTTGAAACATGTATTCTTTTAACAGAACGTGTAGAATTGTTTTCAATTGAAAAGTTATAGGTGATGAATAATGTTAACCCTTTCATATGCTGTGTTTCGGATACATCTCTATGTGTAGTGAGACACCTTTTGGGACAATAAGGAGTCAGGATGGCATCAACTGGGAATCGATAAGGGGAGTAGGACTACTTACTCATTTTACAATACCCTAAAACTTTATATCTGACCATTGAAGTGATTGTCCAATGGTCAGATACAGTGTTATTCCTCATATACAGTATACACATGAGCTTATTCTAAAATTACAACTACATATATATAAAATTCCTTTTTTTTTCTTTTCTTTTCTTTTATGTAACCTTTTAAATGAAACCTTATCGTCCAACCATGTCTTTGGGCGCTGCTATTGATATAAGACCTCTAGTTGGATCGCTAGATATGAACGTTGGCATGTAGTTTGACTACAAGTAATGTTAATTCTAGCCATAAAAGAAGAAATACAAGACCATAGAAAATGGATGTTCAGCATTATTATTTGAGAGTAGTTATCCTCTAACAAGCCATGACCTTCAGCTAAGGGTGGAATGACTATTCCACAGCCCTATACCACCGAGCCACTAATGCTGTAATGTTTTCTATATCATTGGCCCATAAGCATTTCTAGTTGCTCGGTGCCTGCTGTACAGATAATGATTACTGAATCATCATAATCTCTATAGCGGTACTCAATATGGCTTTTTCTGTTAGTGTTTGGCAGTGTTTCTGGGGTCCTGTGGCTGTTATTAGATACGTTGTGGCTGTCGTTATCATGGTCTTGTAGCTGTCCTTGGTAATGGAGTTATGTGGCTGCTGCTGCTGTTGGGAAATTTGGCTCTTTTTTCAAAAACATTATTGCAAATTTGAACACACTCTGTTGAAAATGTTCACCACAACTAGTAGGGCAGGGAGAAGGCATCTTGGTACCCTAGGCAGATAAGGCAAATTGCAACCCTTCCCCACCTTACACCATGGAATGAATTTACAATGGTAGTTGAGGAGTCTTCTTTAGTAAATGGATTAATGGAAGCATTCCTGATGTGGAAGTGTAAAGTTACGTTCACACCTAGTATATGGCTTCCCTTTACCAAGGAAGCCATAATGCATTGCCAAGTCCATTCTGATACCGCCACCTGTTGAACTTCCAATGGGGTCTTTGAGGTTGTGTTGTACTTTGTTGGTTTGACAAGAACAGTAGTGCTGCATACAGCCTTATTCTTAGTCAAATCTGCCAAGAATGTCTTTGGCACTTTGAATGCAGCTTTCTTTAGTAGGTACATTTGTCAAGTATTTGGTGTCCAGTGACTTAAACATCTCCTCCAGCTCCAGCACTGTCTGGTCCACAACTGGGCTGGCAGAAACTAAGTGTGCAGAAGTCCTGCCATATGGACAGCAAGGGACAATCACTAATGCACAGAAACAGGTTTATACACACAAGCACACATATATACAGCATAAACACACACTGGTTAACACACATTATACTGGCCTACTCTTACCTACACATTATACTTGCCTATTCTTGCATGGCGACAAGGAGATTCCAAGAAGCGATAGGATAAGTGATGCATAGAGTTTTATAACATATTTCTGCCATTTACATAGGCTGTACCTCCCAAACTCTGCAAACCTAATGTTTCAAGTATTCTACTTATCACACCCTAAAATGAGTACGGATCCCATACACCTATATCCAGCAGCTCACACCTCTGGAACCTTGCTGCTGCTTCAGGACCAGGACACACATGGTTATGTGGCCTTGTCTGTGCAGATCATTCTACATCATTGCACATAGCAGTTTTGGTTTTGATTTCATGCAAAGAAAAAAGAATTCCCTATAATTGTTCATATTTTTTAATGAAATTGTGCCCTCTAATTCCTGTTGTGAGATGTTGCCTACTTCCGCCTACCCCTTGTCCCAGCCTTGACCCATGGTGTTTTGATAGGAGATTAAGGTATATGATACAAGCCAAATTAATTTACTACTTGTTTTTGCACATTTCTCTCACTTTGTTTCTATATTTTCCATATTGCTAAAACAAGTGAGTTATGCTAGATGGGTATGCGAAGGTAACTCTACTGGTAGCCTCTAATTCCTTGATTCATTATTGCTAGATATGCCTTGTCAAAAGACCTTGAGAATTTGGGAACATTTAAAGGGGTTGTGTAGAATTAGAAAAATAAAGGTCAATAGGAACCTTTTTTCGTAATATTTTTTTTCTACGTGGTTGCATTCAAAGTCCCATAACTTTTTTTTTTTTATTTTTCCATGGACAGAGCTCTGTGAGTGCTTGATTTTTTTTTTTTGCACGACTAGTTGTAGTTTTTATTGGTGCCATTTTAGGGTACATACGGCTTTTTTTGATCACTTTTGTGGGTTTTGGGAAGAAAAACTAACAAAATAAGCATTTTGCCTCCATTTTAATGAGTATTCTGCAGTTTTTATCGTGCAAGGTGAATAGTGTGTTCAATTTATTGTACAGGTCATTACGGTAACAATGATGCTAAGTATGTGAGATTTTTAGAATTGCGCCAATTTTTTATTTTTATTTTTTATTTTTACCTAGCTAGCTGTAAAAGAACTCGACCTTTATTCAGGCTCGAGTGTTTTTCCCATACCAACATTAACCAGAAGATGGTTCTACCTGCCTTCTGTGCTGACCCGTTGGAGGAGGAGAAAAGGCACCTACAGACACTAGATGTAAGCAGATGTCTTGAGGATCTATCTGGCCTGTACGGAAGGCTTCCTGACGACAGATCATCCTTTAATACTCTCTAATGGCCCAAAGAAGGAATAAATCCTCAAAACTCACCAAAGCTAGATGGTTGAAGGGTACTAGCGGCTCTTGTTATAGGAGCGAAGATATCTCTCTTCCTGATGGTATTTGGGCTCATTCTACTAGAGCCACAGCAACTTATTGGGCAGAATGTGTTCAAGTGTATGAAACGGTCTAAGAGAAATACTCACGACATTCTCTTTAGCAACCAATCACAGCTCAGCTTTCAATTGGTATTCAACCAGTATAAAGGCTGTTCTGTGCTTGGTATATATCTACTCTTGTATCAAACCAGAATAGGATAGCAGCATTCCTTCAAATCAATGCTTGACCCTTTATACAGGTCTGTAGAGCAAGGACTGTGTAAAGGGTCAAGCATTGATTTGAAGGAATGCTGCCATCCAATAGGTGGTGCTGCAGAGGTGGTATTCCATCTTCCTTATTTGCATAATACCCAGAGGAGCATGGATGGCCTTATGTTTCCTCATCCACCTTCTTAGTGCTCTCCCTAAGGAGAGATGTTAATTCTCCAGACCAGAATAGGACAGGCTCCAACCTTTTCACACAGGCCATCAGTCCATGTGAAAAAATGTTCAAGTGGATAGCCTAATTGGTTATAATGGGTCCAATTACTCTATCCAAATCTCATTCAACTGTGCAGCATTACGATTTGGGGTTGCTTTTCCCCCTCAGGCCCTGAATGCCTTGCAATCATTGAGGGAACTATAAATTCTAAGATGAAACGGAACGTTTTACAGGAAAACGGAAGGGCCATTGTCCAAGGTTTTGGAATTCTCACTAGCAGCCACAATAATAATTTGGTGACTGGGACTGCTGTTAAAGGGAATCTAGAGGTTATGAAATGTACAAATATTTTATTTATGTATAAAAAAAAAAGTGTGTAACATTTCAATACCCATTGTCAAAAACAATCCATCCCTAGGAGTTGTCTGAATTGAATCAAGCTTTCTAGGTGTGATTGTAGGGTTGATGTAAGTAAGTGATTACAATATCAGGGTAAAAGGATAATTGATTGTGGAAAACTGAACACTTGGAGGGAGGCTCTAGTACCCTGTTGGGACACCTTTTGGATGTGATATGGGTGGGCATGGAGGCATACAGGTTCCGTATGTTGTCCTGTGGCATATTGTTCCACATTTGCTGTAACTGAGGTTTTAGAGCGTGCAAACTCACAGGCTATAGAAGTTGGCATCCTAAATGGTCCTATACATGTTCTATTGGCAATAAATCTGGTGACTAGACAGGCCATGGAAGTGTGACAATGTTGTGGAGGTATTCCTGTGATACCCTTGATTTGACTATCTAAGCATTATCCTGCTGGAAAATGCCTCTTGGAACTCGCCATGAGAGGAACATATGTGGCTGCAGGATGTCCTGAACATATCACTGAGCCGCCATTGTCCCTCATACCACTACTAGGGGTGACCAACTGTCATATATGATGGCCCCCCCGAGACCATCACACCAGCAGTGGGGCGGGGTGGGCATTGTGTCGCTCCACAGCAAAGGCAGGATTAAATTGCTCACCCCTAGGTCTCCAGACACGAATATGCTGTCGTCTGTGCCCAAACTAAACCTGGATTCGTTGCTGAAGACAACCCAGTTCCACTCTGTAGTAGTCCAGTTTTGTCATCCACACAAACTGAGGCAACGGCGTGTGTGGGGTGTCAAAGGCAGTACAGGTAATGGGTGCTGTGAGCCCAAATGTCTTTTAGCAAAGCACCTGGAAATGGTTCCAACAGACACAGGGGTCTGTAACGATGGTGCCACCTGTCTCTGGATGGCGGCCAACAAAACAGTTGGAGCTGCTCGTGCTTGTCAGATGATCAGACAATCTTTTTACTAGTGGTCTGTCAAGAGCGTCCTGAGCCTGGTTGACTTGTGTGCGTGCCCTCACGCATCCACTGGTCCCAACACCTAACTATTAAGTTGGCAAAATCTCTTTGTATCATAGAGGGATGAACAAGCTCTAGACAAGCAGAATAAGAGGTCCAAGACAGACAAGTAGCCTCTAGGAGCCTTTTTATAGGACAAGGGTGGAACCAGTTTTATGGTCTCAGGTGACAAAACCGTTCATCTAATTATGGCACAATTTTAATCATTTGCATATCTACCTGAGATGTAACTGCGTGACGACATTTGGAGCAAAATGACAATTCTAGGGGCTTGATTTAGTTTTTCTTTACAAAGTGTGTATATATTGTACATAAAGGAGGAATCATTTAGCTATTCTTTTTTCTACCATACATGTTCCTGCTGACTTTATCACTGAAGCTGCGATTTTATCAGTGCAATAAATAAGGCTTTGTACACATTCTGTTCAGAGCCTCTGTTAATGATTTCCCTTGGCCGGCTGCACAGGACCGGGTCGGATTTCTGTGCCCTGCCGGTGTCCAAGTGTACCTGGCATTAGGTCTTGTCTTCTGTACGGCAGATAGTCCGCCGTTGGATATGTGCAGTACACTTTTTATTTTCACTCCTGCGGAATCTGCACAAAAATGGAGCATGCTGCGATTTTGTTTTTTTTCCCACAAGCGGAAAATCACAATCACTGTCTGCCTATGTGAGTGGACATGCAGATACTCTATTGGTTTGAATTGGTGCAGAATGCTGCGGATCGCCCGCGTGGGAGATGATCAAGGATTCCGCAATTCAAATCCGGTCGTCTGCAGCAGGCCTAAATCCTGGAAGAAATGGCACTGCCTGCAGCACTGTTTTGTTCAGGAAAATATCAGACAGCTGGACAAAAACCAAACAGACCCATTATAGTGAAAGGGAACCAATTGGTGACATTCGGTTCCATCACTAGACAAATCTATTCGGCTAGCGAATTCCGTTTTCCTGCTCCCATAAGCCCTTAGAGCACATTTATACTCGTGCTTATAGCAACAGCATGGGAAATACAAACAAAAAATAAATTGTACAGCATATGACCACCTGCACAGTCATTCGCAATACAGTTTCTTACCATACGCAGGGTCACCGATCGGGCTCACAGCCGGAATCCACTGTGGGCCTCCAACAGGTGGAACCTGCCCCCTTGGTGTGAGCCCAGCCTAAATAAGAACCTACTTGCCACCCCTTAAATATTTACCTAGATTCCAGTTACGTGGAAATTTCCAGGGTAGTTGCTGCTTTCTTTGGTTCATAAGATTGTCAGTTGAACTTTTATTCTTTAAAGAAAGTAAAGAGAAACCAAGGGACTATATATAAATTATGGGGCCTCGGGTAAGAAATATTTTCTTGGTAGGGTTTTTAATTATCCACTGGAGTTTACTTTGCTAAATTCCCAAATAGTGATAGATTGTGGTAGTTCCTAATTGCAAGACCCCCACAGTTGTCCATAGGCAGGCTCTGAAGTCAGATATAAATTGCCCAGTTGATTTAAGATCTCGGGCATTTGGAGGTCAAGTCAACACCTTGAACTCGTCATGTTCCTCAAACCATTCCTGAAGAGTTTTTGCAGTGCGGCAGGGCACAATATCGCTTTAGATTTTTTTTCTGCGATTTCACAATAGTTACAGCATGACTCTGTTCTGTACCCTCCAGATCTCTTCCATTAAATCAATTGTATGTTTGTCTTGTGGAGAAGCACTTTTGAGGAGTGGTTTGTGGATTGTTGCTAAATAATGATATATAATGGCAGCTCTACATAATAATATATTGTGGAGGGTGTGGTATTGTGTTCTCAAATAAAAAAATGGGCTTAGAGTTTTCTAGCTTGCTAGCAAATTATATACTTTTAAAGTAGGGCAGAATAGTATAAAGTACTGCTCCAAACCAATGTACAGTACCAGCGATCTAGTGATGTATGCTTAGTCTTAATGAATACTTTATTTTGTTGCTCTGCAGTTTTAGATGGTTCAACATATTTAAGCAAACATTGTTCATTAACAAAAAGTAGAACGCAACGTATAGTTTCATATCTTTGGACCATGCTGCCCCCTGCTGGTGTAATGTAACCACTGTTAGCTGTGAAGGTGAGCAGGGGATTTCAGCAGACACCACAAACCAGAACAGGACATTTTATTGAATCAGATTTTTAAGAGAAATCACTGGAGAGACAAGAAGCTATAATGTCTCACGACACACAGAGCCCAGCTGGAGTCCTTACAGAGAATCCATGTGCATGTATTCTTTCTACTCTTACAAATGTTACATCTCGGCACGTGTAACACTAAATTACATGACTTTGATATATACAGTGTCCACACACACATATATATGTATATCAGGCCGGGTGATGGCATAATCCACTATTCTACCTGATGATGGATATTTGTGCATATTTGTGTTTTTGGTTGAAACTCTGATCCAGGTTCATAGACAAGGTCCTGTTGCGTATAACATGGAAAGCTCTGGACACAGTGTGCTTGTAGGTATATATATATACAGCTCTTCATACAGCGCTATTTATAATAAAGTGTGCCCAGCGCTTGCACATTTTACATTTGTGTCTGCTTGTTGTCATCATATTGACCCTTCCTGTCAGCAACATGATGATACTGAATCACGGATCTATTCTAGAATATTCTGTTGATACTCAGAGTTTTATGAATACATGGGACTCTAAAGGGCAACAAAGAATAACCACAGAACTCTGTGCTGTATGGAGAACTATAGAGTAACAGTATCTGCGGAGTAGTTACAAGGCTGTGGACACCAATACGAAACTTGCCAGTCCTTCTTCTAGAACAGTGACCTATAAAACATATTTATATAGCCCTTTCGCATACACAGCAAGGGGCATGGAGATTGTATACACTGTAAAGCTAATGTACAGAAATATTTGAAAATGTCTTTACACAACTGGAGTAGACATTAGACCTGTAGGGGCATGAATGACTCTAGTACTCTGCGGGGAAGTCATGAACACAGACCACATTGAAACTCTGATGTAGGTCCTCACAAGGATCATTGATGTTCACAGCCTCACTACATGGTATTTCACCCTATTCCAGCAGAATTAGGATTAGATGTAGGGTCAGAGCATCCGCTTGGTTAGGAACTGAACCCCATCTTCTCTCTCACACAGTGTTGGTGCATGGGGTATACATGCAATGGCTCATTGGAGAAGGGCTCTGATCTGTTTAGATGTGGTGTCGTCATGGAGGTGACGGGTTGTATATCTAAGATACAGAATGTAAGAGTTGATTGTTATTAAACATGCTTTCTTTATTAAAACTTTGCAAACTACTATTATATACTGGTCGACATACCTGAGGGCATTCAGTAGACCTTCTGTGCTTGTTGATGGCTGATCTTTTAGCACCTTGATACAGCCTTTCATCTACAAACAAGGCATATGGATAGGTAGATATGACATTTATACTGGCAACATAATGCAATTAAGCAAGAATATTCACATAGTTGTATCGGAGATCCCTGCTCCAATGTTTTTATAACCTGCACGTCATGTGTTCAGTTGACATACACTTGAGGTTTCTTTCACACAAGGGTTTTGTCACGGCTATTTTGCCGCAAAAAAAAAACGGAAAAAAAACGCTGTCCAAAAAATGCGACCATCTGAAGCATTGGACTCCAATGCATTTGTTCAGATGGGCAATTTTCCAGTCCATAAAATATATAAAAAGATAGTGCATACGCTTTTATGCGTGGCCGGAAAATATAGGACTTGTCCTATTTTTTGACGGAATACTCCAGCTGTACCCATAGATGCCTATCAGAGCCGTCAAAATGGGGAGAGGGAGGGAGTTTAGCAGTGGCTCGTTTGGCTAAAGTCCCTCCCCCTCCCCTTGTGAGCAGCTCCTATAGGCTGGGGAGGGAATTTAGCATGGCAAGCAGCGCTAAGGTCTCACCCACCGGCCCACAGAATATACGCCGGTATATACACTGCAGCCTGGCCGTGTGAACGGATTAGAAAATGGGAGATTTAGCCGCGACTTGGTCGCGGCTTTCTCCTATACATGCAATGTTCAGCCGCAATGCAGACGGCTGAAAGTCGCAATGCCTGTGTGAAACTCCTCTTAAAACTTTGACCAGAGTGCAGATATCTTTCCACCTCATTTTCTTTACTATAAAATATTTGCTGTCACCCCCACAGTCCGCCAGGAACAGGAAAAAGTATTTGTTAAAGAAATATACCACAAAATACATTTTATTGCTTTATGCGAAAACATTTCCAGGTTGCTTTACGTTAATAAAAAAAATCCTAAAAACACATTTTACTATAATTTAAGGTTGATTTACCAAAATGTTAAGGTTGATTATTTGGAAATGTGAAATCTGTGCTTAAAGCAGCTGCAGCTCTGCAGTATATTATAGGGATACTATGTTTTCAGGGACATGATAATTAAGATTCTGGAACATAGAATACGTTTTGTTGCAGAAACATATACAATTTCAAAATGCAAGTGTTTCTCAAGTTAAAAAAAACATTGTGATAAGACCTCTATCTCTAAACCCATGACCGATGGAACAAACTAGTAGGAGGCAACTCCTTTCCGGTCACATGAGGGTGATCAGTAAGCACTGCATGCAACATCTTCAGATAGTTCCTACCGTAAGTAACAAGTTAGTTGGACTCCTTCTACACGGAGTGATAAATCCTACAGAGTTTGCTATACAGGCAAAGAAATCATTCGGAATTTTGTTTGCATACCATTCAGTCGTTCGCATTTATTGTACCAGTGAATCTAAACGACTAAACGATTGCTTTTTACACGCAATGACGTGCAAACAATTATTTTTAGTCCTGCATACACTGAATGAGGAATGAGAAGCAAATTCTCGTTTGTTGTTTAATCATTAGGTGTCTTTACACTGATCGTTCAAATTTGCCTGATCCAACGATTTTTTTGAATGATAATGGTTCTGTTTCAAAGGGCCCTTGTTTCCAAGCTGCCACCACTGGTAGAAATGGAGTTGTAAGAATACCAGTGTCAATCATCGCTGTCAGTACTGACCGTACAAGAAGCAGATTTTCCCTGTGGAAAACTGTTCATATGGTATCATTCTAAAAAGTTTCCTTGATTTATAGCACCTAATCAGTTACAAGAAGAAAAATGTAGAAGCAGACAAAATACTGGGATAATTTATAGAACAAATTGCCATCCGTGCAAGCAAATCTTTTTAGTAACATACATCAAGATAATGGTTTTCTTTTTTTCCAGCAGCTATGAATAGTTTTTGCAGTGGTAAACTGATAGGATCCCTACACTTTCATGACAAATTTGAAGCTAAACCACAAGTTTGCAAACCGTAGTAAATACGAATACAGAGAATGTATAGTCTATGTGTGAGTAAAGTGGTGGAAATGTTAACAATGCTATCAAAAAAGTGATTATGCCTGAGGAAGGACCCTGAGAGGTTCGAAAGCTCACTATACATCATGTATTTTTGTTAGCTAATAAAATATATCATATCTACATACCGTATATACCGGCGTATAAGACGACTTTTGAACCCCGAAAAATCTGCTCTGCAGTCGGGGGTCGTCTTATGCGCCGGTAATACAAAAATGGCTGTGATTGGCTGAAGGCGCACGTGTTAGCAATCACACCCATTCAATGATGTCATTGAATAGTGTGATTGGCTGAAGCCACGTGTGCTTTAGCCAATCACAGCCATTCAATGATGTCATGGCTGCCGGCGTGTGTATTAGCTTTCTGGAAGCGGGGATTTCAAGCCCCACATTCAGAAAGCTATGCTGCGCCGGGGACGAGGAGCGAGCGACAGCCTGCCGGAGCGAGCGACATCCTGCCGGAGCGCGACAGAACGCCGTGGGAGGTGAGTAATAAAATTTTTTTTTTTTTCTCCACTGAATACCGGCGTATAAGGTGACAGTTGGGGGGTCGTCTTATACGCCCCGTCGCCTTATACGCCGGTATATACGGTAATTACTTTGTTCCCAGCAAGAGAAACCATCACATCCAAAAAGTTGGCACATGGAGTTTTGTATGGGACTCTATGCTGCTGTACAATGCTTCATTGAGTGTCTTATACATATAGCTATTCTGCTCTAGAATCAATGCTGGAGCATGAACCTCTGTATGAAATCAGGGGGCATATAGTTGTATACTAACACCCCTATTCACTTCCAGCTTAGTACAAAATGGAGCTACTGTATAATAAAGCCATGTGCATGAGGCCACACTGTGTATGGTAGATACTGCGCATCTTCAATCTACAACCCATTATAAGTGGACTGCTAGATGAATTTCAAATACTTACATCAATTTTGGATGTTTTTGCAAATGCTCCAACAGGATGCACATGATCATATAGAATGATAACACCAACCATCACTCGCATACAGAACAGAAGTGTTTCAGTACTGGTAAAACGACTGCGGTACCCTCTGCCATGAAGGGAAACAAAGAACATAATAATCAGGGTCTTAAGTATCATCACAAATGTTATCTCTATGTGGTTAAATATTTAGAGACCTATTAACAGATCTGCTGGAGATGGTCTGACAGCTGAAATCCTGCAGCAGGAGAAATATAGTATTACGTGATCGTGTGTGGGAGGCACCCTTGGAGGTGGCCTTCTCTCTAGCCAATCAAGGGCAGTCCCCAAGCATGGGACCCTGAGCTATGATGTCCATATAGGATTGTGCAAAATGGTTTGTTCAGGGGGCAGTCCCTTTTGAGGTCTCTTCACTCCATAGATTGCCTCATCACAGAGGTGCAGAAAAAGTGGAGCAGCTGCCCATAACAACCAATAAAATGCCAACTTTCATTTTTCCTGTGCAAATAAAAAACCATAGCCCTCTTAGGCTGTTTAATTTTCTCACCAATTTCAAAATCTCTGTTTGCTGTCAGTGGATGAAAGCATTCCTATTTACATTCGGAGGCTGCAAATATATTCAGTTCTAGGCAATCCTCTGTAAGTACATCAACAACATCACACATTTCTCCCCTGCTCTGTTTGTCACAAAGAATCAGTGTAGACTATAAAAGTCTTGTGTCCAGCCTGTTTCACTCACAGAGGATTGTCTTGATTGGATACAGTTGCAATAAGCTCTCAGAATTAGGTCTGGATGTAGACAAAAATGTCCTCATTCATTAGTGCTAAATTGAAATACAAAGCATGCTGTAGAGTTGCTGAACTTTTATTTATGCATCTATTAAGGTTTATTAGCAGAAATACTCCTAGTACTACTATAGGGCTTTTGACTATATTTGTATGACTGCTAGAAAATATATAGTTACCATTACAGACGACAATACTTGATAATATTATTGAATAGTTGCATTGCCTGGGATATAGACCCTATTACGATAGAGACACTGTTATGTTTGTTATGTTTGTTTGTATGTTTAGCACATATGTTGCGACTGCAGATCAAGAAAACAAAGGTCATGATAACCTTGAAAATGGAATATGCAGCATAAAGATCCACAATGAAGAAGTCACCATAGTCCAGGACTTTATTTTCCTTGGTTCCAAGATTGAAAGAAATGGGGAATCAAGACCTGAGATTAAGAGACGATTAACCCTTGGATTAAATGCAGTGGTGATGGAAAATTAAGGAAGTCAGAACTGCAACTAAAGCCAGGTTAGTCAGTGTGATTGTCTTCCCCATAGCTACTTATGGCTGGGAGACTTGGATAACCAAGAAGACAGACAGAAGAAAGATCGACGCCTTTAAGTTGTGGTGTTAGAGGAAATTGTCCAGTGGACAGCGAGAATCACCCAAGTCTTCTGCATCAAGGCAAAGAGCTCGCTGGAAGCCAAGATCACCAAGTAGAAGTTAGTTTGGCCATGTCATGCATAGCACTTCACTTGAAAAGGCACTCGCTCTGGGAATAGTCAGTGAAAGTAGGAGGAAAGGACGACCAAGAACTCTTAGGCTTTATGCTGTCAAATCTGACAGCAACATGAGTCTGAATGAACACCAGGAAGTAGTAATCAATAGATACATATGGAGAATGATCAATAGAATGACCAAAAATCAATCATGATCGCACGGACAAGTGATTGTTAAACATACATGTATGTTAAATAGCCATATGTTTCCATTCATTTGGGTATACATTTTTCAATGTCAAGTTTTTTTAAATAAAGTTTTGTGTTTTTAACATTTTTTTAGGCATTTGAGCACAAAAAAACATATGTTACATGTATGGAAACATCATAGAATGAAAGTAAAAATTCATTTATATATAGTGCACAATGAATGCTGTGAAAAAAATCTAGAATTGCTGTTTTTTTTTTTGCTCACCTACTTCCCAAAAAGTGGAATAAAAGGAGATCAAAAAATGTTAGATATAGTTCAAATAGTATCAATAAAAAGAACAGGTTGCCCTGCAAAAAATCCATCCTTATACAGCTCTGTCTATGAAAAAATAAAAATGTTACGAGTCCTGCACTGTGGTGGTGGAGAAACATGTTTAGGTTTTAAGTGTCTATTTTGTGCAAAAGTATGAACACATTAAAAAAGCTGTATAAGGGGGCGTGGCCAGGCAATGGGAGAGTGAGGGCGCACGGCACTTAGCTCCGCAGCCGCTGCCATACAGAAAGCCGGATATCAGACGCCAAACCTCGGCAAAATGCTTAGAAAAGCAGGTGAGAAGAGGGGAGAACCTCCGACAGCCACCGGGTCCCAAATGAAACGTTACCTGCACGGAGCGGGCGCCGCTGCCCGAGCCGGAACGGAGAAGTCCCCAGCAAACATGGCGCCGGGAACACACGTGGAGCAGGCACACCGGAGCGGAGGAGAAGCAGGGAGCCAGCGCACACAGGAGTCTCCATGCTCCGCTAATAAGGTCAGTGCAGGGGACAAGGACCAGACCTTCCCCCCTCACTAACAGGCAGCACAGCCAGCAGAAACCCCGGTATGAGCCCAGACAAGCCCTGCAGCAGTGGAGGAGAAGCTGATCAGGGCAGGCAGGAAGACGCCATGCAGCAAATGTACTGCACCCCCACGGGCCCCAGGTGCACCCTAAGCAAAGGGAGCTCAACTCCCCCACACCACAATGCAGCACCCCCTAAGGAAGATCTGAACCACAGATCCCCCTCCCAGGTCACAATGACCTCGCAGTGCGAAAGCGGAACGCCAGAACGCGAGCGCCCAGAACCGCCTTTAGATGTCTCCCAGACCCTGCAGGCACTATGGGTCATGGTCCGCGCCCTACCAACCAAAACGGACCTAGAGTCACACCTCCAACGCCTAGAAGAGAAGCACGAACGGGCCATTTCAGCAGTTAATCAGACCGTACAAACCTTGTCGGACCGGGTCACCGCCCTGGAACAGGCTCCGAACGAATCCTCTATGGACTTTCAACAACTTAGCATCACGGTGAAAAGCAGCAAAAACAGCTGAGAGATTTAACTTTTCATCTTGATGACATAGAGAACAGAGGAAGACGCAACAATCTAAAGCTAAGAGGCATTCCCGAGAGCGTACCAACAGAGGCATTACACGAGTACGTGACGATCATCTTCAACAAACTGCTGCAACGTCCCCAAGATAGGCCTATAGAAATGGACAGAGTCCACCGCCTGCAGGGCGGGAGAACACGGAACCCAAACATCCCGAGGGACGTTATATGCCGCGTCCATTTCTATAGACAGAAAGAAGAGATTCAGCGACTCGCCTGGGAACGGGGCCCAGTAAACTTCGATGGGGCGGAAATTACAATCCTACCGGACGTCTCAAGACTGACCCTCAACTGCCGGAGGCTCATCCGCCCGCTACTGGAGGCCGCCCGAGGAGCAGATGCGACATACAGGTGGGGGCATCCTTTTCATCTGGTTCTTCGCAGGCATGGCCGCCTCTTTACAGTCAGATCCCCCGCAGACCTTGAGGGGGCGTTCGCCTTCCTAGAAGTTCCAGCGTTTCCGGTCCCGGACTGGACCGCCCCGATGGACTTTGCTCCTACAAACGACTGACTTCCAGGACTCCGCTGACCCTCAAGGCTCCAAGACTGGTGAGTTCGCTGGCACGAGACCAGTTACCGGGACATGACACACTGACTTGACCCTCCCACTGGAGTGGACTTCTCCACCCTTTCTACCCTCGAGCAGAGAAGCAACGAGATGGACATTATCTTTATAACCACTCTTTTCCCTCCCTGAGTAGGACGCGCAAATTGCGGCCAAGCGGCTAGGCCAAGCATTTATATTGTTTTTGGTTACACAATACCAAGATAGAAGAGGACGTTGCCTCCTCTATCTTACACTGCACGATTTTGGAGTGCCGTAGCGCCGCTTCGGACCCTACGCGCTGCCACGTTACCCCAAGTAGGGTTTCAGGGGCACTGGTTTCTCACAGAAACTCGGAGGAACAGGCCCTCTGAATAGTTTATAGTGCCCTGCTGGCTTTACGCTAGCAGTTAAGTTTTTAGTGTACGTCTTTGTCTGTGTGTACCCCCCCCCTCTCTCCCCCCTCCCCTCTTTCCCCATGGACCCATCCCCAGGGGCACACCTCTGACCGCAGAGGCATCGTTGCGGCACCTACTGGTACACCAACCCCAACCATGTCAAAAATGCCACCCGATACTGCTAATCTTACGATTGTGTCCCTAAATGCACAGGGTTTGAATGTTCCGGAGAAAAGGTCCTCCATTCTCCATCTCCTGTGGAAAAGAAAAGCACAAGTGGCCTTCGTACAGGAGACACACTTCCGGACAGACGCAGCCCCCAGGTTCTGCGATGCCAGGTTTCCGAACGCTTACCACAGCACGAACCACGAATCCAAGTCTAAGGGGGTATCGATCCTCATCGCCAATTCGGTTCCATGGGAGCACGTGGAGACGCACGCTGATGCAGGAGGCAGATCTCTCTTCATTAAAGGTAAGCTGGCCGACACTCCAGTCACACTTGCAACGGTTTACCTCCCTAACTCCAACCAGGTGACTTTCTTGGAGAGGACCCTGGAGGACTTAGAGGAGTTCAAGGAGGGCACCCTGATACTGGGGGGAGACTTCAACCTGCCATTAGACCCACACATAGACACCTCTAGGGGGAGTAGCTGCCTATCGCAAGCCGCACATCGTAGAATTCGAAAGACACTCCACAAATACCAACTAGTGGACGCATGGAGGATCCTACACCCCTCTACAAAGGACTATACGTTCTTCTCCGCGCCCCACAATACATACTCCAGGATAGATTACTTCCTAGTGCATCACTCAAACCTGCCCGCCCTAGTCACAGCGGACATAGGCAATATCACCTTCTCAGACCACGCCATGATCACTATGTCAATAACGCTTCCCAATGTGTATGGCAGAGCATGGCATTGGCGCTTAAATGAATCCCTGATCAATGACCCGATTACTTCCAAAGAAGTTAAGGAGGCACTGCAAGACTACTTCGCCCACAACAACACCACAGATGTAGACCCATTAATGATATGGGAAGCCCACAAATGTGTCATCCGTGGCTTTTGCATCAGCCTCGGATCCCGCATCAAGAAAGAGCGAAATGCACACCTCCAGGGACTGCTCTCGCAGATCCAGATGCTAGAACGCACCCATAAATCCTCAAGTAACGACAGGGGGACAGAACTAGCTCAGCTCAGAGAGAAGGTCCGCTCATTCTGTCTGGGTCGAGCAAAGGCGAATCTGACAAAATGTAAACGCCACTTCTTCGAATTCGGGGATAAGCCCAGCCGCACACTAGCCCGTGCACTCCGCACCACCAGAACCAGGACATACATACCACACATCACAAACGGCGGCGGGCATATGCACCATACACCTCAACAGATAGCCGAAGCATTCAGGGACTACTACCAGGCCCTGTACAACTCGGCCCCCACCCTGTCAGAGCAGGAGAGGACAGCCAGACGAGGAAAAATGAGAGACTATCTTCAACACTCCAACTTAGGCAAACTCCCATGTGAGACCATAAAAGCGATGGAGGCCCCGATCACACAAACAGAACTAGCAAACGCCATAGCAGACTCCAACACAGGGAAGGCACCAGGACCAGACGGTCTCACGCTCACATATTACAAAAAGTATATAGAGGTCTTGTCCCCTCACTTTACCCGGGCATTTAACGCAATTACGTCAGGGAACAAACTTCCAAGGGACACCCTAAAAGCCCAAATCGCGGTAATACCAAAAGAAGGAAAGGACCCATTGCAGTGCCAGAGCTACCGCCCCATCTCGCTGCTAAATACACATCTGAAACTATTCGCCAAAATTCTAGCCAACAGGATCTCCCCATTCCTACAGGGCCTGATCCATGAAGACCAAGTGGACTTTGTCCCACTCAGGGAAGCAAAAGACAATACGACGAAGGCCATAAACCTGATCAACATAGCAAAAAAAAGCTCGCTCCCCATCAGTCTACTCTCCACAGACGCGGACAAAGCGTTCGACAGAGTAGACTGGGACTTTATGTTCGCCACGGTCGCCCATGTGGGGCTGGGCCCTAACATGCTATCCTGGCTAGCAAGTCTTTACTCCAACCCCTCAGCATCGGTCAAGGTGAACGGCCAGCTCTCCTCCCCATTCACGATCAATAACGGCACAAGGCAGGGCTGCCCCCTATCTCCCCATATCTTTATCATATGCCTGGAACCGCTATTAGGACACATCCGCTCCAACCCGGATATTAAGGGAATCAAGCTAGCAGACACAGAGCATAAGATAGCGGCATACGCAGATGATCTCCTGTTCTTTATCTCAAACCCACGAATATCGCTCCCTAATCTAATGGCAGAAGTAAACCAATACTCCGCCCTATCGAATTTCAAAATTAATTACAACAAATCTGCGGCGCTTAATGTATCATTACCCCAGACCACGGCGACAGAGCTGGAGGACGCCTTCCCTTTCTCGTGGAAAGGTGACCACATACAGTACTTAGGAACTAAGCTGACACCAGAGGTTGAGGGACTTTATGCGGCTAATTTTCCAGCGCTCCTGAACAGGGTGAGACAGGATCTCAACTCCTGGACGAAAGGCCTGTTCTCATGGTTTGGTAGAGGGGCAGTTATCAAGATGAATATCCTACCCAGAGTATTATACCTACTCCAGGCCCTCCTTATCCAAATACCGAAACAATTCTTTCAGCACCTAAATTCCCTGATGACCAAATTCGTGTGGGCGGGTAAGCCCACCCGCATCGCACGAAGCACTTTATCCAGACCAAACAATGAAGGGGGTATGGGACTTCCCAATTTTACGCAATACTATCAGGCAGTTCATCTAACACGGATCGTAGACTGGCACAGGCACTCAGTATCCAAACAGTGGGTCACGATTGAACAGCACACTATATCAGTCCCGCTCAAAGTTCTACCCTGGACAGAAACAGGAATCCCCCCGGAAATAGCAAACCACCCCACGATTGGCCCCATGTGGGCGGTAGCAGCAAAAACTTTCCCCAGAGCAAACATCTCCCCTAAGCCCTCACCATTGTTCCCAATCCTGGGCAACCCTGCCTTCCCCCCAGGTATTGAAGACAAGGCATTGAGAAACTGGCTCGCGGAGGGCGTATTCAGGGCAGAGCACTTTATACAGGAGGGCCAATGGCTCTCGGTGGACGCGCTACTAGCAAGTGGGACAGGCAGAGCACCACTGACACACTGGAGGGCGATCCAAACACGGCACTTCCTCACCTCCCTCCCCCGACCCAACACCTTCACGCGCCCCAAAACACAATTCGAAACCACCTGCATTCAGGAGGGACCTTCAAGACACACACTCTCCAGAATGTACAATCTACTCAATTCACAACCAGAGGCACCGCCCCCGGGATACATACAGAAATGGGAAACAGAGCTCGGGATTACGCTCTCCACGGAGGAAAGGGAAAAACTATACAATATCACGCACTCCTCTTCAATATCTAGCAAGATACAAGAAGCAGGATACAAAATCCTCTCGCGCTGGTACAGGGTGCCCTCCTTCCTCAATACAATATTCCCGTCAGTCTCGCACCTGTGCTGGAGGTGCGGTGCAGAACGGGGCACGTTGGTGCACGTGTTCTGGGAGTGCCCGGCATTAGCGAACTTCTGGTCCGAAGTCTGGCGGATCATATCAAAGTTCACAGACTACTCGGTTCCGAAATCCCCGGCCTTCTTCCTCCTGCATCATAGCGACATACCGCTGGCGAGATACAAAAATTCGATCGTGCGCCATCTGGTGAACGCGGCGAAATCCTGTATCCCCAGACTGTGGAGGCAGACTGCGCCACCCACCCTACACATGTGGCTTAACATAGCCAACTGGATCATGGAAATGGAGGACCTTACTGCAGCTCTAAAAGGGACACAAGAAAAATTCAGGAAGACCTGGTATCATTGGATAGCGTTCCAGGGTTCGGAGGAATATCAGCAATTACTCCGCACTTAAGGTACCAAGTACCCCACCCCCCGAATCCCTACAACCTTCCCGCCCCCTGCTCCCACTGTTCTCCCCTTCGTGAGATGTTTGTAAAGTTACCCTGACATGTTCTATATTTCTGCAAATGCACATGAGAGCAAGCACTGGCAGAAGTATACGACTACAGGTGGAGCAATCGGCCGCTGGGCATAACAGTGTTTTGAGACACGAAACCCCCCGGCGATCGACTGCCCCCATGCACACTACTCCTCTGCGGCTGCTATACCCGTGCTCCGTCTAGCGAATGGTTATACACCTAACAGCCGGGCAAAGAACACTACAGAAAACGGTTCTAATAGCAAGAGAATGATTGCTCTCGCTGTCCTCTGGGCGGTACTCCGCCTGAGGAGAGGCGAATGCAGAAGAACTCTAAAACACCACACTACACAAAGCAGCTGAGACGAGACAATGTATAGGATGTCCAAGTTATGTCCAGACAAATGTTTGAAGATGTTTAATGAAAATGTCAGACTTTTCCGTTACTATGTCACTGTCTTTGAAAATGAAAATTGAAAACGAGAAAATAAAGAATTAAAAAAAAAAAAAAAAAAAGCTGTATAAACCTGGTATCACTGTAACCATGCTGATCCAGAGAATAATATTGTCATGTGGTTTTTACCACATGGTGAATGCCAATAAAACAAACTCAAAAAACAATGGTGGAATTTATATTCATTTTTTAACATCCCCTCCAAAAAAAAATTAATGAAAGTTTTACAAGACATTATACGTACCCCAAAGTAGTGCTATTAAAAAATACAACTTTTCCTACAAAACAACAAGTCCTTAATTGGCTATATCAATGAAAAAAAAATAGCTAGGTCATTAAGGCACCAAATAGGCCTGTCACTAACGAGTTGAAACTACATTTAACCATTTATAGTCAATGAGTACGTTGAGCAACACGTAAACAACATATATAATTGTTTATTGAAATGTTTACTTCCGACATATGGCTAAAACATGATGTGAATAGCGCCTCACAGACAAATCGGGCTTGGATTACAGTTGCTGGGTGAGAATGCAGAATAGTTTAGCTTCCCATATGTGTGACTATTGGCTTGTCTTAGCAGTTATTACTGACCAAGTCTAAGTACTTACGGAGTTTCCAGCATCACTCTGCACACACATGCCATTGTGCTCAGGCAGTCTGTTGTGTCCTCAATTGGCAAAGACTTGTTCTACAAAGAATTCCGAGAAGTAGAAGTGTCATCAATTTATGTGCATCTGATGATCTACGCAACAGAGCTGTACCAGCCAATATATGTGCATCACACTTGGTAAATCTTCACAGTATATCTACCATAATATGCTCTTCTCTTTGCTTATATACACCACAGTTCCCAATTTACCACAATTCCAAATTAACAGGCATTGCATTTGTAGTCATCACACTCACCTCAGAAACAAACTTAGTGGTTGCATTACTCAGAGTTTTCAGCATAGGAGTGGCATCCGCATAAAACAGTGACATGCGATTGGCCATCTCATTGTTAACATCACAGTCAGAATCCACCTGGGAGACATAAACATCTGCTTAGAAGTAATAACTTACTTGAGCTGACTTGAACATAAACAATATAGGTATTACCTGAAAATTGTTTAGCCGGTTGCGACTCACAGTCCTTCTGTAGTAACTAAAATCATTTTGTATTGCAGGATTTGTCATCTAAAGAGTAGATTATAAATGGTTATAAGAGGTTTGAAAAGATTATGAAAGCATAACCGCTAACACACGGGCGTATGTCGCCGCATTTTTCACGAACGAAATATGCGGTGCTAAAAGCCCATTGATTTCTATTGGGACATTCACACCTGCATTATGCATGAAAAAACACAGCATGTGCTAATTTGGTGTGAATTATGCGCCAATATAGGCCATGGTGATTTAATATACACAGCAAATACACATGTACTCCGTTAACTGGGCAAAATCTTTTTGATTGTAACGTAGAGGCGTCTAGTGGTCAACAAGCTCTACACAAGCGGAAAAAGAGGTCCAATACACACAAGTAGCCCCTGAGAGCCTTTCTATAGGCCAAGGGTGGAACTACTTTTAGGGCCTCAGGTGACAAGACCTTTCATCTAATCACATCACAACTCTAATCATTTGCACATCTGCCTGAGATGTAACTGCATGCCGAGTTTTGCAACAAAATGACAACTTCTTCTGGGTACTTGATTGTTTTTGACAATGAGTATATTAGGATGCTAATACACATTGTAGATGACGGTTGCCAGAATGCCGCTTGGCCAAAAACCAAGCATTAAATCTAAATGTGCTTTTACTGAAAATTGCCATGGTTTTGCAATGACGTTTTTAGCCATGCATAGTAAAAAAAAACCTCTTAATTGCAATTACTTCTCATACCTTGAGCTCGTCAAAGCTAAGGGTGAAGTGCAGGATTTCCGCAAACTGCTTGGCCAGGGCCTGCTCTCTCTCCAGGTGCTGAGTTGGAGCATACGGGGGTGATGTAAGAGCTTCCAGGAGGCTATGTAGAGCATTTTCTGTTAAAGAAACATGCCTATGTCATACTTTTGAGGAAATACTTAAATGTTGAAATGTTAGTGGGTTAGTGTGAAGTGCAATACAACAGTGTAATAGTGCATTGAGCGTGCGATACAAATAGTGGTTAGGCGTGCAATTCATTTTTTTCCATAGCAATATCAGTGATAGTTTTCCATTGCATACACATATTGTACTGTTTTAAATAGAATGAAATAGAATTTAATGAAATTACATTTTTAGGATCCAAAAGAGTGCAAGCAAAAGTTGAATCAACACTTTGTCAGGGTGCATTCACATGACCGATTTTCCCATGTGAGTTTCATCCTATTGCAATATGGACACAACTTACATGGGAAATAACCCATTGATTTCAATGGGCTAATTTACATGAGTGATTTTTCACTCGCACCGATTTTGCGAGATTGAAAAATCATTGCATGTCCTATTTTTGGCGATTCTGTTTAAGAATTACCCATTATTCCCTATGGGATTAAAAAAAAAATTGCATTGCTCTCACTTGTAAAATGCAAGTTTCGTGTAAGTGCAATTTTTCTGTTTTTTACAATTGGAACAACATGCGATTGTCACTTGTGTGACAAAAAACAGATCACATGTGCAGTGATACAATATTTTATTCTTTCTTAAAATGCATTGCACTCGCAGGCCAAAATTTCTCCGATATCGCACTCGCCCATGTGAAAGCACCATCAGTGTTGGTTCAGTTTCTTTCTTTTTATAACCATCATTTTTATAGTTCCAATTCATCTCAGAGAACGAGGGGCTCCTGACCCCTACCTGCCTCACCATGTCCTGCTAGCCACCACCAAGGCCGAGAGCTCTGTACTATCTTGTTTTTATCATTCTCATAGAAGTGAATGGCAGTTGCATAAACAGCATAGCACAGTAACAACGCTCATTCTGCTACACGGGTTATGTAACTACCCATTAACTTCTGTGGGAACTACAGAAATAATGTAGCACTGCATGCTTGGCTGTTGCTGTAGACCTAGCCACGGCTCACAGCCTGGATACGGCCCCAGCGGGACAGTATCAGGCAGGACTGGGTTGAGGACCCTCACTTAGAGATTAGTGGGGATCTGCATTTATAAGATAATTATGGTATTTATGGTTTTCTGAAAGATATCCTATGGGTACGCCATAAGGCCCTCTTAAACAGAGCAATAAATCGTTTAGATTCCTGAATCATTCATACTAACTGCAGGCCCCACTGAACGATAAACGAGAATCCGTTCGCTTCTCGTTCAGAATACTGAAAGATGGACCGGCCCATGTAAACAGGTAGTCATTCTTTTATGAACAGCTACCTGTTTGCTGTGGATGAAGGCAGGTGTGCCGGAACGATCCAGAGCCCACTCCATCCTCCATTCACTGAGCGATGACCGTTCCTGTGTAAGAGCAGAAGAACGATCATCACTGGGATGACCTATTGGGCATCTGCACCTGGCAGGTCGTCCCGTTCAAAATGCCGTTAGACATCTGAGTAGACCATACCACTATAAGCAGTTTTGATCTGCATAGTCTTCTTTAAAAATATCCGTCCACCCTATGAGTTTCCATGGTTATAGACTACAAACAAACCTTTGTATAGTTTAATCCAGAAGTCACACTCCTTTCCATTTATTACCTACTTATTGACAACATACATTCAGTAGAATAGCAAGAATCAAGCAAAATACAAAAAAAGTGTATGACTTTACTCTGTATCTGTAACCATGGCGATACATACGCCTACATAGGAGCTGTAGACATGCAAGTATATTTTTAATGCCGCACAATTTGAAAGTTGCCTATTTTTTTAGATGTTTTTGTTTTGGAAAAAAATACTGCAATAACCAACTTACCAAGTCGTAGAGAAAATTCATAAAAGCGCTTTAGTTTAGCTACAAGAGGACAGACGGCTCTCCATGCTTCCTCCTGTAGGTGCACATCTGATGGGTTCTGGATGGCCTAGCTCAGGAAGATGACAAGAGTGAGCCGCTCGTACCTTATCCATATGATTGCTTTATCATCTATACTTGTGAATCAGGATGAAATACTCTTAATAAGCAGAATACACAGTGATATCATAAAGAGCCTAAACATGATCCTTAGGCGAGAGTGTAACATTAGTTCAACCTATATCAGAGGCGTTATAACTAGAAGCTCGAGAAATCTGGAATGCGGATCAAAATTGGACATGCTGCGTTTTTTTACGCAGGTGAAAATGTGGGTCTGTAAACCCCAATGCAAATCAATGGTGTTTCAGCTGTCCACATTATGTGTAAAAAATACACATGTAATACGGCGTGCAAATACGCATGGGTAAATGAGGCCTACGGCTGGTTTCAAAGGAGTGTATTTTGAGGATCATAATCCATGTGTCTATTTACAGGGATGTATTTTAAAAACGCAACATGGCCAATTTTTTGCATTTCTGCCTCCGCATTGCTCTGTATTTCTTGTTGGGCATAGTATTTGCCCAGTAGAAACAAAACCAATATGGGGGCAAATACTGATCAAATACCGATGACATTAGGTTGTATTGTCACCTGGAACACATCCTTAATATGGATCCATATTATGGACATATTTAAATACGCTCATCTGAAACCGACTTTAGGGTGCTTTCATATAAACAAAAAAAATTCCCTATAATGCACTGAAAGATGCAGAAAATTCTGCACAAAAACCTACATGTAAACATGGAGACGAATTTCGCAGCTGCAGATCAAGCTGTCTTTCAGTGCGGCATTTGAAAATATCCCGCTCATCTGAAAGCATCCTTATTGCTTTTTCACGCAAATGTATTTGTACCACGTATTAGATGCACAGTTTTTGTGTGCGTAATACACAGTTACTAAAACCTATTGATTTCAATGAATTCGTTCACATGAGTATATTTTTTCATGCGATCACGTGAAAAAATATGCAGCATGTCTTATCTTGGTGCGTATTACATGGATAGATGTTCATTGAAATCAATGGGCATGCATACATACGTGCAAAATACGCAGGGAAGCTGTGTATTCGCTGCGTATTTTCGCACAAAATCAATATGAATTTGTGCTTTCTTTTTTACACATGTAAATATGCAGTGTATTCGCGCACACAAAACCATGCTGTAGCCAGCAAAATATGACTTTTGCATATGCCCATGTGAACCGGCCCTTAGAATATGCAGGACAGCTCATCTGATCTAATACTATGGGCATTGCTAAGAGGCTGCAAGACTGCATTGTGCACTACACGTATCTATGTCATTGGCACCAGAGGCATAACGTCAAGCTCCTGGGCCCCATTGCATAATCTGGAACAGGGCCCCCAACTATAATGCTTTATTCATAGTACTGGGCTCCTTATATGGAGAGGAGACCTTATGGGCCCCCTAAGGCTCCTGGGCCCTGGTGCAACCGCATTCCCTGTATCCCCAATAGTTACGCCCCTGATTGGCACCTTATACAGGCCTTATATGTGTGCAGGGAGGATAGAAAGCAGCCCCCTCCCCCAATGTATACCGGTAGTACTATACGTGTGCGAGTGGCTGTTCATCAGGATTTTCCATCTGTGCAATCTCTCCCATACAGCATTTTGCCAGTTCTGCATGCTGCTGGGAATTCGTTTGTACCTGCCTATGTATCTCTGTATCATAAACTATGATCTTTGTCAGTGTTTTTTTTTATTAAATTAGTAAAATATGTCAGTTCTTTGCAAGCCAGATTTTGAATAAACCATGTTCTGATACAGTAAAAAGCATTTGCTCCATCCTTCAAAGCACAAGGAGGGAACCGGCAGCCCTTCTTGTCCTATTTGTAATTATCCACCACATAAACTGTAATTAGCAACAAACACCATAATTCAATAATTGCTGACGGCCCATGTACAAAGCACAAGGGGATTCTAGATTAAATGTAATAAGTGCCACCTTAGCATGACTTCCAGCCATCCTCCCATACAGAAGTAGAGGGTTTGAATGCTCACCTGCCTTATTTCCTGCCCTGCTCCCCGGTATGACTGCAGTTCAGCCAAGATGCCCTGGGCCTCTTCCAGGACAGAATTAACTTGATTCCACACTACAGTCTCTGCCTCCGTAGGCTGAGCATCTGTGGGCACCAAACATAGTAAGACATTGTATCATGTTATCAACACAGAGACTGTAGAAAAGTAGAAGTTTGAGGGTCAGTGTTAGTAAATAAGGGTTTATTACTGACATCTGTAAGGAATTTGTTTTTATGACTATGTAAGATAGCAAATCCTAACAAAAGAGCATTCCCACAATGTTTTTCACTACGCTATGAGATTCCAACTGGGGGTTCCATTACAGCTGCCAAAAACAGAACTGTGACGGCACCTCCGAAAGGAAATTAACTGAACCCATTCACTGTCACTAGTGAAACAGCTACCACTTTGGTTTCCAATCGTTTCTGTTGTATTTGGAGTATAGAATAACATAGTCAACCACTGTAAGTAGCAACAAAACACCATAACTCCATAATTGCTGATGGGCCATGTTAAAAGCACAAGGGTATTCTTGATGAAATGTAGTAACTCCCACCTTAGCATGACTTGTAGCCAGCCACCCAATGACCACCATTCATCCAATAACTGTATTATGCTATACTCCAAGTATAATGGAAAGGAACTGAAACCCTGTCAAATGGATAACAAAGTGGTGTCCGGTTTACTAATGACAGTGAATGGTTCTGTTCGTCCCCGTTCAGGTATTCCGTCACAATGCTGTTTTTGGCAACTGTGAACTAAACTGAAGTGCAGGACTGCATTGAACAAGTCTGGGCTAAATAGACCCCATGGTACCACATGGGCTTTAACCCCCAGGCAGAATGTCACAGCACAGTGAAAACTGCTGCAAGAAGCTCTCTAAGTGACCCAGAGAAGGTCTGTGAGAAATAGAAACAAATATCAATACATTATTATTGCAAAGCATTACTTAATTCCCAAACCGATCTTTGTGTGTCTCCAGCGGGCCAGGTTAAGATCCTGTAACTGCCTCTGAAGATCTACAGTCCTGGGTGTTAAAAGAGCGCTGGGAAGCTATTGAGTAAAGGTGCTTTTAGACGGCACGATTATTGGTCCAAAAATCGTTTAAACAAGCGAGAGTGAACGATAATCATTTGGTCTAATCGCAGCCAACGGCTGAACGGCATTGATCGTTTAGTTTATGCAGGCATAAAAACCAAGGTTGGTTCGTTTGTGTATTATTTGGTTTAAACAGCGCTCGTTCAGTCCTTCTCATTCACTTAATGTGAAAGACTGAACAAGTCTCGTTTGAACGAGCCAACGATGCATCTGCTGTATAAACAGGCCGCCGGAGAACGAATGAGCTAGTGGTGACGTCACTCGCGTGTTCAAATGATAATTGGCTCATCTAAAAGGACACTAAATCGAAGGCTAGGTTTACACCATGCTATGCAATTACATTCAGCAGGA
The DNA here is from genome assembly GCF_035609145.1 of Eleutherodactylus coqui. Taxonomy (NCBI): domain Eukaryota; kingdom Metazoa; phylum Chordata; class Amphibia; order Anura; family Eleutherodactylidae; genus Eleutherodactylus; species Eleutherodactylus coqui. Next base: position 298,118,454 of record NC_089837.1, read on the forward strand.
CCGGTTGAAGAAGTCTGCCTAGCCTACGCTGTAGAGATAAGCAACTCTATGTCGACACAGCTGGACAAGTTTGCCATTTGTTGCCAATACAAAAAATAGACATACGTATGCTCTATGGTATACAGATTAGAGATGAGCGAGCATACTTGCTAAGGACAATTGCTCGATCGAGCATTGTCCTTAGCGAGTACCTGCCCGCTCGGAAGAAAAGATTCGGCTGCGGGCGGGAGCAGCGGGGGAGAGCGGGGAGGAACGGAGGGGAGATCTCTCTCTCCCTCTCTCCCCACCGCTCCCTTCTGCTCACTGTCGCATCTCACCTCTCACCCCCGCCGGAAGCCGAACCTTTTCTTCCGAGCGGGCAGGTACTCGCTAAGGACAATGCTCAATCGAGCAATTGTCCTTATCGAGTATGCTCGCTCATCTCTAATACAGATCTCTGTGTATACCAGCTAAATGTGTGCTATTAAAACACTCTTTTGGCATGCATTTGGCTTTTGTAGTCTGTAGGCCTATTAACCCTATACTATATACGAGAGATGGTCCTGGCATATATGCTCAATATGCATCCAAAATGTGGTGTGAACGTAGCCTAAATGTCTATGATGTACAGACATATGGACAATGGTTTTCTTTTTTTTGCAAAGGCAGCTGGGTGGCACCTCTCACACATAACAAAGGGGAATATTCAGTGTTGTATAAAAGGCTCTTTTTTGAGCATGAGAAATACTGAAAGATATTTCTCTGCACTGCGTTATTAGTGGTTGAAACTACAGGTACAGTGTGCGTACTCTAGGCGCTTGGCACCAGCATGCCCAAAACCACACTTCCTGTGCTGTGGTACGGAAGTTCAGTATATTATGCAGAGCCAAATCATCTTTATCATTGTTCGCTTTATTTGTTACATAAGTTGTATCAAGAGTGATAGATCCGGTAGTGACAATGATTAGTCCAAGAATATTCTTCAGATATATATCTATGTTGTAGCCAAATCGTCTTTTACATCAGTGCCCATATACCAACTGTATTTCAAGCCAAATAGAGTATGGGCATTGGTTTAGAAGGGACTTGGAATCTCTATGCTGAACTGCCAGATCATAGGGAACACTTTTTTCACTAATAAAACTAGTTTAACATTTTTCAGCTCTAATAAAGGGTATTTTATATGACACTTCCAGACATTCTCCTTTAATGGACATAGAAAAATAATGTTTTTTTTCCCAGAAGAACATTTTTATAACTTTTTTCCTTAGCACTATTCACACCCATGACCCACCAATCCTAAGAACAAAGGGGGCTGCAATGCTACTTAAAGTTTGTTGCGGTTCCTTCACGGCTTCTTCCTGCATGGCAGTCCTACTGCTGACCTCTTGCTATGTAGGTTAATGCAACATAGCCCCATTCACATGAAGGAAGTTGTGCTTCAGTTCCCTGCACAGCTGGTAGACAGGAAGGCCAATGTACAGGAAAAAGCTGAAGGTACCCTGGACCATTCGTATTTGGTGGGATTCCCTCACTGGTCATAATGTTATCACTTATCCTAGTAATAGGCCATAATATTCTAAAATGGGAATATTCCTTTCATTTATGAATGTACTACACACTCATTGTAAAAAAAAAATCAAGCACCTAGAAGGAGTTGTCAGAATCTAATTAAACCTTCTATATGTGATTGGAACGTTGATATAAGTAAGTGATTACAATATTAGAGCAAAAGGATCATTCACTGTGGAAAACTGAACATTTAAAGGGAGGCTCTAGGTTGGATGCAAGATATGATACAGTGGTGTCCCAGATGGTCAGTTACGTGTTCTAAAGGGATAAATCTGGCGCCCAGCAGGCCATGGAAGTGTGACAATGTTGTGGAGGCATTCCTGGGACACCCTTGTGTGTGCGGCTGAGCATTTTTCTGTTAAAAAAAGGCGCCTTGCAAGCCGCCAGGAGAGACAACACATATGTCTGCAGAACGTCCTGAACATATTGCTGGGCTGTCATTGTCCTTCGTATCACTAGTAGGGGTGACCAAGTGTCTGATGTGATGGCCCCCCCAGACCACCACACCAGCAGTGGGACAGTGTGCTTCTCCACAGCAAAGCCGGATTTAGGTGCTCACCCCACGTTAGTGCCTAAACTCAACCTGGATTCGTCGCTGAAGACAACCTGGTCCCATTCCATAGCAATTCAGTTTTGTTGTTCACAAGTTGTCACAACACCACTGCAAACGGATTCGACAATTAGTGGGTGTCAAAGGCAGTACACGTAATTGGCTTCGTTAGACCACATGTCCTTCAGCCAAGCACCTGGACATGGTTCTGACAGACACAGTGGCCTGTAACAGTGGTGTCACCTGTCTCTGGATGGTAGACAATGAACAGTTGGAGCTGCTTGTCGGACGATCATATAATCCTTTCTACAGGTGGTCTGTCGAGTACTGGATGGTAGCTGTGTTAAGTGATTTGAGAGGGGCGGAGGAAAGCGAGGAGTGAAATCTCCTCCAGCCGCCCCGCCCCCCTGCTGGCTGCTCTGAGAGCAAACCAGCGATACTCGCTCCAGTGCAGCAGCGCGGGAGCGAGTACACACAGGGACGAGTGTCAGGCATTGTTTGCCCGACATTCGTCCTGTGTAAATGTGCCTTAAGGCCTCATGTCCACGGGGAAAATCAGACCCGCTACGGATTCTCCATGGAGAATCCGTAGCGGGTCCCTCCTGCCCCGCGGACATGAGCGCTGAAAATAAGAATAAATAAGAATAAACTTACCTCTCGCACGCTCCGGTTCTTCCCTTCGCCACGGCATCATGTTCTCTGCGTCGCGGCCGGATCTTGTTTTTTCGGCTCGGCGGATGCGCAGGATGACATCGGTGACGTGCCCCGCGCATGCACCGGCCCGAAGAAAAAAGATCTGGCTGCGACGGAGAGAAGATGGTGCCGCGGCGAAGGGAAGAACCGGAGCGGGTGAGTAAATTCTGATTTTTGTCTCCCGCGGATCCGGACGGCTTCCATAGGCTTCAATAGAAGCCTGCGAGAGACCCGCATGAAAATGGAGCATGGTCCAGATTTTTTCATGCTCCATTTTTAAAAAAATCACTTTTATTGACCATCCGCGGGTATTTATCTACCCGCGGGTGGTCAATGCATCCCTATTGGATGCGGATCCGCGGGCAGGAGAAGAGTTAAAATCCGCTGCGGATTTTAATTCTTCTTTTGCCCGTGGACATGAGGCCTAACAGTCTGGTTAGAATGGCCCAGGTGGTGGGCAAATTTTCAATACGACCATCCAGGTTCTCACATTCCAATAAGGGCCCAACCCCCCTGCCCACCCTGTAACTCTGTTAACTGAGTGAAATCTCTTTGATTGCTTTGTAGAGGGGTTTAGTGGTCAACAAGCTCTACACAAGTGGAAAAAGGATTTGAGAGCCTTTTTATAGGCCAAAGGTGGAACCACTTTTAGGGCTTCGGGTGGCAGGACTGTTCATCTAATCAAGCAACCCCTATAATAATTTGCATATCTGCCTAAGATGTAACTGCATGATGAGTTTTGCAGCAAAATGACAACTCTTTCTAGGTGCTTGATTCTTCTTGATAGAGTGTTTTTGCTCTTCCGATATTACAAAGGGTGTTAGCATGACATGTATCTAGTGAGCTTTGAAAAAATGAGTGGCTGTGACTTGCACTAAAGCTAGCCAAAGATATAACAATTACTGCTAGCAATTGTTGTTACCTCTATGGTACAAAAATAATTATTTTACAAGTGAAATCTGCTCCCACCGACAGAACACTTATTGTTTACGTTTGAAGACTGTTCTTGGTCATTAAATGTTAGCGATACAATAGTGGTATTTGCTGTCATCTGAGGTAGAAATACATGCAGAGCAATGCTAATCACTCATATCATGAGAAATATCTTGTTGTATGCAACTCTTTACAACAAGCGTTCCAATCCAAGCATATCCAATATAGATGTCTGAATGCTTTAGTTTCATGAAATTAATAAAATGATTTTATGGGGGTTCAATCAAAATTGGCAACACAAAAGTGAGCTACATATATAAAGTCTGTAAAATTTTACATATATAGGGTGTCTCTATAACTTAAAAGGTGACATAGATCCATAATAGATGGCCTAAAGCTGACTTTTCTGAAAGCTGAGAAGTCAGTGAATAAGCAACCTCAGATCTTTAATGACAGATCGAGCATGCTTGGACAACATAAAAGCAATACATCTGGCATCACAACTTACAATTATATCAGGTAGTATTGGGAAACATGCCTTCTAGTGCTTGAGAAGCTAAGGCCTTAAAGGCTGAACCCTTTGGGAATTGAACATGCTCTATCTTTCTTGGTTGGGAGACCATCAGACTAATATCCATACACATTGTTTTGATCTATATACATTTAATGTATATTGTTATCGTATCATGCAGTGATGCCAACTGTGATGACTGCCATGAAAGAGCACAGCTTAAAATTGGCTCATGCACTTTGGCTCATAGTCATCTACCAAAGTGTTCAAAGTGTCTGCCTTAAGGAGAAACAATACCCTTCCCGTCCCATGTCTATAGGCCTGTCACTATCTAAGCCAGAAACCTACTGCACACTAATGAGGAGCAATCCCCCCGAAACAGCTGTCTGTGTATGTTTATTCTGGCTTTGGCTTACAATTCTCAGTCTTTGTTATAAGGCTTGTTTAAAAAGTTTGACACTGATTTCCAGGAATACTGCCTTCCAATAGGTGGCACTGCAAAGGTATTGTTCCATCTCCCATTTGCATATTTCCCAGAAGAGCATGGATGGCCTTATAAGTCTCCTCACTCACTTTCTAGGTGCTCTCCTTAAGAAGAAACAATACCTTTTCTGACCCAAGTGTCCTTACCAACACAAGCTAGCATGCATTTTAAAACAATGTCTACATTTGAAAGAAGAAAAGGTAACATCTAGCTGCAATGGATACATCAGATATAGGACAACATAGGAGCCATAATTCTGCTTGCAGAAGCTAATCAGTTAAAAAATTAATCCTATTTATTTTTTCATTTTACTTTAAGTTGTTTATGAACCCCATTTGGGCATCATCTGTGGAAGTATAAGGAACTGAACTAGAACCACAAGAAAATAAAATTATAACTGCATGTTAAAATGAGAATGCACTTTGGTGACATCTCTCTAGCTCTTTGTAACCCATGTTATTTTGTAAAATAGGGCAGTATATATAAATAATGAAACCTTAAACGGGTTCTATCATTAAAAAAAAAAATTCAATACTTACCTATTCCTCCCCAGGCAGTCTACTTACTGCATCTTCTACTCACCGATCTTCTCCTGGCTCCTGCAGTTCCCCAGGTCACCTCACCGCAAGCCGTCCAGATCCTCTTCTTCCTGTTATGCTGCGGCTTTCTTCTGGCAGGTCAGTGTCTAGCAGGAAGTGCCAGATGCTATGTCGGGCTAATTCCCGAGACTGTGTATGCGCGCTGTCTGGGGGCTTTAGTATGGGAACTATCGGGAAGACATTAGGCATTAGCCCGACATAGTATCCGGCGCTTACTGCTAGGCTGTGATCGCTACGTCACTAGTGACATAGCGTACATTGCCCTGCAGGAATAAGACTGCAGCTAATGGACGCTTCATCACGGGAAGATGAAGAATTGGCTGGCTGGAGTTGACGTGACCCGGGGGTACTGCAGGAGAGTGGAGAAGATCGGCGGGGAGAAGGTGTGGTAAGTAGACTACCTGGGGAGGAATAGGTAAATGTTGATTTTTTTTATGACAGAGCCCCTTTAAGAAATGAATCATCACAATATAAAATGCAGTGCTGCATGATGATATTAAATAAAAGCAACATAAAAATAAAATGACAACAAAATAAAAAACATGGAAAAATAAAATGATCTCACGTTCAAAGTCAAGGAAAAAAGTGGGACACTGTTCTAGGTCGCTATAAGACAAGACTTTTAGAAGGTTCCCCATCTGACACCTGGAAAAAAAAAGACAAAAAGTAGGGTATGATGGAGGGAAACAGTGTGATAAGCAGGGAAAAGTGTGCCCTTAAATGGGTTCCCCAGGATTTGGAATTGAGAGGCACTGTTATGAGTTTGAAAAGTGCCTGAGGCTGGTTTCAGCTGAGCGTATGGTAACACGTCCGTAATACAGATCCGTGCTATAGATATGTTACAGATGACATTACAACTGTATGTCGTTAGTATTTCATCAGTATTTGATCTGTTTTTGCCTCCATTTATTTTATTTTATACTTGACAAATACTGATCCGTGTAGAAGATAACAGCAAATATGTGGGCTTAAATGGAAAAAATAGAATAATCTGCATTTTTTTAAATGGCTCTGAAAATATGGCCATGAGTAGATACTTATAGATTTACATGAACTGTGTATTAGAGTTCGCAAAACACAGACTAAATATGGAGGCAAATTACGCTCACCTGAAAGCAGTCTAACATGTAATCTACAATGTTTGCATGTGGCCACTTTCCATGAAACAAATGCCCCAAGTGTCCAAAACCCAAAGAAACGCTACAGCTACATAGATTTTACATATACTTATCATATTATCTTACCTATATCTTATGTGCTGATATATATTTTGTATTCATAATTCCACAACTGATCACAGTAACTCTGGGTTTTGGTTGTTTCTTTACCTTTTTGCCTAATAAATCTCATCTCAGTATGAAGTTAGCTGTAGCCCAATAATGGTATTTATAAGTCCAGCAGAAGACAATACCATTTGGAGCAACCACTTGCCACTAGATTGTATTTTCTGCGTTTCATTCACAAATATCTTAATTAAATCTTAATGATAAATCCTGTGTATTTGATAAAAACAAGCAAGTTTACAGTGCACTTAAAGGGAACCTGTTGGGCCTTAATGGTGCCTGAGCTGCAGGCACTATGGCATAGTGACAAATATACTGATTTCAGCAGTCTGTCACTTAGACTCATCATTTAAAAAGTTTTTGAAAACTTACATTTCAAAGTTTGCAGTGAGCTACAAAGATGAGTCCAGTGCAGCTCATTCAAATTCATATATTCACTTCTTACCCTGTCCCCCGCTGCTGATTGATAAGCCTCTCAGTACTACTGTGCATATGGAGAGACCTCTCAATCAGTGGCAGGGGTGGGGATGATGGGGAGAGCAGTGAATAGATGAATATTAATAAGCCACACCAGACTCCCCCCCCTTCAGCTCATTGCAAACTTTAAAATGTTTTCCAAAACTTCTAAAGCAATCAGTATAAATAACAGACCCTTGAACTCGGAGTGTCTGGCACTATACTGTACTGCCTGCAACATGGGTATCATTAGGGGTCGGACAATGGTCAATGGTCAATCAGGATAATTTTCTTTGGTGGGCCCAAGTCCACTCGAATATTGCTTGAGAATCTGCTATAATAAATCAAGGAGTAGTATTTGCTGTTTAGTTCACAGAGGATTATCTACACTAGACATATATGTAGCAAACCAACAGCCGAGAGACTTACTAATTCTTTACAGGCTTTCAGCTTATGGTTGTAGGCAAGAATGTTCCTATTTACTGACACCAAGTAGAGATTGAGAAAGAGTTTATTAGAAAGTTGCATAACAGAAATTAAGCTTTATTTGGATAAAAGTGGACAACTCTTCTAAGATCTTCAAGACTTTCTTGATATGTTTTATGTCTCATATGTATGGCCAGTTTTAGCCATGTATGAGAAAGGGTTTATAATGTACATGAGGACTACTTTGAGCTCCATGTAAAATCAACAGGAGTTACACAAAAGTGACACAGATTACTTTGTCTAGCAAAAATAAGACTAATAGACTATGGGGCCAGTTTTAATCTGAAGGTTGTTCAACTAAACTGTGGCAAATATGTTAAGAAGCACATGGCTATTAATAAATGTAATGAATCTTGAGCTGTATTTAAGCTGGTTGTCCAAAATCTCAACAAAATAGCAGTTATCTTTGCAGCCTATGGAGATCTGTTCTAGGATCCTAGAGCAGGTTGAGTACATCTCTAGATCGGAGGGAGGAAGGGTGTGGGGCTGCAGGTGCCTAACATCACTGTCTTTATTGATGTTGGCTCTACCCCATGTCTCACTTGCATCTCTCTCTGGTCTAGAGATGCATTCAACTTATCCTTAGATGGGTTTCCACAGGCTGTTTGGGTGGTGGCCATTTGGTTTAATTCCTGGACAATTGCTTTAAGCCACAAAATGCAATCTACACATGCTAGGAGCATGGGTATAGGTTAGCACTGTTTTTTGCACCATTTTCTGACTTAAAACGTAATACATTTGTTGGATTGCTGTTGATGATGCCCCTGTCACTTTTTAAAAAGTGTTGAGGGGAGTATAAGGTGGCAAGCCTTAGTGCAAAATGCCATGACCAAAATAATAGAGCAAAGGCTTTGATAAATTCACCCTCTGTCAGTATTGTGTTGTGCAAGAGGCTGGTATAACAGCAGATACCAGAAATGGAAACATTTATATTTAGTTTTACCAGTAATTCACTGCATACACTACAGTGGCCACAGATCTGTGCCCAGAGAGTCAATGACGCAGGATGGTGAATAATGCGCCTAATATATGCAGAGGTGCACATCTCTTCATACTCTAGGCACATTTCAGAGCCGTCTGTTCATCTAAAAAGAAATCAACGTTCCTTCGAGGTTGAGTACAATGCATTCGGAAAGTCTTTTCACTTTTTTTTTTACAATTTGTTATGTTATGGCCCTGTGCAAATAAAAGAAAATTCAAGTTTTCTCTACATATTTCTGCACTCAGTATCCCATAGTGACAAAGTGACAACAGAGTGTTAAAAATCTTTGTAGTTTTTTTCTTAAATGAAAAATTTACATTTTGCATTGACTTAAGTGTTCAGACCCTTTACTGTGACACTTGAAATTTAGCTCGGGGGGCCTCGCATTTCTTTTGATTATCTTTGAGATGTTTCTACACCTTGAGTGGAGTCCACTTGTGGCAAATTCAGTTAATTAGACATAACCTTATAAGATACAACCCCATTTATATAAGGTCTCACAGCTCACAATGCATATCAGAGCCAAAACTAGGTCACGAGGAGAAAAAAACTACCTGCAGAGCTCAGAGACAGGATTATGTGGAGGTGCAGATCTTGAGAATGGTACAAAAAATTTTTGCTGCACTGAAAGTTCCTAAGAGCATAGCGGCCCAAATAATTCTTAAATGGAAGAAGTATGGAACATCCAGGACTCTTCCTAGAGCTGACCAACCCATGAAGTTAAATAATCGGGGGACAAGGGCCTTGGTAATAGAGGTGACTAAAAACCCAATGGTCACTCTGGCTGGGCTCAAAAGATGCTGTATGCTAATGGGAAAAACTTCCAGAAGGTCAGCCATCACTGCAGCACTCCACCAATCTGAGCTTTATGGCAGACTGGCCAGAAAGAAGCCTCTCCTCAGTAAAAGACACATGAAAGCCTGTCTGGAGTTTGCCAAAAAGCATCTAAAGAACTCTCAGACTGTGAGAAACAAAATTCCTTGTTCTGATGATACCAAGATTGAACTTTTTGATCTCAATTCTTAGCATTGTGTCAGGGCAAAACCAGGCACTCCTCATCACCTGCCCAATACCATCCCTTTAGTGAAGCCTGGTGCTGGCAGCATCAGACTGTGGGTGGGGGGTTCAGCAGCTGAAATAGGAAGACTGGTCAGGGTTGATGGAACGCTGAATGGAGCAAAGTACAGAGATATTGTTAATGAAAACCTGATCCAGAGAGCAATGACCCTAAGCACACAGCTCAGACAACACAGGAGTGGCTTAGGGACAACTCTGTGAATGTCTTTGAGTAGCCCAATCGATCATCTGTGGAAAGACCTGAAAATAGCTGTAGACAGACGGTCACCATCCAGCCTAACACAGCTTGAGAGGATCTGCAGAAAGGAATGGCAGAAAATACCCAAATCCAGATGTGCAAAACTTGTGGCATCATACCCACAAAGACTGGAGGCTGTAATCGCTGCTAAATGTGCTGCGACTACAACCCCAATTCCAAAAAAGGTGGGACACAGTGTAAAATTTAAATAAATGCTAAGTAAAAAAATGCAATGATTTAGCAATCTTATATAACCATATTTTATTCACAATAGAACACACAGCACAAATCAGAAGATGGAAGTAAGACATATTTCCATTTCATTTAAAAAATGTAAGTCATTTAGAAATGAATAGCAGTAATACATCTAAAAAACATTGGGACAGGGTTAACAAAATGCTAAAAACATAAGTGGTACTAATGGAAAATCGCTGGAGGGTCAATTTTATACTAAGTCACTTGATTATCTATGAAAAAGAACATTTAGATTGTGAGAGTCTTTCAGGAGCTAAGATGGTCAGAGGTCCAACAATCTGTAAGAAACTGCATCTAAAAATTGTGCAAACAATTTCAGAAAAATCTTCCTCAATGTAAATTGTGACGACTTTGAATATCCCACCATCTACAGTACAAAGTATCATCAAAAGATTCAGAGACTCTGGGGAAATTCATGTGCACAAGACACAAGGAAGTCAATATGGGATGCTTGAGATCTACAGGCCCTCAGGTGGCACTGCATTAAAAACAGACATGATTCTGTAATGCAAATCACTGCAGGGGCTCAGGAATACTTCTAGAAATAACTGTAAACACAGTTCGCCGCGCAATGCACAAATACAAGTTAAAGCTGTATCATGCAAAGAAGAAGCCATATATCAACCCAATCCAAAAATAACTGGGTCTTGTCTGGGCCAAAGCTAATTTAAAATAGACTGAGGCAAAATGGAAAACTGTCCTATGGTCAGATAAAACAGAATCTAAAATTCCTTTTTGGAACCATGGATGCCGTGTCCTTTGTTATCAGAGCAAATTTAAAAAGCCAGCATCTCTGATGATATGGGGTTGCATTAGTGCCTATGGCACAGGCAGCTTACAGATCTTGAAAGGCACTATCAATGCTGAGCAGTATATAGAGGTTTTAGCACAACATATGCCTCCATCCAGATAACATCACTTTCAGGGAAGGCCTTGTATATTTCAGTATGACAATGCTAAACCACATACTGCATCCATCACAACAGAAGAAGAGTTCGGGGCTGATCTGGCTACCTGCATTCCCAACCTTTCCCCAATAGAAAACACAACATTATTATGAAACGGAAAATCCAGCAGACGCCCCGGACTGTTGAGCAGCTAGAATCTTACATCAGACATGAATGGGACAACATTCATCTCCCGAGACTCTAGGAATTGGTCTCCTCACTTCCCAAACGTTTACAGGCTGTTGTAAAAAGAGGATGGGATGCTACACAATGGTAGACATGGCCCTGTACCAACGTTAGTGAGATGTATGGCTGCCATCAATTTCGCAATTAGTTGATTTTTAAAAAATGAAATTGAGAAATGTCTCACTTTTACCTACTAATTTTTGTTCTATGTTCTATTGTAAATAAAACATGGATGCATGAGCTTTCCAAATCATTACATAATTTTTTTCTTTACATTTATTTACATTTTACGCAGCGTCCCAACATTTTTGGAATTGTGGTTGTAAGTATTGAGTACAAGGTCTTTATGCCAATGCAAAATGTTAGTTTTTAATTTTAAGAAAAATTACAAGGCTTTCTAACATTCTGTTTCCACTTTGTCATTATGGGGTATTTAGTGCAGAATGATGGGTAAACTGTGAATTAAAAAAAAAAAAATTGTACAACTCCACATAACAGAATGTAAAAAGGAGAAGCGATCTGAAGACTTTCTGAATGCATTGTATAATCCATGCTAGTTACTAGCATAAATTATACATACATCTGTCAGGCCAAGTCAGCCACACACATTTTTCACAAAAGTGGCATAAGCCTTCATACATTACAAAAAGAAAAACTTTTTGCTGAAGCCGGTCTTGTGCCGAAAATCGTGACTTTTGTACACTAGTTTTAATTTGATAAAGCCCCTCTATATGTGACTACAGATGGGGAAGTTTTATCAGGCTCTGCAGTCTTCTATTCTCTTAAACCCAGTGGAGTTTTTGCATTCATTATGACATCTTAAGCTAACAGTGGTTTTCTACTTCTCATTTTTTGGAAGATAAAGACTAAATGTTTCCAGCTTTCTCACAACAGTTCACTGCATAGCACTTCAAGGGACCTTTCACACAGGTCCGAATATTCTGCAGCAGTGTTGGGGAATATGTCCTCCTGCAAAATATTCAGCACCAAAAGGCATACTGCTAACGTGCAAGTTTTGTTGCGGAATGGAAAACAGCAGAACTCTGCAGCAATTCCGCATCAAAATAGACAGCAGAGCAAATTTTGGTGCAGAATTCAGGAACGGCATATTCCGCACCGCTGTTGCAGAATATTTCATCCCGTCTGAAAAGTCCCTAATTCTGTACTGCATACTACCCTATTAAAGCTGAACAAGACTTGTAGGTGCTTCTGCTTCTTAAATGTAGTCTAAGAAACGCTCTTAATAATGATTATTGTAGTGAAGGTTTATAGATTTGACAGAGGTCTACTGATATAAGTGTACAGAATTTTATTTTTATTGACATATCAATATCTAGAGATTGCCAAACTGCAATCTGTGTGATTAGTCCAGAGCAGTGGTCATAAATATTGCATGCTACAAGAAAAATACATAAAATAGGACTGCTAAGAACTGCAAAATTATATGCACAAGAGCTCAATGAAGAGCTTATTGAAAGGGATTTAGTATATTTTAACATTGATGGCATATTGCTAACACCAATGTATGACTGGTGGGGTCCAAGGCTGTGTCCCCCCCACAAAACACAAAATGTAAGAGGTTTTCAGTTACGTAGTGATGTGTCATGGTCCCTTTGTAGTACTTCCACTCTTGTTTGTGCTGTGTTTGGTATTGCAGCCCACCGCATTCATTCTTGTGATCAGGCTTCCCTATGGCCAGATCAAGGTTGTCAACACTTTTTTTTAACAGAAAAATTGGAAAATGATAATGAATAATAAAGATGTTATGTGAATATGTCTGTAGTTCAGTATACTAATATGAATCGATTGCAAGCATTGAAGGCCCATTTACACGCAAAGATAATCTTTCAAATGTTAAAAGATTGAAAGTTTTAGCGATCATTTTGCATAAAATGTTAATGGTCACCAATGTACATTAACACTTTATCATCTTCATTTGCATGTAAATGTGCCTTCAGGAGCTGTTTGTAGAGCACAGCAGGTAAGCTGGGCTCTGCACACAGCTGCATTGTTCTGGTTGGTGCTGTCGGCAGAATACAATGTAATCTCCTAGCTCCGCGGAGAACACATTATGCGGTCTGTTGAGGGATACCTTATCTCTCTGCGGCTGAAGGATAGATTTTAAGCTCACCTTAAAATTATCGTTCAGACGAAAAAGCGCGTGATGGTCGAGTTTACACGCAGCGATTAATGCTCATTTGCAGTCGTTTAAACGAATTTTGAGCGATAATCGTTGCATGTAAATGGGCCTTTACTGTGAACTGTAAAAGGAAAGTAATTACAATCACAATGATCTTATGGGTACTGTCTGACGCAACAAAAAAAATCACAAACTCATCTACCCTTTTTTTTAGAGAAACTGGAAAAAAACCTCAACTATCCAGGAATTTACAGATGGTTGGCAACTTTGAGCTAGACCCAAACTGTTCATACGTTCAAGGCATATCTACCGTGTTTCCCTGAATATAAAACCCTGTTATATTAATTTTTGCCCCCAAAAAAACACTAGGTCCTATTTTCGGGGGATGTCTTATTATACTTACCTAGTAGGCTTGGTCAGGTTCCTCCTGCTGCTCTCCAGAGCACGCTGAGCCACGGCATTGATTGGCCTAATCATAAATCCTGTCTTTACAATGCGATGGCTGTGATGGGTTCTTCGACCACTGCTCAGCCAATCAATGCAGTGCCCAATGAACCAATCACAGCATTGGTTCATCGGGCGCTGCATTGATTAGCTGAGCAGCATTCGAGAACCAATCAGAGCCATCGCTAACAAGTGATCTTCTGTGTAGTGAACGAGGACTGCAGGACGCACAGTGGATATCCGGACAGAAGCAGGAGGACGTGGACCGAGCCTGCTAGGTAAGTATTCCTTTTTTTCTTATGCAATGCAGCTAGGGCTTATTTTCGGAGGAGGGCTCATATTTTAAGCCCCTTCGAAAAAAAACAGGGTAGGTCTTATTTTCGGGGAAACGGGGTATCCTTAGGTTTATGGCGTTAACGTTTAAGAGTGCATAACTCAGGTGACTATGTAGTTGCCATTGTGCATCTGCAAAAGGATTATTGTAGCTGCTCTAGATGAAACTTTAAATGGGTCCGGGTCATCCTGCTGATCTAGACTTTGTCAAAATGAAGAATTCTACCCTGTATATGAGGACTTCTAGTAATTGAAAAACCATGAACTAGATTGTAGCAGTAAATTAGAAATTTAAGCCCAATGTCTACGTGCGTATTTTTAATTATAATATCCATGCGTGTTTCCCGCGTGGGAGATCCGAACCCATACAAATCCATTGGCATCCGCAGGGCAATTTAAAGCATGCAAATGTGATTTTTTTTCGTGGTGCGCTGATCGCACGCATGGGAAGAAATCACAGCATTTTTGTCTGCAGATCCGGGGGGACGGCTTCTAATAAAGTCAATAGAAGCTGTCATATCTGCAGCACAGCCACAAGTGTTATTGTGGCTGTACCATGGATCCACAGGAAAGCAGGACATTAAAAAAAAAAAGCACTGTGCATGCATCAGGCAAGTCTGGATGCATGCGCCGGGCTGAAGAAAGAAGATCCGGCTGGTGCAGAGGAGATTCGCACTGGAGCCGGAGAGATAAGAAAACCTTTTTTTCCCTAATGTCCACGGGCATGGCTGGATTCTGCTGCGGGATTCAGCAGTGGAATCCGTGCCTACAAGTGGTCATAGGGCCTTACTCCAACTAGGTAATTAAGAAATAAGTACAGATGTGTTTTTCTTTAGCTTGATTCTAAAAATGTGTGCAGTGCCATCAAGATGGTTTATTTACACTTTGAATTGCTTTACAATGGGTTTTGTTGTGTTAAGGTAATGCTGGGTTTACATGAGACGAATGTCGGGTAAATGATGCCCGATACTCGTCCCAGTGTGTCCTCGCTCCTGTGCTCCTGAACAGGAGCTACTATTGCTGGCTTGCTCACAGAGCGGCCAGCAGGGGAGTGGGGCAGCAGCAGATTTCTCTCCCTTGACATAACACAGCGGCCGTTCAGTACTGAATGGCTGCTACCCTGCTTCCCTGAAAATAAGACATACCCTGAAAATAAGACATAGCATGATTTTCCAGAACTTTTGAGGATGCAAAATGATTTTTCAGGCATTTTGAGGATGCTTGAAATATAAGCCAAAATTAAGCCCTGCTAACAGTTAATTAAAAAAGTCAATTTAAATAGTGTCCAGGCAGCTATACATGTAAAAAAGTTAAACCTTTTTGAACAAAAATTAATATAAGACACTGTCTTATTTTCGGGGAAACACGGTAGTTACATTGAACGAGGAGCGATCAGCTCATCGTCCATCGTTTATGCTGCATCTGTAGTTGTTGACTGGTTGCTGTGTTTTAGTTAAAGGGGTTGTCCGACTAATTTTTTTTGACTATTGGGCTCCTGCTGCCCAAAAGTACGTTTAAATCATGAACTTACTGTGGCACTGAAAAGCCTTTTCAGTGCTCTGGCGCCGCAGTATGCAATCACATGGGCAAATCATGCAGAAGCCCCAGCAGGGCTCCGATTAGCTGCAGCAGTCACGTGGGTAAACAACCATGTGACCGTTGCAGGAAACACAAACAAAGCTACCAGAGGACCTTAGCAGTGGCGAGGGAGCAGCGCAGCAGCGGGGAGGTGAGTATACTGTACTGGGCAAAGGTTTTAGGCAGACGTGGAAAGAATGCTGCAAAGTAAGAATGCTTTCAAAAACAGAAGTGGTAAACAGAAGTCTGGAATTACCTGAAGAGACAGAAGGATTTGAGCAAGCCTAAATCCATAGAAGATGTGGGTTAGTTCTCCAAGATGTTTGGAACAACCTCCCTGCTGAGTTCCTTAAAAAACTGTGTACAAGTGTACCTAGAAAAACTGATGTTGTTTTGAAGACAACGGGTGGTCGCATCAAACGCATCAAATATTGATGTGATTTAGATTTCTCTTTTGTACATTCACTTTGCATAATAATTGACAAAAATGAACTATTAACACTTCTATGTTTTATAAGCATTCTTTCTTTGCTGCATTTTTCCCACAACTGTCTAAAATGTTTGCACAGTACTGTAAGGCTGGGTTCACACAGGGCGTATTCCTGTCGGAAATTTCGCGGTTTGGCTGCAGCAAAAACTGCGAGATTTACACCGGGAGAACCGCCACAGAAAAAGCCGCGGCAGCTTTGAAGAGGCCCGGCCGCTTGCTTTTCCGTTGCGGCCGGCGCTCCCATAGAGGAGAGCGCGGCCACGACGAAAGTAAACAAAAAAGAAAAGTAAATAGACATGCTGCATCTTTTGAAACCGCGGCTGCGGCGGCCGCAGCAGCGGTTTCAGCCGGACTTACCACGGCGGATTAGCCGTCCCGTGTGGATGAGATTTCTGAGAAATCTCGTCCACATGGCTGGCTAATCCCGAGATTAGCGGCAAGACCGCGGCAGATCCGCCCTGTGTGAACCCAGCCTAAGTATACGTTTAACCCCTTAAGGACTACCGGTAGATTGTTTTGGTCCTAAAGGACTAGATTGTTTTGGGAGATTTTATCCATTTGGTGGTTTTAAGGCCCTATTTTTTTTTTATCTTCAGCCATCAAAATTATTTTTCATGCCTTTTTTTCACGACAAATTGAGCTATTTCTTAATATCTTTTTTCCTGGATTTTTTCCCTTTTTTGATTTATTATTTAGAGCTAAAAAAAAGTTTTTAGTTGTTTATTTTTAAAATTAATATATTTAAGCTAAAATAAAGTAGAGTAATGGGAATAAACCCATAGAAGCATATCAACATGCATGCATTCACATACTGATTGAAACAGCCTTCTCAAACTCTAGTCAAACCTGGTTTAAAATTTTGCAAGAATTTTCATTTAAAAGGGTTATCCTAAATGCCCCACTGAACGTGTCAACTCCTTGTTTGGAATAGGTCGTACAATGGAATGAGCATACAGTAAGACTACAGATTCTCTAAGTGAAAAATATGTAACCTCCAACTGATTCCCTCAAGGACAACAGCTGATCACCAAGGGGCCTATAACAATCAGTTGATTGCTGGAGAACTTGATTCAAAAAAGGAATCAGTTGTCTAGTTGGAAATCCTTTTTAATACTACTGTAGAAAGAAATGTTTCTCTGCTGCAGGACTGGATCATGTTATTTGTAGACTGGCACTGCCAAGTGAGAATTTTCTTCTGAACATATGGGCATATTGCAGCTGTTTAAAGGGGTTATCCTGGACTTACATACTGAAGACTTATCCTCAGTGTAGGTAATCTATATCAGTTGTTGGAGGGCCAACTGTCAGACTCCCCCACCCCGATCAGCTGATGGAAGGAACTGTGGCATTCCAAGGAGCTCTGCGGCCTCTTCATTGTTTACAGGCAACACAATCCCTTTCACTAGTCTTAAACTTGATATCACACTATTAAGTCCATAGGTTGCTCAATAAGGAAGTGCTTCACTATCACCCTAGCTTGGCATCACAGCTTGGGTGACATCACAGGTAAGTGCAATGTCCGAAACATTAGGGATTTGTCCCTCTTCTATCTATTGATGACCTATCCGTAGGATTCTTAGGATAGGTCATCAGTAGCACATTGGCGGGGACTGCTGCTCATACCCCAGCGCAGTCAGCTGTTTTTGCCCCTGATGCTCCCAGTGCACGTCACTAGTTGCTGGAAGACATATGGTTTTGGGGTGTATCATTCAACCCTAGACTAAACATCCCAAACTCTTTTTTTTACTGTAGATTTATTTGAAATTTTCAAGGTTTACAGTAAGGTGGTGAACATTTTACTGAAAAGTGTTACAGTCATATTGGTATACAACAAGCATAGTTTACAAAGAAATGGGTTAGATTAAGGGGATACATATTTAGAAACTTTTGAGGTAATCCTCTCTTGTTGTATCCCGGCCCAGTCTTGGTTTTGGACTGCTAAATAAAAGAAACGGTGTATAATCGGCCTGGCCAGGGCCTAACTTGGTTTTGGGGGGAAAAGTGGAGAAATGGGGAGGATAGGTGGGGTAGGAATGTGGGGGGGGGGGGGGTCTGAGACAGGTTGAGAATTTCCCAATGGGGTGGACGCCGCCGAACATCCCAAACTCTTTACCATGAGCTCAAACAGCTAGCTGTAGTCATGCCCAGTCCTCCCAGTCGTACTCTTCATTTCCCACGCTATATCTTATAATCCTATAATCGTAGTTGGCACTTATGAAGAATGCATACTTACATGTAGCGCAAGACCATGGCCAAGTACATGCCTTTTACCATGATCACACATACATGGGTGGAAGCTGCCATCAAGAGAAAATTGAATGCTAAACGGCATGTTATTTTACCCCAAGACCACAAGATGAGGACAGTGGATTCACCCAAGAACTGGTAGCAACTACATATTACAAAGTTGCAGCTCATGAAAATGTTGTTCAAGTACAACAAAAAAAGTAAGTCCCAGAAAACCCCTTTAAGGACTTGTCCTATTTTGGTCTTCAGGACTCAGTCCCATTGTTCAAAACTAATGTGTCAATTTATGTGGAAATAACAATATAAAGGGAATGCGCCATCATAAGATGATCTACTGGTAAACCTTTACTTCTGAACCATTTTTCATGTTTTCATCATTGTATTTCATCCCTGCCTTCTAAAAGCTATCACTTTTTTATTTTTCTGTCTACATAGTCATATGAGTGCTTGGGACAAGTTGTATTTTGTAATGGTAACATTTAATGTATTGAAAAGATTTTGAAGTTGAGTGAAAAGGAAAAAAACTGCATTCATGACATTCTCGCCCTCTTGCATAAAGTGGTTAAATCAAGATTTTATGCATTACATTTTTAAGTATTTTTTATTTTTAATATTCCATGTCACTATGTATATTTATTTCAAGAATCCTAAAATCTTGCAGTTTTCACTCTGGACACTACGCCTAATAATAGTCTGACGGTTACTGTTCTGTAAAGATCATTTTTCAGTACTTACGTCGTTATCATATTATCATCACAAGCAGCATTACAATCAGGGACAGTGCTAGCACCCGGGCAAGTGCTGCTTCCAATTGTATCTGCGTTCCTAAAATGTTGATACAGTTGAAACCTATGGCAGAGCAGGGAGCCACACACACAAATTGGATGTTCAGCACTAAACAGACCTCTTAGGGAGCTTTCACATACACTGGAATATTCTGCTGCCGAAATCTGCACCAAAAATCTACATATCTAACGGAATTAAGTTTCAAATCCACATCAAAATCTGCATGTTAGACACAGTGCAGATTGTTCTACAAGGCAGAACATTCCACAGTGTACTGCAGAATATTCCAGTGTGTGAAAGCACCCTAAAAGTCAAGAATAACTCTTATAAGGCATACCAGAATATATAGCTACAAATGCGGCTAATAGCATCTATTAGCCTGTGTGTGGTCACCTTCTGCCTGCTACAACATGCTGGAATGGAGCCCAAATAACCATGTTGTTAAACCACAGGGATTGAATAGCTGCCACAAATCCAATTTAACGCTATATATTTACCTGCTAGAAGCTCATATGATTTATTTGAAATGATTACTTTGATTTTTCAAACTATCAAATCTATGTGTAACCCTGTAGGGAGACCATTGTGTGCCATGCAAGCACGGAATCACAGCAGTAGGTATCAGCGCTTCTTTTCCTGTATTGTATTGCATGTCTTTGCAACGCAGAGAAGAAGAAAGGTCTGGTTGGCTGAGTAAGGACTTGCGGGATATGGTTGTACAGGAAAGAGAGAGGAGCTTCATGGTCTGGAGAGATAGGGATTCAGAGTCTATTGCAGAGTGCAGAGAGTTCTACATTGGGGAACAGAGGCAAGAGACAGAGACTGTCCAGAGAGCTCACCCCATCACTCTGAGAGCCCTGTGCAGCATCAACTCTGCAGATCATCCAGAGTCCCAAGAGTCGCCCACAGAGCTCAGAGGAGGATTAAGCGGCTCACTCCATTTGCTTCTCTACATCTGAATGCTGCATCCCCAAACTGATTCCCAGTGTAACATTAGCTTGCTCATTTAGCATAAGCTTAATGAGCAAGTAGAAGTTGGTGAGACTTGTTTTGTTACAGAGGCATTAATGAGAGCTGTCAGGAGGATTTTGTTATTTGCTATAATACTAAAGTGCACCAACAGTTCCTGGAAGCTTCCCAATGTCCGCAGCAACCAGACCACAACGTTTGGACTCTGTTTATTGTTTTGCTGTAGCCATTGTGGATTGTGTATTCTCTGCAGTTAGGCTGGTCTCACATGGGATTAATGTCATTCCGCATCACCCGTGCAATTTTCCTGCACACAAAACGCAATGCATAATTCGCATTAAAATCCACACCATATAGCGCAGATTTTGGAGTGGATTTTGGCGCATTCAGCTGCATCATATGGCCTCACCTGGAGGAATTTCTGAATGTGCATATAATATTTATGTCATGCAGTCACCAGCTACAGAGTTTGGGTCCTAGTAAGGCCTCATGTCTACGTGTGTATGCATAAAACACTACTAGTAATTAGTTACGTGTCCCAGCGTATTGAATCTCTTTTTCCCTGTCTATGATGGCAAAATGCGTAGAGCTGCAGATGTCCTGCGTAAGCACCGCGTTTTAATGCACGTTAAAAAAAAAAAAACACAACTTCTTCCTGCTTTTTTCCCTTCATTGCATGTATCCTAGCAACATGAGTTTTACACGCAGTGCTTACACCACCGATTGTGAAGCATTGTGTTTGTATTGCGCAATCACATGCACCCGTAGAGATCAATAGGGCTGTATGCACATAATATGCGGTAAAAATAGAGCATGCTGAGATTTTTTTTCTCATGCGTACCGACGTGCAGTTTCCATACACTTATGTACATGGATCAACAAAAATCCATTGACTTTCATTGACTCCATGTCCCGTGGCTATGCAATGCACATGTGAAAACAGAGGCGTAACCTGAAGCTTCTGGGCCCCAATGCAAAATCTGTAACAGGGCCCCCAACTGCAATGCTTTAGTCATAGTACTGGGTTCCCTATATGGAGAAGAGAGGCCTTATGGGCCCCCTAAGGCTCCCGGCCCATGTGCAACCGCATCCCCTTTAGTTACACCCCTGTGTGAAAACATGAAGCCTAGTTGTGCATGCTCCACACTGTGATCCCTATTACATTGACCTGGACATCCACCCAGGCTTCCCCTCATCTTCGCAGAGACTAACAGGAGTTTACAGCGGGCCATTTAAAATGTGCTTCTGGGTGAAGAGGTGCCGCTGCTGTTTTGAATTCCCTCGTTCGGCAGAAATCCTCCTAATGATTCTGTATTTTTTGTACACAAGTGATATGTTGCCCGCTGTATACCCCGATGTGCCGATAATCTCAGCTAAGGCAAAATCAGAAACCTTTATTGGTGTTGAATTCACCTGTGTGTAGTAAACGTGTCTCAACTGCGAGTATCTGTAGAATTGGGTCTGTGATATATCAAATTCAGTCCACAATTTTTCAAATGTTTTAAGCTCAGCATTCAATGGAATTTGGGAGATCCTTTCTACACCCCCTGGGGTGTCCCAGACGGATGTGTATTGTGTACATTCTGCAACCTCCCTCAGTTGTCTGACTCTCCACCAGATTTTATGCATGAGTGAGATTGTGGGTAGCACTTTAGCATTACTACGAAATCGGTGTGCCTCGAAGGCCTCAAACTGATGCATATTAGGAAGACCGTTAACGTCTTGTTCACGCATCCCATGCCCTAAAATGCTGAAACTGTGAGGCCAGAGAATATGCACAGGGGTTCGGCGCTGCCAGACCACCCTCCTCCTTGGGTTTGTATAGTGTCTCAGGTTTTATCCTGGGAACTTTCTTCCTCTATGTAAGATTGCAGAAATCCTCCTAATGACTTCTAATCTTTTTTTTGGAGCGCTGGACACAGCTAAACTCCAGCTCCCATAAGAGTCTATGGAAACTTCTGCACATCACACACCAAAGATAGGTCAGGTATAGAGATGAGCGAGCATACTCGCTAAGGCAAACTACTCGAGCGAGTAGTGCCTTATTCGAGTACCTGCCCGCTTGTCTCTAAAGATTCGTATGCCGTCAGGGGGTGGGGAGGAACAGAGGGGAGATCTCTCTCTCCTTCTCTCCCCCCCCACTCCCCCTGCTCACTCCTGCAACTCACCACTCACCCGCGCCGGCAGCCAAATCTTTGGAGACGAGTGGGCAGGTACTCGAATAAGGCACTATTCGCTCGCGTAGTTTGCCTTAGCAAGTATGCTCGCTCATCTCTAGGCAGGTCATATCTTTTCATGCAGCACAGATCTTAGATGCGTGCATTGTAGCCAAGCATGTTGTATCTTTTTAGGCTGGGTTCTCACTGGGCGGAATTGCCGTGGAATTTCCGTGCTGACTTTCTGCATGGAAATTCTGCCGGCAATCTTATACCCGAGCCTAAGCAGCAAAGTGGACAAGATTTGCAAAAATCTCGTCCACACGCTGCAGACAAGCCGTTGAAGCCAAACCATGCTGAAAGAGGCATGCCGCACGGAATTCAAAGCCGCAGCATGTCAATTGTATCGCCGTTTCCGCTGCGGCAATCTCTACTCTCTATGGGGAGAGATGGCCGCAGCGGAATACAGACGATGAAGCCACTTTAAAACCTACGCCAAGCAGCGTGGGTTTTGAAGCTGCCCTTCTGCTGCGGAAATCTCGCAGAATTTCCACGCGGTCCCGCTCCGGTCATTCCGCGAGATTTCTGCGGGATCTATGCCCCGTGTGACCATAGCCTTAAGGTGCAAGTTTTTTGTGCGTTTAAAATTCCTTCATATGAACATTTCTATAGGAAGCTGTTGGTTCTAAGAGACTCCATTATTTTCACGTGCCTGTTATGCGTGAAAATTACGCCCATGTGAATGTGGCCTATAAGAGAGAAAGGCAAGCAAGCACAAAACTTGCATCACTGAGCAGTGGAAATCATCAGATTTCTGTTGCACCATGTTGATGGGAGGATGAAAATTTAGCACAAGCAGCATGAATCGATGCCCCTTTCCTGTCAGCTGTTCAGAGCTTGTCCGTACCTCCATCTAATTTGCAGCAACTAGGAGAAGCTATCCTGTCCGCATGGGCCAATATTCCTGCAGAACTATTTCAACACCCAGTGAAATCTAAGCCACGATAAATTGTTACCGTTCTGGAAGCCAAAAAAGGGCCAGTGCACTAGTTGGGGGTCTCTAATAAAAGGGGCCATTCCGTGTATTGCATATTTTTTACAATACTTAGGGTGCCTGCACACGAGCAGAATTTCAAGCGCGTGATTTTAGGCACATAATCCGCCCCAGACCGCAGCCAATATACTCCTATGAGGATCCGCAGTTGTCCCCAGACGGACGGATGTGTATCGCGTTTTTTCACGCGAGTGAAAAAATCTGCGACCTGTTCTAATTTTGGTCGGATCATGCGCGTGAAGCCTCCAATACAAGTGAATGGGTGCGTTTTTTCACGCAGTACATCCGGAGTGCAGCTGCGGATGGAGTCACTGGTTGCTATGACTACAGGAAGTAGGCATGGTAGGAGGCTTACCAACACACAGCACAGAGCTTCACAGGCACATTTCAACTGCAGATCTGTCCTTTCAGTCCCCTCATCTACCAGAGAGCAGCCAGCAGACACCAGCCAGGGTGCACCCAGTACCTCCTTTTTTTCCTGGGGGGCTCTTCCTCCTCCGTTACCGCAGTACGTCCGAAAAAAGTTACATGGATCAACCATGCCCACAAAGACATCTGCTCACCGGGTGAAAGCATGTTGCCAGAATAATTTAACAGTGCTCACACAAGCAAGAGGGACAAAACGGAGTCTGGGTGTTGGTTTTTAAGCTGTTTTCCAGGGAATGGGCAGTTCTCTAGGGGTTGGGTTTACAATAAGGGTGTCTTCCGGATTTTTCTGCGTGTTTTTTTCCGCAACACATCCGCGTATATCCGCGCGTGATTTTTCACGCATCCGCACCTATCCGCAAGCACATTTAGGTACCATACGCGCGTGAAAATCCGCGAGTGGAATCCGGAACGCTCGTGTGCAGGCGGCCTTAGTGTTTGTTTTTTATCAGAATTTACTTATCTCATCAACTTCATTACACAGACTTCATAATAATGAACGAATATCCAATTATATGCCATAACAAAACATATATTACCCCATGGGGATATTTACTTGCTATATTGAACCCCATATATATGATAGTCTGGAACCTGTTTTACTGACAAAAGCCACATCTTTTGCTTGTGTCAGTATAAGAGGAAGTAGCACTCCAGTTGCAGAGTACATAGATGCAAGTACTGCTCTGTGGTATGACAGTCTTGATATATTTCCACTACTATTTGCAACCATGTAAACAGCTTATATTGTATTTGAATACAAACATCTCTTATGCAAAGTACAATGTCCTCATATACTATGTCTGTGAACACTAAAAAACATTCATTTAAAGGCCCATTTAGACGGGATGAATGTCAAGCAAACTATGCCATTACACCCGTCCCTGCACATACTTACTCTCGTGCTGCTGCATGGTAGCGAGTATCGCTGGCTCACAGTGGGGAGGCTGCAGGAGATTTCACTCCTCGCTCTCCCCTGCCCCTCCCCATTCACATAACACATTCACATAATACTATCTGCTATTTACACTGAACGATCAGCGATCAGCTCATCGTCAATTGTTTATGCAGCATAAATGATGGACGATGAACTAAACGCTCATCGTTCAGTGTAAATAGCGGCCGTTCAGTACTGAACGGCCACTATGTAAAGTGAATGGTGAGGGGCGGGGGAGAGCGAGGAGTGAAATCTCCTGCAGCCCCCCTGCTGGCTGCTGTGTGAGTGAGCCAGCGATACCATCCCCCGTGCAGGAACACGGGAGCGGGACACACAGGGACCAGTGTCGGCATCGTTTGCCTGACATTCGTCCCGTCTAAATGGGCCTTAAGCAGTAAAGCATTAAAATACAGTTAAATCCCATTACTAACTGTAGTCTGTAGTCAGTGTTTCTCAACTCTGGTCCTCAAGACCCCTCAACAGATCGTGATTTTAGAATATCCTATAGAGAGAACACCTGTGGTAATGTCTGAGACACTGACAATAATTACATCATTTATGCAATACTGAGAAAATTTTAGAAAACCTAATCTGTTGGGGTACTAGTCTAAAACACGCGTGAAACACAAGGTCCGTGGACTGAATCCGGCCTGCTGCCTTATTTTTTGTGGCCCATAAAACCTAACAGGAATTCTACTCACCAAGCCTGCAGCAGCAATCTAGCGGGAGCAGTGCATTCTGTGACCGCTGACCTCCCCCCCCCATCCCCCGGCGTCTGTATGCACTTTCCTGTATGCAGCCTGGAAGCTGATGTGAGAGATCAGCGGTCACAGACTCAGCAGCTGCTGCTGCCACCGGATGGGAGCTGCAGGCTGGGTGAGTGTAAAGTCTGTAGAGATGGTGCCCGGCCAGAGGCCAATAAGGGGGTTGCTATTACTGTTGGGACTACTATTGGGGCACTATTACTACCAGGGCCACAATTACTGTTTACTATTACTACTGAAGCCACTATCAGTGTCACTTACTACTGGGGCCACTATTACAACTAGGGCCACTATGGAGGTCACTGCTACTATTGGGGCTACTATGGGGGTCACTGTTAATACGTTGGTCACTATGCGGGTAAATGTTACTAATGCGGCCACTATAGGGGCAATTACAATCAACTCTTTGAAGGCAACCATGAGAGCTTCTTCACATGGGTGTATGCGCAACTATACTAGCCGCTGTGGAGCGTAGTTGTGCATAAACAAGGTAAAATCTTTTTTTTTTACCTTTCAAACTCCATGCTTTTCCACACAGGTTTGAAAAAAAAAATCGGGAAGATATGTTCTGTCCCATCTTTCTTGCATGTAGTATCAGGTACGTGCAAGAAAGATAGGATAAGTCCTATCTTTTCTCAGGCGTAGTAGTAATGCCCGAGAATCCCAATAGTGAAAACGAAACCATTGAAATCAATGGTTCATTTTCATCCTGATATGTGTCCGTGATTATTATAATGGGACAACATTACGCCAATCTGTTTAAGGCCCTCAAGCCGATATGACATGTCCCATATACAGTAATCTTACACTCGTGTGTGCACAGCTTGGGACATGTGGGACTTGTGCACAGCGTCCTGTGAGACGCATTAGCTTCCGCAGGACAATAAAAAGCATGCGGATGTGGCTTTTGACCTGCGTGCGGGTCTCAAGTGAGGAAGAAATCGCAGCACGCTCCATTTTCCTGCGGATCCCACAGGGACAGCTTCCATTGGAGTCAATGGAAGCCGTCCGATGTGTGGCACACCTGCAGCTGACACTGTGGACGTGCCGCGGATCCACAAAGGAGGTTTAACCCTTTCCAATCCAATTTGTATCCTGGTTTTCCTAGGGGGCTTACTCTTTTTCTGCTGTTATACAATGGCGCTATATGCTGGCTAAAGCCAGTACTACATGAGGTGACACATTGGATAGGCTCAGACAGCAGAGAGGCTGGCAATATACAATAAGAGAACCCTGACGGCCGTCTTCCAACATCAGAGCTGTGCAGCCTTAAATCGTAATGTCTTAAGAGGTCAGACAGTGGATTGGAAAGGGTTAAAAATAAAAAAGAAAGTACTGCGCATGTGCCGGGCGCGCTGGCCGGTGCACCTGGACGCATCCACCGTGCTGAAGAAAGAAGATCCAGTCAGCACGGAGGAGACCCGCGCAGAAATATAGAGAGAGGTAAGAAACTGTCCTTTCCTCTCCATGTCCGCGAGCACGCACGGATACCACTGCGGGATTCAGCAGTGGAATCCATGCGTGCAAGTGGACATAAGGCCTAAAGGGAAATTCATGTGAGCAACGATTTACACCACCCCTTAGTTACAATCTACATAACATGCTGAGTAAGTTTGTAAATACTTTTACTGCTTGTTTTGTGTTGGTCCAGTTTTACATGTTTTCTCTGTTTAAGCTCATTTCTAAATTCTGCTGGTTTCCGGTCACAAGAGAGCAGTGTGCTGTGTTATCTCCGGTAACATAGAGCTAAGCTGTAAGTGGAGGGTATATAAACCACTGTCTGCCTACAACTAGCAGAATTGAGCAGCTCTGGATATGAATACGGACATAGACATGAAATAAAAATTAGAAATAAAACCAGGTACAAGGATTTTAGTCCAGATTTTAGAACAGTCCATGCTGATTAAAATGAGGTGTCTCTGATTTTTGGAAAAAAAGGTTTAGTACCATGTTAGCCAGTAAAGAAAAGTGTGATTGTTCTCAGTAAGAGGAACCAAGTAATCTTGTAGATATGGCTTACAAAAATACATCATGTTGCAGCATGATTTTTAGAGAATACTTCATTAACAAGTTTTTTAATATCAAAGATAACAATATTAATGGAGTAATAAAGCTGGAACTTCAGTGATAACAACTGATACTACAAATGCCAGATATAATTGGAAGAAGATATAAAGGTATAACACCCAGACACAGTTTATCCCTGAAGACCCCCTTGCAGCACTCAAGTTACACTATGTAGGGCAGAGGTTACAGTAGTTATACATGTTGATCATCATTCACCCTCATTCTGATCTTACACTACACATCTCACAAATGTCTTCCTAGTTCTCCCAGCCAAATGTCTCTCACTCAAGAAGCTAGAGAAATAGACAACTTACTTTCAAAATCCAAGAAAAAATGTGGACAATTTTCTAAGTCTTTGCCCAGAACCTTAATGAGATTTCCCATGACCCGTCGACCTAAGAAAGATCAGAAATTGTTTAAACGACTCACACGTATGTAATAATTCTGTTTTCCTCTATCGGTCCTAAGGTGTGTGCAGGAGCTGCAATGTTTGTCTCATGGACTTTCAGAAATCTAATGTAACTGTAAATCTGTCAGGCTTACATGATGATTTAAGTTTCTCTCATACTTTCTTCACGGAAATGCAGCTTTTTGTGTTACCACTTCTGTTTTTGTCTATTTTTGAGCAGCAGGAGGAAGTTAGGAGTCAGTCTGTATTTTTCACACTTCCTGTGTTAGATATACTGTGATCAGCCCACTAAAGGCTATGCTGATAAATATCTTGCTAGGTCCTCTATTACTATAGCTGCTAATTTCAGTCATTCATTAACGGGAGAAAGCAACATTAATTTATGACATAAATCCTTTGCTATAAGGAACGTCTTTACAATACCTTTACACCCACTAGTATGTACTGTAGATTGTACTGTAGTTGTAGCATGATGGCAGCACGGTCTTGTGACCTTAAACCGATGGCTGAGAAAAAGTGTCTGTCAAACTCTTGCTTCGGGTGCGATGTTAGTGCTCATTGTGTCCTATGGTTCTCACTTTGTAATGTAAGATGGTATTTGCTATCTAATGTTAATTTCTCACCAATTACAGCTCTATGACCAGCAGCTGGAGAGCAGATGCCCAGAGTCACTTCATTAGCACAAAGATCTGAAAGTTAAAAATACTGAAAGTCAGATAACTTATACGTAGGATACAAAGTACTAGTTTCTATGTATGCTACAAAGTGCATGGTAAGCAATTACTATATAATAAATATAATAGCATATAAATATATAATAAATATATTGATTATAACCATCAGTATACACTCATTTTAACAGTCAAGAATGTAGACAAGACACAAATAGCACACTGTAAAGAAATGTATGACTTCACATTCCCGGTATACAATGCTTGTGGCAGTATAGTACAGGATTTCGTCAGACTATGTTGCCATAAAATCCTGTGTCAGAACAAAGAAGTTCACCAGAGGCAGGTAGTAAGCACAAATTAGGCTCGGAGGTACTGTATGGGGCAATACTTTGGCAGGCACCATAGGAGCATTTGAAGCACCATATTTGGCAGGAATGATAGTGTGGGCAAATCTGTAAACTTCATGGAGGCATCTGTACTCTGAGGAAATCTGTGCACTACATGGGGACAATGGTATTTCTCTTTGTCCATTAGTCCAGTGTATTGTAGTACCCTTCACATACTGGAAGCTTTGGTATACGAGTGTACAAGGCATTTCTTTCTCCTGACTTGTATAGTGTATACGTAGATGGATTGAGAAACTTTGAAATCACTGCATTATTTATTGTTATTGTACTCAATGCATGAATAGAGAATTGCGGAAGGCAGTAAGGGTATATTCACACGGGTGATGTTCCAATTCCGAGATGGACAGAACTCGCAAGGGAAGAGAACCCAGTCATTTCAATGGGTTCATCCACATTAGTAATATGTCATATGCACTAATAGTACAAGGGCACTTTCACATGAGCCTATGCACAAAAAGGCTTGCCTCAGCGCAACATATTTGTGCATGAACGAGGTTGCTTGTGCGTGTGTCTGTTCTTTTATTACTACAATTTGTGCGCATGCAGGGCCAGTTCACACACGCCTGACACACCCTTTCTGTGTATTAAAAGTCTGTTTAGCCTAATGAGGTCCAGATGTATTCTTTTCCCCTGGGGTTTTGCGCAGTGTTTCATGCATCCCCCGTATTTGCGCACATCCCATAGACTCTTATGTGGGCCTCTGCTGTGCAATATGCAGAAATATAGAGCAGGTCCTATCTTTTTGCGGGCGCCCGCAAAACACGCTCAAGAAAATGAGTCCATTGACATCAATGGGTTCTATTCTCTATGTTTTATGCACGCAAAAACATGTGCAAATACGGTCACCCTGATTT
The DNA here is from genome assembly GCF_035609145.1 of Eleutherodactylus coqui. Taxonomy (NCBI): domain Eukaryota; kingdom Metazoa; phylum Chordata; class Amphibia; order Anura; family Eleutherodactylidae; genus Eleutherodactylus; species Eleutherodactylus coqui. Next base: position 298,148,420 of record NC_089837.1, read on the forward strand.
TGAAAAATCACTACATGTACTATTTTGGGGTGATTCTTGTTCTAAGGTAGCCTTAAAAAAAGCAATCAAATTTGCAAGCCATGCGAGTGCATTCCATTTTTAAAGCATTTTACGATTGCAACTATGTGGGATTTTTTTTTCATATGTGTGAAAAACAGATGTAAATCTGATACATATCATATTTTTATCACAAAAATGCATAGGACACATAGGAAAACTGCAATCAAATTGCATGTGAAAAACTCAGTTTTTCATTGCACTCTCGCATAAAGTTTTATACAAGAATCTCTTGCTCTACTCTGTAGACAGCTGTTCCTATTTGTTGGTACTCTCCTGTCACAGGACTGTAGCAGCACAGTGGAAGTGGCCAAAGGAGGACCAATGCCTTCTTTATTCACAGCTTTCACTTCTCCTTCTGACACAAGCAGCTCAGGCCGTCTTCTCCCTTTTGTGTTTGAGAACATAAATTGCATTTCTGTAATTTATACCTAGTGCAAAGTCTGCTGGATAAAAGGAGACTTACTAAAGGGGAAATAAGACCATTTCATGTAAGCACAGTGTTTTTGTACTTCCATAAATGTTATATTCAGTGTATCAGGCTGTCCAACCTTATCACAACACACACTTTTCTCACAGCACCTCTGCCTGTGCTATCCTTGCAACATACCATTGAAACCTGCGCAGGAGCACGCTAGGAAGGTTCCAAGTCAGAGGCATAACTTGAAGTTCCTGGGCATCAGTGAAAAACCTGTAACAGGGCCTCCAACTATAATGCTTTATTCATAGTACTGGGCTCTCTATATGGCGAAGAGAGGACTTATGGGCCCCCTAAGGCTCCTGGGCCTGGGTGCATCTGCATCCTCTGCACCCCCTATAATTAGGCCCCTGTTCCTTGTGCAAGCGCCTGCAAATCCCTATGCTGACCTTGTCCTTGATATTAATTTTACCTGCATCTTTGGAATGCAAATACAATTGCATACAACAGTAATGTTTCTGGCTAACTACCCCGCCTCTTAGCGCCTTCCCAGTCACCCAAGAGGCGTGATATCATTGCATAGGCTGCATTGTTCCAAAGGATGCTGGGTAAAGGAGGCCAAGGCTGGGGCTTGAAGATAGGGAGGCTGAGCGGGATGTACACAGGAGAATGTATTATTTTATCTCAGGGCTAATTTTTATTTATTTATTTTTTAATCAATGGGCACATTGGCACTATTTTTTATTAGGAGGCGCAGTGGCATTTTTTCTTAAAAGAAGGGCACAGTGACTGTTCCTATAACTGTTTTGATAACAACGCATATAAAGAATAATTGAAAAACAGGAAAGTGGGATGGGAAGACAGGAGGTAAACAGAGGAAAAAGGGATGGGAAAGGTCAAATAGCAAGGTCAGATGGAAGATATGTAAGGGCATGTCAATAATAACACTGTTAAAAAATGTTTTTATTTTTTTTTGGACAAAATTTGTGATTCTTACAGAGTTTTGGGTGCCGATTCCAAATTTGTGCTCAGATTTTGAATGTCAGGAACAGATTTACAGACAATAATTTTAACAGTAGAATAAAGAAGTGTAGATATAAATGCAATTAAACATGTTTATAAATATACTTATGAACAGTTAATCCTGAATAGGGTAACATATAGTTAGAAGCAGGACATAAAGTCATCAGGTGGCAGATGGGTAAAAACAAAGAACTTAAGTGGCATAAAAATGTGGGAAGTTAGATGCAATGTTTGTAGAAGTCACTTATTTCTTTTATGTATTCCAGTGTTCTCCCTTGGAATATTCCAGCAGTAATCAACCGGCATCGCAGGCATCCGCTTTCCTTCATACAGTTTTTCATTTGCACGTATGTGCTGGTGAAATCTTTCACCATGCCAGGAAGTAGTCAAAGTGGAAGTACATGAAATATACTTTGAGGGACAATTTTAAATGCAGCAGTAATCGCAGTATAACGCTCCTATTGATTTCAATGGGGCCTCGCAGACATGTACTTGAACGCAGCTTTTTCGAGGACTGTCTACTCTATTTTGCTGCATTTTTGCACTTTTTAACACCCATCATCACCCATCACAATGATGGGGTGCATTAAAAACGGCTGTTGAACGCAGTAACCTGAGTCCGAAAACGGCAGTGTAATCGCAGTGTTTTGCTAACACTGTGTGTTAGAGTGGCCTTACATCCCACATTTTTGTACGATTTCAAAAAATTGGTCACAGTCTGTTCAAAGTCATTTGATCTCATTTTCCCCAGAAAGTTTTCTCAATCCTAAATGCCATCCAAGCAGATTTTTTTTGCTTGTTAAGCATTCATTGAATTTATTGTGACTTTTCAGTTCTCTAATCTGGATCCACAAAAACACCCTCATATGTATATTACTGTAACAAAATGGTACAATATTGAATACCCTACTTTCTTTTGAAGTTTATAACTTCATTATCTTGCCTGACAGACAATTTTGATTTCTGTATTGGGATTCTGCACCCTGGATATTGGTAAGAACAATAGGAAAATATACCTTGTAACACAATGTAATCTAAAGAAGGCTATACTGTAGGTTCTATAATATTAACCTTTTTTTTCTTCAAAACATTGCATTTCCTGAATTTTAGCTACTGCTTTTCTTTTCTTCTTAAAAAAAGGTATATTAGGTGATTCCCAGTCTATTGCTATTGTCTATTTAGTAATCAGAGATAATGCGCGTTACAAGTTTGCTTAGTTTACTAAGAAAGTCTTCCAACCTCTTCCAATGGATAAAACCACCAAATGTGAGCCAATGAGCCCACTTCTGCGCAGCTGTAAAAACAGTGAAGTCAGTGAGGGCCTTATTGATTCGAGCATTGAAATGCCTAATAGTGCAAATCGGGTGGAAAGCCTGGGTAAAGTAGCAATGGCTGTAGTGGAGAAGAGCAGGAGATAAGTTTATACTTTCCCCTATAAAGATGCTATAAGTTAAAAGAATGAAGACTATTCTATTTGTAATAGGGGCTAGAGTACTAGCGGTTTTTGTAATTTAGGAGGCAAAGTATGTCTAATTATATAGTTCAGATGGACAATGTACAAGAAAAGACTATAAGCAATAGGATGAAACTGAAAGGGAGGAGACACAAATTAGATATTAGAAAAAACTTTCTGACAGTGAGGGTGATCAATGAGTGGAACAGGTTACCACGGGAGGTGGTGAGTTCTCCTTCAATGGAAGTCTGCAAACAGAGGCTGTCCTAATATCTGTTTGGGATGATTTAGTGAATCCTGCACTGAGCAGGGGGTTGGACCCGATGACCCTGGAGGTCTCTTCCAACTCTACCATTCTATGATTCTATTTCACATGTACTCTGGTTTACCCCCACACTCCAAACACATGCTTAGAAAGTGAGCCCCCATCAAGTGATCTTCATGGCTGTAGCAAAAGTATGTGCTATATAAATATGCAAAATAAATAAATGCTAAAAATATAGCAAGGTGTAATCTCAATTAAATCTGTATAGATCTTAGTTTTGGTGCTGTCTTTATCTATTGATTCTGATGCCGTATTCATGTACTGAGCTCCATAGTAGCGCTGTATGTATCTACTGAGTTTGGTGCTGGAGCTGTATTTATGTACTGAGCTTGGTGCTGGTTTTGTGTAGTGAGCGTGGTTCTGGATTTGTTCTTAAAACTTTTGCTTTGGGGTATGCGGCAGAAAGATGAGAGATTTTCTGCAGTGTGCTGCACACATCTTCTGTCTTTACATGGTTTACAACCTGAATTAAATGGATTGTTAGTAAGAGAAGGAGGAAGAAGATGAACTGTGGTTATAAGTGCTGGCCACCAATTTGGAAAGTTCCCCTTTCAAAATCCTGAGTTAGGCACTGCTATGTTGACTCCCTGCTGTGACGTAATAGTGCATCACTGGCTGGGAAGGGGTTAAGGAGTTCTCTTACCTATTCATTTTTTTGCAGCTTTTTTCTCTAAACATCAGACTAGGGCCGTTGCATAGTAACAGATCCCCATAGACTCAAGTATAACAAAATTTGTCACTGCAGCCGAATTCATACTATGTGTCACTGATATAGGCACCAGAACTTGCAGTATGATGAAACTTTGTGTTCCACACATTCTCTTCACAAGAGGACACAAACTACTATTACAGTTACTGCTGATGATTAGACAGCTCCCGTTACACACTTACAGAGGATGAAGGGCGCGATTCACGTCCCTACCCGGTAGTATACTTATAAAAGGGAGGATCATTGCACACCCCTACCAGCAGGCAGAGTTGACACTGGCTCTAACCACCCATGTGAGGCTGTGCTAAGGCATCATGGGTTTGGTAGCATAGAGGAAGGGAAATCGGGGTGAAATTTACAACGCTTTATGGTTTTTAATCAGAAGCAGACAGAAGGCAGAACTGCAGGGAAATGAGCGCAATATATATAAAAATAAGTCAATCTGATGTGTGTGAGTTAAGGGGCTCAAAACCGAGGGGCTTGGGGGGGGGGTGCTTTTTATACTCACCAGTCCCCTTTTCCAACACCGTGTGCCCAAAAAATCAGTGCGTGCACATAGTAACTCTTTTCACAAATCCGTGTGCTTGCGCTATAAAGATGAATAAGAGAGTCCACACACACAGCCATATGAAAAGAGTCACCGTGTGCGTTTGCTGATTTCTCGGAGGCACGGCACTGGAACAGGGGACCTGGTGAGTATAAAATGTAGCTCCTCAGAACCCCTGTGTAGTGGCCCCGAACACCATCCTGGTCCCCTCCATAAATGTCATACATGTTTTGTCTCATGTGGATGCACTGTGCAAAGCTGTCTTGTCATTTTCTGTATGTGTGCTGCACAGCTGCAGGGTCTGAAGGGTTAACGTTCGTAAAATCATTGCCTGTCACCTCTGTCTGCTGAATGTATCTATTCTCTTGTGTCATGTGGTACAAGTGAAGGTATAAATCTGAGTGTCTGAGAGTGGGAAAGGAGTCCATCTTCAGGAGGAGAGAGTGCAAACACAGAGCCGCATGGAAGCACCTTCAGCTACCATGTAGGTGAAGATGGAAGAGAAAGAGCAACTCACAACTTTCTAAAAACAGGTACCCGTTCACAATACAGGCGTTTTCCTGTGCGGCCGTCCAACTCTATGATCACCACACAGAGGTACTTGATGGTGACACCCACGCATATGCAGTACGGGGTGTATCTAGGTTAAGCCTTTTTCTGGAGTAAGTGTTTGCCAGAGTGTTTGTGGAGAGACCCTTACCCCCCTACCTCCCCCGGAGTGCTCCCAATTCAGGACCGGTGATTTATAGATAACGTGAACTATAGGGCCGTATTGATTCTGTGTATTCTCCCTACCTCTGAGCTATAGCCTATCAGTACTAGAGTGATTTGTACCTGTAATACCTGTTTGTTCAAGTTTATTTCAAGTAAAAGTTATACCGGGCTTTAACCATTCCTAAGGACCCGAGGTACTACACACAGGTCTCTGTGTTTATTACTGCGCCACATAGAATACCCATGTGTGGGAGCGGTGGCGTCACGAGTGATATCTACTACAACCCCCCTCATCCCCTTTATTGGCACTCCTAGCCAAAGCAGTATTGAAGCCTGGGTTGCAATCTACACTGTCCTTGGCAGTGTGTCATCCCTCTGGGACCAGAGCATGGTAAGTGCCACCGTGACACATCAGTACTTAACCCTCTCAGCTCTTCATGTTAGCCAGGTGCCCAGGGTCATCCCTCTGGGGTGTTACACCTGTCCTTTCACTTTTGAGTGCGATAATGTAGTATGGGGCTCAAAAGTGATGACAGAGGACCTTTAATGGAAGAAACATACTTTTGAAATGCACAATATAGACTTATATTTTTGTATCTCTAATAATAAAAGCTCCTGTGGAAGTCCAAGTGCCCCAAGAAACATGCCTACCTCATCTGCACTTTGTCCAACGAAACAACTTGCAAACTTGAAAATGAAGAACAAAATAAAAATCATTCTTTTATCTGTAGCCAATGATTCATTTGGTTTCCTACTTCGAGGCCTGGCAATCCCTCCCTAGCAGGTAGATTCCAGGTGGGCCGCATATTCCACAGTCTATGCTGGCACTGCCTTCTATCTCACAGTTCTGCCCGTGTTACCTATGTATGAGGTTGGGCTGGCATAGGGTGTGCTGACAGTCCGCAGACTGCAAATTCTTTTGTATGTGCTTGTCACATACTTCCTGGTCACCAGCCAAGAACTGGCTGTCAGAGAGCTGGGGAAGTGCGAGTCACTTTTGGACAACCTGTTCAGCTCATCGCCTACTCCCAGGACTTCCTCTCCCTGAGGACCCCTTCTCCGTTGGTTGCATCTTTCTCTGATTGTGAGTGCTGCTGCCCCCCGCATAGTCTCAAAAGTGCCCTTTTTTGCCACAATTTGTGCACAATCTCAGCAAAAATGCTGTGGTTTTGCAGTACCTGGAGCTGAACTACATTTTTTATATGGCAGTATGTAAATTATGGCAAACCATGGTGTTTTTGCCGCAATTTTGTAAATATCTAGGTGAAAGAGCAACTACGAGCTATGCAGGGCCTTAAGTGACACCATGGTCACATGATTAAAGTCCTGCACTAGGGAAAAGCAGTAATGTAGGACAGCAAAGTCTGGTGCAAAAAATAGTATTATGACATGCAGAGATGTATCTTTATTCCTCAAATATCATAAAAAGTAGCGACGTTTCGGCTACCACTGTAGCCTTTGCCAAGCTCAATACCTCAAGCTTTGCATTCAATACCCCAGTAAGGGTTAAGAAGGCGAGTACTGCTGTCCTTCCTTTTACATTTGGATAAAGTCCTGCACTAGGCATCAGAATGAAGGAAGTGGTGAGTAGGAGGCAGAAGCCCATACACACTAAGGGCAGGCTCACATTTGCGTAATTCATTGCATACTACGCGTGCGGTGTACGTGTGTGGAATACTCTATGAATGGAAGCAATCAAAGTACATTGACTTTCGCTGTTACATACACACTTGCATATTTTTATTGCTTATAATACATGCATAAAAAAGAACGCAGCGTGTTCTATTTTACTGCGTATTCCGCGTGATAGAGCCCTATTGTTTTTCTCTGGACATATAATAAACATTGTGCGGTGTTTAAAGGTAACATCACTAAGAGACGGAGCCTAAAATAAAAAAAAAAAAAAAAGAAACACACTCTCATGCACAGTGCAAAATCGCTGTCCTATGCAGCGATACGCCTGCACACCACCAGCTCACATAGCGGTAAAATACTGCGTTATACACGCAATGTTTTACACAAATGCTCATGTGAGCCGGCAACATTTCTATGAGTGAGAAAAAAATTGATCTTGCCCAATCGTTCTGTTTTTTTATTTTAATGGTACAAAAAAGGCTTTGGACTGGTTAATGTGAGAATACGCTCCGTAGAGGCAAGTACATTCGCGCATGCGCCCATCTGAAGATGCCATAATGCTGTGAGTAGTTTGTGTAAATAAATTTAAGGTCTGCAGGGGTACTGATTCATTTCTGCAGTGTATAGCCATAGGTTGCGGATCCGCTGTGAATTCACTGCACATTTCACTGTTTGCATTGAAAAGTGTGAATTCAGTGCTGAAAATGCACAGTATACATAGGCAATTTAAAATCCGCACTCGATTTATGCTGCAGGTCCTCCAGTAGCATGTGATGACATTTCTTGAAATCTCATACATACTGCTTGTCCTATTAGACACTGTATTTTCGGCAGGCAATTCTACTGTGGGAGATCCACAGCATTTAACACAACATGTGGATGTACTTTAGGGTTGGAGAATCCGCAGCATTTCTCATCCACATGGTACAGAAATATCTGTGTGAAATTCATATACGCTGTAGATTTTACAGTTGCAGCATGTCAATTGTTTGCTGCAGATTTAAGCATGAATTTTACCCTTTGCAATGCAAAAAGTGAATTCCACAACAAATCTGCACAAAAATCCACTTTAAATTCTGCAACATTTAGTGCGGAACTTGATGCTGCGGGCTAGCTGAAGATTCTTCCCTGTGGTAAGTCAGCATCGAATACCTTCAAGGGACCCCCACTGATCATAAAGTTATCCCCTATGCTCTAGGACGTTATAACTTAATCTTGGTACAACCCCTTTAAGGAGCCCTTCTGCATATCAAGAGGATACATCACATTAGGCTCCGTTCACACAGGAGATGATTTGCATCAGAATGTCCACAGCGGGCATTCTGCAGATTAGCAGTAGAAAGACTGCCCACACTTGGTGCGAATTTTGAAGCAGGCTTTATCGGGTATTTCTGTGTGGAATTTGGCTTGAAGTCGGATTCACATGGCAAAAAAAAAATTAAAAAAATCGCATGATATTTGTGCATTCAGATACACACAAATCTTGCACAAATTTGAACCGCATTCTTTTGAATAGGGTCATACACATGAGCGATGTTATCCTGCATAGCACCGCAATGCGATTCTATGCTATACGGGTAACAAATTACAGCATGTTCAACCATACTGCATGATCTTACATTGCAGCGCCCACTGTTTTCAGTGGGGCTGCCATTGCCATTAAAAGCTGTGGGAGAAACTCTGCGATCCTCTGCCGTGGCTGTGACAGTCGCATCGGAGGATCCCTTCATTCCCGCAGTGATGCTAGGCTGTCTACACATGAAAATGCCTGGCATCCACAGGGATTTCACATGGTGGGGAGCGCGATATGGGGGTGTATTCTGCATTCAGGTTTTGAGCACGGAATATGCTGTACTAATTTCCTATAGGTCGGCCATGTTGCTGCTCACACGACTTGTGCTAAAAATCTTGGCGCTTATTACACGCCAAGATAGTGCATGTTGATTGGTGATGCACAGCAGTATGCAATGTCATTGCGTAGTTGCTGCGTGCCGTGCATATGTCTATTATCTTGATAGGTGAGACAAAGCTATCAAAGATTACGCCCTGTAGCTAAAAACCTTCTTAATATATGTTTTCTTAAAGCTACATACGCAATTTTGATCACAACAAGAAAATTAATCATATAAAGGTAAAAAAAATAAATAAATCTTGTATAGTGCTAACTTATTCCGCAGCGCTTTCAAGTAAGTTTATTTATCACCCCCCAGCAAGCTGGGTACTTATTTTACTGACCTTGGCAGGATGGAAGGCTGAGTCAACCTTGAGCCAACTACCTGAACCATGAGGGGATTCAGCCTGCAGCCTTCAGGTTGTGAGCAAGAGCTTAGGACTGCATACTGCTACCTCAACACTATGCACCACACGAGGCCATCATATGGCCATTGATGAATTACAGCCATCTGAGCCTGACCTGAGAGCTTCATCAGATGACCATGATTTTATCCTGTTTTGCGTCCATGAAAATAATGGCCCCAAAACCATTGATTTTAATGGTTTAGTTTTCACTATCGGGATCCTCGCGCGTTAATACTGCACGCAAGAAAAGATAAGGCAGGGCCTATATTCTCTTTTTGAAAAAAAGTAAACACTGGTTCATGTGTTTATACGCTCCGTAGCGGTGAGCGTATTAGCGCATACGCCTGTCTAAGCCCTAAGCCATATTCTTGGCTTTAGATGCTGTAAAAACCACTTTACAAAGTGTAGTGATATTCCAGCTGAATTTGTTACACATTTGAGCACTATTTAAACTTGTAATGTCCCCTGTTACAGCTTGTATTATTAGACCGGCTGCACACAACCAGATTTGCATTGCGGAATTCTGAGTAGGCGTCCGCCTGTGGATTTCGCAGCAAATACCTTCCATAGTATGCTATGAAAAAACGCTTTTTCCTGCACACGAGCGGAAATCAATTGTGGAAAAAAAAATTGCAGCATGCCCTATTTTTTGCACGGATTACGCACAGACGGCTTCAAGTAATGTCAATAGATGCCGTCCGACAAATTGGCGCGGGAAAAGCAGGGGTTTTAAAAAATTAATTGTATTGTGCACGTTCGAAGGGCAAGCCTTGCGGACAATCCGTAGTACAGAAGAGAAGAAGTAATGACAGGTACGCGTGGATGCCAGACGGGCACAGGTCAGATTCTGCTGCAGACTCTCGCATGCAGGAATCCGACTCAGTTGTGTGCAGCCAGCCTTAGGAGAAACTGTCCCAGTACATTGGTAAGCTTTTAGGGATGTCTCTTTCAACAAGCTTGCTGACTATTGTCAGTAACTGCGTTCTCCAGCTATGCCCTGGCAAATGCGCCATGTGATGCATAAAGAAGACTACTGAGTTCTCTCCGACATCAGCATGCAGCACATCGCCCATTTGCTGGCGCACAGCAGAAGAATGCAAGTATAAAGAGAAAAAATACAGATTGAAAATCAGTGTCCTTGAAACTATTCACTGATTGCTGCAGTTTGGGGAAAGGGTTCTGAAGTGACAGAGTCCCTTTAAAGGCACCCTGTCAGAAGTTTCATGCTGCCTGAATCATGAAATATTGAGACTCCCTCATTACAAACAGCTATATATGACTCTGAAATGCTGCAGCGTTTCAGAGAAAACATAGTTTAAAAATGAGCCGGAAACAGAAAGAAGGTTCATCTAGACGGCTTTCCATTGGCTTCTTCCTGCCTGGTTCCACTGACAGGTCTCACCCTGTACACAAATAGGAAAGATCTGTCAGGCTGAGTAGGGCGAGGAGAAGCCGGCGGGGAGTCACCCAGATGATTCTGCCGAGCTTGTTTTCTCAGAAATGCTGCAGCCTTTCATAGTAAATCAAAGCCGCTTGTAATTCCCATTTGGGGAGAATATAGCCAGAATATGTGGAACATGTTACATATTTATAAATGTGGACTCTGTATAGAGATAAGGCTGCGCAGAGATGGTTATGTGAATGTCAATGGATTTTCTGACGATGAGAAAACTTGCTGATGCTTTTGCAAACTGAATAGAAATGAATTCTGTATTAAGGGGGTCTCACACGAATGGATTCTAATTGCGGAATCTGCCATCGCCATCTGTGTGGAGGATCTGCAGCAAAACGCAGGCATTGAAAAGCATGAACTTTCAATTTTTCCTTCACACTCATGGATATGAATTGTATATTTCGCGAGCGGAAGAAAAATAGCAGTGTGCACTATTTTGCCGCGGACTCCGCACGGACGGTCTCCATTGAAGTCAATGGAGGCGTCTGACCCACAGCCCATAAGCAATTAACATTGAAAAACAATCTGTACTGGTCCTGACACCCCCCGGCGAGCTGCCATGGTCATCTGCAATATAGAGAAATCAGGTACGCAGGGTGACCATCCAGGCTCACCGGAATCTAACCTATTCATGTGAGCCCGGTTTAAGGCTTTCATTTTAACTTCTGCTTTGGTACTGTTGCCCAGTTGTTTAAATTCTGCCATGATGACTGGTCACCTGTAGTATCATCACACTACAAGACCCCAGTGGTTAGTCAGTGGCAAAGGATTGCTATGGATGAAATATTACTGTTTCCTACAGCCTTTACTACTATTACTTAATTTTAAAACCCATAGTTAAAGAGACTGTCAGATACTTTTAGCACTATAAGCTGAGCTTACGGGCTGAAAATAGGTGAGTCCAGGAATGTAAGTCTTATATTTACCTCCCTTGTCGTTCCCCCGGGGTGAGCGCTGAAATTCGCCACTGAATGCATTGGGTAGCACTGCTCAGTAGTCTGTCTGTTCTAAGTTTATAATCAGAGGACTATTTGGCAGCGACGCTCAATGCATTCAGTGGCGACTTTCAGCACTTACACCGGGGAAATGGCGCGGAAGGTGAGTATAAAACTTACATCCCCAAACTCAGAGGGTCACCTACTTTGAGCCCATGAGCTTTCTGTACCTATACATTATGCTACATCTTCCTGCATCAAGCAGTCATCAATAGTCAACAAATACTGCACTCCTTGATAGGAGAATGTGTCTGTTCTTTATTGTACTTATCTATATAGCACATACATATTCCACATTGCGGTACACAAGCTGTCATCACTTACATTGGACCCAATCCATATTCATCTATTAGCATGTCTTTGCTGTGTGGGAGGAAACCCATGCAAACACAAGTATGAATATACAAACTCCGTGTCGATGTTACCCTTGGTTTGATTTGAACCCAGCACTGTAAGTCAACATTACTAACCACTAAGCCGACACGCTGCCCTGTTATTATTGTGCTATTATTTTTTTTACCACAAAGTTACAATATAAGACAGGACTGTTTAATCATCTCAATCCTATAGTAACCATAAATATATAAATTGTGTTTCACACCAGGTTTATTATGGGCTATGTCAGTTGTAGGTATTATTGTATCTTGACCCCACCAGGAATTCCTAGTGGAGTCAAGATTGACAGGGGGTGACGCCCCCAGTACCTGATAGGCTGGACAGCTTCCTCGGCTGCAGGTCCTGGAACACCAGTAAAGATGTGTAGAAAAGGCATACAGCGGGGCCGCCACTGCAGCAGCACACCTCCAGCAGCAAGTGGGTTCCCCGGCGGCGGACCAGAAGTCAGAACTCCCCTGACTGCACAAGCACAGCGTGCCTTAGGCAGCATGGGAGTGCAAGGCAAGTTACTTTGCCAGGAGCGGCCATGAAGGAGCAGTGATGTGGCTGGCAGAACGGAGTGGAAAGCTGGCAGCCGGGACAGAGGGGTGAGCTGGCTGCTGCCTATGACCCCATGGCTGAAATCGCCCTCAGGACCAAGCACACACGCTGCAGCATGTGGATTTATTAGTGGCAGCGCTGCAGGCTTACACTGAGGGTTACTATTCTGCTTAGCCTTACATTATGACCTGTAAATGCTGGCATATTACCGCTGTAACATTCCACCATGTACATGTCATCAAGTAAGGCTAAGCAGAATAGTAAGCCTGCAGCGCTGCCACTAATAAATCCACACTGTGCGACTAGGACCTTCATGCCTTCACTCTATCAGAAGCTAGGGGTGTGAGAGGGGCTTTGGGGCGTTGTGACCGGTGGCGTCAAGGTACAATAATCCCTGAGTTGTATACGATTGGATAACAAAACAAAATATCCAAATGCCTTTGGTAATGTATAAGCAGGTTTCTATGGGCCAAATATATGTCATAATAGTGAAAAGTATTTTAGGTACATGTTGATAAATAGACATCTGGACACTGTTTCTTGACAGTATTAAAAAGAATATCCTTACATTCTAATATGCTGCAGTATATTTTTCAGTACAAGACAATATCAGCCATATCCAAACTGCTGTATATTGCCATACAGTTGCATAAATGTTTTTCATAAAGTAAAAAAAATCCTGCATGCAAGGAAACCTATCAGCTGGAACACGCTGTCAAAACTGCAGGCATCATGTTATAGAGCAGAAGGAGCTGAGCAGATTGATATAAAGTTTTATTGGAAAAGATTCAGTATAACTTGTATTTTATTCATTTATATCTCTGCTCATTCTGAGCTGAACAGTCCAATGGGCGGTGCTATCAGTGACTGACAGCTGTGTATGTGTATACATGGAGAGATAGCTGTCAATCACTGATAGCTCCGCCCACTGGACTGTGCAGAGATATAAATGAATAAAGTACAAGTTATACTGAATCTTTCCCCATAAAACTATATATTAATCTGCTCAGCTCCCCCTGCTGTGTAACATGATGCCTGGGGCATAAGATAATAAAAGGTGTCTTACCACCACACTAGACAAATGCATTTCTACAGCAGTAGGCCCTATATATAATATAAATGATCCAAGGGCTGTTTTTTTTCCATAGTGGTTTATAGTGATATCTGTTTGATTCAGTAGAACCATGGCAATGTCCAGTTGTTGCAGCCACTGTGAAATCATCTAAGGTCCACTTCACAGTATGCATTTTAATGAAGTTTTTTTCACCAAAACTGGGACTGGATCCAAGAAATAGAACTATAAATCTTTCAACTATATATATTCTCCCTTTAGGAAAAAAAATCATTAAAATGCATACTGTGAACCAATGCTGTTTTTTGACATACTCTATATACTGATTTTTTCCATGTGTAAATATTTTTCAGCTGTTCATTTGCAATCCACCTGCATATTAATACCCATCACCTTTGCAATCTATTCTTCAGGATAAAGGGTTAGAGCTGCAGACACAGGTAATAGTGTGCATTTATTATGATGCCAGGCATATGGGTGAACTGGTATTTTTCTATATACCCACTGTACTTTTTATCATATAGACTGAAGACTGGAGCAGGATGCCAATGACAGCAACATTTTCTATTTTCTGGCATTAATGGAATATTTCATATATAAAAATATATTAGATATCAGGGTTACTATTGTGAATACAAGGTTCCTGTGCCTTGGTGCCTACAAAAATGTGTGCTAGATGTATTTATTCACAGCTTTATATTGGTGACTATGCCAGTATGCACAGTTATCCTTTGAGCCGTGGGGCCATGCAATGAGGGAATATTCTGTACATCTCTGTCTGAACCGCTGTTGTATAACCTGATGCACTCACAAAAATAAACTGGTCTATTAGTAAAATCTTATCAGAGCATCACCCTACCAGCTTAACCCCTGTGTTACTATGGATGAAATATGTGGTATTTCGGTTACAAAAAAGCTAGCATTATATATGATGGAGATCTAAGGACAGCTTTATTAAATATGTTAATGGTTTCTAAGAGGGATACATTATAATACTCTTATATCGGCATCACATACGTGCTTGCTTCTATGGCACATATAATAAAATATTCTAATAAAACCATAAGCACTTGTTATGCAACAAGGTAATGACACTCCCAGGTATCATTTTTAATTATTATTAAACTTATTTTACAAATGTAATTTTCATTAACTTCTTTTGAAGACCACCCGAAAAGAGATGATCCCCTTCTTTGTTCCAGCATGAGATACTGCAGTGCTTGGATCCCCGTTTATTACACTTTGTGGATGCCATGTACCACTATACCAAGCTGCAGACAACTCCCAACCTTCCTCTATCCTGCCTCTCCCTTTGAATCAGCTGTGTCTTACATAGTGCAAATCCATTATCCAGCATCACTAGAGGGAGCGAAGACTGTAAGGAGGGGTTGAAGCACAGTGCGGCAGGAGAAGTGAAGGAGAGAAAAATGGAGGGAAAAGGCAGAGAAAAAGAAAGAGAAAGAAAAAAGGCTGAGGCTTAAAGAAGGAGAAGACCGAGCCGAAATTTGGTGTTGAGCTTGACTCCCAATGTAATGTAATGACATCACCAATATTAATACATACCGTACATTCCTGTTTCATGTAATATTGTATCATATAGACATTGTCAAGACAGAAGTACATCATATGCCCAGTCTACAAATATACTATACTTTGAACCTTGCCTATCAGACTGGGAACCATGTTCAATGCACACCTCTCATAATATACAGACAGATGTGGAAAGATCTTTGTACAGAAGCCCTCTCGGTTTGATACATATCTGGTAATGCAGACATGTAGCAGCAAAATGAATGACCTTACTGAAAGATAAGCTACTGTAGTATACAGAACAGGTTCATCATCATATATAATATACATAATATTTATCGGTACACCAAATAGCCATGCAGAACATCTTCTGGAATATTTCATGCATATGTAAGTTCTTACAGCACATTACAATATCCACCTTGCAGCTATAAAGGATACAGAGATCTGTCTGTCTGTCTATCTATCCATCTAGCATCACATTTATCTTATATAATGATACGAATTAAGGAATGCATAAATCCATGCAGAAATGTCCAATGTCCCCCTGTGCCCTTTCCGCACACATTCACACACAGCACTCACCGCACAGCCATCTGCAGGAGCGTGTGAGGATAGGAGAGTCAGCAGCACAGTGTGGCTGTGTGTGTATGTGTAGGTCTCTGTACCAAGGAGTCCTGCAGCTGCTAACTGTGCAAAATACATTACAAAAGCAGACACCCTCCCCCCAGACCAACTGTGACGTATACATGGGCAGATTAACCTGCTGTATGCTGACAATTGGTGGATCACCCCCATGTGGAGCATCAGCACCTTGGAGCTCTTTCTTAAAATAGCAGCACAGCAGCCCTTTAACCCCCTACATCTAAAGTGAGAAATCTACACACTGTCCTGATGAATGTCACATTGGTACAGACACCCTATTCTTATCGTCAGCATCCTTTTTTTAAGCATTAACTACTATATTAAAAGAATACTATAAACTGCCATTTTGGATGGAAGAAAAACAAAGCTGCAATAATGTTGCAAGAAAATATTTGTCAGAGTGTATCCACTATCAGAATCATGAATGAAGCAAGATTTCAGGATGGCGATTTGCAGAAAGAAACGTCAGTCACAAATAAGGATGAGCTCTCCTTCTGTACCAAAAGAGGTTTCTGTGCAGATAACCAATAGGAATCTGCTAAGAGCTCCCCCTGCCTAGTAACTGAATCCTACAGACCCAAGAAGTCTTTGATATATATAAAAAAAGATGTCTTTTAGGAAGGGCCATTTTTAAAAAATGTTCAAAATGTGTATTTTGTGAAATGTAAATGCTATTAGTATTTCTTATGCCAAATACATAGATAGATATGGGGTAAAGAAAGGACTATGTTTTATCAATGAATGCAAACAAGACACTTGACATGGTCTGCAGGCAGGTGTGGAGTCCAGTGCCTGAAGTATACTTAAGGGCAAAAACATAACTACGCTCGCCAGTACAGAGCATAGTTGCACCTGAACGAGGGAGATTTCTTCCCACTTCCCTGGCAGTTTAAACTCCACACCAGAGCGCAGGAGTTTGAAAAGACCTACGGGAAGATAGGTGCTGCCTGATCTACATCATGCGGGGAAGATAGGAAATGTCCTATCTTTCCTCTGCCATAGTATTCACGGCCAAGAAATCCCGATAGTGACAACTAAACCACTGAGCTCCTATTGAAATCATTGGTTTCTTTTTGACCACTTATGGTTCAAAAGTATTTTATTCAAACTGCATCACACTATTTATAGTATATCCATAAAATTGCAATAAAGATAGCATTAACACAAAACTGTACTTGTTTTCATTTTTACTAAAATTCTGCAATTTATGCAGTATTTTTAATTAACTCTCTTGTCCCTGACCCCCCAGGATCTGTTGGACTAGGGACCATAGGAATAGAGATGGAAAAGATAACCGCACATAGAAGGAGAAGAAAAAGTGTGGTAAAGAGTACCTTGGAGGAACATTTTGACTCGTTGGCCTGATTATCACAGCCATATAAGTGGAGAAAAACACGCTAATGTGTTTTTGAATGACATGAATGTTCTTTGAATAACACCTGAGTGCTGCCTCTGATTGGTCACAGTGCTCAGCCAATCAGAGGCAGCGCTTTCTGGAGGTTGGGGATTTTTCAATCCCTGGCCACCAGAATACAGAAGAAGACTGTCGGGGACAGGGAGAAGAGCCGGACACTGCTTATGGATAAGTTAACATTTTTTTTTCTACAGATAGGGAAAATCATCGCTGTAGGGGTTGCCTTCATCCCATTGCTCTCGATGGGGTGGCAGCAGCGGCAGCCCCATTAAAAGCAATGGGATAGCATTGCGCTTCTCTGCCACAGCTGTGGCAGGGAATTCCTTCATGCCCGCAGTCTCCACAGGGATTAAGGAATCCCCTGCTATAGCTGTCACAACTGTGGCAGGGGAGTGCAGTGTACTCCCTATGTTTTCAATGGGGCTGGTGCTGCCGCTGGTCCATTGACAAGGTGAAACCCCTGGATGTGACAGGGATTTCACAGACAAAGAATCCCCTGCTGCAGCTGTCACAGCCGCAGCAGGGGATAGCGATCTGCTCCCATTGCGTTCAATGGGGCGGCAGTAGTGCCGGCCCAATTGAAAGCAATGGGATAGCATTGCGTTCCTCTCCCCTCATCAGTGAACACTGTGACAGTGCTGTCACACTGCTCAGTGATGAGGGAACTTCCTGCAGGGATGAAGTAATCCCCTGCTACAGCTGTGGCAGGGAATTACTTCAGTGCGATGCGATGTGCGAATAGCAAAGTGCTGTCCTATTTTTTGCATGTACAAATTTTATTCACTTCTAAAAAATGGCTATGTGACCACTTACATTGGAAAGCATTAGTTCTAATAGAGCCATTGATTGGTCACAACTGCAGTCTATCAATGCACTGCCAGCTATGTGATTGGTATGGCCGGTGGTGCACTGTGACTGTGATTATACTGCCCACTACGTGGGGATAATTGTTGCATAATAGTAATATGTACCAGATTTTGCTACTTAAATAAAAACATTTGAAACTAAAAAGGAAGAAAATATGTTTCTCAAATGGAAAGAGGGGGGAATATCTAAGAAAAATATAAAGCAGTCTGCAGAAACTGTAGGAAAAGCTAATACTGAATTGAGGCTTGCAACACAGGCTAAAAGCAATAAAAAAGGATGTTGGGGGTATGTCAGAAGCAAAAGAAAAGTCAAAGATGCTATAGGATGTTTACAGGATGAAAATGGTGAATTGGTTAAAAATGATGTTGAGAAGGCCGAACTTTTAACCCGGTTTCACACGGGTGACAAGATAGTGTGATTTTCTCACGATTCCACAGCTCTACAAATTGCATGTTTTTGAAGCCCATGCTTTCCAATGAGTTCCTTCACATTAGCGATGGTTTGTAGCCTGCTACATTGCAAAAAAAAAATTGTGCGTTGCTAAATATTGCTGTGATTTGTGATGTTTTGTTGCCCCCATGTTTCCCTACGGAGCATTCCTATGTGTTGCATCACATAAAAAAAAATTAAAAATCTTGTTATTTGTATAGCGCCAACTTATTCCACAGCGTTTTCAGGTAATTATTGTTTATTACCCCCCCTCCTCTCAAGCTGGGTTCTCATTTTACCGACCTTGCAAGGATGGAAGGCTGAGTCAACCTTGAGCCGGCTACCTGAACCATGCAGGGATTGAACATTGCACGAAAATGCTGTTTTCGTGTGGGGCGATGCAACTTTTACAGTAGGAAATCCTACTGAAAAAGACCTAAAATAAACCCTAGCTAACTTGCTTATAGTTTTTCCTCAGTGCTTCCTGGTCACGAGTTTGAAAAACCCTGCCTCCAGGAAGTGCTGGCTGCGATTGGTTCTCGAGTGCTGTGGCCTGGAGAACAGGAAAAGTCCCAGAAGATTGGAAAAGGGCAAATGTCCCTATTTTCAGAAAAGGGAAGAATGTGGATCCAGGAAACTACAGGCCTGTGAGCCTGACTTCTATGCTAGGAAAGATTTTGGAACAAATTATTAAACAGCATGTGTGCAAGTACTTGGATGAGAATGGAGTAATTAACCAGAGCCAGCATGGGTTTGTAACAAACAAGTCATGCCAGACAAATCTAATTTTTTATGCGGTAGATATAGTATATTTTGACTTTAGAAAAGCGTTTGACAAAGTGTTTCATATGATGCCTATTGAAAAAATGACCAAATATGGGATTGACAAGGCAACTGTTAAATGGATTCACAACTGGCTGAGCAATCGTACTCAAAGACTGGTCATAAATGGCTGCACATCCAAGTGAAAGAATGTATCAAGTGGGGTACCACAAGCCTCTGTCCTAGGCGCAGTGTTGTTCAACATTTTTATAAATGATCTGGAGGAGGGAACTGAGGGGAAACTGATTAAATTTGCAGACGACACAAAGGTAGAAGGGATAGCTAATACTACAGAAGAAAAAGGGAGGATTCAAAAAGATCTAGAAAAGCTTGAACAGTGAGCGGCGACTAACATAACGGTATTTAACAAGGAGAAAAGGCAAAGTCCTGCATCTGGGCAAGAAAAATGAAAAAAGCACATACAGAATGGAGGGATTGGGTTAAGCAGCATATGTGAAAAAGACTTGAGTATATTAATAGATAACAGGATGAACATGAGTCAACAGTGTGATACAGCAGCAAAAAAAGGTAAACACAATACTGAGATGTATTAAGAGAAGGATACAGTCTAGATCACATGAGATAATTATCCCTTAGTCAGATCTCATCTGGAATACTGTGTCCAGTTCTGGGCACCACAATTTAACCCCTTAGTGACCAAGCCTGTTTGCGCCTTAATGACCAGGCCAAATTTTGCAAATCTGACATGTGTCACTTTAACATGGAAAAACACCAGAAAGGTTTTGCATATCCAAGCGATTCTGACATTGTTTTTTCGCCACATGTTGTACTTCATTTAGGCGGAAAAAAAAGACCGATAGAATTTGTGTTTATTTAATAAAAGCGCCAAAATTGAGAAAATTTTGAAAAAATCGTAATTTTTTCACATTTCCAACTGCAATATCTCAAATATGTGGAAACATAATATAGAAATTTTGCTAAGATATATATTTCCATCCGTTTACTTTATTTTGGACGCACATTGGAAAAACTTTCGTGTTTTTTTTTAACCATTTAGGAGACATACAAATTTAACATTACTTTTCAGCATTTTGAGGAACACTTTGTTTTTCTACACCAAGCCAAGATTGGAAAGGCTCATAGGAGTCAAAATGATAGATACCCCCACAAATGACCCCATTTTAAAAACTGCACCCCTTAACGTATTCACTGAGGGGTGTCATGAGTATTTTAACCCCACAGTTGTTTTTTAGGAGTCAATGCAATTTAGAGGAGAAAAACTAAAATTTCATAGTTTTGCAAATATGTCATTTTAAAGACAGGACTTTTTTCTATAGTACACATGAAAATGAGGATTTACAACCCAGAATGGATACCCCTTTTTGTCCCGTGCTCACAAACATACCCATTGTGGCCCTAGTATTATGTCTGTATGCACAATTGGGCCCAAAATGAAAGGAGCAACTGGTGGCTTTCGGAACAGAAATTTTGCTTGAAGGAGATTTAGGCCCTATTGCACACTTGTAGAGCCATTGAGTGACCAAAACGATGGAAAACCCCCACAAGTGACCCCATTTTGAATAGTAGACCCCTTATCGAATTTATCTAGAGTACGATGACTTTTTTGACTTCACAGTTTTTGAATGAATCTAAGCCAAGCAGAAGGAAACAATTATGATTTTCATTTTTTTGGCAATTGTGTCAATTTAAAAACAGTTTTTTTTGTACAGTGTACATAGGAATGAAGACATTCACCCAAAAATGGATACCCCCGTTTTTCCCGTATTCAGAAACATACCCATTGTGGCCCTAATCTACTTAAAGGACACATGGCTAGGCCTATAATAGAAGGAGCACCCGTTGGATTTCAGGGTATAACGGAATAAATTCCAGGCCCCATTGCACACTTGTAGAGCCATTGAGCGGCCAAAACGATAGAGAACCCCCACAAATGGCCCCATTTTGAAAACTAGACCCCTTAACAAATTCATCTAGGGGTGTACTGTGTATTTTGACCCCACAGTATTTGAATGAATCTAAGCAAAGCAGAAGGAAAAAATTACGATTTTCATTTTTTTGTCAATTTTGTCAATTTAAAAACTGTTTTTTTTGTACAGCACACATAGGAATGAAGACGTTCACTC
The DNA here is from genome assembly GCF_035609145.1 of Eleutherodactylus coqui. Lineage (NCBI taxonomy): Eukaryota > Metazoa > Chordata > Amphibia > Anura > Eleutherodactylidae > Eleutherodactylus > Eleutherodactylus coqui. Next base: position 298,169,867 of record NC_089837.1, read on the forward strand.
CAAAATGGATCCCCCCGTTTGTCCCGTGTTCAGAAACATATCCATTGTGGCCCTAATCTACTTACAGGATACATGGCTAGGCCCATAATGAAGGGAATGCCTGCTGGATTTCAGGGCAGAACTCAATAAATTCCAGGCCCCATTGCCCACTTATACGGAAGAAAAATTGACTTCCTAAAAATAATCCCCCCCTCCCCGCCATCCCCATTTTTTGGCATTCCATAATTATTAGATAAAGGTAATAATATAAACTGCGTTTTATGTCCGAAGACAGGGGTAATTACGGAGGCTGGTTGGGTTGGGCACATGGGGCAAGAAAACCTAGTATTCCCCCTCCTCTCATGCTTTTTGGGGGGTATTTCGTGACCTCAGCGGCAGGTATGGGGTGTAAAAAGTGGCGCTCTGTGAGTCTCCGTAAGCTTGATGAGGTGCGGCGGTCTCACACAGAAGACGCTCAACAAGCTGCTCCTGGAAATGCAGGAAGGTGAACGTTCCCGGGGCTTCCTGTAAATTACGTATTACAGGTAGCGGTCTGAATAACGCCGGGCTCACACAGCCGTAGGCGGAATCCGCTTGCAGAGGCCCGCAGCGGATCTCATCTGTGAGCCCGGCTGTGACCCTGCGTACGGACGCGTAATGTATTGCGCATAACTGCCTACTCACTCAGGCGGTCATGCGCAGTACACCTTTTTTTTGTTTGTATTTCCCGCACCGTCACTTAGCGATGACGCGGGTACCCGCAGCCCGTACACAACGTAGTTGCGTATGGGCTGTGGGTATATTCACGACCATGGAGCACAATAGGCTCTATGCTGCGGATAGCCGCGGTAAAATAGAACCTGCTGCGTTCTCTTTTCTGCGAGTGGATTACGCAATTCCAGCCCACTAATGTGAGCGGAATTGTGTAATCCAATGCGATTGATCTGCGTAAAACCGCGGATCAGACGCATGCGTAATCCGTAATTCCTATCCAGTCATGTGAGACCGACCTATGTTAGATCACTACTTTTTTTCACGTGACCGGGGACCGCTCAACGAGGCCACCCGTCACTGCTCCAGGCTCTCGGCGACCGTGAGCAAGGAGATTTTAAGTTTCCTGGGCTCCCCGACTCCTGCGCATGTGGCCGGTATTTTGCCAGCGGTCACATGTGCAGAATCCGGGTAAGTTCACGGATGAGGATCGCATCGGGGTGCAAATACGGAGGCCTCCGGTAAAAAGTTTAATCTCCTCTCACCGATCGCATCTTTTAACTTTTACGTGACCGCCGTTATCATTGGATAATGGCGAACACGTGATTAGGAACCGCTCACCGCGGCCCCCCGTGAAGTTTCCAGGCTTTTGGCTAAGTTTTGTAGCCAAGAGCAGGGAGATTTTAAGTTATCCTGGCAATCCACGGCTTTTGCGCATGCGTCTGCCGCTTTGGCGATGGCCGCGTGCGCAGAAGCTGTGGTAAGGTCCGCGGATAAATCCGGCGGCCTTAGGTACGTAATTTCATCCTCCCTCACGGATATGATCCGTGAGGGGAGATGAAATGTAAGCGTTTTAAACTTTTTTTAAAAACTTTTTTACACTTTTTTAAATTACTTTTTTACACTTTTTTTTCTTTAAATGATCACTGCTATCCATTGGATAACAGTGATCATCTTTGCAGTGACATCCCTCTGCTCCTGGCTACACATGGCAGCCAGGAGCAGAGGGACACCGCTGAGGACCGGGGGTGAGTATTTTCACCTCCCCTCATGCATCCGATCCATGAGGGGAGGTGAAATTAACCTTATTTTTACTTTTTTAAAAACTTTTTCGTGATCGCCGCTATCCATCGCGGGCCTGGGGACCACTCACTGCGGTCCCCGGGGACATCCCCTGGTTCCCGGCTACTTTCAGGAGCCGAGAACCAGGAGATTTTAAACTCCCCGGGGTTCCCATTCTTCTGCGCATGCGCGTGATGTCATTCGTCTGGCGCGCATGCGCAGAAGAGCCGCGCCGGGTCCCGGAGGACCCATTCTCTGCAGCAGACATCAGGGAAGCCGGGTGTGTAATTTCAGCTGCCCTGATGGATCCGATCCATCAGGGCAGCTGAATCTTTAACTTTTTAAACTTTTTTTTAAACTTTATTGCGATCGGCGCTATCCATTGGATCACAATGCTGGGGGGGGGGGGGGGAATGCCCGCAGCCCAGGATGACAGCTCCATGCTGTCGGCTACCTGCGGGCACCGACAGCATGGAGCTGTCACGTCCATAGCCCACGGGGCTTTATTCTCTGTAGGGCGCATGTCTTTACGTCCTCAGAGAATAAAGCCCACTTGGGCAGGACGTAAAAAGGCTATGGGCTGGTCGTTAAGGGGTTAAAAGAGACAGGCAAACTGGGGCAAATTCAGAGAAGACCTTCCAGGACGGTGAGCGGTCTGCAAATCATGTACTATGAAGAACAGTTAAAGGATCTGGGAATGTTTAGCTTGCAAAAAAGAAAGCTGAGAGGAGACTTAATAGCTATCTACAAATATATGAAGGGTCATAGTGCAGAGGGATCAGCCATATTCTCATTTGCACAAGGAAAGACAAGAAGCAATGGGATGAAACTGAAAGGGAGGAGACACAGATTAGATATTAGGAAAAACTTTTTGACAGTGAGGGTGATCAACGAGTGGAACAGGTTGCCACAGGAGGTTGTGAGTTTTCCTTGAAGGGAAGTCTTCAACCTCTGTCTGGGATGATTTAGTGAATCCTGCATGACCCTGGAGGTCCCTTCCAACTCTACCATTCTATGATTCTATGATATTGTTTACAACACATTGGCTGGAATAAAGTCTGTCAAGTCCATATTGGCAGCAAAATTAGCAGCAGCAAGGCACATGTCATAACTTCAGGCCTTGGCTGAATACTTACTGCCTGTAGTCTGACCTTTCACACTCTGAAAGATCAGCGTTCTTCCCACATCAGATGCCCCATCGCTGATGTCATTTCCACAGTAGTCTTACACATGGCGCTACCTTGTCGCTATATCAGGTACCTGGCTGCACCATTACAACCATAATAAACATCACACATTACATAGCATACATCAGCCTTAGGCCGGCTGCACACGGCCGTGTCGGGCTGAGCCCATCACGGCGCCCCCCAGAGACCCCAATACTTACCTGCGGATCCGGCGTCCTACGTCCCGCATAACGCTTCGGCGTGACGCGCTGCAGCGTCATGTGACACGGCGGCCACATCACATGACACGCCCACAGCGTCACATGACGCGGCCGGCTGTGCCATGTGACGCGCCAGCGGCGTCATATGATGCGGCGGCGGTAGGGGGGGAAGCGGTTTTACGCTATAATTTGCTGTGCTACAGCGGAAGACAGCGTGACGGACGGCTTCCATTATGCGGCGGAAATCAGTGGGAAGGAGCCCTTAGCCAACAAGTCACTTATATCAACCCTTTTTAACCCATATGCAAGGCCTTGCAATAACTATGGCACTAACTCTAACTCTTCTAGTTTTAACTCTTTTTGAAACTCTTACAATGTCCATGACCCCCATCCTGGCCAGGGATTTACACCTAATAGTCTTGGGCAAAAAAAGTACACTCTTACACCAGCTCTCAGGAAGTCTTTCATTTTCCCTTGCGTGGCACTCACTACAGAGACCTCTTCAATACTGCCACCTTGGTGTTGGGTAACAGCAGGGAGGGAGACTCTCTCTCCTCTTATGCACCGCGGGGACCTCAGCTTTTCCATTCTTGATGGCCACTTCTCACATCATCTGCACGGCGGCTGCTGTGCATACCTTTTGCAGGTCCTTTGGTATCTCTGTGCCTCTATCAGATGGTGGCCCACCTGGCCACTCCACAGCATGGTGATACAGCAGCTGTGGTGTTGCTGTTTGAAAACTGCCTCCGTTACTTTAAGAGTCTGTGCTTTTCACTCTCTGTTGCCTACTTTTGTTCTCTGCTGCGTCACACTCCCTGGTAACAATGGCCTCCGCCACTTCAATAGGCAGGCTGACTGGCTAGCTGCATAGAACTCTGCTCTGCTCTTTTTCTGCTGCATCACAATTTGAAAAGTTCAAAGATCTCCCTTTAGATGATCAGCACAGAGCTTAAGGTCCTGATAGCTCACTATATCAGAGCAGAGCCCAGTCAAACAAATTACTTCCCTGGAAGGTCCTGCAGATACATATATACATTTTAACCATGTAAAAGCAGTCATAAGAATAGGATTAACCCTTTGTGGATGAGATTTATTAAAATCACATCTGCGCTAGAAAATCAATTTTCCTGCTCTGTTTACTAGATGAAAAAGTTCTGCATGCAGGACTTTTTCATTTGGCATTTCATGGAAGCCTCTGAAACATGTTATTTTAATAACATTAAAAGTACATTTTTTAATGTAACAGTTTGTGTTTGCATGCAGCAAGCATAGCACATCCTTATAGCCATTGTAAGGGTGATATACGCTACCATCTGAGTTGTCTTCCCACTTCCCTCTCCCTCGCCGGCTCTCTGCCTCTCTCCTCCCCTCCGGCTGTTTGCAATGAGAGCAGGCGGGACGGGAGCTAAGCTAAGCTCCCATCCTCTCCCTGCCCCCTGTCTGCAGCCAGCGATGGAAGAGGGCAGAATGAGACAGAGCTTAGCTCCACCCCCGTCCCACCCCCTCCCATTGCAAACAGCCAGAGGGGAGGAGGGAAGCAGGGAGACGGCGAGGGGGAGGGAGGGAAGGAAGAAGACAGCTCAGATGGTAGCGTATATTGGCTGGCTGTGAAAACGGCAGCCGATATATGCTCATGTGAATAAGCCCTAAGCATGGAGTCACATATACCTTTTAAACCTCTTAAGTACCAAGCGCTGTAAATCTACGGTCCTTGGGCCTGGGCTTGCAGATAGCAAAAATACAGCACGAATTTAAATCCTCTGCTCCTGCAATCAAGCAGGAGCAGGCCGTGTTGGTCACAGTTGAGAACTCGGAGGAGAAGGGAGAAGCGGTTTTTAACTGCTTCTGCCTTCTCCTTTCTGGGGTACATAGCACTCATTGAGCATTATGTGCTATGAAGTGAAAGTGGAAATGTTTCTACCACTACGTGACCCGGGGATCACATGACCGCCTGTAGCACCCTGTTATAGCATAGCTGCAAGGTCCTAACCCTGATCAGCTCTGCCTATTGTCACTACAGGTGGATATTTTCCCCTGTTACTTGGGCTCCTATGGATGACTCAGCTACAATGGAAAAGTGTAAAATAAAAAAAAGACCATTTGAATGACCCCAGAGGTCTTATATGACTTCGTAGGATTCAGAGATGGTAAAAAAATTGATACAAAAATAAGTAAAACAAAATTGCAGAATAAAATAAAAATATATAAATAAAAAAGAAAATGACCCAAAGCCAACACTAACAAAAACCATCACTGTATGCACCCTGTAACTCAAAACTATACATATTATATATAACAAAACGTCCAAAACAAAATGAGGAAGCCATTAGCGTAAATATTATTTATTTTAGCGTAAATATGCTGATTTTTTAAAAAAAGCTATCATTTTTTCTAGCTTTTTACCCCCAATAAAGCTAAAAAAGAAAAAAAAAGAAAGTCAGTGAAAAAAGATATAAAAAATTGCCCTACATGTCACGGGAAGAAAATGCAGCAAAAATAATTTTCATAGTTGAAGGAAAAAAAACAGGGCAGTAAAACCACCACATGGGTAAAAATCCCTAAAAAGGTACAAAACAGTCTGGTCCTAAAGGGGTTAATGGAGTTCCTTAATCTTTTCTTAGGCTAAGTTCACGCGTGGAGTGGATCCATGACAAAATCTGCATATGCCACATGCATTTTGACATAGATTTTTATGTTTATTTGATCCGCTCATTTGATGAGTTGAAATAATTGCTTCAGATTCGCAGCACAAATTGGCATTCTATGAATTTATTTGAATTCTGCCCCTCATGACAATTCTGCTGCAAATTCCACAACCAGGTGGATAAGATTTATTAAGATTTTAGGGTGCATTCAAACAACCATATACGGCGTCTCTGTCTGCAGGGTCAGGAGGCTGGAAGATTTGGGAGCAGTACTCTGAGCACTGCTGCACTATTTGCAACGAGAGGAGGCAGAACAGGGGCGGGGCTAAATTCCAGGAATTAGCTCCACACCCGCCCCGCCTCTCCTCATTGAAAATAGTGCAGGGGGGTGGAGAGGAGGTAGAGAGGGGGCGGGAGCTCAGAGCACTGCTCCCGGCTCTTCCAGCCTCCTCCCCCTGCAGAGACAGACGCCGTATAATGGCTGGGTGTAAAAAAACCGAGCCGATACACGGTCGTCTGAATGCAGCCTTAGGGCGAGCACCCACTGGCGTTTGCGTTCTCCGCGGGAAAAAAACGCAGCGTTTTCGCCGCGTTTCGCGCGTTTTTCCGCGCGTTTTTCGCGGCGTTTTCGCGGCGTTTTCCGTTTATTTCCATTGACATTCATGGGTGCATTAGGAGAAAAATAGGGACACACATGCAACTGACAGTTCCTATGTTAAAAACGCAAACGCAACGCAAAAAAAACGCCAGTGGACAGGAACACATGTTATCTCTATGCCTGTGCAGGAAAAACGCAAAACGCAAAACGCAGGTAAAAAAACGCCAGTGGGTGCTCGCCCTTAGTCACATGGCTTGTACCGTAAGTGATGTGGAATTTCCATGCGGAAATTCTACCCAGAGAATCTGCAGATTTTACACTGTGTGTGAATATAACCAGTGCCTGCGGGAACCCAATGCACATAGACAGTGCATCTGGTTCTAGAGCGATTTGAGAGAAGATCTCATCTGCACAATAAGATGGCTTCTCACACAGCACCCATAGAGAAGGCAGGTGCATTTGGGTTCCTTCACACAAGGGTATTTGCACGCGCAATACGCAGAGAATAGAGCTCGTTGATATCAATTGGTTTGTACACATTGTGCACATACATTTTTCGTGGGCGCAAAAAAAAAAAAAAATAAGGCATGCTCTATTTTCCTGGGCATTTGTGCGGCAAGGGTGCCCTTAAAAGTCTATGGGACATGTGCAAATGCATGTTCAATGCATGCGCAAATACGCAATACGCTGCACAATTCCACTGGTAAAAAAGAACACATCTGGAACTCATTAGGCTTAACAGCCATTTAAATTGTTGCATGTTTGACTGCCATGTGCAAGTGAACATGCCCTGCATGCGCAAAAAGTACATCACAATGTGCCAATACACATGCAAATCAACCTTGTTCATAGCACAAATACGTTGTGTTGAAGCATGCGCATACTCTCATGTGAAGGAGCCTTAAGACTTAATTTTGGGGAAATCAGATAATATGTCACAGCACATGGGTACATATAAACACATCCCTAACTGTATGGCACTAAATAACATACCACTTTTGCCCTCTCTAACATAGGTCTAGTGCCTTATACACAAAGCAAAAGTCCATCAAGGGTGTGAATCTAGGGGCTGTCCTTCCCTGTCAGACTCAGGGTAGCAGCTTGGTCTGCAACAGAGCATTCTCACAGAAGGAGGCAATGAGTTCAGCAAGACGGGAGCTTTTCTCCTGTCTTGCTATAGCCAGACAGGTGTTCCCTGAATAATGAGCACCCTTTCTCTGCCAAATCTTTCTTTGAAAAGCCTGCTCTCCAGCCCCCTAAGGCCTTTTCTGGTATTGCACTTCTACATATCCTCCCCTCACCCCCATCCCCTCTGATAAAGGCCATAGATCTTATCACAGGACCTAACCCTCTAGGTCAAAGCTCTTATCTTGAGGATTTTCACTTTTAAGTATCAACGTTTTTGGACTATGGTCACGCTCCACCTTCCTTGTCTTCTCTTTATACTCCCTTTCCTTTATCATCAGTTTCTTCTCTTTCTGAACTCTAGTCCTGACAAAGCTTAATAAGCTCCTTTTGCATATGGATCATATCTGCCAGCAAACTTCATTTTTTTACATTTTCTTTAGATTGGCTTAAAATGTCATCCCTGGATGCCTTAGTTTCTGCCAACTCTTTTTGGCACCTCGTCAGCTACTCCTCATGCAGTTTCTGTATAGCTTCTACTCTACCATGGTTTGCAGAGGCCAAGACTTTCATTTTTCATAAACTGTTCACCTACAGCCCCCAGGCTACCTTTTAAGCACAACTTGCCATACTTTGTTGCTTGTAACTCATCTTTAAGATCCTCCAACTGGATCGTCATTGATTTGAAGCTTCTAATTCTTTTAGAATTTTCTCATTGTCTTTTTCATATCTGGCACCTGAGCCTGAAATGTTGAAATCTGCTTTCATACGTTTTTCTTGGTTTCTTCATTTTCCTCTAGTTACTCAAGGAATGCATTCCTCTCATCTTCCATTTGTTTTAGTCTAGTACTAAGGGCTTAAACAGATGGGTGTTTTTTACTCCCGTTATATGGACGCATAATAGAAAGAAACAAAACCACTGATTTCAATGGTTTCGTTTTCACTAGCGATATTCTCCCCTGTTAATACTACGCATGAGAAAGATAGGGCAAGACCTATCTTCCCACTTTTTTTTTTCAAACTTGTGCGCTATTTATTGCACAGAGGTTTATTATTTTGAAAAAGAAAAAAAACTGGTCCATGCACTAATATGCTGCATAGCGGTAAGCGTATTAGTGCATGCACGCATGTGTTTTTGGCCAAACTTCTGATGAGTTTCTTCTTGCAAAATTTGAGAATCTTGAATCTGAGTTTCCAGTTCCACTAGCAGTCTGTTCACTTTTCAGACAGCTCTACCTATAATCTGTCACCTTCAATAAGGTCACTTTCACAAGGCCAAGAAAAGTGCGTGAGATTTGTTCGTTGTGAGGCGCACAAATCTTGCATGAATGTGAACCCCATGGTTTTGAATGGAATCATATACCATGGGAAACACTAGCCGGCTGTTAGCAAAAAACCCCCCACATTCACGGGAAAATCAAATGTACCAGAGCGCGATATTGGGCCGAGTTACAGTACAAAGAAGGGCAACAAAATTAATATACAGAATGAGAGGACTGGAATACCCAGAGAGGCTATCAAAGTTGGGATTATTTACCCTGAACAAAAGATGGTTAAGTGGCAACCAAATAACTATGTATAAATACATGAGGGGACAATACAAGGATCTCTCCCATGATCTGTTTATACCCAGGACTGCGACGGTAACAAAAGGGCATCTTCTACATCTACAGGAAAGAAGGTCTTTTCACCAACATAGAAGGGGGTTCTTTACTGTAAGAGCAGTGAGAATGTGGAACTCTCTGCCCGAGAACGTGGTGATGGCAAAATTGATAGAGGAGTTTAAGAGGGGATTGGTGTCTTTCTAGAGTGCTATGATATTACAGGATATAGACATTAAATAACCAGCGGGGTTGTTGATCCGGGTCTTGGAGTCAGGTAGGAACTTTCAAAGCCTTGATCCAGGGATTATTCTGACTGCCATTATGGAGTCAGGAAGGACTTTTCCCCCAAATGGACTAATTGCCTTCTGCCTCATTGGTATTTTTTTTGCCTTCCTTTGGATCAACAAGGAGGGGGGGGGGGAGTGGAAACAGGCTGAACCATATGGACATTGTCTCCCTTCAGCCTAACATACTAATAATGATAATCTATGATGAGCCTCAGCTTTGGTTACACTTCTAAGGTATTCTATCTGGCAAACACAATTCTGGGATGTATTAAGAGCACACAGGGTCTAGATCATTTGAACTAATTATCCCCCTCTACTCTTCCTAAGGCCGCTTTCACATGGCTGAGAAAATTGTGAGAGATTCTGTGCGTTGCGAGATGCACAAATCTCCCACGATTATGAACCCCATTCTTTTGAATGAGGTCATATACATGAGCAATTTTTTCCCAAATTACATCGTAGTGCAGGGGAAAATTGCGGTATGCCCTCTCTTTGGGCATTCCCTCGCATCATCTTGCCCATTGTTCTCAATGAGGCCAGCAAAAGCATCGCAATGCATACAAAGTGAACCCCTCGCATCTGCAGGGAAATCGCATGTTCGTGAGCGTCATATCGGGGCGAGTTGGAATACTATGTCCAGTTCTGGACTCCACAATTTAAAAAAGGCATAGAAAAACTGGAGCAAGTTCAAAGAAACCCTACCAGAATAATCTGCAAATCATGTCCTATGAGGAACAGTTAAGGGTGCCTGTCCACGGGCTTGATTTCCATAGCATTGCGATTCTCCGCTCGTGGCGGGCAATTCGCAGCATGCTGCGAATTGCCCTGATTCTCCGTGGTCAGCCTATCTATCAGATTAGGCTGACCGGCGGAGATTCGTGTGCGGCCCCTGCTCCGGGGTGGTGGCTCCCGCGGCAGAGATCTGCCACGGGACTTTGCAATGCCCGTGGACGGGGGGGCCTAAAGAATCTGGGAATGTTTAGCTTTCAAAAAAAAAAGGCTAAGAGGAGATTTAATAGCGGTCTACAAATATCTGAAGGGCTGTAACAGTGCAGAGGGATCAGCCCTATTCTCATTTGCACAAGGAAAGACTAGATGCAATGGGATGAAACTGAAAGAGAGGAGACACAAATTAGATATTAGAAAAAACTTTCTGACAGTGAGGGTGATTAGTAAGTGGAACAAGTTACCACGGGAGGTGGTGAGTTCTCTTTCAATGGAAGTCTTCAAACAAAGGCTGGACAGACATCTGTCTGGGATGATTTAGTGAATCCTGCACTGAGCAGGGGGTTGGAGCAGATGACGCTGGAGGTTCATTCCAACTTTACCAGTCTATGATTCATTGTACTTTAAGATAAATCACAGCTTCTGTTTTCAACTGAGCGACTTTACTGAGAGCAGCCACTTTATCATTCAAGAATCTTCCTGTTTCTTCTTCTGTCAGTAGCCTTTGTCTAAAATAAGCAGCTTCCTTTTCCAACTGCTCCTGATATTTTTCATTTGCGGCTTGACATGCTTCTTCTGCTATCACTTTTGCCTTCAAAAGACTATCGATGTTTGCACGCATCTGGACGAGTTCCTCCTGAAATCTGAACAACTTTTCACGTACCTTTCTAAATTGGACCTCATGGTCTTCACTGACCACGTCTTTTATCTTAAGAGAAGAAATCGTCTTTCTCTTTTTCTTTGCATTTTTATTATCTGTAGTCCCCGCAGACATTTGGTTGCCACTAGCAACCACCTTAGCTTCACAGGAAACTACACTGGTAATACTTCTCTCTAGTTTGCCTTCACTCTTAGGACTACAAGCAATTCCATGTCACTTCTTGATGCGGAAACACAATTTTCCATGTAGTAATTCCGCACATGGATTTTGCCCATTGACATGGAAATTTCTGCATGCGGATCTGTGCCTAATACCGAGGCAAATAGCTAATCATTTTGACATGGATTTGAAGAGGAATATTCATGCTGACTTCCCAGTCTGACAGCATGGGAATGGGGAGCTTATTAAATATAAAAATGACACCCGTGCACTTAGCAGGACCTATCCTGTAAGCACCATGACTTAGTTTATTGGACTTACAGGAGGTGACAGGTTACCTTTAAATAAAAAAAAATGTAAACAATGGTTACATTTTAATGCTTTCCCTGAGGGTGGATTCAGACGACCGTATATCGGCTCGGTTTTCACGCCGAGCCGATATACGGTGTCCTCATCTGCAGGGGGGGGGGGGGGATGGAAGAGCCAGGAGCAGGAACTGAGCTCCCGCCCCCTCTCTGCCTCCTCTCTGCCCCTCTGCACTATTTGCAATGAAAGGAGGTGGGGTGGGGCGGGGCTAAGTTCCAAGAATTAGTCCCGCCTCTCCTCATTGCAAATAGTGCAGAGGGGTGGAGAGGAGGCAGAGAGGGGGCGGGAGTTTAGAGCACTGCTCCTGGCTCTTCCAGCCTCCTCCCCCTGCAGAGAGAGACGACGTATATCAGCTGGGCGTGAAAACCCAGCCGATATACGTTCGTCTGAATCCAGCCTTATACTTATCCTCCCATTTGGATACATTACTGGCTTTGGCTTTAAAAAAAAATCTGCATCAAAAACTGCATGTGTGAATGAAGGCTTACAATGAAATAAAAACCCGAATACCTTAGCAATCTGGTGTTTCCTAGGTCCTGCTCTATCTTTCTTTGTATTGCATAGCAGAGGCGCCATTAAAAACACAGGAACATGTGCAATTCTGTGAAAAACAGAACACATGTGGATCTCATTAGGCTAAATAGCCTTTTAAAACGGGCAGGCTGTATGTCGTGCACATGTGAACAGGCCCTGCATAAGCAAAACGTACAATACTATGCGCCGATACGCGAGCAAATCTACCTCATCCACCTTGTTCACTATACACATATTGAAGTGTGCACTGAAGTGTGCGCAATTGCGCATACGGTCGTCTAAAGAAGCCCTTACTTTTTCTTTCTTCATATATAGCAAACAGTTATCAATACATCCTTTTATTCTAAGTGAATAGGGATGTATTTTGTTGAAAAGCTCTACAAGCTGAATATTTTAGGTGGCAAAATAGTAACTGCTACGCCAGAGGCGTAACTTGAAGATTTGTGGCCCCAATGCAAAACCTGTAATAGGACCCCCAACTATAATGCTTTATTCATAGTACTGGGCTCCCTATATGGAGAAGAGAAGCCTTTTGGGCCTCCTAAGGCTCCTGGGCCCGGGTGCAACTGCATCCCCTATAGTTACGCCCCTGCGTTATGCCAAAGGTACACAGCCATATTTTTGAGCCATGGATATGTATTCCTCGGGAAGCGCATGGCCCCATTAAAGTCTTAGAGGCTATTCACATGCACAGTTTTTCACAATGACCATATGAGTAAATGTGGCATGTTCTACTTTTGTCTGTTCTCACTTATGAGAATAGAACATGCAATGTCTGTGAATTTGCAGTGTCCATGAATATTAGACAGCGCACGGACAGGTTTCTATGGGCTTTTTGATGTAGGTTTGGACGCAACTCATATTGTGGCCTTTGCATTCGGCCTTAATGCACAAGAGATGGTTCAAAGAGCTGTTATTGGTGGCTATTTCTTTTATTATACCCAACATATGTTCAAACATTTAGATGAAGAATGCCCGCTTCAAGGTGAAAAGGAGAATTGATTTTATTAACAGAACAGTCATTACATTTTCACACCACAAGTTCTACTCAATATACAATATACGCACTGCCCTACATATTAACGGATGTTGCAAAATTCATTACTGGTGGCCTGATTCACTGAACGATAAATTATTCCTGAACAGTACTCTGAGAGGAGAAAAGAATGATCATTGTGCGCCATCTGCTGGCAGTTTGTAGTACTGCATCTCACAGCAACACTATTTACTAACTGCTACACATCTGAAGCCATCACCATTTACCTGAGCCAACTACCGAGCAAAATAACCTGCACACATTTTACTTTGAATTGTGCAATTTTGTGATGTTGTTTTTAAACGCACCTCTACAATGTAGGATAACAACCACGGCGATTCACAGCAAAATGTTTGAAAGGTAATTGGCTGCATGTCACATTGTTGCAATTCAGAAGCTACTTACAGTACAATGCAAGTGGGAGGGGTTTTCAAAACTATATCTGCATGTAACGGAAAAAACTTGCTTGGAAAACAGCATGCTGTGGATTTTCAAACCTGCAGCATATTTTCATCACAGATTTTATCCTCTACAATGCATGGAGGGAGATCCGTGGCAAAAATATGTCCGCGGGCGGATTTTAATTACAGAATATGCACGAGTCTCCCGTGCGGGAGATCAGTAGCTGTAGGCGCCCATAGGGATGCATTAGCATCCGCAAAACAATTTAGAACATGCAGATGTGATTTTTTTTCCCGCCGTGCGGACCGCATTCGCGGGTAGAAATCGCAGCATGCTCCTTTTTTCTGTGGATCCGTGGCACAGCCACAGATGTCATTGTGCACGTGCCACAGTTTCGTGGGAAAGCAGGAGATTTAAGGAAAAAAATTGCACTGCGCATGTGGCCCAGCATGTCGCTGGCGTGCCCAGACGCATCTGCTATGCTAAAGAAAGAAGATCCAGCCGGCACGGACGAGACCCGCGCTGGATGTGGACAGGTAGGAAAATGTATTTTCCTGTCCATGTCTGAAGGCACGGCTGGATTCCTCTGCGGGATTCAGCAGTGGACTCTGTGTTTGCAAGTGGACATTGGGCCTAAAAGTTGCATCGCACCACACGAAAACTGCGTTTTCGTGCAATGCGGTGCAACAGAAACGAATGATCCATAGAGTAACATGGGCTACAAAACATAGCAAATTGTGGCTGTATACAGCATGCCGCGATTTTGTATTCTCACAGTGTAGCAGCCTACAAAACATCGCTAATGAGAAGGAACCCATTGGAAAGCATGGGCTTCACGTACATGGGATTTGTAGCACTGTCGCATTGCGAGAACATCACACGATTTTGTCGCCCGTGTGGAAGTGGCCTTCCAAGGGATTTTTTTATGTAGTACAGCATATTCCACATGCAGATCTTGCATACGTTATACGCTGTACCAATCTGCCATGTTGCTGTTCACATGAAATACGCGCACAAGAAACATTGCAACATGTCCTATCTTGGCACACATTATGCAAGCATAAATGCCAAGATAGCACATGACGATGAGCGTCACGCAGCCAGTACGCATTGTCATTGCGAGTGCCGTGCGCGTATATCATGTGAGCCTGGCCTAATCTGAAGTGCAGATTTTGCTTTGTTTAGCTTTTTTCCTCAGTGGTTTTTTACAGCAGTCAAAAAGTGAACGACATTTTTAAAATTCACATTTTGTGCTATATACATACATTCTCCTGATAAATAGTGCATTCACTTTCCAGATGAAGTGTTGAATGTGTACAATGCCAACGTAAATAGTGTTATACTACCTATAGCACCATCTTTTCCGAAAGACTTTGGCAAGGGACGCTGGTACTCTACTGGCCGCATAGCTTAGGTCCAAGATGGTCCTGGATAGGGTTAAGGGCTCATGTCCACGGACATATGTGGAAAACGCTGCCGGTCTCCCAACAGCATTTTACCCATTTTATTAACATACACTCTGCTTTGTGAGAGACAGCAGAGACCGCGTATGGCTGCGTGTGCACTGAGCATGCCCGCATTTACCACAGGCACGGTCATGCACAGCGTGACTCTTTTTTTCTTAATTCCCTTCTCTGTCTCAAAGCGGGGATGCGGATGAACACACTGCCCACACACAATGCATTGCTTACGGACAGCATATAATACGCTGCCTACACAAATGTACAGGGGCTCACGCTGCGTCGTATGCAGAGAAATAGAGCATGCTGCAATTCCTCTCTCGTGCGTATTGATACGCAGTGCCCACATGTGCATGGATCAATGAAAGTCCATTGACCTTCATTGACTCCATAAACCGCGTATCACTCGTCTTTGCAACGCACGTAATACGCGGTAAGAACAGTGAGACTATAGAACTCTCTGTCTGAGGACGTGGTGACTGTGAACTCACTAAAAGAGTTCCAGAGGGGCCTGGACACCTTTCTTGAATATTACATGTTATAAGGTGCTTTTAGACGGAACTACATCATTCAAAAAATTGTTCAGACGAGTGAAAGTGAACGATAATCATTCGGTCTAAATGCGGGCCAACAACAGACGAGAATCATTCGCTTTACACTCATTTTATGCAGGCATAAAAACGATTGTTGGACTGTTCGCTTAGGCCGGCTTTACACAGCCAACAAAATCACGTGAGATTTGTGCATTGTGAGACGCACAAATATGAATCTCATTCTTTTGAATGGGGTCATACACATGAGCGATGTTTCCCTGCACGGCACCGCGATGCTACACGGGAAACAAGTCGCGGTATCAGAGGCGTAACTTGAAGCTTCGGGGCCCCAATGCTTTATTTGTAACAGGGCCCCCAACTATAATGCTTTATTCATAGTACTGGGCTCCCTATAAGGAGAGGAGAGGCCTTATGGGCCCCCTAAGGCTCCTGGGCCCTGGTGCAACCGCATCCCCTGCATCCCCTGCATCCCCTATAGTTACGCCAGTGAGCAGCATGTTCTATCTTGTTAAGTGCTCTCGCATCACAGCGCCTGTTATTTTCAATAGGCTTGGCGGCACGATCTAGGCATACGCGATGCAAGATCTCCCATTGAAAACAATAGAGGAAACTCCACAAACCGCACTCGCCTGTGTGAAGTTAGCCTTCTTCTTTGGTTTAAACAGCGCTCACTTAGTCTTTCAAATTCCCTTACACTGCAAATGTGAAAGACTGAACGATACTGAAAGATACTCCCTTGACTGAGCCAACAATGTGTCTACATATCCAAACAGGTTGCATGAGAATGAACGAGCTAATGGTTATACCGCTAACTCGTTCGAACAAGAATCTGCTCATCTAAAAGAACCCACAGTCAAAATGACATCGTATAGTCACTGATTACTTTAGAAAGGTAAGTGATCCAGGGATTAGTCTGATTGCCAGACTTGCAGTCATAAAGGAATTATTTTTTCCTAAAAACAGGAAAATTGACTTCTACCTCATTGGGTTTTTTTGCCTTCTTCTGGATCAACATTGCCGGAAAAGTGGCTGAACTGAATAGACACAAGTCATTTTCAGCCTAAAATACTGTTACTATGAATTTCCCCAAAATGGAAAGTTGATCACTGGAGTCTTATCTTTTAGCAAAAAGGAAAATGTGATTAGTCATCAGGTAAAGTTAGGAATGAGAAGGTCAATCATAGTACAAAATCAGAGGATGGTATCCAGGTCAGGGATAAGCAAGGTCAGTAAATGATGACATCATAATGCAGATGACACAAAATTATACAATATAATTAATGCAACGGAGGACAATGTACGGCTACAAACAGACCTGGATAAGCTGGGGGCTTGGGCAGAAAAATGGCAAATGTAATTGTAAGGTTATGCACATGGGCAGGAGAAACGGATGTCACCAATATACACTAAATGGGGTACTGCTAGGGAAAAGTGATATGGAAAAAGACCTGGGGGTACTAGTGGATTGTAGACTAAACTGGAGTAACCAATGCCAGTCAGCTGCTGCAAAGGCAAATAGAGTCTTGGGGTGCATTAAAAGAGGTATAGGGGCGAAGGACGAGAACATTATCCTTCCATTATATAAGGCACTAGTCAGGCCCCACATGAAATACTGTGCACAGTTCTGGTCACTGGTGCTCAGGAAAGATGTTACAGTACTGGAGGGGGTTTAAAGAAGAGCGACTAAACTAATACATGGAATGAAGGGACTGGAATACCCAGAGAGGCTATCCAAATTGGGACTATTTACCCTAGAAAAAAGAAGGCTAAGTGGTGACCAAATAACTATGTATAAATACATGCGGGGACAATACAAGGATCTCTCCCAGGATCTGTTTATACCCAGGACTACGATGGTAACAAGAGGGCATCCGCTACGTTTAGAGGAAAGCAGGTTTCATCACCAACATAGGAAAGGGTTCTTTACTGTAAGAGCAGTCAGACTGTGGAACTCTCTGCCTGAGGATGTGGTGATGGCAAAATCCATAGAAGAGTTTAAAAGGGGACTTGATGTCTTTCTGGAGAGAAAGGATATCATAGGTTATAAATCTTAGGTTATTTGTTAATCCGGGTATACAGGCAGGTAGGAATTATTAGGGGTTGATCCAGGGAATAGTCTGATTGCCATTAGGGAGTTGGGAAGGAATTTTTTCCCCAAAAGGGCTAATTGACTTCTGCTCTTGGGGTTTTTTGCCTTCCTCTGGATCAACAACACAGGAGGATAAACAGGCTGGACTAGATGGACATTGTCTTCATTCGGCCTTACGAACTATGTTACTATGAAAATCAACTAGACTTCTAGCAAATAGTCTGTATTTTTCTGTTGTAGCACCAAGGAAAAGGACAAAAAGGCAATCAAAAATAAACCAGGTAAGAAATTGGAAACTGTGAGCTCCAAAGCCAAGACAGAAAGCAAATCATCAAACTGGCAGCATCTTGGTGGTCTTTGTGGATGTAAACCTGCTCTATCCTCGAAGCCCTGTGCAGAGAAGCACTGAACAGCTATGGGGTTTTCCCCTAAAATTGATTTTGAAAAGCAGTTATAATTAATATAATAGAAAATTATCCATGCAATGTATATTATAGGGGTTATCTGGGCAGTGTCCGCTGGGATACACCGGATAGGAGTGGAAGCAATGCTTTGACCCCTGTGTAGTGGTCGGTGCTCGTAATTGCAACAGGACCCCAGCCTACAGTTACAAGTGCAGCAACCATTGATTTCAATAAGAGGCGCGCTTGCAATTATGAGCACTGACCACTACACAGGGGTCAAAGCAACGCTTCCACTCCGACCCTGGTGTATCCCAGCAGGCACTGCCCAGATAACCGCTATAAGGCTATGTTCACATTTGCATTCTTCTCTACCAGATTTTCATTGTTCTGCGACAGCTATAACAGTATATCATGCTGTGTTTTTCTATCCAGCTGACAAAAAGTATATCTGACAGACCTATTCTAAGTCACTTGGGTCCGTGTGGCTCTGCTACAGATCTCTCATGGTTCCTGTAAAAATGGAGTCTATAATCCCAGTGGGAACAGAGCCTTACATGTAAAAAAAAAATTTGAGACTCCTATTTGGATTTCCAAGCATAGCAGTATTCTGTCTTTCTGACTTACGTCATAGCATTACATGGAAGCTAGATGGAAGTAAATGTGAAAAACCTGTTCCCCACAGATGTCTTCTTTTACTGCATTACTGCCTGCATTTTCCATTACTTCCTACGACTAGATACATGTAGTCAACCCTGTATTTGCAAATACATGTATCTCTGTACGTGTACACATGTGAATATCAATTGCATCATTCCATTGGAGTGCTGCACACTTTTCTTACAGATTCTGTTTCCATGGAAACAAGTCAATGTGTGCAGCCTCTTAATACCCTTACTGAACTAAACAGTCATTTGCAAGCCCCAAAGCTACCAATAGCCAAACCTGCCCCTATAACAGTGTAATACTGAGCCACAAAGGCATCACACCTGAATGATTGATAGGCCCACCAATGACGGAGGCTAATCTGTGCAGGAGGAGGGACTATGCAAATGAGTGACTGGGAAACATCGTGATCCAGGGTCTGTTTATTGCCCCCCAAAAGCAGCTCATCGTGACCATTCGAGACATCTCAGACACAAGAACAGAGAACAAGATCAAGATTGTGGGAGAAAATCAGAGAGAAGGCTAGCTATTTGTGAGGTGAGTCCATTCATATTCATTGCTATATATATATATATATATATATATATATATGAGTGTTGTGTAAATGAGGGTGTGCACTGTGCCATATGGCTGCTACTCGGGTGCTCCGCTCAAGTCGTTTTATACTAGAACTCTAGGCAACGATTTGCTATCCTGCAGCAGCAGCTTCTTTTCTAGTCCAGGCATATGAGGGGTTAACAGTCTCCTTTACAATAGGCACATCACGTTTAATATGCATGGGGGATAAGAACGTATTTCCATAATTGGGGAACGCAGTTGTCCTTCGGAGCACACATGTGTGCAACAGGTGCGAAAAATGCCAATAGACTTCAATGCACGGCACTGTCTTATCTCAGCTCCATGCTATGCATATTGATCAAGATGCCTAAGAAGATACATTTGTCTCGACCAATGAACGCAGATGTCTTAAGACACATATAAACAAATAGAGGTATTGCTATAGGCATCATTTTTGCTACATATACATAAACAAACAGGAGACTAGACCCTCCCTTGACAGAACCGTGTGGGCTTTCAGTGTGAATAGCACAAGAGGGTGGGGGTGACAACGCTTTGCGGGGAAAGTGAGGCATATAAACACCCTCAGAATGCACTCTGGGAGCTCTGTGTGTACCAGGCTGCAGTTACCATGGAAACCACCTCAGCACCAGCTCACACTTATACAGGACAGAAGATGGGGCTGAGACGGCATTTCTGAGGGACTAGGAAAGAAGAACATTTCTCATAATCCTGTACCAGAAGAAGCAGTCCTAGTTTTTACTTGAATAGTGCCTGTCACACAAGAAAGCCACTAAGAGTATTTAATCAATTGCATATACAGAAGTATTACCAGCAATGAACATTCGACAATACTTAGAGGTTGTCAATTTTTCTATGAATAAGGCTGCTCTCATATCTGCGTTGGAACCTCCAGTTCCTTCACAGATCCGGCTCAAAATACTGGAAGAAACAGCGCTGTATGTAGCGCTTTTTCCTCCATCCAAAAGCCAGGCAGCTAAGTGGAAAAAGCGGATGGACCCCATTATAGTCAATGGGATCCGTCCAGCGCTGTTCAGTCCCGTACAGAGACAGGGGCCGATCGGCCGTGGGGATTCCGCTTTTCTGCTCCCCGAACGGAGCAAGAACGCGGAACCCCGAGTGCAGATGTGAAACCATTTGTATAAGTAAAAGTTATGCAACATTCTATTTTGTTTAATTTTGTAGCATTTTCAAGTTGCTTCTGCTTATTGAAAACTACCTCTGACCTAAAACGGTTGTCTGAAATATAATTTTTTTTCAGTATTTTTTCATGAGTATTTTTCAGTGAGCAGACAACCCCTTTAAGATTTGCCACAACATGTCCAGTCTATGCAATCCTCTTTGAACTAGGCAGTCAGAATGTGAGACTGATACATTTTACTTTTACATTGTAGCAAAGTATCAGAAAAGGAGAGAGGTTCTTGCTGTGGTTGACTTACTTAGCTCACAAAGGAAAATGGTGAAGAGTAAAGCATACACACACTTTTGGGCGACTTTTCAAATAAGCTGTTATGTGTATATACATGAGGAATAACACTATTTCCGGCCATTGTATAACTTCTATATGGTATTTTTAACCGGTTTTCGCCCTCTGCAGGCTCCATCTCTAATTCCTATACACTGCAAACAATGGGGGGCAGGATTACTTCTTCTCTATCTCTCTGTAGCACACTTTTACAAGTAACAGCATAATGGAGGACATTATACAGCAGTATAGATGTAATTTCAGCGACTGTCAGACAGTAAAACATTTACAGTTAGCTACAGCAGCACTTTTCTGTAAGTCTCTGCTTCTGTGTCCCTCCTGCAGTTCTCTCCTCCTCTTCTTAGACTTCTATGGACAGCATGAAACTGCAGCAAGGAAAGATGCCACCAACATCCTGTAATCCATCTCAGTGTCTCTGTTACTGGAGAAAAACTCCTCAAGCCAACAGGATGCACTTTTGCTAATTATCACATTGCCTATCACGTAAACACAATGTGTTTGCAATGTGTAGTGCTTATTTAAAAAATATATTATTAAAACAGCATCCACTCAGCCATAGAGTTCAAGGCTAAAGTTCTTTTTGCTTCTTTTTCAGCTGCTGCTAGAGATGTTTGTTGCATGAGGAGTAGTTATACAGCTAGTATTGAGTTCAGTTGTAGCTGTATAAAACTGTATGCAATGAGCTCCCCCTAGTAGTGCTAGCAGGAAGTCAGAACTTAATCATTTAATGTGGCCACCCAAGATTCAAGCTCACATTTGCCTTTTACCTTTTCTTTTTTTAATCAAAAACAGAGCCATTCTCATGAATGGACTGTGATGGATAGAGAAAATAAATAGATGGGAATTCCCTATGGTATATTTCTCAAAAAGGCAATTAATTTTGTAAAATGTCACCTAATTGATGCAAAGGTCAGGTATTATCTGGCGGTATTCTATTGCCAATCCCCCTGGTGCTGCTGATCTCTTTTGTGGACTTTACAGCGATAACATCATAGAAGCAAGGAGGAGAAAAATCTTTGGTAAAGAAAGTGACCAGCAGCCTAATTCCATTCTTTTCTGGAGTCTACTTCTCCTTTCTTCCATGTCTTATGTCTGGTGTTTCAGCATAGCGCCATTCACTTGCAGGGGTGAACTACAATACCTAACACAACCTATAGAGAAGAATGGTGATGTTTGCGGAAAAAGGAAACTATTTTTGCCCTAGATATTACCATTAAAGGGGTACTGCAATAAGATTAAGTTATCCACAATCCATGGGGTAGAGAATAACTAGCTGATCAGTGGGAGTTTGACTGCTTGGAGCCCCACTGATCCCAAAAATGGGGGTTCTGTCAGTCCCAAAATAATTGGAGTGGAGGTTATGTATGTGCTTCCCTCTTCCATTCATTTCAATATCAGTTCTGTAAATTGCCGAGTTCAAGCTCTTGGCAATCTCTGTTGCTCTCATTGAAATAAATAGAGCAGTGACTCATATAGGTGACCTCAATTCATTTGGGGACCCCCATTTTCAGGATCAGTGGGAGTACCAGTAATCAGACCCCAACGATCAGCTTATTGTTCTATATCCCATGAATAGGGGATAACTTAATATTACTGAAATACCCTTTAAGTTTTACTCATCCTAAACCATGTGACTTCAGAGGTGGACACCACTTGATCCAGTGAGCAGGTGAGTATATACGATACAGCACCCGGCTCCCTGTCACCCCCCCCCCCCCCTTAGGCCTCCCTCACAAAGGCGTTTGCTGCGTTTAGTGTGGTTTCAGCAGCTTGACATGCGTTTTGTTAGCGTTTTGGCTGCGTTTTCAGCACAGCTTAAAATGCAGCTAAGGAAGCCGAATGCCACCACTGTCTGAGGAAGGCCTTATACCCACCTAGCAGGCACTGCCTGGGTCCCTCCCGCTGTTCTTCGATGTCCCTGAAGGCCTCCAGGTACTTGTCATCTCTTGATGGTAACAAGGTTAGAAGACCCCTCCTTCAGCAAGAGATTGCTCTGATTGGCTGAGCTCCAAGTTCAGCCAATCAGAGCCAGTGCTCGTTGCACCAATCACAGCCATTCACAGGAAACACGTGTTAAAATAAATTATTATTTGCAATATGTTAAATTAACATGAGCAATTTTTTTACTTGCACCTATAGTACGAGATCCAAAAAAAAAGTGTGTCCTTTTATTAGGTGATTTTCTATAGGTGCGTTAAAAAAATCTCATTGCACTTACATGCCATGCAATGAATATGATGATTTTTTTTCATTACAATTATTGGAATGACAGGCAATGTTTTTCACATGCATGAAAAAGCACGTACTGCGATGTAAACTGCATTTCTAACGTAGAATTACATAGCAGGAGCATTAAAAATTGCATGTTAAATAAGTGCGATATGGGTTAAGATTTTTTTCAATCTTTTTTTTTTACCTCTTGCCCATGTACATTCAGCCTTAAAACACCTTATGTAAAGTAAAGTAATACTCGTAGGAAATTATTCAGACAGTATGATAGGGTGGCGTTTGCCCGTGAATTCTCGTTCTTACCATGGCTATTGTTCCAGTCTTTGGATTAATTGATCTATGTTTGTTTAATTGTACATCTGAGTGACATGCAGGATAATTTTATGCCCATATACTTTGCTTTCTTAAGAATACTTTTATTTCTGTGTGCCTTTAATTTTAAGGGAACCAATTTCCTTTTCATTGCATTTATGCAATATTCCCTATAATGTCTTCACCTTAAATTTAGTAAAGGTACAAAATGTATTTAGCTTAAAGCAGAGATCAAGGCTTTTTGCACACGGTATAGCTTGGACTCTTAGAGCAGCACTGCATTTCTACATTACGGATCCATAAGCACTCTGTGTTCCACCATGTGCTGCATTTGAGATGCACCGCATTCTCCCCTAGAAGCTTCTTAATGGTTGAGCATACCATGATCTTTTTTTCTCTAATTCTCACATATTTATTAGAAAGAAACGGTGTGCCTCCATGTAAGGTGCAAGGAGGTACAGCACACGGGCTATTGGACTTTCATGGGCACCATCGTATTCAGATAATGTGTCAAACAGATGCATAATACAGACATGTGCATGAGGCTTAATAATCAGTTTCTAAAACCTCCAATGTAAATTATATACTTTGATCATAGACATAGAGAGCTGTCATATTCATGGCAATTTAGTAATTTCCTCAATTGATAATATACTTTTTTGCACACAAATATTAGGATCTACTCAGACTAGCGCAAGATTTCATTTCATAGTTATTTTTTGCAGCAAGAATGGAGCAATCTAAAGAAAAATGAAAGTCTGTAGGACTCCATTGTTCCATAGTAATTTAATAGGAACAATTCAAAAACTGATCGGTCAAAACTGTCATAGATCTATTAAGAATGGAAGACATGATAGCAATGTAAACAGAGCCGTATAGTTGATTTCTAAGTTGTATAAGTTGCTTCTACAAGAAACTACCAATGACATGAATATTAAATCAATTATATCATTATTGGCAAAAAATGTTGACTTGGCACATGAATACATAACCAGCACTCTGCAGTGTAGCACTTGCCCATATTTATTTGCAAATTGTTAAACTTATTGCTGTATAGTAAAATTCCAACAATCAGCAACCCTTAAAATCGCATTAGCTCAATGTTGTCATATTTCAATATTATGAGATAAAACACAATCACCTAGAAAAAAGTTACAGAAGTCCACTGACGTAACTATAGGGGATGCGGTTGCAGCCGGGCCCAGGAGCCTTAGGGGGGCCATAAGGCCTCTCTTCTCCATATAGGAAGCCCAGTATTATGAATAAAGCATTATAATTGGGGGCCTTGTTACAGGTTTTGTATTGGGGCCCAGGAGCTTCAAGTTACACCTTTGCGTTAAGGGGTTAAGTGAAGTTGAGGGACCCCAAAATAAACTTTTGCACTCGGGCAAAAATGCCCATTAGCCTTTAGCTACGCCCCTGCAGAAATCCATAAAGTCCATACTAGTCCATAAAGACTAGGCTATTTACATTACGGCATCTAATAGATAATGTAATGTAAGTAGACTAGTCTGAATCACAGATCCTAATGTTAGGTCATTATACAGCATTGACTGTACACAAATATTCAACATAGATAAATGGAAATTCATAAAAGGCCATAAACATCAGCAAAACTACAATAAACTGAATGACAGGGAATTTACTCCTAGAATTTATTGCACAAAGCATTCCTCTAGAAAATATTTCTATCAGCAGTTTTGAACATTTTAAGGCACATTTTGTTCTAGCAACAATTATTTCAGCTTTGATTAATTCTAGAGAATTGCATAATCAGAATATAGGGTTAAATGGAATGGGCACATGTACCCCTGAAACTAATGAAATTTATTTTTTCTTAAAAGCATAGCGTATAATTTTTATCTACAGGTGCAGTGACCAAGGAGCGGGTCACGGCCTAGAAGACAGCGGGGTAGAGTTTGGCCCTGTCACGGTGGCCCTACTGTCTCCCACCCGGAGGGTAACCAGTGACACGTCCAAGGGCCGAGGGCAGGTTATCTAAAGGGGAACCCAAGTGATGGATTACCTTGGGTTCTGTTTTGTCTCGTGACCCCACCGTTTCTACCACAACGGGGGGATTCCTGGATGATGGAGTAAATCCTCTCCTATGTAGCTTCCGTGGGGGGATCACTGGGTGATGGAGTAAATTCACACACACATGGGTACAGTTTAAGACACAGCCTCCGGAAAAGGACGGGCGACTGGTCGTTTTACTTAACTCGAAGAACAGTACAATTCAGCAGCTTTTTGGAAAATGATGCAACAAGGAGGACTCACAGGATGTCAGGAGAAATCACAGCCACAGTTATCTGTAGGTCCTGGCCCAGCATAACATTTCTCTTTCTCTCTCTCTGCCGGTTTCACATTGACGGATGGGAACACACTGCAGAACTTCTGGGGAGTAGCAGTCCCCACACTCGCTAGGCCATCCTCCATTCTGTGCCTGTGGGTTGAAGGTACCCACAGACAGCTGCCTTGCATTCCTCTCTCTAGCAGAACTCAGAACAGACCCCATTCCCGCGCAGACTCAGAACACATAACTCAAGCATCATCACGTGACAGACAAACGATACAAAACCAGACACTCATCTACATACCAGACATCTAACTCTTTCAGTGCTGCAATTAGACAATGCAAACCAATCTTGCAACATGAAAGTAACTGACAACAAAAGACTGAACATCCACACCATTAAAAAAGGGGCTCTGTTGTACTGGGCCACTACACAGGCTTCTACCCATATGTGGTATCTCCAATGGGAGACACTTTCGTTTTTCAAAGAAATGGACCAAAAACATTTTAGATAATATTTACTTCCTGTTACTTATATAGTGCTTACATACACAGCAGTGCTGTACAGAGACTGTCATCGTACACAGCAGTACCTGTCTACAATGGGACTAATTTCCGTATATGAGAAACAAACACACATGCATATACCGGGGCCAATTTTATAGAAAGCCATTTAAGGCTGGGTTCACACGGGGCAGATTTGCAGTGGAATTTCTGTGCTCAACCACCTGCGTGGAAATTCCGCTGCATTTATAGTAGCAGCAAAGTGAACGATATTTTGAAAATCTCATCCACATGCTACGGAAATAACCCGCCCAAAACCCATGTGGAAACTGATATGTGGCGCTGAATTCAAATTTGTGATATTTCAGTTGTGTCACAGTCTCCACTGTGGAATTCACCCCCTCTCAATGAAAGGTTGAATTCTGCACAGGACTTCGCAATGAAACACGCTTCAAAACCCACACCATTTGGAGGCATGCATTCCGCAGCTGACCTGCAGCGGAATGCCCGCTGCGGACATTTTGCTAGAAATCAGCCTTGTGTAAGCACAGCCTAACCATTAGAATTTGAGAGTGGTTTTGCATCTTTCCCAGTTTTCATTTTCCAGGGAATCACTTTCTGTCTCCTGACTTATTTGTCCACATACAAAACAGTCCTATATATATATATATATATATATATATATATATATATATATATATATATATATATATATATATATATATATATATATATAGAGTAATAGAGTGATGAGTAAGTGCTGCTGTGCTTCATCTACAGATAAAGTCATACTTGCATAGGATGCATAGACATGGTCTTTACATGGCCGCTAACTTTTCCAACAAGTTGTGCTTATATGATAGCCAGTGTGATAACTAGCATAAGTGCAATTTATTTTATTTTTCCTAACATGACGTTTTGTCCTGAAAAATCACTCTAAAGTTCTCCCTTCCTCCTAATTTGTTGTCCATCACCTGCTGTCAATTGCATTACGGTGACAGCACAACAGCAGAACAGGAAGTGGAGGAAAGGGACGAGTCATCGTGTTCATCAACATCTATTCTATGAGAGCAGAGGGGAGGGTAGGAAGAGGATAGAGAGATACACAGACCTTGCTGGAGCCAACAGTGAGTTATGTGGTGCTATTTAATCACACCTACACTGCTCACTACTGCTGTACAATGTCCAACATGATGATTTTAAGTGAATAAGACAACCTTGTAGTACTCAGAATGGCAGCTATAAATACAGTGTTCTGAGTAGGAACAGGTTTGTGCTCAGATGTAAACACTGAAGAGGCTGCAGTGCTCGTGCCATGAATCCTTCAATCAGCTGATTGTTAGGGATTCCGAATGCCGGACTCCACCAATTGGATATTAATGGCCTATCCTAAGGATAGGCAATTAATTTTAAAAGGTTGGATAACTCCTTTAACATTGCTTTATTGACCACTTTGTTGTAGGAGTTACATTGTGATCTTATTCCCAGGATATACTTGCAGTAATGTCTGCATATATCTTAACTTTTACATATGGGAAAAGAGATGGGAACATGTGGCATGTACAGTGCAAGCTGCTGTTTTACAGGTATAAGCGAACATGTGCCATATACAGTGCAAGCTGCTGTTTTACAGGTAGAAGCCCCATATTATGCTGTTCATATCTTCACAAGTGCCCACATGGTAGTGCCAGTCCAATAATGACAGCCACACAGAATTGTACATATGAAATATCCAGTAGAATATAGTAGCAGTAAAACAGATCTACACACTGCAGATGTTTTCTTGCGGTATGTATTTTTAAATCAGCAACAGGTGAATTGATATTGCAAATTTTCTCCATTAACTTCAAAAGTCTACTGATTTTACGGCGGGTTACCTGAAGAGCCAGAAAAAAAGTCAGCCCTTGCAGGTGTCAAACCAATTACATTTTTTTTTCAGAATCCACAGGAAAGTTAGCAATGGCAAATCTGCAATCATTCCATAGAAGGCCGGTCTCATGCGACTAAATAGGAATTGTGTATTCCGTGAGCGTTTGATCCACGGTAATACGCGGATCAACCAAATATATTGGATTACATAATTCCGCTCAAATTAGCAGGTCAGAATTGTGCAATCCACTCATGGAAAATAGAATGCTGCATGTTCTATTTCACCACGGAAATTCTGCAACATAGAGGCCATTATTCTTTATGGTCGTGGATTTACCTGCAGCCCATATGCAACTAAATTGTAGCATGAGAAATATAAACAACAGCAAAAAAAGGTATACTGCGTATGTACCACCTACATGAGTACGCAGCCGTACGCAGGGTCACAGCAAGGCTCACAGCTGGAATTCTCTGCGGGTCTCTGTAAGTGGATTCTGCATATGGCAGTGTGAGCCCAGCCTAATTCAGTGTGAATTTTCTGTTCCAAATTTCCGTGCGGAATTTTGTAGCTTTGCTATATAAATTTTCTAGAGTAAATCCAATTCGTTTTCATTTAGCCTAAAAGTGACAGCCTTTTCCCTGTAACTGTGCCAGCATAGTGATTCTGTTGCAATGCCAGGAATAGTGTCATGATAACAGTGTCAGGAACTATGCCCATGTAATAGATTAACCCACAGAGCAGCAATAACTAAACTAGTCACAATCTCTTTATAACTTATATGGTCACTAGCATTTCAACAAACTTGTGCTTATGTAATAGCCAACATGATAACTAGCAAAAGTGCAAATCACTTAATTTACCTAAAGTGAGATATTTGTCTCACTTCCATCTAACTTGCCATCCACTGCCTGTTGTCGTGTGACATCTATAACAGAGACACCAAGATGGAGAAGGGGAGAAGGAGTTAGCTGCTGAAGGGAGATAGAAGCAGAGAGTTTCACACCGACGATGCTACAGCTTTTAGTATGTGCTTTATCTCACCTCATTGCTAGAATCACATCTACATTGTATAGAACTGATATATAATGTCTTCCATGATGCTGTTACTTATGAAAGTTTGCTATAGATAGAAAAGAAGCTATCCTATAGCAGCGTATGGAGACACCATGTAGAGTAGTTACATTCCAACCACCAGTTTCAGAAATAAAGCACAATGGGATAGCGCCTTGTATAAACCACAATGCTAGTAAATAGATGAAATTAAAGGAGATGTCCCGCGCCGAAACGGGTTTTTTTTTTTTTAAACCCCCCCCCCGTTCGGCGCGAGACAACCCCGATGCAGGGGTTAAAAAAACCACCCGCACAGCGCTTACCTGAATCCCGGCGGTCCGGCGTCTTCATACTCACCTGCTGAAGATGGCCGCCGGGATCCTCTATCTTCATGGACCGCAGGGCTTCTGTGCGGTCCATTGCCGATTCCAGCCTCCTGATTGGCTGGAATCGGCACGTGACGGGGCGGAGCTACACGGAGCCGCTCTCTGGCACGAGCGGCTCCATAGAAGACTACAGAAGACCCGGACTGCGCAAGCGCGGCTAATTTGGCCATCGGAGGGCGAAAATTAGTCGGCACCATGGAGACGAGGACGCTAGCAACGGAGCAGGTAAGTATAAAACTTTTTATAACTTCTGTATGGCTCATAATTAATGCACAATGTACATTACAAAGTGCATTATTATGGCCATGCAGAAGTGTACAGACCCACTTGCTGCCTCGGGACAACCCCTTTAATAAATAGGACTCACTTGGCGTAGACCCCAACCCAAAGGATAGAGTCTGTCACCACACCCGTAGTCCTAGTTTGCAGGATACGTCTCTTATGCACATGGTCATCCAGAACTGAAGAGCAGCAGAGCAAATGCAAAATGTCAAGTTTTGGTGGTAAAAGATGATAAAAATATAAAAATATCCATGCTCGTAAGATATGTATATGTTATTGGAAATTTACTAGGAGAGGAAGGGGAACTATCCCTAGAAGACATGGGTATAAACAGCCATGAGACCAAAAAATAGTGTAACGATGGAAAATGTATTACATATAGCAAAAAAAGGTAGGAATACAAGAGATGCAATGCCATTTGGCGACTCTCCATCGCCTTTTTCACGAATCACATATACTGATTGTACAAGGGGATGTATAAATAGGTATGGCAATGCATTGCACAGATACAAAAGGGTGAGCGGTTAAAGGGGGGGAATTACAATAAAATAAGTTCCTTCATGTAACACACAATATGTAGAATATGTGCGCTGTTAAAAAGTAAAAACATATATTGTTGATTATTCCCTTTTATTGAATGTATATTTTACATATTGTAAAAAGGCGATAGAGAGTTTCTTTTATATTTTTATCATCTCTTAACCATCAGTTTCAGGAAGACTGATAAGACACTGAGCCTGCAGAGGGGAAAATTAGTGAAAAAATGCAGGCTACAAGTCATATGACACTTAATGAAATCACTGCGGGCATTCCGCAAAGGAATACCTGCAGCAGTCCCGCTAGGTGTGGATTTGGCTGCGTTTTAAATTGCGGATCAGCTGCAAAACGTAACCATTGTATTTTAAGGGTTATCTATAAAACTAAGATTATGATAAGAGCCAATAACGCTACAGGAAAAATCTAAATCAGCAATGAAGAAATCGAAGCAGTTCAAGACTTCATGTTCCTCAGATTGAAAATGGACTGCAATGGAAAATCAGGACCGGAAATAAAATGATGAATCATGCTAGCTCACAGCACAATGTTAAGCATGGATAAGATCTGGAAAAACAAAGGCATAAGCATTACAACAAAATGCTGGATAGTCAATGCAATAATCTTCCCAATCATAACTCATAGCTGCGAAAGTTGGACACTGAAGAAAACAGATCAGAGGAAGTTTGATGCCTTCAAAGTTTGGTGCTGGAGAAAACCCCTACGAATTCCTTGGACGGCTAAGATCATGAACAAAACAGACCCACACAGCATCAAACCAAAGTATTCATTGGAGGGCAAAATTACAAAACAAAGACTCTCATACTTTGGCTACATTATGCGAACTAATTCATTAGAAACATCTATAATGCTTGGAGTGGTCACCGGTAAAAGAAGACTGGGCAGCCAAAGAACGCGCTGCTTGATACTATCAAAGCCTACACTAACATGCAAATGATCGGACTGAAGAAGCAATACAAAACAGAACCGTGTGGAAAGGACTAATCCATAAAGTGTCTGCGAGTCGGCCCCAACTAAACGGATAAAGATAGATTTCAAGGGTTGAATTCTGCAAAATAAATCGGCAGTATAAATGGAGCTGTGAATTTAGAGTCCGCAATGTTTTTCAAAAACGTTGCAGATTTGTTATAGGAGAAGGAGATCCCCATCACATTAAATCTCCCTACACATTAAATCCCCAGATTAATCACATTAAATCCTCTCCACGTGGCTTGTACTGTAAATGTTGCAGAAATTCCGCAGCATTTCTGGCATTCTTTGTAGAGTTATGTGCCATCACTAACACACTCATTTTATCAGTGTGGAATGAAACATTATCCATTAACCCTTTGCAATCCAATTTTGGATTCAGGGTTTCCTAAGGGGCTTTCTCTTTCTGCCATTATACAATGTTGCCTTCTGCTGGCTAGAGCCAGTTCTGCAGTATTTGATATGGTGGAGAGGCCAGTAATCTACAGTAAGAATACCCTGCCGGATGTCTTCCAACATCAAAGCTGTACAGCCTTCAATCAGAATGTCTTTAGACGTCAGACAGTGGATTGGAAAGGGTTAAAGGGGTTGTCTGGTTTCAAAGTCATATTTTGTAAAAAGGGTGCCAAATTACTGAAAACAATAAAATAAAGGATACTTACCCGCCCTAAGCCCCAGCAATGTAGCGCTGCAGCCCCACGATTCCTCCAGTCTCTATTGACAGTGGAAGTCAGGTGACCACTGTCTGCCAATCAGAGGCTGCAGTGTCACCATACAGATCTCCTGGCATCATGGCACCTAGGGTGTGAGCACTTAAGTTAGGATCACGTGATTGCGTTATTCACTGATTGAGTGTAAAAAGTAGTTATAAATGATAATATCTGTCACACTCATTCATAGCACAATAAGGTGCCAACAGTTGGCTGACAGTGGTCTAAATTGGTGTTTTTAGACATCTTAAATCTCTATTGTATGTCTAGTTTTAGTCTTTCTTGTTCTTGTTCTTCTTCTCTTTTCCAAATTTGTTTGCCTTTTCCCTGGCTACATCTTCTCTGGTTCAAGTCAGACATTGTTTCTTCTCACAACTTGCCCTGACACTTATTCCTCTTTTTTAATTACTACTATACAACATCCTCTCAGTCGAGGTTATAAATATGGCTAATTTCAATCTAAAGCCAAGGAATAAAGAGTATTATGTTAGTGAGTGAAGCAGTAGTTAGTAAAGGATTAGGATTGCCCAGGGATCAAAAAGGATCAAGATATCTAACAATAATACTAGTGCAAAGCTGCTTCCCATGAGAGATTAACAACTAAGGATGTAAAATTATCAGAATGAACTTTCAGAATTTATCATTACCCTATTCTTTAGTTTATGGTTCAATCATTAGGCACAAAGAACATATTCACAAAATGTCAGGTGCAGCAAGTTACAGGAGCATATTGACCTTATGTTATTAAGATATAACAGTAATATACCAAATAGACATACAACACCTGAAGAAATATAAAAAGGGGTTTTCCTATCATTTTAATTCTCCATATGTTGCATATCAGTAAACACAGAAAGCCAGTTTGATAAGGAAAAAAGGAACACTTGTCTTACTACTGCATATGGTCAATCTGTGGAGAAAACCTTAAGAAGCCCTACTTTTGTTTACATATCGAGTGCTACAATACAGAGATGAGTGCTATAGCTAGGGAAGATGTCAACACACCCTCCAGTTTCTCACCTAAATACACTCTTGGTCAGAAAAAAAAACAGGCCCTAGATGAAGTTGTCATTTTGCTGCAAAGTTCGGCCTGCAGTTACATCTCCAGCAAATATGCAAATGATTAGAGTTGCGGTGTGATTAGATGAACGGTCTTGCCACCTGAGGCCCTAAAAGTGGTTCCACCCTTGGGCTATAAAAAGGCTCTCAGAGGCTACTTGTGTGTAGTGAACCTTTTTTTTCACTTGTGTAGAGTTTGTTGACCACTAGACGCTTCTACGTTGCAATCAAAGAGATTTCAGCCAGTTAACAGAGTTTAAGGGGGTGCATTTTTGGAATGCGAGAAGCTGGATGGTCATATCAATGAATTGCCGACACCTGGGCCGTTCTGACCAGACTATTAGGAGGCGCTGGGACCAGTGGATGCGTGAGGGCATGCACAGAAGGTGACCGGGCTCAGGATGCCCTTCACAGACCCCTAGTAGAGAAGATCGTTTGATCATCCGACAGACATGATCAACTCCAACTGTTTTGTTGTCTGTCCATCCAGAGACAGGTGGCACTATTGTTACAGGCCCTTATGTATATTGGAACCATTTCCAAGTGCTTGGCTGGACATTTTGTTTCACGGTACCCATTACATGTACTGTCTTTGACAGCCACCCACTGTTGTCTCTGTTTGCAGTGATGTTATGAACAATGAAACTGGACTGCTATGGAGTGGAACTGAGTTGTCTTCAGTGATGAATACAGGTTTAGTTTGGGCACTGATGATGGCTCTATTTATATCTGGAGACCTAGGGGTGAGCGCCCCAATCCTGCTTTTGCTGTGGATCGGCACACTGCCCCCACTGCTGGTGTGATGGTCTGGGGGGGGCCATCGCATACGATATTCAGTCACCCCTAATAGTGGTATGAAGGACAATGACAGCTCAGTGATATGTTCAGGACATCCTGCAGCCTCTTGTGTTCCTCTCATGGCGGCTTCCAAGAGGCATTTTCCAGCAGGATAATGCTCAGCTGCACAGAGCAAGGGGGTCACAGGAATGTCTCCCCAACAATGTCAGATTTCTGTGGCTGCCCGGTCCCCAGATTTATCACCAATAGAACATGTCTGGGACCATGTCGGACGCCAACTTCAAAAGCCTACAAGTTTGTACGATCTAGAGGCTTAGTTACAGCAAATGTGGAGCGATATGCTGCAGGATACCATACAAAATCTGTATACCTCCATGCCCGCCTTATCACATCTTGCATCCAAGCAAGAGGTGGTACAATAGGGTACTAGAGCCACCTTTCAAGGTTACAATTAGGCTGCATCCACACAGGCAACTTTATCGAGAGATTTTGTCACAATGCAACAGTGCTACAAATCGCAAGTATGTAGAGCCCATGCTTTCCTGTGGCTTCTTCAACATGAGTGATATTTTGTAGCCTGCGACATTGCAAGACTACAAAATTGCGGTATGCTCTATACAGTCGCTATTTGTGATTTTTTTTTCTAGCTCATGTTTCCCTATAGAGCCTTCTTTTGTGTTACATCGCATTGCACGAAAACGCAGTTTTCGTGCTGTGCAATACAACATTGACAGTAGGAAATCCTACTGCAAAATTAGCTAAGCCCTAGCTGCATAAAAAATTTTAAAAACATATACATCACCTAAGAAGCTTTGTCAGTTCTGACACGTCTTCTCCCTGGTCCCTGGCAGTTGTCTTCAGCATCTATTCTGGCCAGGGATTGGAAAATCCCTGCCTCCAGAAAGCACTGACTCTGATTGGCTGAGGGCCATAGCTCAGCCAATCAGAACCAGCACTTGATGAATCAGTCACAGTCAATGAACGGTTGTGATTGCTTCATCGAGTACTGGCTCAGATTGGCTGAGCGTCACAGCACTCAGCCAATCAGAGGCAGTGCTGCCTGGAGGCCCGTCTTCTCCCTGGCCAGAAGAGATGCTGAAGACCAGTGCTGGGGATGGAGAAAAAGACGGGGCCAGAGCTGGACAGCGCTTCTTAGGCAATGTATTCTTTTTAAAAAAATTTCTCTGCAGCTAGGGCTTATTTTCAGGGAAGAGCTTATATTTCTAGTGCCCCCTCACGCTTTTCCCCAAAAATCCTTGCACGTGGTGCTAAAAGTCGCGCGATGAGGCAGTCATAACAGGTAAGATTTTAAATGGACATGAATGGGACTTCATAAAATCTTTGCTATGAATGTCTTAGCCTTGGATTTTTGTGGCATGATTTCCCAAATGACTGAAATGAAAAATAATATACTGGAAACTAAAATATAATTCTTGATACAAGCAGTTCCAAGTAACATTTCTTAGAACTATGTCTTTAAAATAGGCACCCTTTGGCAAAACATGTTTTGCATTAATGGTTTCACTATGTTAGTGGTGTGGTTCTAGTGGTTCACCCGGCCCAAACTGGGCCCTAGAAAACAAGGTTAGACAGGGCATCCAAAACAAGTGCAATAAAAATATAAACGTGCACTCACTGTACTGTGGCTGCACTACAAAAGGAAATAAAAAATTACACTCTGTAGGCCCCAAGAAATATCTCAGCATTGAACATATGAATTTTGAATTGCTTCCACGGTATCATGCACCTGCATACATTTATTTCACTTTGCTTTGGATGTGCAATCTAATCTTATTTTCTGCATTGTACATGTGGCTTCCCCTGCTTTGATCATGTACTTCCCTTTGTGCCAGGCTGATTTTAAAAAACAAATCACTGCATATAATAAGATTCAGAGCCATCTTCAATAAACCACCTATCATAGCACAGTTGACCCCTAAAAAGTTATACTTTATATAAATATT
The DNA here is from genome assembly GCF_035609145.1 of Eleutherodactylus coqui. NCBI lineage: Eukaryota > Metazoa > Chordata > Amphibia > Anura > Eleutherodactylidae > Eleutherodactylus > Eleutherodactylus coqui. Next base: position 298,205,584 of record NC_089837.1, read on the forward strand.
AAATCACCCCAAAACACTTATATGACTAATAAGTATAATCATGAACATATATATAAGAATATAGGACACTAATATATACACAGGTACAATGGTATATAACTCACAATTAAGTGGACCCTACCAAGTAAGGCTGCCTGTCCACAGGCGTTTTTGCATTGCGTTCCACGCGGCGATAATCCAGCCGTAGGGAATGCAGTGCACGCTTTCCATAGCAACGCAACCCCCTGTCCATGAGCGAAGAATCATAGCGATTCTCCGCTCATGGGCGGCAAATCGCAGCATGCCACAAATTGCCGCGATTCTCCGAGGTGAGCCTATCTGTCAGATAGGCTCACCGCGGAGATCTGTCAGATGGCTCATGCTCACCGGCGGCAGGATATCGCAACGCCTGTGGACAGGCAGCCTAAGGGTCAGGATAATTCAGATTTCCAGTGATATGTGGAGCTTTATAAAAATGTCAAAATAAAGCAATAAATATACCTAACTGTGTGGTGGTTGCCCCAGAAAGAGTGTCCTCCCTCAATGGTGGCTGTCACCTGATATGCACCCTATAGTGCCCTATATAAATGCTCAATTAAAAAAAAATACCCAACGCATTTCACCCAAGCGATTTCTTGCTGGGATTATCAGGGGAACAAAAGAGAAGCAAAAGGATGAGGAATTCTGATCATCCTCAATCCTGTGATGCTGACACCTAAATAGACGACGCCATAATTCTGTCCATTTGCGGGATATTTAAGCATCAGATGGGTCTGCCTTACTCCACAATTAGCCAATAGAATCATTCCTAATGCCATAGTAACATAGTACTTTAGGCTGAAGGGAGACAATGTCCATCTAGTTCAGCCTGTTTCCACCCCCCTTGTTGATCCAGAGGAAGGCAAACAAAACCCCCCAATGCTAGCATAATCTAATTACTTTATACATGCGTATTCGTGAATATCATAGCGTGCAATGGAAAAACTCACAATTCGTTTCAGTGAACAAATATTCATAAGTGTAATGCAAACAAAGATTCTTAAAAAGCGAACGCAAACTTGAGCTATATAATGCAGGTAAAACATAGTATAACCAATAACAATCAGTACGCTTAAAATTGACCACGATAATAACACCAGATAACAAATAAAGAATAGAATACTTCTTTTATGCCTATACTAGTTACCAAAGCATTGACGCATACATAGAAGACTTTAAAAGTGGAAGATAGGTGTGGTCCCATAAATGGATGTACATAACTGGGTATAAAGGAATGCCTAATATGCAATCCAAGTTATATATGATAAGGCATGCTGCATGTCCATGCATAATGTTATAAAGTGGGCATATCCTTGCCCTACACATAAAGGCAGGTCAATAATAAAGAACCAAACATCAACCAGAAGGTTACAAAAACCAGCAAAAGAAAGCATCTCATTAAGACCCAGTGAAATCAATGATTTGATCCCATATATCCATTTGATTTTCTTCTGAAGAATTTATTTATCCAAGTCACCCGCCCCTCTTCCCCCCCATCCCTAGGTAACCTTCTAACAATCTCAATTTTCAAAGATTTGGTATCCCCATTATAATGTGACCATAAATCTCTAGCTATGGGGAATCCCTTTTATGTTGAATGTTCTCCAGATGTTCTCCAATTGTCCTTCTCAACTGATGTCTACTGGACAGGAACAAGAGTAGATATAGATGACACCTTCCGTACTGCAATTACAAAAATCAAGTATATAAAATTCTCCTCCATTGCTACCAGCAATCTTTTTTGATTGATCTATAAATCGGCATGCAGTAGATTTACCACGAAACATTTTCCCAGTTTAGGACCCTGGTAGTGGCTGTGGACTAATCTGTCTTGTAGTGATCTTCCACTTCTAAAGGTTAAAGCAGGATGATCTGAGATAAGGACACTCAAGTCCTTATCGTTCTTAAGAATACCCCAATATTTTTTTGAGTATCTCCAAAACTTGACCCGTCCTGTCATCATATGTTATTAATTAGATGGACACCTTATCCTCACTCTTCATTTTTTGTGTAAATACTTCTGCTTTGTCAGTTCTTATGGCCACTTCTAAGCCTGATGAAGAACCCTATCAGCATATTCCCTTTGCCTTTAAGTCTCCTAAATCAGATTCTTGCTCTCTAAATATGCCTGTTGAGGAGCAGTTGTGTCTTTTAGGAATACCACTCCTCACTGATCATGGTGATGACTTTCCCAATGTAGGAGGATATTAGTTCTGAGGCCTTTTAATTCATCCTTTCTATCTTCACATCCAGAAATGTCAACCGATTAAAATTAATTTCACTTGTAAAACTCATTCCGATGTCATTTTGGTTAAGATATATGACAAATCTTTTGAAAGATTCATTAGTACCATTCCATAAGAGAAAGACATCGTCAATAAAATGAAAATAATCTGTGATGTCCATTTAGATTCCTCTTCTCTAAATACAATTGTGTCCTTCCTCCAGCTCAGTAATAAGATGGTATTGGTGCAAACGTACTGATTATTATTATTCATATTGTGTTTTGCCTGTGTTATATATTTTACATTTACCCTCGCTTTTAGGAATCTTTGTTTACACTTGCAAATTTTTGTTCACTTTACTGAATTATGAGTCTGTCCATTGAGCGCCTGCGTGCTAGTATATTTGTGCATGTGCACATATGACGTAATTGCATTAAGTTAGCATGGCATTAGGAATACTTCTATTGGTTAATTGTGGAGTTAGGTGGACCCATCTGATGTTTAAATATCCCGTAAATGGGCGCAATTATGGTGTCTACCATCTGGATGTCAGTATGCCAGGAGTGAGGGTTTTCAGAATTCATTATTTTGTCCCCCTGATGTTCCCAGCAAGAAATAGCATTTATATAGGGAATTATAACTACATATTAGGTGACAGCCACCATTGAGTGGGGACACCTTTTTTGGGGAAATACCTCCACAGTTAGTAGTATTATATTTCTGTAGAAAAAAATGGAAACCTGTTGAAATGGAAGCAAACTGAAGCCTTTCCGTTTGCTTTCCACTTTTTTGAAACCCCATTGAAGTCTATGTAGAAAAAAAGGATCCATTTTTTTTTCAGTTTCTCTCTCCTCCAAAAATGAAGCAAAGAGACAGAAACCATAGACTGAGCCTAACAGCACGTGTGAACGCAGCTTTATATATTTATCATTGTACCTGTGTTTGGTGTCCCAATTCCTAATTAAACTGATTTGTCAGTCATGTAAGTGTTTGGTGTGTTTTTAACATCTATATTAATATAGTATAATTTTTTAGCGGGTCACATTTGCAGTGACAGGCTGATCTTATCTAGAGCTGGATCCTACCTCCTCTAACTTAATTTTGGATACTTAGACCTAAAGAAAGGTGAGTCTGCCAGCATGGGACCCCATCTGAAGAGGTCACCTTATCGTTGGCAGATAGATTCTCACAGTTTAATCAAAATGTGCCCTAGGAATCCCAAATCTATATGCGTAGTAAATATCATTCAATTCAAAATTTATATATTCAGTGATGGCATATTTTGTGGTGGCTGCAACCTGCTGTTTCGCTACTTTTTAACTGGGCTTTAGGGCACGTAAAATTCCAACATATGCATATATCACGACGTGTCAGCTTCTGCTCCTGGTTATTGTGGTATTATGCACTCACAGGAGCAAAACTCGCTCTACCCCAAAACACACGGACAATCCCAGACGCACGGAACGTCAGATGCACCTTAAAGACACACCTCTTCATGGAAGCATACCAAACCTCCTGAACTAGTCCCCACAATGTGCCCCCTGCATAGCTTTCCCCTTTTGCTTATCATGTACATTTCCTGCCCCGTACCTCCTGCACTACCCCCACCCCGTCTGTGTCCTGAAAACTGTATATCGCATGTTATCGTCACATTGCTGAGTTTCCCCTTGCTCCACCTTCTGCCCCTGTACCTTCTGTATCACCCTACCCCCTTTGTTTCCAAATAATTGAATACCACATGTAACTTTTGTAATTTCTGTAAATTTCGTATAGTTTGTGTTCCCCATGTGCCTCGAAAGCGCTGTGGAATAAGTTGGCGCTATACAAATAAAGATTATTATTATTAATAAGACTCTGCAACTGTAAATGAACTTGGTTGACTGTAGGGTGGATTAGCCCAGCCAGCCAATAACCTTGGGTCTGTACACATATATTCCAGTTCTTCTTGACAAAGGGTGCTAGTTATTTTTCTGTCCAGATCCTTGTGTTAACATGCACACTGTTCAGGGCTCTGTTGGTTTGTTTGGTTCCAGTTCTGCCTGTCTGGTTGTTGGTCTGCATTCATGCTGTTTGGTTAGTTGCCTGTTTGATCTGAGTCTGAAGTATTTGTTGTGTCATTGTTTGAGGTATATATCCTGTCTGTATTATGTTCTATCTTCTTCTGGTCTGAACTTTGTTGTACTGCTAAGCTGGAGCATTGTAACATTTGTACCACTGCTCCTTTCTGCCACTTAGGCCTCATGTCCACGGGCAAAATATGATTTAAGATCCGCAGTGGATCACCCGCATGAGGATCCGCACCCCATAGGGATGCATTGACCACCCGCGGGTAGATAAATACCCGCGGATGGTCAATAAAAGTGATTTTAAAAAAAATGGAGCATGAAAAAAAATGGACCATGCTCCATTTTCGTGCGGGTCTCCCACGGGGAAGGCTCCCGCAGGCTTCTATTGAAGCCTATGGAAGCCGTCCGGATCCGCAGGAGACCAAAATCGGAATTTACTCACCTGCTCCGGATCTTCCCTTCTTCGCGGCTTCATCTTCTCTCCGTCGCGGCCGGATCTTTTTTCTTCTGGCCGGCGCAAGCCCGCGGGACGCAACCGATGTGCCGTGCACATCCGCCGGGCTGAAGAAAGAAGATCCGGCCGCGACAAAGGGAAGATCCAGAGCGTGCGAGAGGTGAGTTAATTCTTATTTTTAGCGCTCATGTCCGCGGGGCAGGAGGGACCCGCTACAGATTCTCGATGGAGAATCCGTAACGGGCCTGATTTTCCACGTGGACATGAGGCCCTAGGGAGAACCCTAGGTTCCTGACTTGTCAGGACGACTAATCCGCTTGTAGGCAGGTCTCCCCTTTTCCATTAGACCAGGGTCAGATACATTGTTGATGTTTTATTATTTATATTGTTATTCTCGTCTTGTTTATTAAAATGTCTTTGTATATTTCAGTTTGTCATGTTTTCATGTCCTGGTATTCACCGTTCTGGTTGGACATTATTGTATGCATACATGCAGGCCAAGTATTGTTCCCCTGCATTGTGATATTAGGTGGTCCTTTTAGGACATATGCAAGGCTGTGCAGGCATATATGTATAATCCCTATATGAACATGACAGCATACATTATTTTATAATAATAAACTGTCTGTAACGGTACAAAAAATATCCAACTCTCCTGACCTTAAGCTATTTTTTAGCACTAAAGAATTATTATAGAGGATGTAATCACCTTTGAATTATTGGGGTCAACAGCTTTATAGGTCTCAGTATTGACTTTGCAGCATACACCGCAAGATATTAAAAATCAAATCCCACTAAGCACCAGCCTTTCAGAATCCACCATATTGCTAGATAGTTCATAATGATGAACTGTGATTGATGCTATTATGTGATGTACTGTTTGTAAACTCGCTTGTAAAGGCTGTTTTAGACACAACGATTTCCGCTCAAGAATCGCTCAAAGCCATCTTTTGAGTGATAATCGTTGTGTCTTAACTGCACTGACATCATGCAGTTTCCGTTAAGCGATCGCTGATCTCTCAGCATGCTGAAAGATCAGCGATCAGTTATCAGGAATTCACAGCGGGATACACCTGATACTATTGTTTCAGCTGTATCCCGCTCCCTGAAGACAGGCGGGGTATGAAGAACACAGCGGTCCGGCTGTGTTCTTCATCACCCGCTCGGAGCGCTCGTCTGTATAACAGCCGGGCGCTCCAAGCGAAGAACAGCTGGATGCAGAAGACAAGCGGCCCGCTTGTCTTCTGCATCCTCTGCTCAGAGTGCAAGGTGATCGCTCAACGCTTGAGCGATCACCTTGCGCTGTAAAAAAGCACCCAACGATTATCGCTCAAAAATAGCTCAAAAGATTTTTTGAGCGTTAATCATTGTTGTGTCTAAACCAGGCTTAAGAGGTATTTTTTGTTTAGAATTACCACAATCTAATGTATTGTCATGGGCTCATTCTTGCACATCAAATAAAGCAACCACAAACTAAATATGGTTTACAAAGATTAATGGTTGTCCAGGATTAGACACAAGGGTCTTTTTTCCAGAAACAGTACCACCTGTGTACAGGGGCTGTGGCACGTATTGCAACTCAGCCTTGTACATTGAATGCAGATGAGCTACAATGCCTGACAGCACCCATGTAAAAGAGCAAGCTCAGTTTCAGAAGAAAACAAGGCCCTTGTTACTAAACCTTTAAATTTTAGAGCTAATGACTAACCACAAAAATGTAAAACAGTTTTCTCAATTATCTTTACACGCTATTTTGTTTCAAGCCTTTATACTGCCGAAATGGGAAAACCAAACAGCAAGCTCGCTCCAGAGATGCTGCAAGATTTGGTGCAGAGCACAGAATTTACAGAGCAAGAACTGAAGCACTGGTATAAAGGATTCCTGAAGGACTGCCCATCTGGCATCCTTAACCTACAAGAATTCCAGCAGCTGTATATTAAGGTATTTATGACCACACATGCTGCCCATGTTATACCCATGACCACTAAATTGATCATACTGCCAAAATCTGTTTGAAAACTTAAAAATGAAACACATACTGTACATATGTACATTATATATACTGCATGTATACATATACATACACACACATGGCTCATTCCCATCAATATATATATATATATATATATATATATATATATATATATATACGAAAGAGCTGTGGATTGCCCTTCAACTTTAGAGTACATTAGTACAGACATCAGCCATTTAAACATAAAATAAAACCTGCCTGTTTGGTCTAACTTTACATAAATGTCCCTCACCACTGACTGATGGACTACCCCCTTCAAGCCTAAGGCTACTCTCACACATGCGCTTTTTACCGCGGCATTCAAAATGCGAAATAACACTCCCATTAATTTCAATGGGGCCTTGTGGATATGCACTCGAAGACACCTCGATTTTCGAGCGCTGTCTGCTCTATTTTACTTTTAGCACACCTCATCACCCATCACAATGATGGGGTGCGCTAAAATATGCTTTCAGAGGCAGGAACCTGTGTACAAAAACAAAAGTATAATCGCAGCAAAACGACCGCATGTGTGAGAGTGGCCTTACCGCATAAACAAAACAAATCCAATTTTAAGATCGGTACCCACAGAGGGGTTTTTACAGGTTAGAAGCTCCCACAGCTTTGGCTGTCTGTGTCTCCAGGACAGGGGTTTGCCTTTTAACATCCATCCACCAGAGCTACTCATTAATTATCTCACAGGTGAGTCTGTTCCCTGCTACTTAACAGAATGACAGGGCTCTTGGAGAATTATACCTTCCATCGACTACAACTCTTGTCATTCTGTCAATATATATATATATATATATATATATATATATATATATATATATATATATATGTATATATATATATATATATATATATATATATATATATATATATATATGTATATATATATATATATATGTATATACATACACATGCATGGATCAGGAAGGGTATAATTTCTCCTTAGGCAGAGCACCTCGAAGGTAAGGAGACTTGAACGGCATGCATGCTTCTATGAGAAATATGCAAATAGAAGATGAAACAATACCTCTACAGCGCCACATATTGGAAGCCAGTATTCCTTCGAGTGAGACTTTAAGGCTGGGTTCACACAGGGCGGATTTGCCGCAGTTTTGCCGCGGCAAATCCGCCCGCGACCGCTAATCTCGGGATTAGCCAGCCATGTGGACGTGATTTCTTAGAAATCTTGTCCACACGGGACGGCCAATCCGCTGCGGTAAGTCCGGCTGAAACCGTGGCTGCGGCCACCGCAGTTTCAAAAGATGCAGCATGTCTGTTTATTGTTTACTTTCGTCGCGGCCACGCGCTCCTCTATGGGAGCGCCGTCCGCAACGGAAAAGCAAGCCGCCGGGCCGCTTCAAAGCCGCCGCGGCGCTTCTCCCGGCGGAAATCTCGCGGTTTTTGCTGTGGCCAAACCGCGGGATTTACGGCGGGAATACGCCACGTGTGAACCCAGCCTTACATAGTTATAAGGCTTGTTAAAAAGCCTGACTTGAATGAACGCTGCCTTCCAGTAGGTGGTGCTATAGAGGTATTGTTTCATCTTCCCATTTTAAGGTATAGATACAGCGCATTCAGAAAGTTTTCAGACCCTTCCACTTTTGAACATTTGGTTATGTTGTGGTCTTGTGTAAATAAAAAAATCAGGTTTTTCCTCATCATTCTGCACTCAATACCTCATGATGACAAAGTGAAAACAGAACGTTTGAAATCTATGTAATTTTTTAAAATTAAAACCTAAGATTTTGCATGGATATAAGTATGCAGACTCTATACTCAGTACTTTGTTGAAGCACCTTTGGCAGCTATTATAGCCTCCAGTCTTATGATGCCACAGGGTTTGCACACCAGGATTTGGGGATTTTTCGCCATTCATTTCCTCTCAAACTGTGACAGGTTTGATTGGGAATGTCTGTGGACAGCCATTTTCAGGTTTCTTTAGAGATGTTCAGTTGGGTTAAGTCAGGGCTATAGCTGGTGCCGCTCAAGAATATTCATAGAGTTGTCCATAAGCCACTCCTGTGTTGTCTGCGCTGTGTATTTGGGTTAATTGCCTTGTTGGAAGGTGGACCTTCTTCCTCGTTTGAGGTTCCTTGCTCTCTGGATCAGGTTTTCATTTGGAATATCTCTGTACTTTGCTTTATTCAGTTTTCCATCAGCCCTGACCAGCCACTGAAAAACACCCCATAGCATGATGCTACCACCACCAAGCTTCACTAAAGGGATGGTATTGGGAAGGTTAAGAGCAGTGCTTGATTTCCTCCAGACATAATGCTAGAATTGAGCCCCACATGTTAAAACTTCGTCTCATCAGTCCACAGAATGCTGTTTCTCAAAGTCCGAGAGTCCTTTAAGTGCTTTTTGGCAAACTCCAGGTGGGCTTTCATGTGTCTTTTGCTGAGGAGAGGCTTCTTTCTGGCCACTCTACCATAAAGCACAGATTGGTGGAGTGCTGAAGTGAGTGTTGGTTTTCTGGAAGTCTTTCCCATCTGCACTCAGGATCTTTGGACCTCAGCCAGAGTGACCATTGGCTTCTTGCTCACCTCTCTTACCGAAGCTCTTCTTCCATGATTATAAGTTTGGTGGGTCGGCAGCTCTAGGAAGAGTCCTGGTTGTTCTAAATTTCTTTCATGTAAGTAATATGGAGGCCACTGTTGTCTTGGGAATTTTCAGTGCAGCAGAAATTTTTTTGTAGCATTCTCCAGATCTATGCCTCCACACAATCCTGTCTCTGAGCTCTATAGGCAGTTCTTCCCCTTCATAGCTTGATTTTGGCTCTGATATGCATTCTGAGCTGTGAGACCTTATATAGAGCATGTGTCTTTTAAAATTATGTCCAATCAAGTAAATTTAGCACAGATGGACTCTAATCAAGGTGTAGAAACATTTCAAAGATGATCAAGAAATATGTGAGGCCCCAGAGCTAAATTTCAAGTGTCATACCAAAGGGTCTGAATACTTATGGCTATACAAAATCTTAGTTTTTCCCCTTTAAAAAGTTTACAAAGATTTCTAACATACTGTTTTCAGCTTGTCATCATGAGGTATTGAGTGCAGAATGATGGGGAAAAAAGGATTTTTGTTTTCATTTGCACAAGACCACAACATAACTAAACGTAAAAAAAAAGTGGAAGGGTCTAAGAACTTTCCTAATGCAATATAAATCTATCTATCTATCTATCTATCTATCTCTCTATCTATCTATCTATCTGTCTATCTACTCTATGTAATATATACATATACAGTACTATGCAATAATTTTAAGCAGGTGTGGAAAAATGCTACAAGTAAGAATGCTTTCAATAGAAGTGTTTATACTTAATTTTTGTCAATTAAAATGCAAAGTGAGGGAACATAGATAACTAAATCAGATCAATATTTGCTTTGTGATCTTCAAAACAGCATCAATTTTTTAGGTGCACTTGCACACAGTTTTGAAGGAACTCAACAGGTGGCTTGCATATTGTCAGGCACATGGAGGCCATAAACACTACTGCATCAAATTAGAGTTGCCATGATTAAATTCATTCAGATTGATTTTCTGGGTGATTTGGAGTCCAGCCCTCAATTGGTTGATCATTTTGGTTTCCACTGACCGTTGATATGCACTTTGTTCAACGAATTCCACATTTTGTATCAGTAAAGATTTTCAACTTGAATCTTTCATTCATCGAGAAGTAATGTGTGGTTTAAGTGTTCACCTAATTTATTTGAGCACTACATACATTTAAACATGTATCTGCTTATATTGTTTCTACAGTTTTTTCCATATGGTGATGCTTCCAAATTTGCTCAGCATGCCTTTCGTACATTTGACAAGAACGGGGATGGTACTATTGATTTCCGGGAATTTATCTGCGCTTTGAGTGTCACATCACGTGGGAGTTTTGAGCAGAAGCTGAACTGGGCATTCGAGATGTATGATTTAGATGGAGATGGGAAGATTACAAGACTGGAAATGCTGGAGATTATTGAGGTATGAAACATAAAAGTGAGGACTGTATTTCAGTTGGGAAAATATGAGTAAACACATGCAGAGAGATAAGGCCCTCTTCACACACACTATATGGACAAAAGTATTTGGACACTGCAGAAAATTAGTCAATTGTGAGTTTGCCGAATGGTATGCTGCATGGGTAAAATAAAAAGCTACTCATTTTCTAATAACTATTCATTCATCCGATCGAGACGCTTTATATAATAATGACCACCTGGATACCCCCCTTATAGAATAGTGCCCCATTCAGAGCCTATTTATAAAATAATGTCCTCCACATAGAATAATGTTCCCTGGAGACCCCCATTATATAATATAATAATGTCCTCTATATAGAATAATGCCCCCTAGAGAGTCCCACCATATAATAATAATGTCCTCCATATAGAATAATGCCCCCCAATGATCCCCCTTATATAATAATTCCCTTCCCAAGGGAGATCCCCATTATATAATAATAATAATAATAGTAATATTCATATACAAAAATGCCCCCCCCCCCCCTGGAGATCCCACCTTATATAATAATAATGCTCCCCCCCCCACACACACACACTATAAAGAAAATGCCCTCCATATGCAATAATACCTCTGGGAGATCCGCCCTTATACAATAATGTTCTCCATATACCATAATGCCCATCTGGAGATCCCCCCTTATGTAATAATAATGTTCTCCATATACAATATTGCCTCATGGATAGCCCCCTTACATAGTAATAGCATCCTTCGTAATACAATAATCACCCTCTGGAGTGCCCCTGCTCTCCCTTATATACCAATAATGCCCCCGTTGAGTAGCCTAGAGAAAAAAGCAAACATTATACTCATCTGATCCCTTGATCGGCACAGCGGTCTTCTTTCCTGTAGACACTGTAGCTGACCAGGCGCAGGCGGCGCAGTGTGGTGATTCAGGGCACATGACACAGATCTATAGTGCTAGCGACACCCTGGTGTGGAATTCTAAATGCAAGCTAAATGTTTATAGAGCTACAGCAAAATAAACAATATTTTATGCAATTACCTGAAACTGCTGGGCCTCAATGAGAAATCTGTAAATGGGACCTCACAGCCATCGAATGCCATTTATAGCCCTGACATCTCCATATAAGGACTCATTCAGACGAACGTGGTTTTAGCGCATTATAGCTGCGTGAAATGATTGCAGCTAATCTGCACTAAAAATCGTGTGAACTGGGAATTTCCAGCTATTAAGTCTCAAGCTTAATTAGCCGTTAAATTGCCCGTTCACAGGATTAGGAACTGCATGGTGCATGTTATCCAGCTTCCATAGGCGTCAATGGAAACTCCTGCGCAACTCGCACCAAAGATAGGTCAGTTCCTTCCTATCTTTTCTGGCAGCACGGACCTTAGATGCAAGCTTTCCACATGCATGTCCTATCTTTGTTAGGTGCGGGGTTTTTTTGCACGTTCAAAATTCTTTTATCTGAATGTTTCCATAGGAAACCATTGGTTCTGTTAGATGCGATCTTTTCACACGCTAAAATTGCATATGAGCCGCGTTTTCACACCCAGGGCACACATACGGTACCCATTTGAAGCATTGATTTCCAATGCAGCCGTTAACACGGGCGAATACACAGCATGTAAATGCGCTGGCAGCGCGAAAAAAAGAACATATACGCGGCCGGCGCATATACGCTCAGCCAAAACATAGTTCTGGAACTATGTTTTGGCCAATATATGCCAGTGGGACCAATAGACTCCTATTAGAGCAGGGAAAGAGAAGGGAGGGGGAGGCTTTTTTGCAGCGTCCTACGCTGCGAAAAGCTTACAGGTTCCTCTACATAGTGAGGGTTTTCTGGGGTGTGGCGTATTTTTTCACTAAAAACGGCGCTCGCAGTCATGTGAATGGATGAGAAAACGCTGGCCGTGATCACGAAAAAAAGCCAATTCGGGCACTTATACAGAGTAGGTGTGAAAACATAAAAGCACCGTCACCATATATCCACTTGCGGGAAAGAGCCCTTAGACAGAGGGAATTTTCTAGAGCCATTCAGCAAAGAAATGTAGGCAGGCTGCAATCTCCCTCTTCTACAAAACCAATTTTCAGATGCCATGATAAATTAAACACAATTAGTCCTGAAAATAGTCAGCTCGCCAAGAAATGTTTGGGTGGTTACTGGCACTATTGCTGCAGATGGCAATATAGACAGAACAATAGGGGTTTCTCTCTTTATTTATGATGGAGGTGCTAAGAGGGTGATATATACTGTATGATGAGGATAGGCTATCAGTATCAGATAGGTGACTGTGAGCCCCTGCTGATAAGTGATCCGTATTGCAGCTTAATGTAAATCTGTCCCATACAAGTAGCTGATTGGAGAGGTTGTTTGGAGTCGAACCCCACAGAGTTGATATTGATGGCCTATTCTAGTGTTAGTCCAAGAATATTTTCACACCAGGAAACCACTTCAAAAGGCTTTTGTGAGATATTGCGTGTATGTAAATAAGTAAATATATATATATATATATTTTTTTCCTTTAAAATTTGCCGACTATGGCCAAAAACGATAACTAAGTTTATATTCATCTGTCCTGGATTCTGTCTGCTCTAGCACGGAAAATCTGTTCTCCACGTCACAAACCCCCAATGCAGACCAGCGTTAAATCCTGAATGAATTAGCGTGCTGCACTACTTCAGTCAGTAACATTTCGGCCAGCATGCCAGAAGCCAGACAGATCTCATTTTAGTCAGTGAGGTCCGTCTGGCACCACTCATGTCCAACATGATTTGGCAGTTCCAGTATTTTCTTTCTTTGACTCTGAAGATGGCCCAAACAACAGATATACAAATACTGCTGTGAAAAGGGACGCATTCATTATTGGAATGATTGTAGGTGAGGGTAGGTGATTCACACCCAGTGATATTATGCTAGGATGGGAATAGTTTTACAGGAAAAAAATTCTTAAGGTCATCAGCCTGGTCATTTTTATAATTTACTAATCTGAAGGAAATATTTTTTACCATTAGCACTTTATTACCCGTATAGCCACATTTGTCTTGTGTGCTTCCTTGTAGCTCTGTTCCCAGCTCTTATTCTCTTTTTTTACTTGTTCGTTATACACTTGTTGTCAAGGGGAATCCATAGCCATTGCCTAGAGATGCCAGCATTCTAGATTGAAAAGGGCATTCTGGGAGGGGCCGTGCTGACGTGCCCGCTCCTGTGCCAGCACACAAGTAAAATGCAGTTATACAGGTAACAAAGTGCCACTGGTAAAAATATTTCCTTCACATACTACAAAAAACTACATAAAGAAGGTTTATTATTTTTACAGGTCCAATTTAAGGCTTTATTAGCCTCGTGTGGTGCAGAGTGTTAGGGCAGCAGAAATGCAGTCCGAAGCTCTTGCTCACAACCTGAAGGTTGTGGCTTGATGCATTCATTCATCCTTCCGAGGTCAGTAAAATGAGTACCCAGCCTGCTGGGGGGTAAAGATGACTGTGGAAGGCAATGGCAAACCATCCCGCAAGAACAATGTGACGTCACCCGAGCAGTCAGTCATGACTCTGTGCTTGCACCAGGGGACTTTACCCTTACCTTTTATGGCTCTGCTTACACCTGTGGGTGAGTCCATCACTTTTGATGGCAAATATAGCACAGCTTTCAGATTTTTCTATATTATAGAAACCTTGACAGAACTTGAAAGACCACATTTTACGTCAGCAGGGTCCAAGAATTGCCATTTTGATCTGATATATGACAGATCCATTACAATGCGATGGCATCCATTATAACTAGTGTGACTATTGACTTACACATAGCGGTCATCTCTTTTATTTTTAAATTCTGTGTTTTATTATATGTAAGCGCAGCCTCACGTAGTTTTGGTTCCTTTTTAATCCTGCATCTGTTGAGAATGAGATGAGATAATAGTTGTAGGAAGAATAGATCATGTATTGTGGGTATTCCCAAAGGGGTATTTTTGGCAGACTAATTTGTTCCTGTTATAAATAGCTACAGTGTTGCAGAATGGAATTTATAATATCTATATACATTTTAGCAAATAATAAACTAATAAATTGCAGGTTGTTGAATCTTTTCTTTCTCTCCATTTAACCTTAGGCCATTTATAAAATGGTTGGCACAGTAATTATGATGCGCATGAATCAGGATGGCCTAACTCCACAGCAGAGAGTTGACAAAATCTTCACAAAGATGGACAAGGACAGAGATGATCAAATCACCCTGGAAGAATTTAAAGAGGCAGCAAAGAGTGACCCCTCCATAGTGCTTCTCTTGCAGTGTGACATGCAAAAATAGCCTCTTCTCCATTTTCACGGCTCTACTGAGTACCCTGCATGCACCTCACTACCATTCCCATCCCATAGTCTCCTGGGACTTTCTTCCTATTCTGTAACAACATCTTACACAGTCCTGATCTCATGAAAGAGGGAGGTGGTGAATCAACTTCTCAACGAATGATGATATGAGACTGACAATGCTGGCACTTATAACACACATGCACAGGAAGTTATACACAAAGCTACGCAATTTCATTGTGTACAGGATTGCAGATCTCTCATAATCTTGCAGAATTTAAGTATAGATATTATTAACAAAATAATACACATATGAACCTGCCTGTCTCTGCCAATGCCTAAGGTAACAAGAACTCTGTCTAGTTATGTACAGTAGAAATGTTTATATATGATGTCATGGACGAACTCATGTATTTTGTGTGGTGCTTGATATATAAGCAATGTCTTTTAAACATTTTGTCAGCTGCTTGAAGCTAAGTACAGGGATTGGAAAAATCATTTTGCTACCAAATGTTGTATCGTGTTCCATCCACAAGCCTAGAGTGATGGGTTACAGTTGGTGAAGCTACATGAATACATAAGAAAATTATTTAAGGAATATCTGTACCTTTGCTACTATTTTTTTTTGCTCCAGTGCATCTAAAATAAAGAAGGCAGCGATTTTGTAAGTAATCTTGATTTAAAAAAATTCCTAGCCAATTTTGCATCTAGAGCTCATATATAGACTTATGCAACTACAGGGTTACAAAATTCAACCTGTTCATGCAGTTATATTTTACTCCCTTCCATTTGGCCTCTCGTGAAGTAGGTTAGCATAACAAGGAGGTTGAAGACATGGAGGAATGCATGGCTTGCAGGATCTGACTATTCACAGAATTTGTGTGTAGTCTGTAACAATGGAGACGCAAAAGTCTGCATAGGAATTGTAGAACCCAAATGGTAAGATATTTTTAATCATGACTATTATGGTTTTTTTTGCACTGGAGCAAAACTATAGTATCCTTAGAAATATGCCTAAATTAAAATGCTTGTCCATCATAGAATATGTTAATCTGTCATGAACAGAAATGTTGATTTCTGTTAGTAAAAACACAATGACGGGGAAATTATACTCGTCAAACAGAGCTTTTTACAGTGCAGGACACACAAAGTGGCAAAGAGTTTGTATCCTGTCCATACAGGTTACAGAAAGGAGCAATTCTGACCTGACACATAAAGTCTGAAGGGAAAGCAAATCCCCTGTTTCTTCCCTGCTTTATCTTAGAATTGCTCCTGCTGCTTATGAACACTCAAGCTAATGTATTAGGGAATGCCATATTATTGGAAACAATGCAATTTCTTCCTATATGAGTTTTTGCACATTTAAATTGGAGGTAAACTTTATTTTGGCTTTTAATTGACTTTGGTGGCCAAAACTTTGAAGTGTGACTGCACTTTTTAAAAAGTTTTAAACGTCATAGAGGCCTTCAAACGTTTTGATCACCGAGGATCTGGCTGCTAAGACCCCCACTTATCGCTATAACAAGTCAGCTGAAGCATTTATCCGAGCACTGTCACTGCTTACTAGCTGAAGTCGAGCCCATAGGCTTTCTATTGAGCCCATCTTCAGCTAGCGAGCAGTGACAGTGCTCGGATAAACGCTTCAGCTACTTAACCCTTTCCAATCCACTGTCTGACCTCTGAAGACATTATGAGTCAAGGCTGTACAGCTCCAATGTTGGAAGACATCCGTTGGGGTTCTCTTACTGTATATTGCCAGCCTCTCTGCTGTTGGTGCCTATCTAATGTCTCACCTCATGCAGTACTGGCTTTAACCAGCATATAGCGCCGTTGTATAACGGTAGAAAAAGAGTAAGCCCCCTAGGAAAACCAGGATACAAATTGGATTGGAAAGGGTTAATTCTATGGATTGGTGGGTGTTTCAGCAGCTGAACTACCAGCGATCCAAACTTTTGACATGGCCTTATAGCATGTAAAATGTTTTTAGAAAGTGCAGTTATTCTTTAAATAAACCATAATTCTACATGCTGGAGGGCATAAGTGGGAATTTAACAAGCTTTGCAAATATATCCTTCTCTGAATTGATAATGTAATCCATGTCTCATAAATCGCACTGGGTTGGATATGGATGCCCACCCTGCATGGCATGTGCTTTTACTTTGCTTACATATGAATATCTGCATGTTTACCCAAGTGAAATACCAACATGCTATTTTTCGTCATTACGTTTTTAATGTATAGTGCATAGTTGATGTGTCCGAGTGTTCTTAAATGTGAATTTGTGACAGATACCACATAGCTGCTTGAAGAAATTGTTCATTTTCTAGAGAGATATCAAACCACCAATTGCATGGCAGATACATATTTGGAGCATCATTACCACATAGGTGTTTTGAGAGACAGGCTCAGAAATTTGTTTGTAACAAGACTTCTATGGCAACAATATTCAATGAACATGAAATCCCTTATGTGCCAAATAAAAGGATAAGCAAACAAAATTTAGCTCGGATTGTGTTGCTATGGCTAACATGGTGCAATTATGCCCAAGAATTCTCTGTCAGCACTTTAGGGCCCGTTGGCCCAACTGTCCCCACGACTGTCCCAGCAGAAAATTCCTAAACCCTTGCCTACTCTGTGTGTGTGTATGTGTGTGCGTGTGTGTGTATAGTCTGAACAGTACAAGTTGACTTGGTATATTTTTCTATTTGAAAATAAAATATATTAAAATGATAAAACATTATTTTGCATTTTGACTAAAAACAACAGAAGATTGCAAATCCTACTGACAGTGCCATGCTCAAGAATAATGAAGATTTTATGAACATGTCGCGGGTGGAGGTGTAGCGCAAGATTCAGGATATAATGCAGCAGATGAACTAACCAAAATATACAATATTTATTTGAGAACAGGAAAATAAAAGAGAACAATAGAATGATAGTGATTAAACAATTAAACTTTTACCTTCGGGTACCTAATAGAGATGAGAGAGCATACTCGGTAAGGCGATATACTCGAGAGAGCATCGCCTTTTTCGAGTACCTGCTGTCTCGTCCCTGAAGATTCGGGGGGGCCGTGGGGGTCGGGGACAGCGAGGGGGAGCGGGGAGGAGAGTAAGAGCGATTCCTCTTTCTCTCTCCCTCTCGATCCCCTCAACAACCCCCCGCTCACCCCCGCACCCCCCCCCCCCCCGAATCTTCAGGGACGAGCCAGCAGGTACTCGAAAAAGTCGATGCTCTCTCTCGAGTATATTGCCTTACCGAGTATGCTCGCTCATCTCTAGTACCTAAGCACTACCTATTACTAACTATAACGTAAGAATGGTAGCATCTTGTGGGAAATTCATAATAACAGTAAAACACTGTGAACAATATCAATGCACTTTGCTAATAACAGCACCATCTTGGAGAAATACAGCTTGCAAAATAAGATTCACAGCTTCCCTTTAGGAATTAACATTCCAATACAGTCTATTAAACAGGCCAATTACAGTATACACGCGATGTCTCCTTAAGATATTTGACTCTCCTCTGGTAAACAAATAACTGTGTCTGTGAACTAGGCTTGAGCATCAGAAACCACACAGAAATATCAGTGTCCTTAGTATAAGCCCTATTTTCTACAGCAGGCCTGCTAACTAACTTATTTTAAGCCTGAGGAAGAACCCCAAGAGGTTTGAAAGCTCGCTATAACATCATATATTTATTTGTTAGCCATTAAAAGGTATTATATCTACAAGATTACTTGGTTTCTCTTGCTGGGAACAATCACATTTAGCTCTACTGGCTAACATGGTACCAAAATTTTTTCTTTACTCCTCTCTGGCATGCACATCCAGTGTCCCTTTGAGGTCAGCCTCACTTACAGCTTGTAGCATAGGGGGCGTAGTTTCTACTGACCCCAGCAGCCCTACAGCATTGCATGGAGGTCAAGAGTGCTTTTCTCCACTCCTCAGACAGTCTTCTCACAAGTGCTTGTCGAAGTTGTGGCGCTCCACTCACTCCTGACCTGCGGAGTGACTGTTCTTCACTGCTCCTGGCGGCACCATCCCCAACATCCTCAGCCTCAGCTCAGCAACAGCTCATCTTCTTCTGTTCTCTTAGCAGTCTCTGCATGCCTTCCCTCACAGTCAGCAGCTTTGTCTGCCTCTGTCCAGCTAATGCTTAACTTACTTTGCAGCATGAATTTGTCCTTTTTATATCAGGACATTATGCATCCAGAAAGTTTCCAGTGAACATATTCAGATTTGCTGCGCCAAATCTTGGTGTACGCAGGAATTCTGGCACAATTTTTGGTGCCTCATCCAGTTCGACTCTATAGCACCCTTAACCCTTTATGGCGAGTCTTCTGCAAGCACCCAACATTACAGTATATATAACACGATAAGTAACAATGGTCATTATAGTCAAACAGTTAAGTTTGTGTTTCATCAGATCAGAGCACATTTCCCCAAAATGTCAGATCTTTATCCGCATGTGCAGCTGCAAACTGTAACCTGGCTTTTTAATGACAGTTTTGGAGCTTCTTTCTTGCTGAGCAGCCTTTTATGTCATGTCAATATAGGGCATGTTTTACTATTGATGCAGATACTTCATTAGTTTTTTGTTATTGTGCTTGCATTGAATTGTATTTTTCGCACCAAAGTACGTTCATCCCCAGGAGGCTACACGGTTACATCGTGTTTAAATTACAGATTATCATTTGAGTAGATTAACATGGTACTTTCAAGCATTTGGAAATTGCTCCCAAGGATGTACCAACCCTGTGGAGGTCCCCAATGCTTGTTCTGATGTGTTAGCTGATTTCTTTTGATTTTCCCACATTGTCAAGGAAAGAGGTAAGTAGGCCTTAAAGGTAAGCCTTCAAATACGGCCACATGCACACCTACAATTTATTCAAATCATGTCAATTAGCCTATCACAAGTTTCTAAAGCCATGACAGCGTTTTCTGGAATTTTCCAAGGTATTTAAAGGCACAGTCAACTTGGTGTATGTAATCTCCTGACCCATTGGTATTGTGATATAGTGAATTATAAAATAAATGCTCTGTTGGCAAACATTTGTTGGAAAAATCACTCGTGTCATGTACAAAGTAGATAACCTACACAACATCTTAAACTGTAGTTTGCTGACATCGAATCTGTGGAGAGGATAAATAGGAGCTTTAGTGAATGCATCCTAGGTTTATGACATCCTAACTTATGACTTCAACTGTGTGATAAGCTTTAGGCCTCCTGTCCACGGCCGAAATATCATTAACATCAAAGCTACCTGTCTAATATTGTGGAGGCCCTCATTGTGCTGCTGAAACAATTACGACCCATCAGGGCCTCTGGAGGTGGTGTCTGGCAAAAAGATGTCACCAAGTTCACTTGTAAGCGTGGTTCACATCACATCATCATCAAACGGGTTTATATCATTTTTTTTCCAAGGGATGAGTGTATCTATAGTGTTGGGAATGAGAATTGTTTGATGGTGGGCCCTATATCTTGACATCTGGTGTTTTGATTTTGGAGCTTGTCTATGGTTACAAGATCTGGGAATAGCTTTATTTTTGGCCCCATATCTTCATATCAAATTTATTTATTATTGTACGATTTAGAAATAGCATTATTATGCATTGGAAAATGATATAAGTATTATGCATTTAGTTCATGACTTGCTATGTTGAATATTATATATCAGAATTTAAAAAGTGATATGGATGATCTTTTTTATTTTAAAGCTGTAACACTAAATTTTGTGGGTCCCTGATCAGCCAGCATCATTTGTTGATGAAACACGCAGGTTTTTCCGATTCTATATTTGATAATACTGTATAAGTGTCATGGATCTTTCAACCTGGGGTATAGGTTGGTTGTTTTTAATAGCAATTAGCATTTTGGGAGTGCCATTTGAATCAATTTTGGTTATATACTATCAATTATGATTTTTACCACACTCTAAGTGAGAGAGATTCTATGATTGTGGCAATCATAATACTTAAAGTTTTAGTAGTGTTGTATTTTAGCATTGTATGGTACTTGCATTATAACATTGTATGATACTTTCCAGTGTTGTATAATATCAACTAATTTCAGCTTTCAAGTCCTTTTCTCTTTTTATTGGATTTCACCCTTTTATGCTCGCTTATAGAGATGAGCGAATGTGCTCGTTTAAGGCTGCTGCTCGAGCGAGTAGCAGTCTTATCGAGTAACTGTGTACTCGATGGAGCAGCATGGGGGGGGGGGCGCCAGGGGGAGACTGAAAGAGATCTGTCCCTCCCCCCGCATGCTGCTTGGGCGAGTACACAGTTACTCGATAAGACTGCTACTCGCTCGAGCAGCAGCCTTAAATGAGCACGCTCGCTTATCTCTACTCGCTTATTATAGGGTAAAAATAGGGTTATTCAGAGTCAGTATCTTGCATGGAGTCGCCCTTTTCACATTGGAAGCTTTGCATTGTCAGTGGCCACAATAAGGTGTAATAGACTACATGTAAGTGCTTCCATTTTTCTATTATTTGTGTTGTTTTTAGTAAGTTAATAAAAGTTATGCTTTATTCATAAGACAGGCAGCAGTTTGTTCTGTGATTTTTGTAAGAAGATGCTGTACTGCAGTTATAGTGACCTTCCAAGAAGTTTAAGAACTTGGTTTCTGTAACCAAGATGTTAGCGACAGATCCTTTCAGTTCTATTAGTTGCAGCGTGGGGTCTCCATTCATCAGACTTCTTTACCAGCATATCCCACATATGCTCAATCGCACTGAGATTTGGGAAACTTAGAGGCCAAGTCAACACCTCAATCTCTACCATGTTCCTCAAATGATTCCTGAACACTTTTTGCAGTGTATCAAGGCACATTGTCCTACTGAAGGAGGCCTTTGCCATTAGAGAATACCATTATGAGTACCATGAAGGGGTGCACTTGGTTTGTAACAATGTTTAGGTATGTAGTATGTGTCAAAGTAAAATCCCCATGAATATTTTCTATTCAGAACTGCTACTGGATAGGTCATTAATAGCTGATTAACAGGATCCCCAGTGATCAGCTATTTGTGGAGGGCCGATGTATGCTGAAAGCATACATCTCCATACACAAGGCAATACCATGCCGGGTCACTGTGGTTTGTATAGAGTTGTGTGCTTTTGGCACCACACATCAACACAGCAGTCCAGCAAACACTGATCAGTGGATATCCTGAGTGTTCAACACTGTTGATGAGCTTTTCTCTGGACATTTCATCAATTATTGGGATCTGAACAACTCTTTTAAGATCACTCCACAGCACAACTGGCAATTCTGAAAGAGGTAAGAAAGAATTCATGGGAAATAGCAAAATACCCACAAACAGAACACTCCACAAATTCCAAAACCTCTGTTCATGCGTCCACAATTAGAAAAACACAAAACAAAAATTATGTTCATGGAAGGACATCATGGCGGAAGGTACTGCTGTGTAAAAAGACATTGCGTTTGCCTTAAATTTGCTAGAGACCACCTAGATCCTCACAATGCTTCTTGGACAAAAGTGGAACTTCTTAGTAAAATGCAATAATGCTATGCTGGGAGGAAATAACACTGTACAGCAACACCAAAATCTTATCCTAACACTAGTCCAACACTGCTGTCTTATGTATAGCTATAATAGACTAAGTCTCTCAGCACCACCAGAAAGAATTTATGTAATATTTTTATGTATAATAATTACTACTGGGCAATTAGCTAGTTTTAATTCTACTATCTTTGAACTCATATAATATGAATCAATTGCAGCGTCCAAGGAGCGGGCCCACAGCCGTGGAGATAGCGGGGTAGATTGAGGCCTTGTCACGGGCCTCTACCATCTCCTCCCCTGGGAGTAGCACGGGACCTGTCCAAGTTACTGCTGGGGGAGTTTCACAGGGTAACCCAAGTAGTGGTTTACCTTAAGATTCTCTTGTCACTTGTGACGCCACTGTTCCAGCCTCTGCAGTAAATCCAGATCGTTAAATAAAGAGTCCACACACAGGGATAACTTTGTAGAGCAGAACTGGGAATAGTTGGGTAAGCTTGTTTACTTGCAGAACTATTTACAGTCCAACTTCATGCACACCAGCAGTAAAAATGGTGAAGAACACAAAAGTGGTGTGACAGGGAGAATTCACAGGATAATAGACGAGTCCACAGTCAAATTATCTGTAGGGTTCTGTCCCCGGCCACTCTCCTTCTCTCTCTCTCCAGCTCTCTAACAGTCAACACTCACAATTGGAAGATGGGCACTCAGCACTGAATGGTGGTTCCTCCACTCTGTCAGTCCTGCAGGTCAACAGCAAGAAGGCGTGGGTGAATTGGGCCCAGTGCACACACAAGGCAATTGCTCAGCCTCTTCCATCCTGGAGCTCCACACAAGAAGGCACAGTCTCTCCTACTCAGGTCAAGAGCAAAGACCCAAGAACAACTACTACTCCATTGCAATGACATATATACAGCATGATCACATGACACACAAGATACATTTTCCAGACATAACCCAGACAGTAACCCATTCAGTGCTTCAAGGGTGCAATACAGATCAAATTCACTCACATAGAAGACACTGATAACACATAGGCACAAGAAAAATGCATTGATACTTATGGAGGAGCCCCGTTAACTCTGGGCCATTACAGTTCCTTCTACTTAGAAAAAGCCGACCCCGGCGCCACTTCAAAACAGAGGTTAGGCCCAGATTTGTTCAGTCTCAGTGCGCTATTCAAAAATCATTTGAAAAACCATCTGGTTAGTCATGGAGGATGCAAGGCGAAACCTCTAAACACTTACTCCTCAGAGCTCACCTATCCCGGTGTACTCAGACTACCTAAGACGTCACTTTCTTTGTAAAGTCTTATTACTTGACAGCGTGTATGAGATGTGGTATGTCCATAACCACTGGAGTTTACTTCTAGGTTGGACAGAATCCAAGATGCACTAGCATTGCTATGGGGCAATTACATAACTCTTCTCCTCAAATATTAAAGAAGACTGAAAAAGAGAATACAACACTGTAGCTAGACAAAAAATAGAAAAGGATGGCTAGCAGGTTTAAAGAAACAAGAGGTAAGTGGAATGACCATCACTTCCTCTGAAAAACTACATGAAGGGTGGTATCTAGAAGTCAATACCCTCAACTGATTTGGCTAGAAAAATGACAATGAGGCTGTATTCCCTGAGACAGAGGAGATAACAGACTGGCACTGGCTCATGTTAAGTGGATTAGTGGAGACATGCAGATTAACATCCTAGCATTTGCATACAATTAAGCAAACCTTCACACACACACTTAGTGGATACTGCACAATACTTGAACATCATAACATTACTGAACATTTGCAGTAATAATGAAATAAACTTTTTAGAAAAATAACATCTGCAAAACACACATTTCTTTTAAATTATGCAAAGGGATATACTGACTTTGCAGTCCTTTGGGGGGGGGGGGGGGACAGAACAAAGTCTCTGGCAAAGAGTTCAGGAAAAAGGTAACAACAGGAGTCCATTAACACCAAGTTACCTTATTGTAAGGCATGGTGGGCTCCTCTACCTCCAACTCAGCGCTAAACCCTGTAGGAGTCGGGTTGGTGCTCCAAGAGCCCACTCCAAGGGACGAGCATAAGGAAGGGCTCCTACGCCAGAAGACCTTTGCTGCAGAGTCCTCGCTGTTCACTGAGTCTGCTGCTGGTTCAAAGCAGTCTACATCCGACTGCTGCCATGATGACAAAACACCAGCTGGTCTTTCAATGTCCTCCTTGGTAAGTATTTGAGGCATAGAAAGAGGTCGCCGTAAATTGGCCAGCCAGTATGCAGGGACGCATACCACTGCCGGGTTCCTTCAGGCACAGGCGGTGGTTAAGAGACCTTCCCCGGGGTATCTCTCTGGCAACAACGTATGGGGGCCCTGGGAAGCGGTCTTTCCAGCCATCCACGAAAATGAAGGGAAAGTTTGTGTTTCCGTATTCCCATAAAAAGGGGAGCAGTTGTACAGGTAGAAGACACCGAGCTTCCTTATAGTCTCTATGGATGGGGGGTACGGTCTCTCCATATATCCATCACCAGCATGGTACTGCTGTAGTCTCTGCAGATGCTCCCTTGCAGGACAGGTGGAAGAAGCAGGTAAAATAGAAGGGACACTGTCAGGCAAATCAGGGTCCCATCTTGAAGACTCCTCTGGTGGTGAAGAAACAGATGGGGGTGCGACAAGTCTCTGGTTCATCGCCCCAGTAAAATCGGAGTCTGGCTAGAGGATATCCAGCAGGGACTCCAATGACAACTTTGGTGAACATCCCGCCTGGGGGAGTGCTCGCGCCAGACTGGGAAGCAAGATCAAGTGGCTCACTCACCACTGGTGGCAACTCTTCCTCTGGGCAGTCTTCTGTACTGAGCTGCTGTTCCGTGGCAGGGGCAACCTACCCTACTTTTTCATCATCCACCGTGGGAACTTTGTGGCAGGAACTTTTCGCAGGCTTCAGAGTACAGGGTGTTGAAAAAGCCTGGGCGCCATCCTGGGGATTCATATTAACTTCCTCACCAACAGTTAGAAAGGGCAAACTAGACAACACAACAGGGTCCAACAGCTCCACATGTCCCCATCCCAGGGTGTAACACATCCTGGCAATACAAGCATGGGACTTGGGTGGAGAATTTGCATTTTTTTCTGCAGGATACTCAGCCTTGTCTCTCCAGGAACTACTTCAGAATGCTCAGAGGGCTGGAATGATGGAAAGTCCGTAGTGGCTTAGATGCAGGCATATAATTTTCTATCCGGGTCTGGAAAAATGGCAGAGGCACTTTTTCTCTGACTTTTGAGAACAGACACGAAGGAATCATCCTGTTCATGACACCAAAAGCCCCGTCCTGCAGTGTCCGAGCAGCAGGCTCATACCCGAGGAGATAGTGGGGTAGCTTGAGGCCTTGTCATGGGCCTTTACCATCTCCTCCCCTGAGGGAAGCACGGGACCTGTCCAAATTACTGTTAGGGTAGTCTCACAGGGTAACCCAAGAACTGGCTTACCTTAAGGTTCTTTTGTCACTCATGATGCCACCATTCCCTCCTTTGCGGTGAATCCAGATGGTTAAATAAAGTCCACACACAGGTATATCTTTGTAGAGCAGAACCGGGAACGGTTGGGTAAGCTTGTTTACTTGCAGAACTATTTACAGTCCACCTTTGCGTGCCAACAGGAAAAATGGTGCAGAACGCAAAGGTGGTGTGACAGGGAGGATTGACAGGATAACAGACGAGTCCACAGTCCAAGTTATCTGTGGGATTCTTTCTCCAGCCACTCTCCTTCTCTCTCTCTCTTGCTGTCTAACGGTCAACACTCACAATTGGAAGACGGGTACGAAGCACTGCAAGGCGTTTCCTTCCACTCTCTCAGTCCTACAGGTCAACAGCAGGAAGGCCTGGGTGAATTGGGCCTAGGGCACACACAATGCAATCACTCAGCCTTTTCCATCCTGGGGCTCCACACGAGAAGGCACAGACTCTCCTACTCAGGTCAAGAGCAAAGACCCAAGAACAACCACAACTACTACTCCCCTTGCAATCACATATATACAACATGGTCACATGACACACAACAAGGTATATTTTCCAGACATAACCCAGATAGTAACCCATTCAGTGCTGCAAAGGTGCAATATACATCAAATTCACTCACATAGAAGACACTGACAACACATAGGCACGAGACAACTGCATTCATACTTATGGAGGGGCCCCGTTAACTCTGGGCCACTACACAATATAGTTGTTATTTTAGGGTCTCGATTCACTAGTGTGGCATATAGCCCTTTTAGTAGCTCGAACTGCTCAAGAAAGTTATATGGGTTCTTCTTCTTTGCTTCAAACATTTAGCGTATATTGTTTGGGTTTACCATAAATGTCTGATTGGTGAGGTCCAACCTTTGGATGTTCAGTTATAGTGTAATTACTTCTTACTTTTTTATTTATTTTGTATCTCTCACATCTGTTTCCTTATCTTCCCTCCGCTATAAGTCCTCATTCACAAGAGCGCTGTTTTTGTGCATTAGAGCTGCATGAAAAGATTGTGTCTAAATAGAACCAATGGTTTTCTATAGAAGCATTCACATGAAGGAATTTTAAATGCGCAAAAAACTCACACCAATCAAAGAAAGGACATGGACTCCAAACTCACATCTAAGGTCTGTGGTGTGAGAAAAGATAGGACCTGACCTATCTTTGGTGAGTGCTTTCCATAGACTCCTATGGGAGCTGGATAACACGCACCACGCACCTCCGATCGTGCGAACGGGCTAATTAAAATAACTGGAATTCACCCGTTCACGCGATCTTTAGTGCAGTATAGCCGCGAAAATAGCCACTGCTGGAATAGTACACAAATGCGTTTAGTGGAAAATGCTTTGTAATTTCATCAAAAGATACACAGTATTTGTAAAACCTGTGAAAGAACCTTTTATATTCAACCTTTGAATGTTTTCATTTAACATCTGTGGAAGACTGTGGAAAGTAATGACTCAGTCTTCAGAGACGCCTGCCTTATTCTCTTATCATATATCACACATGCTTCCTTCCATGCGACTATGCAGAATTATTTTATGTACTTCATGTATTCTAGAAATTCTCCACTTACATAGTTAATATGGTTGAAAAAGATATATGTCCATCAATATGAAGTAAGGAGGGGAAATAACGAGAGTGAAAGGAAGTAGGAGGATATAAATATTAGAACTTTGTTTCCCCCTATTGATTAAAAGGAAGGCGAAACCCAACTCTCACTGACTGAAATAACAATTACGAGATATAGAAAGGCTCACATTGATACAATAAAGATTTCCTGAAAAATGTGTAAAAAGCAGAACATTTAACTTAGGCCAGGCTCACACGAAGGGGTCGGATACCGCATACTTAACTTACTGCAGGTGGTCATGTGCAGTACCGCGGTTTATTTTTAATTGTTTGTGTTCCTCGCATGGAGGCCGTCCGTGTGGATTCCGCAGTATAATAAAGCATACTGCGATTTGTCTTCCACTTGCGGAATACGCAATTTGTATCTGAGATTTGAAGGAAAATTTGAAAATGCATGCCTTTCAATGTCCATGTTTTACTGCGAAAAGTCCATACGGATGCGGATCGCAGAATCCTCAATGCAAATACAGTCATGTGAGACCGGCCTTATAATGTAGATACTTAAACTACATATCCACACACATATAAACAAATGGTTCACACACCTAATAGATAAAACAATGAGTGGAGTAAAATTGTGGTAGATAATTTAAAAGATAAGGAAATGGCGGAGCTGCGAGAGAAAAATCGACTATGTGAATAGACCCATTGAAAACATTGGGATCATCATTGCAGAATGGTTGCAGGAGCTGTGTCATCGCCATAGTGACGGCGCGGCGTGATCTCGACGGCGCGGCATGATCTCTACTGTGCATGTGCACTGGCACACTGGCCGACACATCTGCAGTAGAGAAGATGCCGGAGAAGTATGCTGGGGTCGCCTGCCAGGCATCGGGTCAGATTGCGCTGCGAGATCCTGCATGTGGAATCCAACCCACCCATGGGCAGGCAGCCTTGATAGAGGGTGCACAAATGCGCGTGCAATACACAAGGAGATCTGTGAAACACTGTACAATTCCGTTGAAAAATAACACATCTGGAACTAAAATCTGTGCATCTTGTTTGCCGCACGCAAATTAGCATGCCTTGCTGGGGCAAAAAGTATAGTAAAACATGCCGATACGCGCACAAAAAAACATAAGTCATTCAGCAAAAATGCAGAGCTCAGGCCATGTGAAACCAGTCTAAGGCTTCATTCCCACGAGCGTATATCGTTCGCCGTTTTCATGGCAGGCCAATATACGCTACCATCCAGGGAGTAAAAGCTCGTGAACGGGCGCACAAATCTACCGCATATACGCCGAGGCTGCCATGCCGTTAAGCCTTCCCCTTCCCTCTCTCTTGCTGGCTCACCTCTTCTCTCCTCCCCTTCAGCTGATTCCAATGGGAGGGGCGGGACAAGGTGGAGCTAAGATTCGCCCCCACCCTGCCCCCTCCCATTGGAATCAGCCAGAGGGGAGGAGGAAGAGGGAGTTTAGTAGTCACGCTGCTAAACTCCCTCCCACCTCCCTTCTCTGGCTGCTGTCATTGACTCCCAAAGGAGCCCATGCAGAGGTCGACGTATTCTTGTCCGCAGCCAGCAATGGGAGGCAGCAAGACAGGGCGGCTCTTAGCTTCGCCCCCACCCTGCCCCCTCCCATTGGAATCAGCCGAAGGGGAGGAGAGAAGAGGGAGGGAGTTTAGCAGTCACGCTGCTAAACTCCCTTCCACCTCCCTTCTCTGGCCGCTGTCATTGGCTCCCATAGGAGCCCATGCAGAGGTTGACGTATTCCGGCCCAAAAGATAGTTCCAGGACTATCTTTTGGGCCCAACATAAAAACACCCGGCGCTATATTGGCTGTCCGGGCGCTTTTACGTCACAGGAATACGGCCATGTCATCTGATGCATTGGAATCCAGAGGCCTAAGGGTTATTCAGCGTAAATATTTCATGGCTGGAGTCCATAGCAGGGATAGCACATATAGCAGAGCCATGGTTACACATAATACACTGAGGGTTTTTTAACAGGTGACAGCTCAAGAGTCTTCTGCAGTAACAGGAAGAAGACAGCTGATTGTTATTTGTAAGTTAATATTAGTGGTGAGGGGACTTTTGGACCCTCCTAATTTATAATCCCCTCAATTGC
The DNA here is from genome assembly GCF_035609145.1 of Eleutherodactylus coqui. NCBI lineage: Eukaryota > Metazoa > Chordata > Amphibia > Anura > Eleutherodactylidae > Eleutherodactylus > Eleutherodactylus coqui. Next base: position 298,235,381 of record NC_089837.1, read on the forward strand.
GACTCCTATTGCAATGCCAATGCTCAGGGAGGGTGCCACAACCTGTCTGTACGCTTGCACATTGGCAAGTCCAATCTGTTCTTTAGAATGCCCGATGGCCCCCTTGGGGATAGGGGACCTGGCTCTTAGCAGAGAAGGAAGTCAGTCAATGTGATCTGTGGGTCACCATTCAGATTCATCACAGCGTTATAGGGAAAATTCTATCTTTTCTTGCTCGTAATAATAATGCGCAGCGATCCCCATAGTGGAAACAAAACCATTGAACTCAATGGTTTTATTTCGTCCCGTTTCACGGCCGCATAGTGGGGCTAAAACACGCCTCATCTCTTTATTTAAGCCCTTATGCTGGATTCCCACGATGGTATGCGTATTTGTGCCACATTTTTGCACATTTGCTGTTGCATATTTGTACATGTAGCTGAGTTTTTTACTGTACCTTTTACACATGTACCATGCGCAATTTGCGCATGCAAAAAAATACAGTCATGTGAATCTGGCCTTAGGGTATCATTACACTGAGTATCTACTGCTAGCTTTCAGCAGCGGATTACCTGCAGCAAATGCATTTTAAGGCCTTAGTCACACGGGCGTTTTTTCCCGCGATTTGCGGATCGCATGACGGATGCGCATCCGCAAATCGCGTGACCAGGGCCGAAAAATCGCCCGAAAATTCTGCTCCTAGCTGCGTTTCAATAGAAAAGGGCCGGAGCAGTGCAGCGCTGTCCAGCGCATTGAATTCAATGGAGCCGGCAATACAGCCAGCTCCACTGAAGGCAATGCGCTGCGGGCGATCTCACGATTAGAGATGAGCGAGCACCAAAACGCTCGGGTGCTCGTTACTCGAGACGAATTTTTCGCGATGCTCGAGGGTTCGTTTTGAGTAAGGAACCCCATTGAAGTCAATGGGTGACCGAGCATTTTTGTATATCGCCGATGCTCGCTAAGGTTTTCATTTGTGAAAATCGGGGCAATTCAAGAAAGTGATGGGAACGACACAGCAACGGATAGGGCAGGCGAGGGGCTACATGTTGGGCTGCAGCTCAAGTTCACAGGTCCCACTATTAAGCCACAATAGCGGCAAGAGTGCCCCCCCAACAACTTTTACTTCTGAAAAGCCCTCATTAGCAATGCATACCTTAGCTAAGCACCACACTACCTCCAACAAAGCACAATCACTGCCTGCATGACACTCCGCTGCCCTCTCTCCTGGGTTACATGCTGCCCAACCCCCCCCCCTGCACGACCCAGTGTCCACAGCGCACACCAAACTGTCCCTGCGCAGCCTTCAGCTGCCCTCATGCCACGCCACACTCATGTCTATTTATAAGTGCGTCCGCCAGAGGAACCGCAGGCACACACTGCAGAGGGTTGGCACGGCAAGGCAGCGACCCTCTTTAAAAGGGGCGGGGCGGTAGTCCACAATGCTGTACAGAAGCAATGAGAAATCCAATCCTTTGCCACCTCCATCTGGAGCTGCACACGTGGGCATAGCAATGGGGAACCTATGTGCCACACACTATTCATTCTGTCAAGGTGTCTGCATGCCCCAGTCAGACAGCGGTTTTTTACTAATAGTCACAGGCATGTACAACTCCGCAATGGGAATTCTGTGTGCACCCACAGCATGGGTGGCTCCCTGGAACCCACCCGCTGTACATAAATGTATCCCATTGCAGTGCCCTGGACAGCAGAGCTAACGTCAGATGAAATGCAGGTGGACTTCGGCCCACACTGCATGCCCCAGTCAGACTGGGGTTCTTTAGAAGTGGACACAGATGCATTTACAACTCCCTGTGGACCCACAGCATGGGTGGCTCCCTGGAACCCACCGGCGGTACATAAAAATATCCCATTGCATTGCCCATCACAGCTGAAGTAATAATGTCATGTTTAATGCAGGTGGGCTTCGGCCCACACTGCATGCCCCAGTCAGACTGGGGTTCTTTAGAAGTGGGCACATGTAGTTACAACTCCCTGTGGACCCACAGCATGGGTGGCTCCCTGGAACCCACCGGCGGTACATAAAAATATCCCATTGCATTGCCCAACACAGCGGATGTAACGTCAGCTGTAATGCAGGTGGGCTAAAAATTAATTTGATTACACTGTAGGCGAGGGCCCACAAAAATTGCTGTATCAACAGTACTAATGTACATCAGAAAAATTGGCCATGGCCAACCAAGAGGGCAGGTGAAGCCCATTAATCGCTTTGGTTAATGTGGCTTAATTGGTAACTAGGCCAGGAGGCAGCCCAGTTAAAATAAAAATTGGTGGAGGTGAAAGTTTCAACGCTTTACTGAGCATTGAAACGTATAAAAATTGTTTAGAAAAATTATATGACTGAGCCTTGTGGGCCTAAGAAAAATTGCCCGTTCGGCGTGATTATGTGAGGTTTCAGGAGGAGGAGCAGGAGGAGGAGGATGAATATTATACACAGATTGATGAAGCGAAAAGGTCCCCGTTTTTGATGGGGATACAGAACGATGCTTCCATCCGCGGGTGCAGCCTACGTATTGCTTAGGTATCGCTGCTGTCCGCTGGTGGAGAAGTGAAGTCTGGGGAAATCCAGGCTTTGTTCATCTTGATGAGTGTTAGCCTGTCGGCACTGTCGGTTGACAGGCGGGTACGCTTATCTGTGATGATTCCCCCAGCCGCACTAAACACCCTCTCTGACAAGACGCTAGCCGCAGGACAAGCAAGCACCTCCAGGGCATACAGCGTGAGTTCAGGCCACGTGTCCAGCTTCGACACCCAGTAGTTGTAGGGGGCAGAGGCGTCACGGAGGACGGTCGTGCGATCGGCTACGTACTCCCTCACCATCCTTTTACAGTGCTCCCACCGACTCAGCCGTGACTGGGGAGCGGTGACACAGTCTTGCTGGGGAGCCATAAAGCTGTCAAGGGCCTTAAAGAGTGTTGGCCTGCCTGTGCTGTACATGCTGCCTGATCTCCGCGCCTCCCCTGCTACCTGGCCCTCGGAACTGCGCCTTCGGCCACTAGCGCTGTCGTATGGGAATTTTACCATCAGTTTGTCCGCCAGGGTCCTATGGTATAGCAACACTCTCGAACCCCTTTCCTCTTCGGGTATGAGAGTGGAAAGGTTCTCCTTATACCGTGGGTCGAGCAGTGTGTACACCCAGTAATCCGTAGTGGCCAGAATGCGTGTAACGCGAGGGTCACGAGAAAGGCATCCTAACATGAAGTCAGCCATGTGTGCCAGGGTACCTGTACGCAACACATGGCTGTCCTCACTAGGAAGATCACTTTCAGGATCCTCCTCCTCCTCCTCCTCAGGCCATACACGCTGAAAGGATGACAGGCCAGCAGCATGTGTACCCTCACCAGTGGGCCAAGCTGTGTCTTCCCCCTCCTCCTCATCTTCCTCCTCCTCCTCCTCCTCAACGCGCTGAGATATAGACAGGAGGGTGCTCTGACTATCCAGCGACATACTGTCTTCCCCCGGCTCTGTTTCCGAGTGCAAAGCGTCTGCCTTTATGCTTTGCAGGGAACTTCTCAAGAGGCATAAAAGAGGAATGGTGACGCTAATGATTGCAGCATCGCCGCTCACCACCTGGGTAGACTCCTCAAAGTTTCGAAGGACCTGGCAGATGTCTGCCAACCAGGCCCACTCTTCTGTAAAGAATTGAGGAGGCTGACTCCCACTGCGCCGCCCATGTTGGAGTTGGTATTCCACTATAGCTCTACGCTGCTCATAGAGCCTGGCCAACATGTGGAGCGTAGAGTTCCACCGTGTGGGCACGTCGCACAGCAGTCGGTGCACTGGCAGATTAAACCGATGTTGCAGGGTGCGCAGGTTGGCAGCGTCCGTGTGGGACTTGCGGAAATGTGCGCAGAGCCGGCGCACCTTTCCGAGCAGGTCTGACAAGCGAGGGTAGCTTTTCAGAAAGCGCTGAACCACCAAATTAAAGACGTGGGCCAGGCATGGCACGTGCGTGAGGCTGCCGAGCTGCAGAGCCGCCACCAGGTTACGGCCGTTGTCACACACGACCATACCCGGTTGGAGGCTCAGCGGCGCAAGCCAGCGGTCGGTCTGCTCTGTCAGATCCTGCAGCAGTTCGTGGGCCGTGTGCCTCTTATCTCCTAAGCTGAGTAGTTTCAGCACGGCCTGCTGACACTTGCCCACCGCTGTGCTGCCACGACGCGCGACACCGACTGCTGGCGACGTGCTGCTGCTGCTGACACATCTTGATTGCGAGACAGAGGTTGCGTTGGAGGAGGAGGAGGAGGAGGAGGGTGGTTTAGTGGAGGAAGCATACACCGCCGCAGATACCACCACCGAGCTGTGGCCCGCAATTCTGGGGGTGGGTAGGACGTGAGCGGTCCCAGGCTCTGACTCTGTCCCAGCCTCCACTAAATTCACCCAATGTGCCGTCAGGGAGATATAGTGGCCCTGCCCGCCTGTGCTTGTCCACGTGTCCGTTGTTAAGTGGACCTTGGCAGTAACCGCGTTGGTGAGGGCGCGTACAATGTTGCGGTAGACGTGGTCGTGCAGGGCTGGGACGGCACATCGGGAAAAGTAGTGGCGACTGGGAACTGAGTAGCGCGGGGCCGCCGCCGCCATCATACTTTTGAAGGACTCCGTTTCCACAACCCTATACGGCAGCATCTCCAGGCTGATAAATTTGGCTACGTGCACGTTTAACGCTTGAGCGTGCGGGTGCGTGGCGGCGTACTTGTGCTTGCGCTCCAACACTTGCGCTAGCGACGGTTGGACGCTGCGCTGACAGACATTGCTGGATGGGGCCGAGGACAGCGGAGGTGAGGGTGTGGGTGCAGGCCAGGAGACGGTAGTGCCTGTGTCCTCAGAGCGGGGTTGGATCTCAGTGGCAGGTTGGGGCACAGGGGGAGAGGCAGCGGTGCAAACCGGAGGCGGTGAACGGCCTTCGTCCCACCTTGTGGGGTGCTTGGCCATCATATGTCTGCGCATGCTGGTGGTGGTGAGGCTGGTGGTGGTGGCTCCCCGGCTGATCTTGGCGCGACAAAGGTTGCACACCACTGTTCGTCGGTCGTCTGCACTCTCAGTGAAAAACTGCCAGACCTTTGAGCACCTCGGCCTCTGCAGGGTGGCATGGCGCGAGGGGGCGCTTTGGGAAACAGTTGGTGGATTATTCTGTCTGGCCCTGCCTCTACCCCTGGCCACCGCACTGCCTCTTGCAACCTGCCCTGCTGCTGCCCTTGCCTCCCCCTCTGAAGACCTGTCCTCAGTAGGCGTAGCAAACCAGGTGGGGTCAGTCACCTCATTGTCCTGCTGCTCTTCCTCAGAATCCTCGGTGCGCTCCTCCCTCGGACTTAATGCCCTTACTACTACCTCACTGATAGACAACTGTGTCTCATCGTCATCGGCCTCCTCTCCCACTGAGAGGTCTTGAGACAGTTGCCGGAAGTCCCCAGCCTCATCCCCCGGACCCCGGGAACTTTGCAATGGTTGGGCATCAGTCACGATAAACTCCTCTGGTGGGAGAGGAACCACTGCTGCCCAATCTGAGCAGGGGCCCGAGAACAGTTCCTGGGAGTCTGCCCGCTCCTCAGAATGTCTCATTTTCATGGAGTGAGGAGGCTGGGAGGAAGGAGGAGCAGCAGCCAGAGGATTCTGAGTTGCAGCAGTGGACGGCGCAGAACTCTGGGTGGACGATAGGTTGCTGGAAGCACTTTCTGCCATCCACGACAGGACCTGCTCACACTGCTCATTTTCTAATAAAGGTCTCCCGCGTGGACCCATTAAATGTGCTATGAATGTGGGGACGCCAGAAATGTGCCTCTCTCCTAATCCCGCAGCAGTTGGCTGCGATACACCTGGATCAGGAGCTCGGCCTGTGCCCACACCCGGACTAGGGCCTCCGCGTCCTCGGCCGCGCCCACGTCCTCTAGGCCTACCCTACCCCTCAGCATGCTGTATTACCAGGAATGCAGAAACACAACACTGTAATTAAATGTGCCGCTTATTGGCCTGTGGTTGGAGGCTGAGTTCGCTTACGGAACGCCAGGAAATAATTTGCCGCAAGCCTGCTGTAACACTTAGCTGGCTGCGTATTTATCTGTAGAACTACTACACCCAGCAGACACGGACCCAGAACACTGAGCAGAGTGACAGGCAGGCCAAATAGATTTTTTTCAAATATTTTTTTCAAAAGGACCACTGCGTATATTCAATCTATAATATATGTCTTCTGTCCCTGCCTACACAATTCTGTCCCTGGACTGTGTGCCGGAACTGCAGTGTTGCACTGTTATTAACTGCAACAGACCGGTGATTTCAGAGCCAGGAAATAATTTGGCGCAAGCCTGCTGTAACACTTAGCTGGCTGCGTATTTATTTGGAGAAATACTACCCCCAGCAGACACGGACCGAGAACACTGAGCAGAGTGACAGGCAGGCCAAATAGTTTTTTTTCAAATATTTTTTTCAAAAGGACCACTGCGTATATTCAATCTATAATATGTCTTCTGGCCCTGCCTACACAATTCTGTCCCTGATGTGTGTGTCACGGAACTGCAGTGTTGCACTGTTATTAACTGCAACAGACCGGTGATTTCAGAGCCAGGAAATAATTTGGCGCAAGCCTGCTGTAACACTTAGCTGGCTGCGTATTTATTTGGAGAAATACTACCCCCAGCAGACACGGACCCAGAACACTGAGCACAGTGACAGGCAGGCCAAATAGATTTTTTCCAAATATTTTTTTCAAAAGGACTACTGCGTATATTCAATCTATAATATATGTCTTCTGGCCCTGCCTACACAATTCTATCCCTGGAGTATTACTGCAGGGCGCAATGCTCTGCACGGCCGATATACCAAAAAAAAAAAAAAGTGCAACACTGCTAAAAGCAGCCTCCACAGTACTGCACACGGTTAGATGTGGCCCTAAGAAGGACAGTTGGGGTTCTTGAAGCCTACAATAACTCTTAACGCTCTCCCTGCCTCCACACTTCTGTCCCTGGACTATTACTGCAGGGCGCAATGCTCTGCACGGCCGATATACCAAAAAAAAAAAAATGTGCAACACTGCTAAAAGCAGCCTCCACAGTACTGCACACGGTTAGATGTGGCCCTAAGAAGGACCGTTGGGGTTCTTGAAGCCTACACTAACTCCTAACACTCTCCCTATAGCAGCTCCAACACGATACCACTGTCCCTCAGTTATCTCACAACGCATCTGAGGCGAGCCGCGGGAGGGGCCGATTTTTATACTCGGGTGACACCTGATCTCCCCAGCAACTCACTGCAGGGGGGTGGTATAGGGCTTGAACGTCGCAGGGGGAAGTTGTAATGCCTTCCCTGTCTTTCAATTGGCCAGAAAAGCGCGCTAACGTCTCAGAGAGGAAAGTGAAAGTAACCCGAACATCGCGTGGTACTCGTTACGAGTAACGAGCATCTCGAACACCCTAATACTCGAACGAGTATCAAGCTCGGACGAGTACGTTCGCTCATCTCTACTCACGATGAATTTTCGGGAAGGGCTTAAATATATAAGCCCTTCCCTGCAATTCATCCAGAAATGTGTAAAAATAAAAAAAATATATATACTCACCTTGTCCCGGCAGACGGAGTTCAGCCGCGGCCAGCAGCAGTTCTCCTGAACTGCTCTCTGTAGTATTCAGCAGCCGGGGATTTAAAATCCCCGCCTGCTGAATGAGCTGCCTCTGATTGGTCATAGCCTGACCAATCAGAGGAAGCTCTCACTCACACCCATTCATGAATTCCTGAATGGGTGAGTGAGTGCTGCCTCTGATTGGCTCAGCGCAGGGACCAATCAGGGGCAGCTCTCAGCTGTCATTCATGAATGGGTGTGAGTGAGAGCTTCCTCTGATTGGTCAGGCTGTGACCAATCAGAGTCAGCTCATTCAGCAGGCGGAGATTTTAAATCCCCGGCTGCTGAATACTACAGAGAGCAGTTCAGGAGAACTGCCGGCCGGCCGCGGCTGAACTCCGTCTGCCGGGACCAGGTGAGTATATACCGGTATTTTGTTTTTTATTTTTACACATTTCTGGATGATTTGCAGGGAAAGGGCTTAAAATTCATCCCGCGCTCGCCGGCAGCCCATTGCTTTCAATGGAGCCGGCTGTATTGCCGGCTCCATTGAATTCAATGGGCAAACATCGTTCTTCTCTGCCACAGCTGTTACAGTTTGTGGCAGAGAAGAATGATTTGTCTAGTATATGTTCTCAATGTGGTCGGTGCTGCTGCCGCCGACCCCATTGAACGCATATAGAGAAGAGAACAGGAATCGCAGATCGCAGATAGGTGCGATCTGCGATTTCTGTTCTATAATTTATCGGACAAGCGCATAAAAAGCGCTCATGTGTCCGATACCATTGCAAAGCAATGGTTTTATAAAATCGACGGACGCATGCGCATGTGCAAATCGCGCGAAAAAACACCCGTCTGACTAAGCCCTAAATCTGCAGTGGTCAAATCTGCACAATTTAGGTGCGGATTTGACTGTGCTTTATAATTGCAGAAATTTTAAGCGTTGAAATCCACAGTAAAAATCTGCAGCATAAATAGACATGCAGTGGATTTTGAATTCACAGCATTTTTTTTAAAATGCTGCAGATTTATTGCAGAAACGTTCTGCAGCATGTGAAGGAGATTTTTGGAGTGTTTACTCCTCATCAGTCTCCTCAATCACTCACCTTCTAGGTGCTCTCCTTAAGGAGAAAAGATAGCGTTCCTGACCTACATTACAGACCTCTCACTGTCCAAGCCAGAAACCTACTACACACTGATGATGGGCAAACACCCGGAAACAGCTGTCTGTGTATGGATTCTGGCTTGGCTTTTTTAAAATTCCCAGTCATTGTTACAAGGCTTGTATAAAGAGTCTAACATTGACTTGTAGGAATGCTGCCTTCCAATAGGTGGCGCTGCCTTCTACAGTAAAATATCACAGATCTGTACCACATGGATCCATAAAACTGTTGTGTGCATGCAGCCTTAGGCAGCCTTCACACGAGCATTTTATCGTGGCTATTTTGCCACGATAAAACGCTGGCCGAAAATTGCAACCATCTGAAGCATTCGATTCCAATGCATTCATTTAGATGGGTGATTTTTTTGTACATAAAATCAGCTGGGGAGAAAAGATAGCGCATATGGAGTGCATTTCAGCAGCTACTTTTACGCCGGCCGGAAAAGATAGGTCTTGACCTATCCTTTGCCGGAATATGCTGACCGGTCCCATAGACTCTTATGGGAGCCTACGAGAGCTGCCGGAGAAGGGAAGTGTGAGGGAGTTTAGCACACTAGCCCTGCTAAACTGCCGCCCCATCTCGCCCCCTCCCCTTGCCAGCAGCCGGCACTGAGAAGAGCAGGGAAGGGAGTTTAGCACACTAGCTCTCACCCCGTCCCACCTGAACTCTCTCTCCTCGGCTGATGGTATTCTGGGCTACCGTGTATATCTGAATGGGCGTTAAAACGGTAAATGCAGCCGTGACTTGACCACTGCTGCCACTCCTTCGTACGAATTTCGGCTACAATGCGGTTGCAATGGGGGCAGCCAAAAATCGCAGCGCCCGTGTGAAGGAGCGCTTAGAATAACAATACAGACAAGCTTAAAGGGTATTATTATGCTGAAGTGAAGTTATCACATTTTTTGATAGTTGCTTCTTTCTAGTGATTATGACATGACACTCCTTCAATGAGTAAGCTGCCCATAACATTGAAGATTTTAGATATGCATAAAGACCTATTTAGAAAATTTGTGACTGACTCCTTTTCTTGACACAAGGTTTTTGCGAAGTTCAGTCATTGGTATTACTGGAAAGTTGTTGATGATAAATGATTGACCAACTTCATTGGGAATTCACTTATTATTCTTTTTAATGTCTTCATCACTCAGGACCCAGCCAGGAGCAAGCAATTGTCAGAGTAGATATGATGTACAGAAGTGTCATTAAAAACTACAAACATTTTAAACCAATTACACTGGCCAACCCAAAAAAATATTTTGGAATTTTTCCTTAACTTCATCGTTGGGCAGTGTTATCAGCAAGCCGTTCATCATACAGCAGTCTTACTTTAGCATTGGCAGCTGTAGTACCGGAGACTAGAGATGAGCGAGCACACTTGCTAAGGACAATTACTCCATCGAACATTGTCCTTAGCGAGTACCTGCCCGCTCGGAAAAAAAGATTCAGCTGCCGGCGTGGGTGAGTTGTGGGAGTGAACAGGGGGGAGCGGGAAGGAGAGAGGGAGATCTCCCCTCCGTTCCCCCCCCCCCGGCTCTCCCCCCCGCCGGCAGCCGAATCTTTTCTTCAGAGTGGGCAGGTACTCACTAAGGACAATGCTCAATCGAGTAATTGTCGTTAGCGAGTATGTTCGCTCATCTCTACTATAGACCACTAGACAGATTCTAAGCCTAGCAAAACTCAATACGAGTTGCCACTAAATTAAAACTAAACACAGTAATAATAATGGTTGTATCTGCTTAAGAAATCTAGTTCTAGGCTTTTTGCAACCCACAATACCTGTCCCTTTTTACTTAGTAGCGCCAGTAAAATTTAGAATAGAACTATATGGTGACATCCATAGGCGTAGCGTCAGGGGGTGCTGGGGTCGCCATGGTGACCCGGCCCCTGCGCTCAGGGGGCCCCGAGGCCGCTCTCCGCCTTGCCCACATGCACATTCAGTGCATTAATGGCTGGCCATTCTATCTGCAGCAGCGAGAACGGCCAGCCTGAGAGGAAAAGCAGGGAGGTACTCACATGGGCCGGCAGGGGAGGAGGGAGGAGGTCACATGGGACGGCAGGGCACAATGATCATGTGATCATGTGCTGCCCCCTGCTTCCTGTTGCACGGAAGCCTCTGAGTTTACCTCTCCTGCTGCTGCTGTCACATGGAGGAGAAGTGGACCGAGCCCTGGGGTAAGTGTATATATGTGTGTCTGTCTGTCTGTCTCCCTCATCTATCTATCCATCTATCTATCTCATATCTATCTCATATCTATCGCATATCTATCTATCTATCTATCTATCTATCTATCTCATATCTATCTCATATCTATCTCATATCTATCTCATATCTATCTCATATCTATCTCATATCTATCGCATACCTATCTATCGCATACCTATCTCTCTCTCATATCTATCTCATATCTATTGCATACCTATCTATCTATCTATCTATCTATCTATCTATCTATCTATCTCATATCTATCGCATATCTATCTATCTATCTATCTATCTCATATCTATCGCATACCTATCTATCTATCTATCTATCTATCTCATATCTATCTATCTGTCTATCTCATTATCTATCTATCTATCTCATATCTATCTATTTATTTATCTATCTATATACTATCTATCTACTATCTATCTATCTATATACTATCTATCAATCTCATATATATCTATCTATATTCTATCTATGTATCCCATATCATGTTTATCTATCTATCCATCCACTATCTATCTATCTATCTTATATCTATCTATAACTATCTATCTCATATCTATCTATCTATCTACCTGCTATCTATCTATCTATCTATCTATCTATCTACCTCCTATCTATCTATCTATCTATCTATCTCCTATCTATCTGTCTATCTATCTATCTCATATCTATCTATCTATCTCCTATCTATCTATCTATCTCCTATCTATCTGTCTATATCTATCTATCTCATTATCTATATATCTCATATCTATCTATCTTACTATCTATCTCATATCTATCTATCTAACTATCTAGCTATATACTATCTATCTACTATCGATCTACTATCTATCAATCTCATATATATCTATCTATATACTATCTATCTCTCTCCTATCTATCTGTCTATATCTATCTATCTATCTATCCCATATCTATCTATCTATATACTATCCATCTCATATCTATCTATATACTATCTATCTATATCATATCTATCTATATCATATGTTTCTATCTATAATCTATCCATCCATCCATCGAATATCTATCTATCCATCCAATATCTATCTATCTCCTATCTATCTATATACTATCTATCCATCCATCCTTTGAATATCTATCTGTCCATCCATCCAATATCTATCTATCTCTCCATCCATCCATCTATCTATCTATCTCATATCTATCTATCTATATCTATCTATCTCATATCTATCTATCTCTATCTATTTATCTCACATCTATCTATCTCTCCCACATCTATCTATCTCTCTCACATCTATCTATCTCTCTCTCTCACATCTATCTATCTATCTCTATCTATCTCCTATCTATCTACCTATCTACTATCTATCCCATATCTATCTATCTACTATCTATCTTCTATCGATCCATCGAATATCTATCTATATACTATATATCTATATCATATCTATCTATAATCTATCCATCCATCAAATATCTATCTATCCATCCATCCAATATCTATCTATTTCCTATCTATCTATCTATCTATATACTATCTATCCATACATCCATCGAATATCTATCTGTCCATCCATCCAATATCTATCTATCTCTCTCTCTATAAATCCATCCATCCGTCTATCTATCTATCTATCTATCTATCTATCTATCCATCTATATATCTATCTATCTCTCTCATATCTATCTCCTATCTATCTATCTATCTATCTATCTATCTCTCTCATATCTATCTCCTATCTATCTATCTATCTATCTATCTATCTATCTATCTATCTATCTATCTATCTATCTATCTATCTATCTATCTATCTATCTATCTCTCTATCTATCTCTCTCTCTCTCTCTCTCTGGTATAAGTTATACATCTCCCTGGATTTACTGTATTCATTTGTTCATTTTACGCACAATAAAAAAAATGCATCTAAACCACAAGCAGCTTTTAATTGTGTCTGCAGCTCCTTAATAACCCATGCGGTCTTTAAATACTGCATGCAGGTTTTTTTATGTGTTTTTCTTTATTGTGGTTCTAAAGTGCAACAAAAACATGCCCCCCCCCAAGGCCGCTCTCACACACGTGTTCAGAAAACGCAGCTCGGAATCGTGGCATTTTGACCAGAAAAGCAGCGTTTTCGAACACAGGTTACACCGTTTGACAGCGCTTTTTAATGCACCCCATCATTGTGATGGGTGATGACATGTGTTAAAAACCACGAAAACGCAGGAACAGAACAGACAGTTCTCGAAAATCACAGTGTTAGAAACACCGCGTTCCAGCACAGATTTGAATAAGCTCATTAAAATCTCTGGGAGTGTTGTACCGTGGTTAGTACGGCACTCGGGGCGCTGTGCTAATAGCGTTAAAAAGCGGTGTGTGTGAGACGCGCTTGCAGGGCTACAAACAAATTTTCATGTTCAGGAAATGCATCATATTTGGAAAGATTACGCCAAGGGGCTAGATCATGTATGCAGCACGATCTAGGTATGGGTACGGGGGAGTGTGGGGTGGAGGCCCAAGTGGGGGCCCCGAGCTGAACTTTTGCACCCGGGCCCCTGAGCCCTTAGGTATGCCCCTGGTGACATCTATTGTCCACTCCAATGATGCTGACACAATATTGAGAAAGTCTTGATCTGTTCTTCATTCACTGTGAGGCGTTTAAGTAGTCACTTTACATCTCACTTATTTGTAGACACATGTGGCACAATGCTTTAGCGATGATATTGCTAAGTTGTCATCTCATGTTGTTATTTAGTTCCAGCCTTGCTCTGAGTTACAGAATAGTAGAAAAGGACTTACAAAGTTTTTTATCTAAACAGTTTAACAGAACAATACATGTGCACTAAGGCGATGTTCACATCTGCGTTGTACCCTGCATCAAAGATTCTGTCATATCCCATCTCGTTTTCTGTCAAAACAACTGGCACCCCAGTGGAACCTGACCATGTAATCAATGCCTGCGGTATCTTTCTTGCAACAAATCCAGATATGTGCTGTATTTTATAAATATAAACCACAATGCAAAAGTGTATTCCTTTGTATTTATTTGTATTTGCCCCCGTATTTACATCATTTGGTAATATTTTCCATTGGGCAAATATGAATCTGTATTTGCCCAGTAGAAAATAAATCCAATAGGTTGACCATACAGATCAAATACTGATGACAAAAAATTCTGCTACTGAAAATCAGTTCCATTTAAAGGAAGTCTGAAAGGTGAAATGAATCCTACTAACTATTAGCACTATCAGATCAGCACTCAGACGTGGAGGAGCATCATACCATGATTTCCATCACAGAGAAATCTTTATTCCTCTGCCCCGCACACTGTATGTAAATGAGTCCAAGACCGTCTGATGGGCAGGCCGATCCACTCAGACTCCTCCTGTGCTTCTGCTTTTGGTCTTCCTCAGCGCCTCCCCTTGCTTAACTACTGCCTTAGGGAATCCTATAAGGTGTGTATTTGAGGTTATTATTTTTGAGATTACAAGCAAAAAAATTACTTAGAGACATAAATCTTTAATAGAGATGAGCGAGCACCAAAATGCTCGGGTGCTCGTTACTCGGGACGAAATTATCGCGATGCTCGAGGGTTCATTTCGAGTAACGAACCCCATTGAAGTCAATGGGCGACCCGAGCATTTTTGTATATCGCCGATGCTCGCTAAGGTTTTCATGTGTGAAAATCTGGGCAATTCAAGAAAGTGATGGGAACGACACAGCAACGGATAGGGCAGGCGAGGGGCTACATGTTGGGCTGCATCTCAAGTTCACAGGTCCCACTATTAAGCCACAATAGCGGCAAGAATGGGCCCCCCTCCCCCCCAACAACTTTTACTTCTGAAAAGCCCTCATTAGCAATGGATACCTTAGCTAAGCACCACACTACCTCCAACAAAGCACAATCACTGCCTGCATGACACTCCGCTGCCACTTCTCCTGGGTTACATGCTGCCCAACCCCCCCTGCACGACCCAGTGTCCACAGCGCACACAAAAGTGTCCCTGCGCAGCCTTCAGCTGCCCTCATGCCACACCACCCTCATGTCTATTTATAAGTGCATCTGCCATGACGAGGAACCGCAGGCACACACTGCAGAGGGTTGGCACGGCTAGGCAGCGACCCTCTTTAAAAGGGGCGGGGCGATAGCCCACAATGCTGTACAGAAGCAATGAGAAATATAATCCTGTGCCACCGCCATCAGGAGCTGCACACGTGGGCATAGCAATGGGGAACCTATGTGCCACACACTATTCATTCTGTCAAGGTGTCTGCATGCCCCAGTCAGACCGCGGTTTTTAATTCATAGACACAGGCAGGTACAACTCCCTATTGTGAAGTCCCTGTGGACCGACAGCATGGGTGGCTCCCTGGAACCCACCGGCGGTACATAAAAATATCCCATTGCATTGCCCAACACAGCTGAGGTAGTAATGTCGTGCTTAATGCAGGTGGGCTTCGGCCCACACTGCATGCCCCAGTCTGACTGGGGTTCTTTAGATGTGGTTTCAGATGCATTTATAATTCTCTGTGGACCCACAGCATGGGTGGGTGCCAGGAAGCCACCGGCGGTACATAAATATATCCCATTGCATTGGCCAACACAGCTGAGGTAGTAATGTCGTGCTTAATGCAGGTGGGCTTCGGCCCACACTGCATGCCCCAGTCAGACTGGGGTTCCTTAGAAGTGGAAACAGATGCATTTATAATTCCCTGTGGACCCACAGCATGGGTGGCTCCCTGGAACCCACCGGCGGTACATAAAAATATCCCATTGCATTGCCCAAAACAGCTGAGGTAGTAATGTCGTGCTTAATGCAGGTGGGCTTCGGCCCACACTGCATGCCCCAGTCTGACTGGGGTTCTTTAGATGTGGTTTCAGATGCATTTATAATTCTCTGTGGACCCACAGCATGGGTGGGTGCCAGGAAGCCACCGGCGGTACATAAATATATCCCATTGCATTGCCCAACACAGCGGATGTAACGTCAGCTGTAATGCAGGTGGGCTAAAAATTCATTTGATTACACTGTAGGCGAGGGCCCACAAAAATTGCTGTATCAACAGTACTAATGTACATCCAAATAATTGGCCATGGCCAACCAAGAGGGCAGGTGAAACCCATTAATCGCTTTGGTTAATGTGGCTTAAGTGGTAACTAGGCCTGGAGGCAGCCCAGTTTAACGAAAAATTGGTTCAAGTTAAAGTTTCAACGCTTTTAAGAGCATTGAAACGTATAAAGATTGTTTAGAAAAATTATATGAGTGAGCCTTGTGGCCCTAAGAAAAATTGCCTGTTCGGCGTGATTACGTGAGGTTTCAGGAGGAGGAGCAGGAGGAGGAGGAGGAGGAATATTATACACAGATTGATGAAGCAGAAATGTCCCCGTTTGGGATGGTGAGAGAGAACGATGCTTCCATCCGCGGGTGCAGCCTACGTATTGCTTAGGTATCGCTGCTGTCCGCTGGTGGAGAAGAGAAGTCTGGGGAAATCCAGGCTTTGTTCATCTTGATGAGTGTAAGCCTGTCGGCACTGTCGGTTGACAGGCGTGTTCGCTTATCTGTGATGATTCCCCCAGCCGCACTAAACACCATCTCTGACAAGACGCTAGCCGCAGGACAAGCAAGCACCTCCAGGGCATACAGCGCGAGTTCAGGCCACGTGTCCAGCTTCGACACCCAGTAGTTGTAGGTGGCAGAGGCGTCACGGAGGACGGTCGTGCGATCGGCTACGTACTCCCTCACCATCCTTTTACAGTGCTCCCGCCGACTCAGCCTTGACTGGGGAGCGGTGACACAGTCTTGCTGGGGAGCCATAAAGCTGGCAAAGGCCTTGGAGAATGTTCCCCTGCCTGCGCTGTACATGCTGCCTGATCTCTGCGCCTCCCCTGCTACCTGGCCCTCGGAACTGCGCCTTCTGCCACTAGCGCTGTCGGATGGGAAGTTTACCATCAGTTTGTCCACCAGCGCCCTGTGGTATAGCATCATTCTCGAACCCCTTTCCTCTTCGGGAATGAGAGTGCAAAGACTCTCCTTATACCGTGGGTCGAGCAGTGTGTACACCCAGTAATCCGTAGTGGCCAGAATGCGTGTAACGCGAGGGTCACGAGAAAGGCATCCTAACATGAAGTCAGCCATGTGTGCCAGGGTACCTGTACGCAACACATGGCTGTCTTCACTAGGAAGATCACTTTCAGGATCCTCCTCCTCCTCCTCTTCCTCCTCCTCAGGCCATACACGCTGAAAGGATGACAGGCAAGCAGCATGGGTACCGTCAGCAGTGGGCCAAGCTGTCTCTTCCCCCTCCTCCTCATCCTCCTCATGCTCCTCCTCCTCCTCCTGAACGCGCTGAGATATAGACAGGAGGGTGCTCTGACTATCCAGCGACATACTGTCTTCCCCCGGCTCTGTTTCCGAGTCCAAAGCGTCTGCCTTTATGCTTTGCAGGGAACTTCTCAAGATGCATAGCAGAGGAATGGTGACGCTAATGATTGCAGCATCGCCGCTCACCACCTGGGTAGACTCCTCAAATTTTCCAAGGACCTGGCAGATGGCTGCCAACCAGGCCCACTCTTCTGTAAATAATTGAGGAGGCTGACTTCCACTGCGCCGCGCAAGTTGGAGTTGGTATTCCACTATAGCTCTACGCTGCTCATAGAGTCTGGCCAACATGTGGAGCGTAGAGTTCCACTGTGTGGGCACGTCGCACAGCAGTCGGTGCACTGCAGATTAAACCGATGTTGCAGGGTCCGCAGGGTGGCAGCGTGCGTGTGTGATTTGCGGAAATGTGCGCAGATCCGGCGCACCTTTCCAAGCAGGTATGACAAGTGGGGGTAGCTTTTCAGAAAGCGCTGAACCACCAAATTAAACACATGGGCCAGGCATGGCACGTGCGTGAGACTGCCGAGCTGCAGAGCCGCCACCAGCTTACGGCCGTTGTCACACACGACCATGCCCGGTTGGAGGCTCAGCGGCGCAAGCCAGCGGTCGGTCTGCTCTGTCAGACCCTGCAGCAGTTCGTGGGCCGTGTGCCTCTTCTCTCCTAAGCTGAGTAGTTTCAGCACGGCCTGCTGACGCTTGCCCACCGCTGTGCTGCCACGCCGCGTGACACCGACTGCTGGCGACATGCTGCTGCTGACACATCTTGATTGCGAGACAGAGGTTGCGTAGGAGGAGGAGGAGGGTGGTTTAGTGGAGGAAGCATACACCGCCGCAGATACCACCACCGAGCTGGGGCACGCAATTCAGGGGGTGGGTAGGACGTGAGCGGTCCCAGGCTCTGACTCTGTCCCAGCCTCCACTAAATTCACCCAATGTGCCGTCAGGGAGATATAGTGGCCCTGCCCGCCTGTGCTTGTCCACGTGTCTGTTGTTAAGTGGACCTTGGCAGTAACCGCGTTGGTGAGAGCGCGTACAATGTTGCGGGAGACGTGCACATGGGACGGCACATCGGGAAAAGTAGTGGCGACTGGGAACCGAGTAGCGCGGGGCCGCCGCCGCCATCATGCTTTTGAAAGCCTCCGTTTCCACAAGCCTATACGGCAGCATCTCCAGGCTGATCAATTTTGCAATGTGCACGTTTAACGCTTGAGCGTGCGGGTGCGTGGCGTCGTACTTGCGCTTGCGCTCAAACTGTGGCGCTAGCGACGTCTGGACGCTACGCTGAGAGACATTGCTGGATGGGGCCGAGGACAGCGGAGGTGAGGGTGTGGGTGCAGGAGGGGGGTTGGATCTCAGTGGCAGGTGGGGGCACAGGGGGAGAGGCAGTGGTGCAAACCGGAGGCGGTGAACGGGCATCGTCCCACCTTGTGGGGTGCTTGGCCATCATATGCCTGCGCATGCTGTTGGTGGTGCCTCCCCAGCTGATCTTGGTGTGACAAAGGTTGCACACCACTGTTCGTCGGTCGTCAGGCGTCTCTGTGAAAAACTGCCACACCGTAGAGCACCTTGACCTGTGCAGGGTGGCATGGCGCGAGGGGGCGCTTTGGGAAACAGTTGGTGGATTATTCGGTCTGGCCCTGCCTCTACCCCTGGCCACCGCACTGGCTCGGCCTGTGCCCACACCCTGACATGGGCCTCCGCGTCCTCGCCCGCGTCCACGTCCTATAGGCCTACCCCTACCCCTCAGCATGGTGTATTACCAGTGATTTGATTTCCCAGGAAGGCAGGAAATAAATTGGCGCAAGCCTGCTGTTAAATGTAGCTGGCTGCGTATGATTTGTTTACTATCTCCACCCACCACACACGTACACAGAACGCTGAGGACTGACAGAGGCAAGGCACATAGAATTTTTCCCTTTTTTTAAAAAGAAAAGGCCCACTGACTATATTCAATCAGATAAGAAATGTGTTCCACAGAAATGCAGTTATATGAAGTGCAGCAGAGCGGTGATTTTTCCCAGGAAGGCAGGAAATAAATTGGCGCAAGCCTGCTGTTAAACGTAGCTGGCTGCGTATGATTTGTTTACTATCTCCACCCACCACACACGTACACAGAACGCTGAGGACTGACAGAGGCAGGGCACATAGAATTTTTCCCTTTTTTTTAAAAAGAAAAGGCCCACTGACTATATTCAATCAATAATATATGTCTTCTGGCCCTGCCTACACAATTCTGTACCTGTAGTATTACTGCAGGGCGCAATGCTCTGCACAGCCGATTTTGAAGAAAAAAAAAATGCAACACTGCTAACAGCAGCCTGCACAGTACTGCACACGGTTAAATGTGGCCCTAAGAAGGACCGTTGGGGTTCTTGAAGCCTACACTCACTCCTAACACTCTCCCTGCCTAACCACCACTTCTGTCCCCGGACTATTACTGCAGGGCGCAATGCTCTGCAGACAGCCGATTTTGAAAAAAAAAAATTGTGCAACACTGCTAACAGCACCCTCCACAGTACTGCACACGGATAGATGTGGCCCTGAGAAGGACCGTTGGGGTTCTTGAAGCCTACACTCACTCCTAACACTCTCCCTACAGCAGCACCAGTAGCAGCACTTTCCCTCAGCTAACTCAGTCACAAGGCATCTGAGGCGAGCCGCGGGAGGGGCCGACTTTTATACTCGGGTGACATCTGATCGCCCCAGCCACTCACAGCAGGGGGGTGGTATAGGGCTTGAACGTCACAGGGGGAAGTTTTAATGCCTTCCCTGTCTTTCAATTGGCCAGAAAAGCGCGCTAACGTCTCAGAGAGGAAACTGAAAGTAACCGGAACATCGTGTGGTACTCGTTACGAGTAACGAGCATCCCGAACACGCTAATATTCGCCCGAGCATCAAGCTCGGACGAGTGCGTTCGCTCATCTCTAATCTTTAATTAACCAGCAAATACTGTATAACATTCCACAGTAAAGAGTACCACCACTGCCCATCTTGCTCACCTGCTGCTGGGGCTGTGGTTGGGAGTAACCACCATCCACAGTCTACACACCAGGCTCTGTAGGGTTTGTGCATAATCCCATTCAATTTCTTAAAGGGCCAGTGCGCACTCCAACATCATGGCCCCTCCTTCAATCCCATCCTAAGCAATTGGTTCCTATCCATTGTGACATTGCAACAGTCAGTATTGTTCTCTGGTTCTGACCTCTGCCTGTTTTCCTGACTTCTGTGCTCACTGACCGTTTATTGGACTTCGTTATTGCTTGCTGCCTACCCTGACCTCAGCTATGTTGTTGTTTAAGCTCCCGTTCACACAATCAGGTACTGCACCTCAGCCCAGTGCAGTGTCGGCAGCCACATAGCTTGGGGACCTCTCAGCAAAGTATCGCATTTGGAGGGGTTAAGCATGAAAACCGGGGGTTCCCCAGGCACTGCCACCTCAGATAGCCCACAGCCAAACAGGTGTGTGGTAAGGTAGATCCACATTCGTCTGCCTGTTACTAGCAGGACTATGCAAGGCAGCATGGGAAGTGTGGGAGAGGAAGTCCCAGCCAGTACAGTGTCGGCAGAATGGCCGGTTTAGGACCTGCCCTCAACCTGTAAATGGATTGCAGACAGCAGAGTAGCAAGAAAATCTACACGGAAAACTGAATTGACAGAGCTCAAACTGGGTGCAAATTTAGTCGCCCAGTACGGCCACCTGCAGATGGCCAGGTTGGATTCCGCTGCGAGAATTCTCGCAGTAGGCTCTGACCCACGCCCCTGCAGTGACCAGTGTGGCTCACCTTCTTCCGCGTCTGCTCTGCTCTGTGATGTGTCGGCTGCCGCCCGGCTTGCGCATGCGCGGACCGGAGACGGCGCGTTGAGAGTAACATTTCTGTGCGGGCCTCTGTGAGACCCGCACAGAAATAGGGCATGCCGCGATTTGTTTTCCGCGTGTGTTTTCACGCGAACAAATCGGGGCCGTCTGCATAGGATTGCGTTTTGTAATGCAATACTATGCAGGCTGGCATGGGCAGAAATTCTGCAGTAAATCCCGCTGCGGAATTTCCGCCCGTGTGCAGGGGGCCTACATAATTCTGGTTCCCTCCATAAATGTCATACAAATATAGCAAAGATATACGTCAACAGCATCAAACTTACACCCATCTAGGGTCGGGCAAATTAATGCAACAGCCAAAGTGTCCAAGAGACCGAATCTTGCTCTTGAAGAGAGTATCCAATGTAAAGAAAGAACTTCAGCAGCATCAGCGGTGCTAATCAATCAGAGATTTTATTCCTCCATCACATATAAACAGGCGACGTTTCACCCATCTTGACGTTTCTCAAGCTCTCTAGCTTGAGAACGGCTAAGATGGCCGACACGTCGCCTGTTTATATGTGATGGAGGAATAAAATCTTCTCTGATTGATTAGCACCGCTGGTGCTGCTGAAGTTCTTTCTTTACATAAATGTTATACATGTATGTCTTATGTTGATGCAGTGTGCAAACCTGTCTTGTCATTTCCAGTATGTGTGGTGCACAGCTGCAGCGCTTGAGAGGTTAACGTCTGTAAAATCCAAAGCCTGCATGTAAATGTATCAAGTCTGTCATGTCATGTGGTGTGAGAGGAGGTTATAAATGTGAGTGTATGAGAGCGAGAAAGCGTCCATGTCTTCAGGAGTGTTGCTGTTCAGCAGGTCCAGGTACACGGGGACACCTTCAGTTCCCATGTACCAAAGCATGGAAGAGGAGGAGAGATTTCCCGTGTTGCATGAGACTGTATGTTAATGGAGTGAGCCCCCAAGAGTGAGAGAGCATTTGTATGTAACTATTTCTTCTCAAGGCCAATGCAGATTACTACCTTATCGTCTGATTTTCCTACACGGCTGTCTGGAGCCTGGATCACCGAGTAGAGGTACACCCTTTAATTGTCACACCCATGCTTCTGCAAGACTGGGTGGAGGTACTGCAAGATAATAATCTCTGTTCACACACGTTGCGTCTTTTAGCTTATGAGAGCCGTGTAGAGGTACTACGTTTTTAAAGTCTAGTCTTTACCTGCACTGTGAAGTTTACAACTGAACTGCCTTGTAATATTTGTTGCCAAGTTTCAAATAAAGTTTGCTGGGCTCCAACTGTTCCTAAAGACCCGTGGTACTAAGAGCTGTCTCTGGCTGAGTTTATTATCCGCGTAGGGTCATAACGGTGTGTGTTGAAATGGTGGCATCACCCGTGACAAATACTCCCCTAAGTTCCTGTTTAGTGGGCATTCCCTACCCTAGGAGTGTCTCCAGTGGCCTGCTGTGCTACTCTGGCCTTGGCTGCATGTGTACCTCGGGGAAGGAGCCTGGTAAGTGCCAATGATTACCCTCCCAGCTCCCCATGTATGTCAGGTGTCTGGGGTTTCCCTATGAGATGCTGCACAAACAGCAGCAAAGGAGCAGCCAGTGAAGACCTAGGTTGTTTTTGAAATTTTTTAAAAATCTCAGGCATGCTTTAAATTCACTCTCCCAATGGAGGAAAAATTGAGCTAAATCTGGATTGCTAATCTGTAACGATAACAATAGAAAAAAACTCTGGCACTTCTGTGGATTCCAGATTACAAATAGTTTTTTATGTAAATTTCATGGATAAAGTGCTGCTTTTATTGTGGAATCCACGGAAATGGATTGCTGTTTACAGCAATTGCCTGTCTGTGCACCCAGTGGAAAGTGTATCCATGCGTTGAGTTGGCGTTTGGAATTGCATTTGTAACAATAACAGATACATGTGTGATGAGCATCTTGGCAGCCCAGACGAGAGAAGAAAGGGACAAGCAAAATCTGTCAATGTGTAGGGAAAAATTGATCCAAGAAGTATAGTGTGAAAAAAATTGTAACTGTGTGCCTGTATCTCTAGATTGTACCGTTTGAAGGGTTTCTAAGAGATGCTGTCCGCAGAAAAAATGACTGTAAAACTCCATATCAGCATGGGTTATATGGGGTTGCTCTTGTCAAACCAACCTGATTAGGTTATATGAGGAGGTACGTTCTAGACTGGAACAGGGAGAGTCATTGGATCTTGTGTACCTGGACTTTTCCAAAGCATTTGATACTGTGCCACATAAAGGGTTGGTATATAAAATGAGAATACTTGGTCTGGGTGAGAATGTGTGTAAGTGGGTAAGTAACTGGCTCAATGATAGAAAGCAGAGGGTGGTTATTAATGGTACATAGACTGATTGGGTCACCGTTACTAGTGGGGTATCACAGGGGTTATAACTGGGCCCTATTTTTTTATAGATATTTATTTATAACCTGGTAGAAGGATTGTACAGTAAAATATCAATATTTGCAGATGATACAAAACTATGTAAAGATATTAAAACAAGAGAGGATGCAAGGAGATTGCTAGAGGATCTTGTACAGAAAAGTGGTAAATGAGATTTAACAATGATAAATGTAGAGCTTTATTCATGAGCAGAGGAAATACATGCCACCATTACACACTAAATGGGAAACCACTTGGAAATAATGACATGGAAAAGGACTTGGGGGTTTTAGTTAACTGTAAGCTTAACTGGAGCAACAAATGTCAGGAAGCTGCTGCCAAGGCAAATAGGATCATGGTGTGCATCAAAAAAGGTCTAGGGCAGTGATGGCGAACCTTCTAGAGACCAAGTGCCTAAGCTGCAACCCAAAACCCACGTTTTTATAGCAAATTACCAACATGTCACAGGGTTGGGTATCACAGTATATGATTTTTACCTCTGTCATTATAAAAAGTACATGGTTGATTTAAAATAAACAGAGAGGAACGCCCAGTTTTTTTCCTAGCTGGAGCACTGGAGCACCAGTGTGGATTTTGACTGGAAATCAGTCATACAATGCAGTGCTCCCACTCACCTCCTCTGAAGGCTTCCTGCTGGTTTCCAGCGGCCTGTAGTGCCCTCACCTGACCAGCAGCACCGCACCCGACCAGGTTACTGTGGAAAGGAAGAGACTATGGAACTCTCTGCCTGAGGCTGTGGTGGTAGCAAATTCCATAAAAGAGTTCAAGAGGGGCCCGAATGCCTTTCTTGAGCGATACAATATTATATGCAAGAATCATTAAAGGAGATGTCCCGAGGCAGCAAGTGGGGTTATACACTTCTGTATGGCCATAATAATGCACTTTGTAATATACATTGTGCATTAATTATGAGCCATACAGAAGTTATAAAAAGTTTTTTACTTACCTGCTCCGTTGCTAGCGTCCTGGTCTCCATGGTGCCGACTAATTTTTGGCCTCCGATGGCCAAATTAGCCGCGCTTGCGCAGTCCGGGTCTTCTGCTGTTCTCTATGGGGCTCCGTGTAGCTCCGTGTAGCTCCGCCCCGTCACGTGCCGATTCCAGCCAATCAGGAGGCTGGAATCGGCAGTGGACCGCACAGAAGAGCTGCGGTCCACGAAGATAGAGGATCCCGGCGGCCATCTTCAGCGGTAAGTATTGAAGTCACCGGACCGCCGGGATTCAGGTAAGCGCTGTGCGGGTGGTTTTTTTAACCCCTGCATCGGGGTTGTCTCGCGCCGAACGGGGGGGGGGTTTAAAAAAAAAAAAACCCGTTTCGGCGCGGGACATCTCCTTTAATAAAAAAATAAAAATTTCACTGAGATGGGGAAAATTGTCTTCTACCTCATCGAGCTTTTTAAAAAAAAACTTATTCTGGATTAAAATTGGGGGGTAATAGGGTAAAAGGGATGGACATATGTCTTTTTTCAGCCTGTGTTACCTTTGCATGGGATGACTGTTGGGTGCTTATGTTTAGCCGTTCCATGGACTACTGCCTATCGCTCCCCTGTTTTAAGGACTGGTTGGAAGGATGGGTTTTTGTTTGGGACATTAGACCCGGTCGAAGACAGATGCTGTGTTTTTTCACCCAAGAATCTCATCAAAGAATGGGATAGTAAGAAAGGTCATGGATCACAAGACATTCTATCCTGAATATTGATCCAGGGAGCTGTCAGTAAACCCACAGGAGAAAGTCTGTGCTTTATTTGTACCCATAAGTTTTTGTGCTATTGTGAGACCAGTCTAGTAGTAGTAAGAAAAGTGTGGCTTAATAGTACAGTTTGAAATCAGGGATGCCAACTCGATCTAATAACTAACATTTAGTCAGCACTGCCTTGCCTAATGCAGATCTTTGGAAGGTCAATAATGTTATAAGAGATCCATTGTAAAACGTTGTTGTCCTGGGAATCTCTCTCTAACGAATAGGATGTGTGTTTGGAAATTTCTTGGGTGAAGCACGAGTGCCAAAGCTCTAGTGAATTTATTTGCATTTTAATATTAATAAATGCAGAAGTGGTTGTTCTGTCTCACGGCCTTTTGAGCTATGATGTGTTTCAGCTGTTTCCATACTATAGTAAGTTCTGTCAAGGTCTCTGGAGAGCAGAAGAGTGCTCGTGAGCTTTCTCTATTTCTTCCAGTTTAGTACTTAATTTCTGAATTATAACTGCTTTTTTTCATTACAGTCTCATGCTCTGTTGGATTTAGGTACCTCTGATAATATATTTTAGGACTGTCAGGATGCAAACTGGCACCTGCACATGCTCTGGGCAAGGGCTCTGCTGATTAAGCTATTCAGCTGCTGGATAGCGCCCCTGAGTCCTGATACCTTGTTTCTCATCCCTTGTCTCCTGTCCCTTGTTCCATATTTCCCTGTTTGAGTCCACTCCATGTCTTGTTCCTTCCCCAATTAGCCCTCTATACAAACCTGGCCCTGGTCGTTCATGCTTTGCGTGATTATTGTGCTCCACTGCCTTGATTAAGCTTCATCTTCTGCAAACAGTGACTACCTGTTAATGACCTCCGGTCTCTCATGGCTACTACACCTGTGGCTACTCGCTCATCCCTAGCCATAACTTTTGGAATCTTTCAATCTCTGCCTTCCATTATTTTATTTTTTTTCATCCAAGAGGAGGATCCCTAGATCTCAGTAGGAACTTTTGCAGAGGGGGAATAGAACTGTAGTCTGGCAGTGATATTGAAGAAACATATAGATCAGTGATAAAGCTGCTTATAGGGGTTTCTTAGCTCATGCCTTTTTCCATTTTTGCACACCACTAACTGCAATGGAAAACCCCAAGAGTAAGGAATATCATGTTCTGTCAGGAAGTCCAGCAAGAGTCAAAGTATTCTATGTTGTGCTAAAGTAGTATACACCATCAAAATCATTGTGATCTCTTTTAACAGTGTAACAGTTTAAACAACAAATTACATATATTTGCCTATTTATATCAGAACTGGCAGGGCCCAGGGCCCTATGAGCTCTGTGGATCTCCAACCCCTCTGAGACTCTGGTGTCCTAATATCATAATGAACATACTCTGTAGAGTGGGCAAAAGTTCTGTTAGTCAGGTACGGAGATAAGACTGGGAGTCCCTAAAAACCACCCACCCCTCTGACCCTACCTACTTGCCTCGCCCTGGCTAAACCCAGGGGGACAACTGGGCAGCAGTCCCTATACTGTCTAGGGATAACCTGATACTATAGGGGGAAAAAAAGGAGCAAAAAACTAATAAAGAAACTACCACGGAGAAACACAAAAGGCTGAATGAAACTACAGTAAAGGAAGGCAAGGATTAAAGCACAAGGACTAAGAGGACCAGAGAGACCTGGTTAACCTCACTAGATACAAACAAACACTGGCAGTGAAACTTGCCAGCTGCTGCCTCTTATCCCTAGCAAAGGGGCGGAGCCAATGACATGCTGGTGGATGGAGGAAGAAGACCCACCCACTCACATCAGAAAAGGCTCCCAGAGCTGCACAGCCGCCCTAAGGGAAACGGCGCCGGACCGGAAAGGTAGAACGCCATGCCTGGACCCCCGCAGCTGGACTGGCGTGCTGCCGAGACCCGACCATGCTCCTGGTAAGTCTCCTCCTAACAAGTTCTAGTCTTAGTGGCTTCCAGGAGGTCGCTAATTCTGATATTTTGGTTTTCAGTATCATCATAAAGGTAGCATCATTTGATACATATATGTACAGTGGATATAAAACGTCTACACACCCCTGTTAAAATGCCACGTTTTTGTCATGTTAAAAAATCCAACCAAAAAGAATCATTTCAGAAATATTTTCACCTTCAATGTGACCCGTTATCTGTACAATTCAATTGAAAAACAAACTGAAATCATTTAGGGTGAAAAAATAAAATAACAAAACTAAAATAATGTGGTTGCATAAGTGTGAACACCCCTTTACATTTGGGGATGTGGTTGTGTTCAGAATTAACCAATCATCAGTTTAGGTATCAGTCAGTACACAGCTACCATTATGTTAAATGATTCTTGTTTAACCCTTGTAAAGTTTAGCTGTTCTAGTAACATTTTCCTGATATTTTCTTAGTTGCATTTTTCAGCCGAGGCCATGGTCCATAAAGAGCTTACAATTAGAGATGAGCGAACACGTTCGGCTCCGCCCCTTTTTCGCCCGAACACCGAACTTTGCGAACACTTCAGTGTTCGGGCGAAAAAGTTCGGGGGCCGCCGTGGCAGCGCGGGGGGGTGCGGCGGGGAGTGGGGGGGAGAGGGAGAGAGAGAGGGCTCCCCCCTGTTCCCCGCTACTGCCGCCCGCGCCGCCGCGCATCTCCCCGCCCCCCGGCGGCACCCGGACACTTACGCGCGAACACTGCAGTGTTCGGCAAAGCCGGTGTCCGGGTGCGGATGTGTCCGTAACGGACACGTTCGCTCATCCCTACTTACAATACATCAAAGGGATCTGATTGCTGAAAGGTATCAGTCAGGAGAAGGGGAGAAAAAAATTCCCAAGGCATTACATATACCACGGAAAACAGTGAAGATGGTCATCAAGAAGTGGTTTACATTTGGCATAACAGTGACCAAGAACTGGAGGACCCACTAAAGTTGATGAAAAGACCAGAAGAAAATTGGTCTTGGAGGCTGCCAAGAGGCCTACAGCAACATTAAAGCAGCTGCAGGAAATCCTGGCAAGTACTGGTTGTGTAGTGCATGTGACAACCATCTCTCGT
Source organism: Eleutherodactylus coqui (assembly GCF_035609145.1). NCBI lineage: Eukaryota > Metazoa > Chordata > Amphibia > Anura > Eleutherodactylidae > Eleutherodactylus > Eleutherodactylus coqui. The sequence continues at coordinate 298,263,645 of NC_089837.1, forward strand.
ATTCTTTATATATCTAGGCTGTGGGGTGGGGGTGCAAGTTGAAAGCATTTTCTTAGAAAGAAAAACATCCAAGCCTGGTTATGTTTTTCCAAAACCTACATCAATTCTGCCAAAAGTATGTGGAAGAATATGTTATGGTCTGATGAGATCAAGGTTGAATTTTTGGTCATAATTCCAAAAGGTATGTTTAGCAAAAGAAATTTAAAATCTGAGAAATTTAAAATATCCTTTCTCCCGGCAACCAAATGTAGCCAAGAGCCTGGACATGTCACTGGGAGTCATGGTGAGCGGTCGACAATCATGTAAAAGTTAAAAAAAAAGTTTAAAAAGGTAAAGTTAAATCGGTGAGTGGTCCCCCGTCATGTGATCACGTAAAAGTTAAAACAGTTAAAGTTTCATCTCCATCACGGATCCAATCCAAACCTATGGCCTCTGCGATGTCCCTCAATGTGATTTTCCTGCACGGACCATCCCCAACTTCTGCGCATGCGCCTGTCCACAAAGCGGTGGACACATGCGCAGAAGCCTGGGAGGGCCTGGGAAATTTAAAATCTCCTTGTTCCTGGGTACCAAAGGACTGATCAGCTGATTGTGTGCCTGCTAACAGCGCTGCGATTACACAGGGGATCGGAGCAGAAGAAGCAGAAGTCTGTGCTCCGACCTCTCCAGAAGTCTGTGCTCCGACCTCTGTGTAGTGGGAGGCGCTTATAATTGCAGGCACGGCCTGTGTTGATTTTAATGAGAGCTGCGCTTGCAGTTACAATTGCCATTACACAGAGGTCGGAGCAGAGACTTCCGCTACTTTCGCTCCGACCCCATGTGTAATTGCCGTACTGTCACAATTTGCTGATCGATTGGGTCCCAAGCGACAGACCCCAGCCGATCAACTACCAATGACATCCTGAGGATAGGTCATCAATGGTATTTTCCTATTTTCCCCAGAAAATCCTTTTGAAGTTTCATCTCACCTCACCAATTTGATCGGTGAGAGGAAATGAAACTTCTTATTTCTTTCCGGAGGCATCCGGTTTGTCCCCCGACGCAATCATCCTATACGAATCTTCCCTGGTTTCTGAGCATGCAACTGTTGGCAAAATGGTGGACGCATGTGCGGAAGCCAGAGAGGGCCTGGAAAATTTTAAATCTCCTTGCTCCCTGCTACGAAAGGTAGCCTAGAGCATGGTGCAGTGACTGGAGACCCCGGTGAGTGCTTCTCAGTTATATGATCACCATTATCCCATGGTATAAAAAGATAGTGATCTACCTTATTCAGATCACTACCTATAATGCCAACGTAATTTACAAAAAGTCCCAAGAAAAGCTCACCTTCCTGCAGTTCAGAGGACCTTCTGTTTGAAACCATGGCACCTCAGCAAGATTACAAGTCTGAGGAGGTGCGAGGGCTCACAGAGCGCCACTTTCTACACTCCATCCCTGCTACTGAGGTCAAGAAATACCCCTCAAAAAAGTGTCGGGTTTGCAGCAAGCATGGGGGGAGGAGGAGGGATACCCGGCTTTATTGCCCCATGTGTTCATCCTAACCAGGCCTCAGTAATTACTTCTGTTTTGAGACATACCACACAGTTTACATTATGACTTTTATCTAAGGTTTAGCGAATGCCAATCAGGAGGGGAGATTATTTTTAGGGAGTCAATTAAAAATAAAAAAAAAACATTTCTGCACAAGTGTGCAATGAGTGCCCTGAAAGCCAATAGGTGTTTCCTCCATTATAGGCCTAGCCATGTGTCCTGAAAGTAGATTGAGTCTACAATGGGGTATTGCTGAACACAGAAGAACCAGTGCTATAAAATTTGGGGTGCGTCTCCCCAAAAATAAAAGTGACATTTGTGAAAAAAATGCAATTTTACTTATTTTTCACCAGCTTTATAATAATTTTTGCAAAAAGCTGTGGTCAGAATGTTCAGTACACACCTAGATAAATGGGCTAAGGGGTCTAGATTTCAAAATGGGGTCTCTTGTGGGAAGCGTTCTGTTTTGGCATCTGGATGACTCTACAAGTGAGCAATGGGGCCTGGAATTTATTCAGTTGTGCCCTGAAAGCCAAAGGGTGTTCCTTCCATTACAGCCATGTGTCCAGTAACCAGATTAGAGCTACAATGGGTATGTTTCTAAACACGGGACAAACAGGGGTATCCATTTTGGGGTGCAAGTCTTCATTCATATGTGTGCTGCACAAAAAAATGACACAATTGCCAAAAAAATGAAAAACATATTTTTTTCTTTCTGCTTTGCTTAGAGTCATTCAAAAATTGTGTGATTCAAATACACAGTACACCCCTAGATGTACCCCCATAGTTTCGTTAAGGGGTCTAGTTTTTAAAATGGCGTCATTCGTAGGGGTTTTGCATCCTTTTGGCAGCTCATGGGCTCTACAAGTGGGCAATGGGGCCTGAAACCCCTTCAAGCTAAATTTATGTTCTGAAAGTGACTAGCTGTTCTTTTCGGTTTGGGCCCCGTTGTGCATACAGGCATAAGATGAGGGCCACAATGGGTATGCTTCTGAACACAGAAATGGGTATCCATTTTGGGGTCAAAATCCCCAATTTTCATGTGCACTATAAAAAATCCTATCTTTAAAATGATATATTTGCAAATGTATGAAATTTTATTCTTATTCCTCTGACAATTGTCTTGATAAATTTCATTTACTCCTGAAAAAAACCTGCGGTGTCAAAATACTCATGATCCTCTTCAGTGAATACATTAAGGGGTGTATTTTTTAAAATGGGGTCATTTGTTGGAATATCTATCATTCTGACACCTATGAGCCTTTGCAATCTTGGGTTGGTGTAGGAAAACAAAATGTTCCCCATAATTATAATAAGTAATTTGTACATTTCCTAATGTTTTTCAAATGTGCGTCCAGAATGAAGTAAACAGATGGCAATATATATCTCAACAAAAATTTGTACAGTATGTTTACACATATTTGACATATTGCAGTTGAAAATGTGAAAAAACAACAATTTTTTCAAAATTCTACCAATTTTGGCACTTTTAATAAATATACAGTTAGTCCCCGACTTGCGAACAGGTTCCGTTCCGGGAGCCCGTTCGCAAGTCCGTTTTGTTCGCAAGTCGAACAAATGGTTGTATGGAGGGGATCGCGGGTGGATCCCGCTCCATACAACGTCGGGTGCCGGCTGTTCGTACAGCGGGCACCCGGCGGCAGCAGTTCCGACGAGCCGTGGCGCTTGTCGGAACTGTTAACACTTTAAATACCGCTCTGACGAGCGGCGCGGCTCATCGGAACTGCTGCCGCCGGGAGCCCGCTGTAAGAAACAGCCTGCACCCGACGTTCAGGGGGCCCGTACAGCGTCCCACAATGAGATCGTGGGACGCTGTGTGGTTGCTAGGCAGCCGAGGACCTCCTGAAAGGCCCCAGGGCTGCTTATGCAGAGTGCCCATCAAGCGCACGGCTTGATAGGCGCTCTGCATAGACAGCCCTAGGGCCTTTCAGAAGGCCCCCGGCTGCCCAGCAACCGCGATGTGACCGGACAGGCTTCTATCAGGCTTGATAGAAGCTTGCCCGGTCCCTGCACAGTATGATGTAATGCCATAGCATTACATCATACTGTGCAGAACAGATAGTTCGTATCTAGCGAAATTCGTAAGTCGAATGTTCGCAAGTCGGGGACTATCTGTACACAAATTCTGTGTATATAAATATGTTTATCACTAGAGATGAGCGAGCACCAAAATGCTCGAGTGCTCGTTACTCGAGTCGAACTTTTCGCGATGCTCGAGGGTTCGTTTCGAGTAACGAACCCCATTGAAGTCACTGGGCGACTCAAGCATTTTTGTATATCGCCGATGCTCGCTAAGGTTTTCATTTGTGGAAATCTGGGTAATTCAAGAAAGTGATGGGAACGACACAGAAACGGATAGGGCAGGCGAGGGGCTACATGTTGGGCTGCATCTCAAGTTCACAGGTCCCACTATTAAGCCACAATAGCGGCAAGAGTGCCCCCCCCTCCCAACAATTTTTACTTCTGAAAAACCCTCATTAGCAAGGCACACCTTAGCTAAGCACCACACTACCTCCAACAAAGCACAATCACTGCCTGCATGACACTCTGCTGCCACTTCTCCTGGGTTACATGCTGCCCAACCCCCCCCCCCCCCCCCGCACGACCCAGTGTCCACAGCGCACACCAAAGTGTCCCTGCGCAGCCTTCAGCTGCCCTCATGCCACACCACCCTCATGTCTATTTATAAGTGCGTCTGCCATGAGGAGGAACCGCAGGCACACACTGCAGAGGGTTGGCGACCCTCTTTAAAAGGGGCGATAGCCCACAATGCGGTGCAGAAGCAATGAGAACTCCAATCCTGTGCCACCTCCATCAGGAGCTGCAAACATGAGCATAGCAATGGGGAATCCATGTGCCACACAGTATTCATTCTGTCAAGGTGTCGCATAGCTCAATCCACACTGCAAGGGGAAAGCCGTCAGCGCTCTGCCCTCTACCCAAGTCAGTCAGTGCCTTTGTGCCAGACAGGTCAAACACCGCGATGGGAACTAAGTTTGCACCAACAGCATAGGGGGTTCCTAGGAAGCCCAAGACATGAACAAAAAATTGATCTGAGCGGCCAAACATGGCAGACTTGCACCGCGCCCACGACATAGGCCTCGGCCCACAGCTTCAGCCATCCTAGGCAGGAAGCGGACTTTCACTGCACCAAGGACATAGGCCTGTGCACAAACCCTCAGCAATCGCAGGCCTACAGCGGACTCCTATGCTAGCGTAGCTGTGCACGTCGCATTAGCGCTGTATTGCTCCTGTAGTTTGTCCCAATGCAGTGCCCCGGATAGTAGAGCTAACGTCAGATTAAATACAGGTGGGCTTCGGCCCACACTGCATGCCCCAGTCAGACCGGGGTTTTTAATACATAGACACAGGCAGGTACAACTCACTAATGTGAAGTCCATGTGGACCGACAGCATGGGTGGCTCCCTGGAACCCACAGGCGGTACATAAATATATCCCATTGCAGTGCCCAGCACAGCTGAGGTAACGTCAGGTTTAATGCAGGTGGTCTTCGGCCCACACTGCATGCCCCAGTCTGATTGGGGTTCTTTATAAGTAGACACATGAAGTTACAACTCCGTGTGGACCGACAGCATAGGTGGGTCCCAGGAAGCCACCAGCAGTACATAAATAAATCCCATTGCATTGCCCAGCACAGCTGAGGTAACGTCTGATTAAATGCAGGTGGGCTTCGGCCGACACTGCATGCCCCAGTCTGACCGGGGTTTTTAATACATAGACACTGGCAGGTACAAATCCCTAATGTGAAGTCCCTGTGGACCCACAGCATGGGTGGCTCCCTGGAACCCACCGGCAGTACATAAATAATTCCCATTGCAGTGCCCAGCACAGCTGAGGTAAAGTCAGGTTTAATGCAGGTGGTCTTCGGCCCACACTGCATGCCCCAGTCAGACTGGGGTTCTTTATAAGTAGACACATGCAGTTACAACTCCGTGTGGACCGACAGCATAGGTGGGTCCCAGGAAGCCACCAGCAGTACATAAATAAATCCCATTGCATTGCCCAGCACAGCTGAGGTAACGTCTGATTAAATGCAGGTGGGCTTCGGCCGACACTGCATGCCCCAGTCTGACCAGGGTTTTTAATACATAGACACTGGCAGGTACAAATCCCTAATGTGAAGTCCCTGTGGACCCACAGCATGGGTAGCTCCCTGGAACCCATCGGCGGTACATAAATGTATCCCATTGCAGTGCCCTGCTCAGCAGAGCTAACATCACATACAATACAGGTGTGCTTCGGCCCACAGTGCATGCCCCAGTCAGACTGGTAATATGTACCTAAACAGTAACCGTGTTGGTGGGAATGTGGTGGCGACTGCGGACCTAGTAGTGCGGTTTTATTTAGTTGGTTTTCGGAATGTGGCCAGGATTAAGTGGGCCGTGGCGGGGGGATGGTGGGGGGGCTCTCTTGTTGTGTCGGTAAAGGTGAAATTCTTGGACTGCCACCAGACGGACCAATGCAGAGGTATTTACCTAGAATGTTTTCATTGTTGGAGGAGGAGGGGGATGTTTTTGAGGGACTATGTGTCCTCTCCACATGTCCGTGGTTATATGCACCTTAACAGTAACCGCGTTGGTGGGAAATGGCCTCGCCACCATCATGTCTTTGGGAAGCCTCCGTTTCCACACCCCAGTGACATAGCATTAGCAGCGGTATAGGCAGAGCCCAGAATTAGTAACATTTCAGCGGTAGCATTAGGGACAGGCCCCAGTAACATATCACTAGCAGCATTATAGGGGGAGCACAGTATTAGTTCCATTTCAGTAGTAGTAGCAGTCAAGACAGGCCACAGTAACATTCCCATTGCAGCAGTTTAGGGAGATAACAGTCTCTTTCACATTTCAGTAGTTGCAGTATAGACAAGGCCCCAGTTACATTTATGTAGCAAAAGTGTAGGCCAACCCCACACACCTTGCTGTAGCATGAGTGCAGGCGAAGCCCATAATAATTACTAGGATTACACTGTAGGCGATGGCCCAAAAAAATTGGTGTACCAACAGTACTAATGTACCTCAGAAAAATTGCCCATGCCCAACCAAGAGGGCAGGTGAAACCCATTAATCGCTTTGGTTAATGTGGCTTAAGTTGTAACTAGGCCTGGAGACAGCCCAGTTAAAATAAAAATTGGTTCAGGTGCAAGTTTCAACGCTTTAATGAGAATTGAAACGTATAAACATTGTTTACAAAAGTCATATGACTGAGCCTTGTGGGCCTAAGAAAAATTACCCCTTCGGCGTGATTACGTGAGGTTTCAGGAGGAGGAGCAGGAGGAGGAGGATGAATATAATACGCAGATTGATGAAGCTAAAAGGTCCCCGTTTTTGATGGTGATGGAGAACGATGCTTCCATCCGCGGGTGCAGCCTACGTATTGTTTAGGTATCGCTGCTGTCCGCTGGTGGAGAAGAAAAGTCTGGGGAAATCCAGGCTTTGTTCATCTTGATGAGTGTAAGCCTGTCGGCACTGTCGGTTGACAGGCGGGTACGCTTATCCGTGATGATTCCCCCAGCCGCACTAAACACCCTCTCTGACAAGACGCTAGCCTCAGGACAAGCAAGCACCTCCTGGGCATAGAGCGTGAGTTCAGGCTACGTGTCCAGCTTCGACACCCAGTAGTTGTAGGGGGCAGAGGCGTCACGGAGGACGGTCGTGCGATCGGCTACGTACTCCCTCACCATCCTTTTACAGTGCTCCCGCCGACTCAGCCTTGACTGGGGAGCGGTGACACAGTCTTGCTGGGGAGCCAGAAAGCTGTCAAAGGCCTTAGAGAGTGTTCCCCTGCCTGTGCTGTACATGCTGCCTGATCTCCGCGCCTCCCCTGCTACCTGGCCCTCGGAACTGCGCCTTCTGCCACTAGCGCTGTCGGATGGGAATTTTACCATCAGCTTGTCCGCCAGGGTCCTGTGGTATAGCATCACTCTCGAACCCCTTTCCTCTTCGGGTATGAGAGTGGAAAGGTTCTCCTTATACCGTGGGTCGAGCAGTGTGTACACCCAGTACTCCGTAGTGGCCAGAATGCGTGTAACGCGAGGGTCACGAGAAAGGCATCCTAACATGAAGTCAGCCATGTGTGCCAGGGTACCTGTACGCAACACATGGCTATCCTCACTAGGAAGATCACTTTCAGGATCCTCCTCCTCCTCCTCCTCCTCAGGCCATACACGCTGAAAGGATGACAGGCAAGCAGCATGGGTACCCTCAGCAGTGGGCCACGCTGTCTCTTCCCCCTCCTCCTCATCCTCCTCATGCTCCTCCTCCTCCTCCTCAACGCGCTGAGATATAGACAGGAGGGTGCTCTGACTATCCAGCGACATACTGTCTTCCCTCGCCTCCGTTTCTGAGCGCAAAGTGTCTGCCTTTATGCTTTGCAGGGAACTTCTCAAGAGGCATAGCAGAGAAATGGTGACGCTAATGATTGCAGCATCGCCGCTCACCATCTGGGTAGACTCCTCAAAGTTTCCAAGGACCTGGTAAAGAATTGTGGAGGCTGACTCCCACTACGTCGCCCATGTTGGTATTCCACTATAGCTCTACACTGCTCATAGAGCCTGGCCAACATGTGGAGCGTAGAGTTCCACCGTGTGGGCACGTCGCACAGCAGTCGGTGCACTGGCAGATTAAACCGATGTTGCAGGGTCCACAGGGTGGCAGCGTCCACGTTGGACTTGCGGAAATGTGCGCTGAGCCGGCGCACCTTTACGAGCAGGTCTGACAAGCGTGGGTAGCTTTTCAGAAACCGCTGAACCACTAAATTAAAGACATGGGCCAGGCATGGCACGTGCATGAGGCTGCCGAGCTGCAGAGCCGCCACCAGGTTACGGCCGTTGTCACACACGACCATGCCCGGTTGGAGGCTCATCGGCGAAAAACCAGCGGTCGGTCTGCTCTGTCAGACCGTGCAGCAGTTCGTGGGCCGTGTGCCTCTTCTCTCCTAAGCTGAGTAGTTTCAGCACGGCCTGCTGACGCTTGGCCACCGCTGTGCTGCCACGCCGCGCGACACCGACTGCTGGCGACGTGCTGCTGCTGACACATCTTGATTGCGAGACAGAGGTTGCGTAGGAGGAGGTGGAGGAGGAGGGTGGTTTAGTGAAGGAAGCATACACCGCCGCAGATACCAGCACCGAGCTGGGGCCCGCAATTCTGGGGGTGGGTAGGACATGAGCGGTCCCAGGCTCTGACTCTGTCCCAGCCTCCACTAAATTCACCCAATGTGCCGTCAGGGAGATATAGTGGCCCTGCCCGCCTGTGCTTGTCCACGTGTCCGTTGTTAAGTGGACCTTGGGAGTAACCGCGTTGGTGAGGGTGTGGGTGCAGGCCTGTGTCCTGAGAGGGGGGTTGGATCTCAGTGGCAGGTTGGGGCACAGGGGGAGAGGCAGTGGTGCAAACCGGAGGTGGTGAACGGCCTTCGTCCCACCTTGTGGGGTGCTTGGCCATCATATGCCTGCGCATGCTGGTGGTGGCTACCCGGCTGATCTTGGCGCGACAAACCTTGCACACCACAGTTCGTCGGTCGTCTGCACTCTCAGTGAAAAACTGCCACACCTTTGAGCACCTCGGCCTCTGCAGGATGGCATGGCGCGAGGGGGTGCTTTGGGAAACAGTTGGTGGATTATTCGGTCTGGCCCTGCCTCTACCCCTGGCCACCGCACTGCCTCTTTCAACCTGCCCTGCTGCCGCACTTGCCTCCCCCTCTGAAGACCTGTCCTCAGTAGGCGTAGCAAACCAGGTGGGGTCAGTCACCTCATCGTCCAGCTGCTCTCCCTCCGAATCCTCTGTGCGCTCCTCCCTCGGACTTACTGCCCTTAGTACTACCTCACTGATAGACAACTGTGTCTCATCGTCATCGTCCTCCTCACCCACTGAAAGCTCTTGAGACAGTTGCTGGAAGTCCCCAGCCTCATCCCCCGGACCCCAGGAACTTTCCAAAGGTTGGGCATCGGTCACGATAAACTCCTCTGGTGGGAGAGGAACCATTGCTGCCCAATCTGGGCAGGGGCCCGAGAACAGTTCCTGGGAGTCTGCCTGCTCCTCAGAATGTGTCATTTTCATGGAGTGAGGAGGCTGGGAGGAAGGAGGAGCAGCAGCCAGAGGATTCAGAGTTGCAGCTGTGGACGGCGTAGAAGACTGGGTGGTCGATAGATTGCTGGATGCACTTTCTGCCATCCACGACAGGACCTGCTCACACTGCTCATTTTCTAATAAAGGTGTACCGCGTGGACCCATTAATTGTGAGATGAATCTGGGGACCCCTGAAACTTGCCTCTCTCCTAATCCCGCAGCAGTCGGCTGCGATACACCTGGACCAGGAGCTCGGCCTGTGCCCACACCCTGACTTGGGCCTCCGCGTCCTCGCCCTCGTCCACGTCCTCTAGGCCTACCCCTACCTCTCAGCATGGTGTTTTACGAGATTAGCAGAAACAGAACGCTGTAATTAAATGTGCCGCTTATTGGCCTGTGGTTGGAGGCTGACTTCACGTACGTAACGCACTGCAGAGCAGGCAACAATTATGCGCAAGGCTGGGTATTAATTCACCAACTACTACCCCCAGCAGAGACGCTGTAAATGGAAGGTACTGACAGGCAGGCCAAATCTTGTATATTTTTTAACTTGGTGGGAACAACCACACTGCCTGTGATATGCACTGTATTTCGATTGCCCTGTTGGAGGCTGACTTCGCGTACGTAACGCACTGCAGAGGAAGGCAACAATTATGCGCAAGGCTGGGTATTAATTCACCAACTACTAACCCCAGCAGAGACGCTGTAAACGGAAGGCACTGACAGGCAGGCCAAATCTTGTATATTTTTAAACTTTGTGGGAACAACCACACTGCCTGTGATATGCACTGTATTTCGATTGCCCTGTTGGAGGCTGACTTCGCGTACGTAACGCACTGCAGAGCAGGCAACAATTATGCGCAAGGCTGGGTATTAATTCAACAACTACTACCCCCAGCAGAGACGCAGTAAACTGAAGGCAGTGACAGGCAGGCCTAATATTGTATTTTTTTGAACTTTTTGGGAAAAAGCCCACTGCCTGTGATATGCACTGTATTTCGATTGCCCTGTTGGAGGCTGACTTCGCGTACGTAACGCACTGCAGAGCAGGCAACAATTATGCGCAAGGCTAGGTATTAATCCAACAACTACTACCCCCAGCAGAGACGCAGTAAACTGAAGGCAGTGACAGGCAGGCCTAATATTGTATTTTTTTGAACTTTTGGGGAAAAAAGCCCACTGCCTGTGATATGCACTGTATTTCGATTGCCCTGTTGGAGGCTGACTTCGCGTACGTAACGCACTGCAGAGGCAGGCAACAATTATGCGCAAGGCTGGGTATTAATTCACCAACTACTAACCCCAGCAGAGACGCAGTAAACTGAAGGCAGTGACAGGCAGGCCTAATATTGTATTTTTTGGAACTTTTTGGGAAAAAGCCCAATGCCTGTGATATGCACTGTATTTCGAATGCCCTGTTGGAGGCTGACTTCGCGTACGTAACGCACTGCAGAGGCAGGTAACAATTATGCGCAAGGCTGGGTATTAATTCAACAACTACTACCCCCAGCAGAGACGCAGTAAACTGAAGGCAGTGACAGGCAGGCCTAATATTGTATTTTTTGGAAGTTTTGGGGAAAAAGCCCACTGCCTGTGATATACACTGTATTTCGATTTCCCTGTTGGAGGCTGACTTCGCGTACGTAACGCACTACAGAGGCAGGCAACAATTATGCGCAAGGCTGGGTATTAATTCAACAACTACTACCCCCAGCAGAGACACAGTAAACTGAAGGCAGTGACAGGCAGGCCTAATATTGTATTTTTTGGAAGTTTTTGGGAAAAAGCCCACTGCCTATATAGCCAGTATACCTCTTACCCTGCCTCACCAGTACTGCCCCTATACTGAGTAAAATGACTGCAGACTGAGGGCACTATGGTCTGCACGCCTGATATACAAAAAAAAAAATTGTGCAACACTGCTAAAAGCAGCCTCAACAGTACTGCACACGGTCAGATGTGGCCCTAAGAAGGACCGTTGGGGTTCTTGAAGACTAAAATAACACCTAACACTCTCCCTATAGCAGCAACAGCATCAGCAGCACTGTCCCTGATCTATGTCAGCATGCATCTGTGGCGAGCCGCGGGCGGGGCAGATTTAAATACTCGGGTGACACCTGATCTCCCCAGCCACTCACTGCAGGGGGGTGGTATAGGGCTGGAACGTCACAGGAGGAAGTTGTAATGCCTTCCATGTCTTTCTATTGGCCAGAAAAGCGCGCAAATTTCTCAGAGATGAAAGTGAAAGTAACTCGAACATCGCGTGGTGCTTGTCTCGAGTAACGAGCATCTCGAACACCCTAATACTCGAACGAGTATCAAGCTCAGACGAGTATGCTCGCTCATCCCTATTTATCACCTAAAATGAAGTACAATATGTGGCGGAAAAAAAACAATGTCAGAATTACTTGGATATGCAAAACCTTTACGGGTGAAACATGTCAGTTTTCCAAAATTTGGCCTCGTCATTAAGGCACAAACAGGTTTGGTCACTAAGGGGTTAATGAAAATAAAAATAGCACTGTGCTTTTTTTCTGTCGTATGGACATGCCAGACAGATGAAATTCTTCACTTTTCTGAAGGTCTATTTTTATATAGGCCTTTCTGTTTCCACTTGCTAAATACCCATGGTTGTGTTGATAGTAGAATGTAAGGGAAGCACTAACATTAATCTGTTTTTCCTTTGACCTAATTTACATGGTGCCAGTATGTACTGGTTATATAGGACATCTCTTCTACCAATTTTCAGGGTCAGAATAACCCCGTGGTTGTGCTGCTGTCAGGACTAAGGGAAAACAGATTAAGGTTAGAAATCAAAGCTTTCACAGCTACAGAACGCCACTATCATGTGCGTTAATGGATCCATATGTAATCGGTCTGGTTCTAGGTTGGAGCCTCTTGTATTGTAACCAGAGTGTAGTCAGGGGAATCCAGCAGTCGGTAACAGGTGGTATCAGTTGCGGTACAAAGGAGGAAGCAGGTATTGTTGCCAAAGGAAAACCAGGAGTCTGTAACAGGTGGTAGCAGTTTGCAAGTATGGAGGATAGAGGATCAAGTTAGGAAGAGGAGCTAGACTATATGGCAGGGAGCTCAATAATTGCGCACTGGTGCAGTGGAAGGGCCAGGAGTTCCTGGGTTCGAGCCCTGACACCATGACTATTTGCTAGTTTGGCAGACATTGATTTAACATCCAACCATTGTGTGTATTCAAAAATATTGGACTTTTCAATCTTTATTGAAGTAGTGAAGAATATTGTGAGTAAATTGTCATTTTCTTATTTTTTATTACAGGGTGCATAAAAGGAGATTATATTAATGCTGATTAAATTAATTGATTGAGAGGCCCACTAGGTGTTGTTACATGGGTGGTATGTGCATACAATGTAATATAAGGATATGGACATCCAGATCTAACCACTATGTATCATTACTAATTGTTCAACTAACTGTTGCTACTGTTTTTCTCTATCATCCAAGTATGGAAAAAATATATATACACTCTTTGTTAAAAAAAAAATCAAGCACCTAGAAGCAGTTGACATTTTGCTGCAAAACTTGTCATGCAGTTGCATCTCAGGTGAATATGCAAATGATTAGAGCTGTGGCATGATTAGATGAACGGTCTTGCCACCTGAGGCGATAAACGTGGTTCCACCATTGACCTATAAGAAGGCTTTCAGAGGCTACTTGTGTGTAGCGACCTCTTTTCTGCTTGTGTAGAGCTTGTTGACCACTAAACATGCCTCTACGATGCACTCAAAGAGATTTTGCCTAGTTAAGAGAACTTGAGAGGGGTTCATTATTGAAATGCCAGAAGCTGGATTGTCATATCGTCGAACTGCCCATTCCCTGGGCTGTTCTGACTAGACTGTAAGGAGGTGTTGGGACCAGTGGATGCGTGAGGGTATGCACAAAAGGCGACAGGGCTTTGGACACCCTTGACAGACCACTGGTAGAGAGAATTGTCTGATTGTCCGACAAGCACAAGCAACTCCAACTGTTTAGTTGTCCACCATCCAAAGATAAGCGGCACCATTGTTATAGGCTCCTGTGTCTGTCGGAACCATTTCTAAGTGCTTGACTGAAGGACATTTGGTTTCTCATTATGTGTATTGCCTTTGACACCCATCTGTTTGCAGTGTTGTTGTGAACAACTAACCTGGACTGCTACGGAGTGGAACTGGGTTGTCTTCATCGACGAACACAGATTTAGTTTGGCCACTGACAATGGCCATGTTAGTGTCTGGAGACCTAGGGGTGAGCACTTCAATCCTGCCTTTGCTGTGGATCGGAACACTGTCCCCACAGCTAATGAGATGTTCTGGGTGCCATTGCATATGACGGTCAATCACCCCTACTAGTGGTATGAAGGACAATGCCAAATCAGCGATATGTTCAGGTTATCCTGCAGCCACATGTGTTGCATCTCATGGCGGGGCTTCCAAGAGGCATTTTCCAGCAGGATAATGCTCAGCCGCACACAGCAAGAGTATCATAGGAATGCCTCCACAACACTGCTACACTTCCATGGTCTCCAGTTTTATCGCCTATAGCACATATATGAGACTATCTGGGACGCCAACTGCGACAGCCTACAAGTTTACACGATCTAGAGGCTCAGTTACAGAAAATGTGGACTGATATGGCGCAGGATAGCATACGGAACCTGTATGCCTTCATGCCCACCCGTATCACATCTTACATCCAAGCTATAAGGGGCCCAACAGGGTACTAGAGCCTCCCTTCAAGTGTCCAGCTTTTCACAATAAACTATCCTTTTGCTCTGATATTGTAACCACTTACTTGTATCAATGTTACAATCACACAGAGAAACTTTCATTCAAATCTGACAACTCCTAGGTGCTTGATTTTTTTTGTTACAATGAGTGTGTGTGTGTATATATATATATATATATATATATATATATATATATATATATAATGGAGATAGAGAGAGTACTGTATGATATTCATAGGCAGTGGATTGTAAACAATTAGTTGCTGGGAATGGGTGGATCCTTCTTCTCTCTAGAGACTTTAGCTTTGCTATCACTTCTGTTTCTCAGGCAGCCTGACCTATGAGAGAAGCTGTACTGCTGAAGCCTGAGGAGAGGAGGAAATGATCAGCTGGTCTGGGGAGTTACACTTAGTATATATTTATCCCTTCCTTCTCCATTTCATGGAATCAGGAGCCGGGAACACAGGGGACTTATGGGATGCCTTATAAAGACCTGTCACTGGTGAGGGGGAGACAAAAGAAGATTGGGCACATTTAGAAACAAGCTAAGAATGAGCAGATAACAGAAAATAAGGAGTCATTTCAGAGTAAAGCTGCCCAGCAGTCCGCCTACTGAGAGAGATGAAAGGGAGAACAGAGCAATCAGATGGTGACAACTAGAAAGGAGGGCACAGAGACTAGTGCTAGGCTGCTCATCCCCTCTCCATCACACATAGGCTGGCATTAGCTCTACCCAAGCTTATTGACTCAGCAATCTGCACAGAAAATATGCTGCCGGGCCCCGGGGACGCAGCTGAGGGAGGACCTAAGAGCACCCATGTCCCCACTCAAAGCCCTGGAGAGAAGCAGAAATGGGAGGAAGCCAAAGCATTCTACGAAAACCTAACCCCAACCAAGAAGCCAAAATCGGTAGGTGCTTAACTGTGTAAAGCCACAATCCTAATATTCTTTTCCCAGTTGAAGAGCAAGGTACTGGTGTGACAATTGAGAAACTTATGTGGTTCAGCCACCCAAGTAGACTGCACTCTATGCCACAGACACAGTCCTGCTCTGTTCAGCTTTATCTGTCACTCACTCTTCAGATTCTATTTTTATGTGTTTTCGTCAGTAGGGATAGGGTTAAATTCTACTAGGAGAGATGTGCTGCTTTATGTGTTGTCTATGCAGTGGTGACAGAAGCTGATGTCACTGCTTCTCATGGAGGTGATTGTTTGTGCAGAAAGCTTCATGACTGACCTTCAGCTGAGGGATCAGTAGGGGATGTAGATAGGGAATTCATCCAAGGTTGCTTACCTCCCACCTTATTCCAAAAGAAAAATGTCATGGATGGAGCTACATACATATAGATCCACAGCCTGTGTACATGAGCCTATATATACAGCTCACTGGTGCATAACATGCCACATACTTTATATTACAAGAGCATGACTAATTTACCAATTCTTTTCAGTTACCTGTTGATCAGTCTTTCCCATCAGCTTACCTCACCCACTACATGGAACTGCTGTGAAAAATAAGCAGGAAATGAGAGAGCCATGATATTTGTAAATACCATTTCCCTTCATAGAAGTATCAGGGGGATTTTATACACAGTTGTTTTGGAAAAATGCTCCTGCAGTTTTTTGAGCCAAAGCCAGAAGTGGATCCAGCAGGATCCTTTTGAATCAACTGGTAGCTTTTGCTTAAAAAAAAAAAAATTCAAAAATGATCACAAAAACTGTGGCTAAAAAAAAATCTGCACGATAAACGACCCCGAGGATACTGCAGATAATTGAAGGTCATGCTGAAGCTATCGTGAGGATAGAATAGATGATCCTTTAAAAAATTCAGGCTCATACAGAGAAATTATAGGATGTGGAACATAATGATGTTGTCAGCCAGGAGCTTAGCCAACAAATCTGGTGGGATAAAATAAAGATGGAGACTGAGAGAACTATATGTGAAATAAAAGCAAGGGTGGATTTCATTGTGGAGAGAAATGACAGGTATCCTTAAAAATGTCAAAACCTTGCATCTGCAAAATCCAACCATCTATCCTAAGAGCTGCAGTGAGCCAACCCACTGCCAAATCAGACTTTAGCAGCAATATATTGGCTGACATAGCAAACATGATATATTTTACAGGCAGTTGCTAAAATGCTTTAACCCCTTAAAGACATGGCCTATTTTGACCATTAGGAAGCAACGATTTTTGAGGGGATTTTCAGCTCCACTTTTCAAAAGCCATAACTTTTTTATTTTTCCATCGACATGACTGTGTGAAGGCTTGTTTTTTGCGTGGTAAACTGTAGTTTCTATTGGTACCATTTTTGTGTACATATAATGTATTGTAGCCCTTTTAAAAAAAATTTTTTTAAGGGCATGGAGAGAAAACATCAATTCTACTATTTTATTTACAGCACCAATTATGCAACATATATGACATTTTTTTTAGCTGGCTGGTCCAATTGTGAGAATACCACAATATTTTTTTTTAGGTTTTTCCACTTTTCACCATAAAAGCCCTTTTTTTTGGAAATTTTTTTTTTTTTACATTGTTGCTAGAGATGAGCGAACGTACTCGTTTCAAGTAATTACTCGTTCGAGCACCGCGATTTTCGAGTACTTCAGTACTTGGGTGAAAAGATTCGGGGGGCGCCGGGGGGCGGGGGGAGGCGTGGCGGGGAACAGGGGGGAGCCCTCTCTCCCTCTCCCCCCCCACTCCCCGCTGCAACCCTCCACTCACCCACGGCGCCCCCCGAATTTTTTCGCCCTAGTACGGAAGTACTCGAAAATCACGGTATTCGGGCAAAAAAGGGGCGTGGCCGAGTAGGTTCGCTCATCACTAATGGTTGCATTCAAATTTATTTTTCTATGGGCAGAGGTCTGTGCAGGCTTGTTTTTTTGCATGTAACTTTTATTGGTACTATTTTGGGGTACATACAGCTTTTTTTGATCACTTTTAGGGCTTGTTCACACAAGCATATATCGCCCGGCGTATATACTCTACCATCTGATGCAGGGGCTCGGCGTATATACTATCGAGTGGGGGGAGACGCCCGATGGCATATGCTGCTGGCGCAGTCACTGTGTCTCCCTTCCCTCCCCCTCACCTCCTCTCTCTTCCCCTCCAGCTGTTTGCAATGGGAGGTAGTAGGATGGGGGCAGAGCTAAGCTCCCGCCCCCTCCCAGCCCCTTGTCCGCAGCCAGCAATGGGAGTGGGCAGGTGGAGCTTAACTCCCCCCCATGCCACCCCATACATTGCAAACAGCCAGAGGGGAGGAGAGAGGAAGAGAGAAGGGGTAGGGAGTTTAGCAGTCACGCTGCTAAACTCCCTCCCAACTCTCTTCTCCGGCTGCTGTCATTGGCTCCCATAGTTGCAGGACTATCTTTCCTGTCTGACGTAAAAGCGCCTGCCGGACGCTTTTACACCCCGGGAATATGCCTGTGTGATCTGATGCATTGGATGCTATTCACAAAATGTTAGTTTACATCCTATTGCATTAACTACCACCCTATCAGCACATACAGATTTTAATTGCGGATTCCGTCTAGCGGAAGATCTACGGTAAAATGCTCGCATTAAAAGGTATGTATTTACCTTCACACTCACAGGAACAAAATGCGAGCATGCTCTATTTTAGTGCAGATTTGGTGCAGACGGCCACTAATGAAGTCAATGGATGCATGTATTCTGTTGCCAATACGAAATTAATATTGCATATGAGCGGTGGAATCGGTTGGAACTAGCAAGCAGAATACATTGAAAAGCCAGAATATGTATTCTGATTGCTAGTTCTGGAAGGAGAGAGAAAGAGAGAGGTATCTCACCTGATATACTTTCCAAATGATATACGTGGAAAAAATATTGCAAACAGGGAAACACCAGAAAGTAAATCAGGTGAGATATCTCTCTCTGATATGCAATTCGTTTCGGCGAGATATCGCAGGTCTTCCGCTGTGGAAATCCACATGCAGAATTTGACCTGTTCATGTGTGCCCGGTCTAAAGGGTTAATCCTAAACTCAGCCAACTGCATAAATAAATTGGATTTAGCAGATTTCACTAATATCAACAAATGCTATAGTCATTGAGCATCAACTTTAATAATAGGGTCCGAATTGGCAGCATCATATAAAGCTCTGTACACACAACCACTAAACTTTGTAACCTAGTAAGTTAGGCTGAAAAAAGACACATGTCCATCCAGTTCAGCCTATTACCCCTAAAATGTTGATCCAGAGGAAGGCAAAAAAACCCAATGAGGTAGAAGCCAATTTACATCATTTAAGAAAAAGAAATTCCAACTGCAATCTGGCAGTCGGAATAATCCCTGGATCACAGACCATTCTGAAGTAATTAGTAGTATAACATTGTAATATTGTATCACTCAAGAAAGATGTCCTGGCCCCTCTTAAACTCTTTTAGGTAGTTCACCATCACCACATCCTCAGGGCTCTTTCACACGAGCGTATGTGTCTTTGTGTTCTCTCGGCCATGCCGTAAAATTGCACGTACGTCTGTTTTTCCGTGATCATGGCCAGCCCATTCATACGACCAGGAGTGATGTTTTTAGCAAAAAAATATGTTGCACCCTTGATAACCCTCGGTCTGCAAAAATCATCAGGATGCCTTCCAATGCCTACATAGAGGCACCTGTAAGCTTTTTAGAGCTTTGGAGACTGCTAAAATGCCTCCTTTTTTATTTTTAAAGCTCCCATAAGACTCTATGGGAGCCACCCCCATATATCAAGGAAAAGATAGTTCCAGAACTATCTTTTTAGCCACCGAATATAAGCCACTGCAGCATTTCAGTCACGTATGTTCCATTTTTTACAGTGCAACATTTTTATGTGCCATATATATGCCCGTGTGAATGCATTGGAAACCAATGTCTCAGATGGTCGCTTATATCGGTCGGCCGTAAAACGTCACTGTTTATGCACTCGTATGAATGAAGCCTCAGGCAGAGAGAGTTCCATAGTCTCACTGCGCTTACAGTCGCCCCGTGTAAAGGGACCTTTAGTCTTGTTGAAGATGTTTGCTTTATCTAAGGAGATCAATAAATTCCCCCCTTTCACTAGGTATGCAATGGTAAGGGCTCCTGTCCACAGATGATGTTGCATTGCGTTACTTGCAGCGATAATCCGGCCGTGAGTAACGCAGTGCACGTTTTCCATAGCATTGCTATGGAAAGTGCAGCCGCCTGTCCATGAGAGGAGAATTTGCCGCAATTCTCCGTGGTGAGCCTGTTAGATAGGCTCACCTCGAAGAGCTGACAGCTCTCTCCCATCATCCCCCGCGGCTGAATATCGCTAGCGATATTCCGCCTCGGTCGTGGACAGGGGCCTAACTCGTTAATGCAATCTAAGTAGCCACTCCAAGCTGTATCCTTGTTATATCCTAAACTGTATGATAAAATCAGTATTACCATCATAGCCACAAAAGTGAGCTGAATCAAGAGTTTCACGCAGTTAGAAATGGCAGTTTGACAGGGCAGGAGACAGTCAGGCAACAAACTCTGCCTAAATGCTTTTGTGCTTCACAACTATAACTAATGCTATCACCTCTATCCTCATTTTTGCTGTTAGCTTTAAAACCTATTTCCAAATCCCAGCTTTTGTGCACTTTACTCACATCAACCCCTCTTTCCTATACTCAACTATGCACAGTTCACATGCCCTCTTTACTTTCTTACTAAGACTTAAACACCCTATTGCCACTGAGAAGCATAACAGCTGCCCTCATAAATCTCCCAACCACCTGTTCACCTTCGTTATCCTGCTGCTACTAGCAGCTGGGGATTTCTCTCCAAATCCTGGTCCACCCATAATTGCTCCTAACTATTACCCCCTACTTGCCTCATTTACACACCCTTCAAGCCCAACCACTAGCCCATGCATACCCTCTGCTGACTCCTTTAAATGTGCACTCTGGAACTCCCAGTCAGCATGCAATAAACTCCTCAGCATCCATGTCTTTTTCACTACTAAACCCCTAAATTTGCTAGCTCTCACAGTAACGTGGATAAAGCAGTCTGACACTGCCTCCCGTGCTGCATTGTCTTATAACAGCCTACAGTTTCCCCACACCCCATGTGCTCTTCTCTCCCTGAAATGTACCTACCAGATCATCCCCCTGTACCTTCACTCACTTTCCCATCATTTAAGGTACATACACTACGACTTTTCCGTCCACTATCCATGCGAGTAGCAGTTATGCACCTCCCTCTAGGTCCTCCACGCCTGTTTCTGGATTACTTTGCCATCATCATCTTAGGTTACTTTAACATCCCCATAAATGACCCCATCTCCCCATCTGCCTCTCAGACTCTATCTCTCACCTCCTCCCTTGGTCTCTCACAACTTACAGCCTCTCCCGCTCACAAGGATGGCAATACTCTTGACCTTGTCTTCTACAGTCTCTGCTCTGCTTCCCACTTCACTAACTCCCCTCTCTCGCTCTCGGACCATAACCCCCTCTCTTTTTCTGTCAAGCTCCCTAGCATCTCTCCAGACCCACCTACTGTACGTACGTACAGGAATCGTCAGGCTGTTCACACCCAAAACTTTGCTGAGTCTCTACAGTTTTTTCTTTCCCCTATCTCTCTCCACACCTGTCCCAACCTGGCTGCCACACATTACAACACCGCTCTCAAACATGCCTTGGATGAAGCAGCACCCACTGTAACCCATGCTATCCAATGCAGACCTCAGCAACCCTGCTCATGCCCCAAATGTGCTTCATTCGATGGTGCTTTAGGTGTGCTGAATGGCTATGGAGAAAGTCGCAAATGTCCACAGACTTTCTTCACTTCAAAATCATGCTCAGAGCCTACAACCTAGCCCTCCACCATTACAAGCAAGTCTACTTCACCTCTATCGTCTCCTCACTATCTCACAACCCTAAATGAAACTTTGACACTACAACCTAGCAGTCCCTAGTGACGGATCTCAGTGCCGAAGAACTGGCTGCTTATTTCAATAAGAAAATCGATGACATCTGGCAGTAAATAACCTCCCAATTCTAGACTAGCTCCGACCCTAGTCTCGTCAGTACTGCATCTAGCTCCTGCTCACTCTCTGTACTCAGACCAACGACAAAGGAAGAAGTCTCCAGATTGCTTTCCTCTGCTCACACCACCACCTGCGCTCGCGACCCTCTCTCCTTGCACCTCCTCCAGTCCCTATATCCGGTAGTTATCTCCCACGTCACCACTATATTTACCCTCTTTCTGACCTCTGGTATTTTTCCCTCCTCATTTAAACATGCTATTATATCCCCACTGCTAAAGAAGCTGACTCTTGACCCGACAAATGCTTCCAAGTACCGACCCATCTTCAACCTCCCCTTCATCTCCAAACTATTAGAACACCTGGTTTACTCCCGCCTTATAAGCTATCTATCAGAAAACTCTCTTCTTGACCCCCTACAGTCCAGTGTCTGCCCTCTACACTCAACAGAAAGTTCCCTTACAAAAGTGTCAAATGACCTCCTGACAGCCAAATCCAGGGGCGACTACTTCCTACTGATCCTCCTTAACCTCTCTGCATCATTTGATACTGTTGACCATTAGCTCCTCCTCAGTATGCTTTGCTCCACTGGACTAAAGGACATTGCTCTCTCCTGGTTCTCCTCCTACCTATCCGACCACTCCTTCAGTATCTCTGTTGCTGTCTCTGCTTCCCCTCCTCTTTCCCTTGCTGTTGGGGTCCCCCAGGGCTTTGTCCTCGGCCCCCTACTCTTCTCCATCTACACAGCCCCTATTGGCCAAACCATCAAGTTTTTGGGTTTTCAGTACCATCCCTATGCTGACGACAGCCAGTTATACACCTCCTCCCATGACGTCACAGCAACAGTCCTCCAGAATGCCACAGACTGTCTGTCCGCTGTCTCTAACACTATGTCGTCTCTTTTCCTAAAATTGAATCTCTCAAAAACTGACCTACTGGTGTTTCTGCCCTCTACTAACCGACCTCATTCTGCATCTCCATCTCCGTGTGTGGCACCAGCATAACACCCAGACAGCACGTCCGCTGTCTTGGGGGTTACATTTGAACCCGATCTCTCCTTTACCTCCTATATCCAATCTCTGGCCTGAACATGTCAGCTGCACCTCAAAAACATCGCAAGAATCCACCCCTTTCTCACCATGGACAAGCAAAAACGCTCACTGTTGCCCTCATTTACTCTTGGCTCGATTATTGCAACTTGCTGCAGATTGACCTCTGCTGTGCCAGACTCCTACCCCCCCTCCAATCCATCCTGAATGCGGCAGCCAGGCTCATCGTCCTGTCCAGCTGATACTCGGAAGACTCTGCCCTGTGTCAGTCACTGCACTGGCTGCTGTCAAATATAAAAATCAATTTAAACTCACTACCTTCATCCACCAAGCTCTCCATAGCACAGCACCACCATACATTGCCTCCCTCATCTCAATTCACCACCCATCCTGCGCCCTCTGCTCTTTTACGGAAATCAAATTAAGTGCCCCTTTAATATGAACCTCTCATTCCTACCTCCAAGACTTCTCCAAAGCATCATCAGTCCTCTGGAATGTGCTACCTAAAACTATCCAGGCAATCCCTGACACACAAAACTTCAGGTGTGCTCTAAAAATGCACTTCTGCAAGAAGGCATACCATATCTTCTAAACCAAACCGCTCTGTACTCCGCCTGATAACATGCCCTGTCTACTGACTGCAATCCCTGCTAGCCGTAATCAACTGTCCCCGGCAGTCACACCAATTCAGCCACCACACGGCTTGAGTTTGACCATTGTCTATTTGTATAGCATCTCACACTTTCCACCTCACCATACCTTGCAAATCTCCAGCTCCATTATTTGTAGTATGTAAGCTCGTTGGAGCAGGCCCCTTACCCCTAGTGTCTCCATCAATTGATTACTAGATGTTACCGTGGTTTTTGTATCTCTGTTTTTTTTGTATCTGTTCTCCCCTGTTTTGTAAGCGCTGTGGAATATGTTGCTGCTATGTAAATAAAGATTATTATTAGTAGTAAACAGATGATGGTAGAGATCTCTGTATTGTCCCCTGATATATTTATGTAAAGTCATTAGGTCGCCCCTCAACCATCTTTTTTCCTAGACTAAATAACCCCAATTTTGATAACCTCTCTGGGTATTGTAGTTTGCCCATTCCATTAATTACGTTAATTGCCCTCTTTTGAACCCACTCAAGCTCTGATATGTCCTTCTTGAGTACCACTGCCAAAACTATACGCAATATTCCATGTGTCGTCTAACCATGGAAGAACAATGTTCTCATCATGTGCCCCTAGACCTCTTTTGATGCACCCTATGGTCCTATTTGCCTTGGCAGCAGCTGCCTGACACTGGTTGCTCCAGTTAAACTTACAGTTAAATAAAATCCCCAAGCCCTTTTCCATGTTGGTTTTGCTTAGTGGTTTCCCATTTAGTGTGTATAATCTTACATTTATCAGTGTTAACCCCTTAACGACCGGGCCATAGTGTTTTTACGTCCTGCAGCTGCAGGACGTGTATGGAGGGAGGTAGTGCCGCTATCTCCCTCCATACAGCGCAGGCGTCAGCTGTTTATTACAGCTGACACCCGCGGGCAATAGCCGCGCTCGGCCGTTCGGCCGATCGCGGCTATTAACCCTTTAAATACCCCGAACGCTGTTTGGGGGTCCCGCACGGCCCCTCCGCGGTGAGATCGGGGGATCCGTGCAGGTGTCATGGCAGCCGGGGGCCTAATGAATGGCCCCAGGGCTGCCTTAGCAGACTGCCTATCAAGTCATCCACACAGGGTGGCTTGAAAGACTGCCTGTAAAAAAGCAGTATGAAGTAATGCTATAGCATTACGTCATACTGCAGGAGCGATCAAAGCATCGCATGTTAAAGTCCCCCAGGGGGACTTCAAAGTAAAGTTAAAAAAAAGATCAATAAAGTTTTTTCAATTGTAAAAAAAAAAAAGTTATAAAAGTTTAATCACCCACCTTTTGCCATAGCTATTATTAAAAAATCTAAATCATAAAATAAAAATATGTATTTGATATCGCCGCGTCCGTAAACGTCCAAACTATCAAAGTAGTGCATTATTTTTTCTGCACGGTGAACGTCGTCTGAAAAAAAAATAAAGAACGCCAGAAATGCATTTTTTTAGTTACCTTGTCTCCCAGAAAAAACGCAATAAAAAGCGATCAAAAAGTCGTATGTATTCCAAATTGATACTATCGGAAACTGCAGGACATCCCTCAAAAAATGAGCCCTTGTTCAACTACGTCAACGGAAAAATAAAAAAGTTATCGCGCGCACAAAATGACCGCAGAAAATAATTGAAAAAAAATTAATATCTTAAAAAAAAAATACAAGTACTACAGCAAAAACAATACTATATAAGTTTGGTATCATAGTAATCGTACTGACCCATAGAATATAAATAAAAGGTCGTTTTTGTTGCAGTTTGTGCGCTGTAGAAACAGGATGCACGGAAAGATGGTGGAATGTCGTTTTTTTTTCCATTTCTCTCCGCTAAGAATTTTTTAAAAGTTTTTCAGTACATTATATGGTACAATAAATAGTGCCATTGAAAAACACAACTCGTTCCGCAAAAAACAAGCCCTCATACAGTGACTTCAATGGATAAATAAAGGAGCTACGATTTTTTAAAAGGGAGTAGGAAAAAACAGAAATGGAAAAAAAGCAAAAAAGCCCGGTCACTAAGGGGTTAAATCTCATTTGTGACTTTTCTGCCCAAGCCCCCAGCTTAGCTCACTCACTCACTAAAATAGTGTATGTTTTTTTAACTATAATGTGGACAGTTCCTCTTGACTCGCCAAATAATGACTTTTAGGTATCTACTGCAACTCACGCTTACCATGTTTGCTTCTCCTCATATTTTTGATTTGTCCTAGCCCAACTCAGCATGAACATCTCTTCCAGCCAAGGAATAATTAGATAGATGGTGTTTAGATTTTTTTTGTCCTTTTATATAGTCAAACAAGCACTAAAATATAATGTGCTTTATGTAATTAACCTATAATTAACTTTCAGAATGTCATAATTAGGCTAAATAATGATATTAGGCAGCCTCAAAGAAAAGTGTGACATCATGAAGCAAGAAACAGTTGCTGAAAATTAAATTTGTGTATGCAAATATAACTACACCAAAGTAGCAAATGGCAAAATCCTTAAATCGGTTGTCCCATGAAAAATATTGTTTATAAATAAATGCAGTCCATAGCTAAACATTTTTGTATTTTAGCTTATTAAAAAAATGTTTGTACCCCCAAATATGAGATTGAGACCACTGAGTGTAAGCAGAGCAGATTGTCAACTTGACAGATTGACAATGCCAGGAGCCAGACCTAAGAAAAGCCCGTCCAGGTAAAGAGTGGGAGAGAATGAAAAAAATCAAGGATCAAGTGAGCAGGTCTATGACTACAGAGCTATGCAGCTAGTCCAGCTGATTTTATTGCATGACAGGTCCTCTTTAACAATACTCTGGTGATCTTTGTCCATATTTGCCAAAGTAACCAGGAATCCTTATGATATTTACACTTAACACAGCTATAGAGATTATCTTTACGACATATTAAAGCCAAATTTCACTTGCAGAGCCACTTTTTCTTTAACAATAATAGACCTTTTAACATGCTTCAAGTGAAATACGTCATTTATATCACACAGTCGGTATTAGTGTATCTTGACACCACCGGAAGCTAGGGGTTTGACAGAAGGAACGCCCCTCTCACACCTCTAGCTCCCGATTGGTGCAAGAATGTAAGGTCCTGGAAGCTGATAGTATGCATTATTTAGCTGCCCTGTGACTGTCCTCCCCAGCCTGAGTGTTAGTAGCCATAGCTGTGCGTGCAGCTGCTGCCACTCACAGTCCCTCAGCGCTGTGGGCTTCCTGCAGCAGTGAGTTAGTGTCCCCCGATGCACTCTATGGAGTTCCTGGTCTACTCTTGCAGCGCTACTGTGCCGTTGCTGCATCACAGTTATTTTTCCTCACTGCTGTCCTCTTCTGCTAGTCTTACGGCAGCGCAACTCTGTCACTTTTTTCCCGCACTGTATGGCCTCCCAGGTCCCCTGCGCCTCCAGCGGCCGCTGGCGGTGACTGTATTGCCCTGGGAGCAGTGTGCTCCGTGCTGCTGCGGCGCCAGGGAAGGTGCTTCATGGCGCTGCGCTGTGCCTACTACAGCTAATGGCTCGCGCAGCAAGGGAAGGAGATTCAAACGCCAGTGCTGTTCCTGAAGCCGACACTGCTGTGCGCTTCGGGGAAGGATGTTGCAGCTCCAGCCGATGCTTGGTGCCGCTGTATTTTATGTGAAAGCAGAGATTTTGGCTGACCACCAGGGAAGAGCTAGCTGCATCGGAGGATGGTGTATACTTTCCCCATACATCGTTAGTGGGCTGCCAGGACCTGCAGCCCATCCACCTATTCAGCCAATCAGCATGAGGGGGCGTCACCCCCCGTGTATCTTGACTCCACCGGTGCTTCCTGGTGGCATCAAGATACACTAATACTCACACGGTCTACACATGTAATAGCTGTGCCCATGTTTTTTCTCTCTTTTTAAGCCTAAAGATCCCACATTCTCTCAATAAATTGTGATGTGTAGCACACAATAAGTGCCCAAAAATGTAGTCTATCACTATTCCTCTTAGAAAGAACAAGAGTCCTCAGCATTCCTTAAACCTCTTAATCATATGGCCCACAAAGTTGCGCTTAGGGAGGCACTCAGCTCCTTGGTGTCTGCGTAGGTTGTCTCCCAGTATTTTTCATGGCTTAGGGGTGTAGCTATAGAGGGTTGGTGCAGAGGTAGCAGTTGTATCTGAACTCTGGTTTGAGAGGGGAGCAAAGGCCCCTCTACTGATTAACAAGACTCCTGTTTTATAAATGGCACATGGTAGGTAATGGTGATGTGTTACAGATTTTACATTAGGGCACAGAAGCTCGAAGTTATGTTTCTGCCATGGCTCAACAGTCTGAATGGCTCCCCCAATCGTGTGAACTGGCTGTTGTATGGGAAAAGAAATCTTATGGTTACAATCCTTTAGATTATTGGGACACATATATGGGACATTAGGACGCTGTGATAAATACAAAAGTGATGAAATAATTAGATTAATAGATAAATTGTGGCCTGAGTGACTGAAGGAGTTATTAGGAATGATAAAAATTGTTCTAATCTCCACCTACCAGTAGGCTCATGTATAAATAGTGTACAAGTGAGAAAGTAAATAAGAGTGTGTAATCCCTTCTGTAGAATCTTTTTCAATCATCTTGGACATGCTCTGGGTCATAGTTTCGGGGAGAACTTCTGCACTTTAGGCTTTCAAACCCCCAGAAAATCAATGTTGCTAAAGTACAATGCTATTAGAGAAGATGGTTGTTCAATAATTTATACCTAAATCACTTATGTTGAGCAAATTCTTGTGTTTTGACTGATCAACCTATTGCTGCACTTTAATTGCCCTTTCTAATTTCAGCCAAAGCCTCAGAATGCAATCAACATAGCTGTTTCTTCAAGGGCACTTTTCCGTATGGAAGAAGAAGAGAAAGTTTTCAAGGAACAGGGACTAGAAGAATATGTTAAATACCAACTGGAGCATGAGAATGAGCCATTTAAACCAGGAGCAGCATTTCCCTTTGTTAGAGTAAGCCGCAAAGAGGTTATCCATTATGAATAATGTAATTGCAGAAAGAAAAGCAAACGACAACATACAGCCGATTAAAATAGAATTACACTTATTGCTGTACTTAGGAAATATTTATTGATATCTTCTATGCTGAGCTATAACCTCTTCATGTAATAGTCCCAAAACCTGAGGTTGCATTTACATGCAGTGTTAGTGGGTCCTGCAGTCAATTGCAGCAAATATTTTGCTGTGAATTGCCATGATTTAGGCATCCAGCGATAAATTGTGTAGTATTTACAGGGGAAACTCAGTTTTTTCAAATGCTTCACCTGTAAAACATAGCCAGAGAGAACTAACAGAGGGGAAGAGGATGCCTTGCTTACAGATTTATAGGATTATGTGACTGGGAAACCAAGATATTAAAAATAATATCCCCCTGGACTTATATAGCTGTTAGAATGTAGCTTCTTCTAATGTTAAAAAATGAAAGCAGTAGAAGCAGGGGTGTTACTAGAGACCATGGGCCCTATAGCAAAATTTTTAATAAAGCTCCATCAGAAGCAGAATACATAACAATGTATATAAATAAATAACATACATATGTAGCAATCGTTAACATGACTGACACATTGTAATAACTCGATTTACAGCATTGTAGTGCATTTAAGTTCAAGTGGCCCTCCGGTTTCAGGACAAAATTTTGTCTTCAGGATGGGTGAGAGCAGTTATACCACCTGCTGTTGGTCTCCTGTAACGATTCTCGGATCCACCAGCTCCAGGTCCCTTTTTTCAGCTGTCCAAAGTGGCCGATGCAATCTTCAGACTACCTAATGCCCACAGGGATCAACTCATGGGATTAGTGCTAGCCAATGAGTTTAGCAGTACACAAGGTGCATTAGGTAGTTATGAAATTGCAGTGCCCATCTTGAATGGCTAAAAACAAAATTCCAAAACGACAGATTGAATGGATATTGACAGAGAATAATGTCAGCAAATATACTCTCCTCATTCGGTCCTTGGACAGAATGTTTTCTTGAAACCATAGGGTCTCTTTTAGTTATCATAATGCATTAAATGTACAGATGTTCACTATATCTGTACATACACCTACAATGGAGGACAACCGGTGAGTCAGCGCAAAGGGACATGGGCATCCAAGGCTCAACGACTTGTGTGGAGAGTGAAGGCTAACCCATCTAGTCTGATCCTAACAAGAGCTACTATAGCACTAATTGTTGAAAATGTTAATGCAGGCTACGATGAACCCAAAGGACATCACAACTTGCTGTGTAGCAGCAACTTGGTCAGATTTCCTATGGTAAGCCATGTCCACTATCAAAAGTACCTACAATGAAGCAATAAAAGAAGGTGGCCTGGTCTGATAAATCACTTTTTTTTACATCATCTAGAGCAGTGTTTCCCAACTCCAGTCCTCAGGGACCCCCAACAGGTGATGTTTTTAGGATATCCTATGGTAAGAACACCTGTGGCAATGTTTGAGGCACCGACAATAATTACATCACCTGTGCAATACTGAGGAAATCCTGAAAACATGTGTTACACAGGACAGTATACCTAGGATTATTGAAGTGAAGGGCTAGCCTTTGGAAGGCCTTCTGTATGTTTTCATCTATTTTACTGACCATATATCTATACACATTAAAAACAAAAATGCAATAAATATTTTATCATATATAATAAGCTCAAAGGCTTCTATGTCAAAAACAAGTAAGAATAATAAACACAGTTACTGGCAATAGGCTGATACCAAGTAATTTGTTAATGACCAAATTTGCTGCAAAACCCAAGTTATTGTGACTGGGATATAACCAACAGCGATCTAGCTAGAATTTGATACAATTAGTCAAAATATACTTTGGACCCAAAAGAATATTGTTAATCGAAAGTATTTAATGTGTTGGCTCCCAAAGATTGTTCTTCCAAGGAAGCTCACGAATATGCAGCCTAGAGTAATGTTAGCAGCTTATCAGTTCCTATGTGACAGGAACTTGCAGGCACACATCAAGAAGTGTCAGCTCCAAGTAGGGTGAATGTGCACTCAGTTCAAAGACTTAAAACACTTTAAATATATATACAAGTATATAAGTTCCCCAAGTGTCACCTGTAGACTTCTATTTTGTAGTTCCCTTCTCACTTCTAGGCATTAATCTCTATCTGTCCTTATTCCATGCCAGGCGCTGGAAGCTGTTAACACTCAGTTACGTGAGTTATACCCTGACAGTGAGCATCTGTTTGATATAGTCCTTGTGACCAACAACCATGCCCAAGTTGGAGTAAGACTCATTAATACCATAAACCATTACAGTAAGTATCTACTTTGTATAATGTTACTAAACAGTAAACAGTCTCTTGCTACCACTCCGTCTATGTTGTATTTGCCTTGCATCTATCAGCCAATAGCAAGGTTTAGTAAAACCATGATCGTGTAGAGGACTCAGATGGACAATGGCGTTGCAATACGGGATTCAGTGTTCTTAGCAAAAACAACAGCAATATTAGAATACTAACTGAAATTTTAAAAAAATAATATTCATTCTTATTATCTCTAGTGTATACTGGATAGTAATAAATATGCATGTTTATCACATTGGATTGGTCCAATCACGTACAACACATAAGATATAGGTATGGCATATAGTTTATTAACTCCTTTATAGAGCGAAAGGATATTACAAGATATAGACATTAGGTGACCCGCAGGTTTATAGTTATGGATTTTTTTTTATTTAGGTAGGAACTATCAAAGATTGATCCAGGGATTATTCTGATTGCCATTAGGGAGTCTGGATGGAATTTTCCCCCAAATGGGTAAATTGGCTTCTGCCTCTTGGGGTTTTTGCCTTCCTGTAGATCAACTAGGGGTTGAAACAGGCTGTACTAGATGGACATTGTCTTCATTCAGCCTAACATACTATATTACTATGCCCTTAACCCCTTAAAGGGGTTGTCCTGCAAAATGAAGTAAAGGTAAACACTTCTGTATGGCCATATTAATGCACTTTGTAATATACATCGTGCATTAAATATTGGCCATACAGAAGGTATATACTTACCCCCCCGGTGTTGGCGTCCCCGTCTCCATGGCGCCGACCGAATCCTTCTCCTGGCTCGATTAGACGCGCTTGCGCAGTCTGCCTCTTCTGTCCCGTTGAAGGGGCCGCTCCAGCGTACTCACGCCGCACAGCTGTTCTGCGCATGCTATAAAGGCAAATGTTATGTTGCCAAGTCTCTTGTAATCATTATAGTATAATGTAGTTCGAGAGATACATTGAAATTTCCATAGTTTTGAAGGTAAGTAATGAATTTGATGCTGAGCTATTCTTGCCATAAAAATGACAAATCCCCAATGGAGGCTCCTTACCCAAATGTGTTCTTACATAGTATATTACATACTCTTACTTGATTTTTCTTCTGCTTCAGACCTATTTGTTGAACGATTCTGTATGACTGGAGGTAACAGCCCTATTGGGTATCTAAAAGCATATCATACAAACCTATATCTCTCATCTGATGGGCAAAAAGTACAGGAGGCCATAGAAGAAGGTAAGCAAAACATCTGCTGCAGGCAAACCTGTGCATATACCCATAAATCACATAAAGGATGTATCTAATATGTTATATGAATACAGGTAGACTTAAAGGGGTATACATTGAGGACCTTATCCTTATTCACTTGAATATAGTGAGCTGCTGTGTGGAAAAACACACTTATCCAACATTAAAGTAGTCATCCAATGGTTAAAAAAAGAAGAAAGAAACATCAAAAGTCCTAAAATTGAAAAAACAAACAAACTGTATCAATCCCCTGCAGATTTTCCAGGGGCCGCTCATTAGGCCTTGTTGACATATCATCTCTGGTTTCCAGTAAAGAAAGACTTGAGCACGACCAGCCGGGCATCTGCACTGGATTGGTATAGACTGGTAATTCTCTACTTAAGGGCTCATGCTCACAAGCGTCGCGGGATATGCCCACGGATCTACGCTGTGGGAGTACCGCAATAATAAACAAAAAAGTGCCTGCGAGTGATCGCAGATTTCCGCGGTCTCAATTAATGCTATTTTAATGGAGATCTCCCGCGGCATAAATCCACGGCAAATAGCAGATGCCGCTTAGAATTCCGCATATGAGCATTGGCAGGCAGAAAGCTATTGGGTTCAATAGAACCTAATAGCTGCGGAATTCACTAGCAGATTTTCGCCATGGGAAATGCGATAGAAATCCGTTCTTGGGCATTCACGTTAAAACTGTAATCTACTGTAGTATGCTAATGTGCCTTGTAATAGTGAACTAGCAAATCATAATGAAACTGTTTAGACTAAAACATCTTCAGAAATTACTTTTTCAGTGTATTTACCTAATAGGGATTCTGCCACTTAGGATACTTTGTACAACCTTTATGTAATGGACAGTGGTATCAATACATTTTTATCGGTTCCATGGGTTTTCCTGGATCTAGATTTATGTGTGTATGTTCTTCCTTTTAGTTATTTCTTTAATAAAAGTTATATTTTATTATAATTTTTTTTGGTCAAGGGTCCACATAGTCAGTACAACCTTTATGTGAATCATTCATTTACAATGACTTGTGTATAGTACAATCACGCCTTTTTCATCTTCATCTTGGTAGCTACCGTGTTTCCCCGAAAGTAAGACAGTGTCTTACTTTCTTTTTATCCCCAAAAGCCCCACTATGTCTTACTTTCGGGGTATGTCTTATATTGGAAAAAAGAAAAAAAAATTTTACATTTTTCTTTTTTTTACATTTTTCTTTTTTTTTTTTTTTACACTATTTGAGTCCCTCTGAGGGACTAGCAGCAGTATGCCTATGATCGCTGTGATAAGGCATGGCAGAGCTACTGCTCTTCCATGCCTTATCGCCTATACAGCGATTATAGGCACAGGCAATACAGGACGCCAGTGTCTGGCCGGAGACACAGAAGGATCGCGATTCCTCTGTGAACTCTTTCCCTGCCGCGATCTACTTAGATCGCGGCAGGGAAGGGGTTTACAGCGGGGCGGCGCATCTCTGATGCCCCCCCGCTGTTGCAGCGGGACGCCGGCTGTGAGTGACAGCCGGCTCCCGCTGCGGGATAGCACGGGATCTTATGTGATCCCGCGCTATCTCCAGGACGTACCGGTACGTCCTGTTGCGGGAAGTACCAGGCTCCCAGGACGTAACGGTACGTCCTGGAGCGGGAAGGGGTTAAGATCAGAGGGAGGTGGCAGACGCGGCGACGTATGGAGAGGGGGACGGTGCGGACGTGGGCAGGAGGCGGCGCGCAGCTAGATGAGAGGGAGGCGGCAATACCCCCGTGTTTCCCCGAAAGTAAGACATATGTCTTACTTTCGGGGTACGGCTTACATTGGCCGACCCCCCTGAAACCACCGATACGTCTTACAATCGGGGGTGTCTTACTATCGGGGAAACACGGTAGCATTCTAATGAAAAAGCAAAGATACACAAAAAGGAAAAGGGAAATTGAAATAAATGCATTTGTGTTAGTCAAAGAAGAGTTGGATGAATCTGTAAGTACAGTATAAGTATTCCATAAAGACTAATACAGGTCAAGAGCCTTCACTCAACAGTAGTTCATATTGCAACAAGTATGAAAGGACATCTGGGTGTGAAACTAAATGCTAAGTATAGATTTACTTTTGGTAGCTTGCTGTTATGACCATTGGTGATTGAAGCTGAACATTTTCCAAGGGTGAAGATATGAATCTGGAGCCAGGTCTGCGCAGCAATAGCTTAATCATTTCCATGTTAGTGATCACGTGATAATAAGATAATACTTAATACAGGATGTTAACTTGAAATGACTTAACAAGTAAGGCTGCTTTCACATCTGCAGCGTGGGTTCTATTTTCCTGCTCCGTTATGAGAGCCGATAGGATCCGCCTTATGATGGAACCAAACAGTGTTGAACGGACTATAATGTGGTCAGTTCAGTTTCTGTTCAGCTGACTGGCATTCTATCGAATGCATGATGGACATTTTCTTCCCGTATTTTGTGTCGGATCTGCCATGGAACCTCCAAAGATGCCAGCGAAGGTGTGAAAGCAGCCTAACTGGCAGATATCACCAACCTGTGATGTAAGTTTATAAATTCATGTGATGTCTTACAGAACAAATTCACTTTAAAATTACGGGAATATTTGACCCATGCTATTTTGCACATATACCATATTCTCTTTTTGTTCAGCACTACCACAAAGGATGTTACCAGAAACCCCATAGGATGTTATATTTACCGCTTTGTTTTAGTTAACCATAGGTTCTGAACAGAGGCGTAACTTGAAGCTTCTGGCCCCAATACAAAATATGTAACAGGGCCCCCAATTTTAATTCTTTTTCATAGTAGTGCACTCTCTATATCAATAAGAGAGGCTTTATGGGCCCCCTAAGGCTCCTGGGCCCGGGTGCAACCGCATCCCCTATAGTTACGCCCCTGGTTCTGAACCTGTGGTACATAGAATCAGGGTCATATTTATAGCTCATGCTGCCTAGGCACTAGACCTAAATATGCCGCTATTAAAGAGACATATCACCAATCCTTATGATTCACTCTGAGCAATTGTAATGATAACTGGTCAGTGTTAACAATGGAGAGGATCAACAACAAAATTATAGTTTATCATTGTTAATCAATTGTGAAACTGTAAAACTTATTGGCATGATTGCCAAATGTAAACGCTACTCAGTAACATTGCTGCCTAGTGTACAACCAGTTCCCGTTGTTCAGTAGTGTGGATTATATTCTCCAAGACTCATCTGCTGTACCAGAATATTATTTCACCATCTTTTCCATCTGACCCAGATTGCTATGATGATGTCTTCCAGCTACTTTTTGTCTTGCAGAGTTTGGAGCACAGACATTATTGGCTCTATGTTTTCCCAGCACATCCCCACCATTTTCACAAGCTCCCCATCCTGATGCCCCTTTTAATAATACCATCTTGCTCTTCCACTAATAATGTGTGTCTGCTGTGAGGCTTAGGCCTCATGTCCACGGGGAAAATCAGATCCGCTGCAGATTCTCCATGGAGAATCTGCAGCCGGTCCCTCCTGCCCCGCGGACATGAGCGCCGAAAATAGCAATTTAAAAGCATTTACCTATCCGGCGCGGGCGACGAAGCTCTGCTCTTCCTCACGGCCGGATCTTCATTTTCGGCCGGCGGATGAATTCCTGACGCCGGCGGCACGTCGCCGGCACGTCGTCGACGTGCCGCGCGCATGCGCCGGGCACATCCGCCGAGCCGAAGCAAGGGAGATGCGGCCGTGAGGAAGAGAAGAGCTTCGCGGTCCGCTGCGGGTGAGTAAATGCTTTAAATTCCTATTTTAGGTCTCCCGCAGATCCGGACGGCTTCCATAGGCTTCAATAGAAGCCCGCGGGAGCCGTCCCCGCGGGAGACCCGCATGAAAATGGAGCATGGTCCAGATTTTTTCATGCTCCATTTTTTTTTAAATCACTTTTATTGACGATCCGCGGGTATTTATGTACCCGCGGGTGGTCAATGCATCCCTATGGGGTGCGGATCCGCATGCAGGAAATCCGCTGCGGATCCTAAATCCTATTTTCCCCGTGGACATGAGCCCTTAGGGCTTCACAAATACTGCAATGCAGAAATACAATTGTAACTATAGCACCCCCAGAATAAAAGTGAAATACACATAGGACTCTCAAAAGTAATAGTGCCATGCAGATTATAAAGCACCTTGCACATTGTGCTCCCTCTAAAATGCCTCACAGTAAATAGGTTCATACATATAGTGCCCCATCCAAAGTACTCCATAGTAAATAGAGCTATAGTACACTGTCTCCAAAAGTGTCCCATAGAAAATGTGCTATATATGCTGTACAGTGTTCTCCTAAGTGCCCAATAAGAAATTATACCAGATATATAATGCCTTCCAAAGTGACCCACATAAAATTATGCTCCCCCCTAAAAGTTCCCCAAATAAAACAATGGCATTCTGTAATATCTAGAGATGAGCGAACGTACTCGTCCGAGCTTGATACTCGTTCGAGTATTAGCGTGTTCGAGATGCTCGTTACTAGAGGCGAGCACCACGCGATGTTCGAGTTACTTTCACTTTCATCTCTGAGACGTTATCGCGCTTTTCTGGCCAATAGAAAGACAGGGAAGGCATTACAACTTCCCCCTGCGACGTTCAAGCCCTATACCACCCCCCTGCAGTGAGTGGCTGGCGAGATCAGGTGTCACCCGAGTATATAAATCGGCCCCTCCCGCGGCTCACCACAGATGCATTCTGACATAGCTCAGGGAAAGTGCTGCTGATGCTGGAGCTGCTATAGGGAGAGTGTTAGGAGTGATTTTAGGCTTCAAGAACCCCAACGGTCCTTCTTAGGGCCACATCTGACCGTGTGCAGTACTGTTGAGGCTGCTTTTTGCAGTGTTGCACCTTTTTTTTTTTTTTTGTATATCGGCCGTGCAGAGCATTGCGTCCTTAGTCTGCAGTAATTTTACATAGTATAGGGCCAGTAGTGCTGAGGCAGGGACAGTGAAAAACTTGAAAGACATATACTGTCTATATAGGCAGTGGGCTTTTCCCAAAAAATTTGGGAAAAAAATATATATTTGGGCTGCCTGTGACCGTCCTGACTGTACTGCGTCTCTGCTAGGGGTAGTAGTCCTAATTAATACGCAGCCAGTTGCGCAAAATTCTTTCCTGGCTCAGCTGTGCGTTCCGTAAGTGAAGTCAGCCTCCAACCACAGGCCAATAAGCGGCACATTTAATTACAGCGTTCTGTTTCTGCACTACTGGTAATACACCATGCTGAGGGGTAGGGGTAGGCCTAGAGGACGTGGACGCGGGCGAGGACGCGGAGGCCCAAGTCAGGGTGTGGGCACAGGCCGAGCTCCTGATCCAGGTGTATCGCAGCCGACTGCTGCGGGATTAGGAGAAAGGCACGTTTCTGGCGTCCCCACATTCATCTCACAATTAATGGGTCCACGCGGTAGACCTTTATTAGAAAATGAGCAGCGTGAGCAGGTCCTGTCGTGGATGGCAGAAAGTGCATCCAGCAATCTATCGACCACCCAGAGTTCTGTGCTGTCCACTGCTGCAACTCTGAATCCTCTGGCTGCTGCTCCTCCTTCCTCACAGCCTCCTTACTCCATTACAATGACACATTCTGAGGAACAGGCAGACTCCCAGGAACTGTTCCCGGGCCCCTGCCCAGAATGGGCAGCAATGGTTCCTCTCCCACCGGAGGAGTTTGTCGTGACCGATGCCCAACCTTTGGAAAGTTCCCGGGGTCCGGGGGATGAGGCTGGGGACTTCCGGCAACTGTCTCAAGAGTTTTCAGTGGGTGAGGAGGACGATAACGATGAGACACAGTTGTCTATCACTCAGGTAGTAGTAATTGGAGTAAGTCCGAGGGAGGAGCGCACAGAGGATTCGGAGGAAGAGCAGCAGGACGATGAGGTGACTGACCCCACCTGATTTGCTAAGCCTACTGAGGACAGGTCTTCAGAGGGGGAGGCAAGTGCAGCAGCAGGGCAGGTTGGAAGAGGCAGTGCGGTGGCCAGGGGTAGAGGCAGGGCCAGAGCGAATAATCCACCAACTGTTTCCCAAAGCGCCCCCTCGCGCCATGCCACCCTGCAGAGGCCGAGGTGCTCAAAGGTCTGGCAGTTTTTCACTGAGAGTGCAGATGACCGACGAACAGTGGTGTGCAACCTTTGTCGCGCCAAGATCAGCCGGGGAGCCACCACCACCAGCCTCACCACCACCAGCATGCGCAGACATATGATGGCCAAGCACCCCACAAGGGGGGACGAAGGCCGTTCACCGCCTCCGGTTTGCACCACTGCCTCTCCCCCTATGCCCCAACCTGCCACTGAGATCCAAACCCCCTCTCAGGACACAGGCACTACCGTCTCCTAGCCTGCACCCACACCCTCACCTCTGCTGTGCTCGGCCCCATCCACCAATGTCTCTCAGCGCACCGTCCAGCCGTCGCTAGCGCAAGTGTTTGAGCGCAAGCGCAAGTACGCCGCCACGCACCCGCACGCTCAAGCGTTAAACGTGCACATAGCCAAATTGATCAGCCTGGAGATGCTGCCGTATAGGCTTGTGGAAACGGAGGCTTTCAAAAGCATGATGGCGGCGGCGGCCCGCGCTACTTGGTTCCCAGTCGCCACTACTTTTCCCGATGTGCCGTCCCAGCCCTGCACAACCACGTCTCCCGCAACATTGTACGCGCCCTCACCAACGCGGTTACTGCCAAGGTCTACTTAACAATGGACACGTGGACAAGCACAGGGGGGCAGGGCCACTATATCTCCCTGACGGCACATTGGGTGAATTTAGTGGAGGCTGGGACAGAGTCAGAGCCTGGGACCGCTCACGTCCTACCCACCCCCAGAATTGCGGGCCCCAGCTCGGTGGTGGTATCTGCGGCAGTGTATGCTTCCTCCACTAAACCACCCTCCTCCTCCTCCTACGCAACCTCTGTCTCGCAATTAGATTGTGTCAGCAGCAGCACGTCACCAGCAGTCGGTGTCACGTGGCGTGGCAGCACAGCCGTGGGCAAGCATCAGCAGGCCGTGCTGAAACTACTCAGCTTAGGAGAGAAGAGGCACACGGCCCACGAACTGCTGCAGGGTCTGACAGAGCAGACCGACCGCTGGCTTGCGCCGCTGAGCCTCCAACCGGGCATGGTCGTGTGTGACAACGGCCGTAACCTGGTGGCGGCTCTGCAGCTCGGTAGCCTCACGCACGTGCCATGCCTGGCCCACGTCTTTAATTTGGTGGTTCAGCGCTTTCTGAAAAGCTACCCACGCTTGTCAGACCTGCTTGGAAAGGTGCGCCGGCTCTGCGCACATTTCCGCAAGTCCCACACGGACGCTGCCACCCTGCAACATCGGTTTCATCTGCCAGTGCACCGACTGCTGTGCGACGTGCCCACACGGTGGAACTCTACGCTCCACATGTTGGCCAGGCTCTATGAGCAGCGTAGAGCTATAGTGGAATACCAACTCCAACATGGGCGCGCGCAGTGGGAGTCAGCCTCCTCAATTCTTTACAGAAGAGTGGGCCTGGTTGGCAGACATCTGCCAGGTCCTTGGAAACTTTGAGGAGTCTACCCAGATGGTGAGCGGCGATGCTGCAATCATTAGCGTCACCATTCCTCTGCTATGCATCTTGAGAAGTTCCCTGCAAAGCATAAAGGCAGACGCTTTGGGCTCGGAAACGGAGGCGGGGGAAGACAGTATGTCGCTGGATAGTCAGAGCACCCTCCTGTCTATATCTCAGCGCGTTGAGGAGGAGGAGGAGTATGAGGAGGAGGGGGAAGAGACAGCTTGGCCCACTGCTGAGGGTACCCATGCTGCTTGCCTGTCATCCTTTCAGCGTGTATGGCCTGAGGAGGAGGAGGAGGAGGATCCTGAAAGTGATCTTCCTAGTGAGGACAGCCATGTGTTGCGTACAGGTACCCTGGCACACATGGCTGACTTCATGTTAGGATGCCTTTCTCGTGACCCTTGCGTTACACGCATTCTGGCCACTACGGATTACTGGGTGTACACACTGCTCGACCCACGGTATAAGGAGAACCTTTCCACTCTCATACCCGAAGAGGAAAGGGGTTCGAGAGTGATGCTATACCACAGGACCCTGGCGGACAAGCTGATGGTAAAATTCCCATCCGACAGTGCTAGTGGCAGAAGGTGCAGTTCTGAGGGCCAGGTAGCAGGGGAGGCGCGGAGATCAGGCAGCATGTACAGCACAGGCAGGGGAACACTCTCTAAGGCCTTTGACAGCTTTCTGGCTCCCCAGCAAGACTGTGTCACCGCTCCCCAGTCAAGGCTGAGTCGGCGGGAGCACTGTAAAAGGATGGTGAGGGAATACGTAGCCGATCGCACGACCGTCCTCCGTGACGCCTCTGCCCCCTACAACTACTGGGTGTCGAAGCTGGACACGTGGCCTGAACTCGCGCTGTATGCCCTGGAGGTGCTTGCTTGTCCTGCGGCTAGTGTCTTGTCAGAGAGGGTGTTTAGTGCGGTTGGGGGAATCATCACGGATAAGCGTACCCGCCTGTCAACCGACAGTGCCGACAGGCTTACACTCATCAAGATGAACAAAGCCTGGATTTCCCCAGACTTTTCTTCTCCACCAGCGGACAGCAGCGATACCTAAACAATACGTAGGCTGCACCCGCGGATGGAAGCATCGTTCTCTATCACCATCAAAAATGGGGACCTTTTAGCTTCATCAATCTGTGTATTATATTCATCCTCCTCCTCCTGCTCCTCCTCCTGAAACCTCACGTAATCACGCCGAACGGGCAATTTTTCTTAGGCCCACAAGGCTCAGTCATATAATTTTTGTAAACAATTTTTATATGTTTCAATGCTCATTAAAGCGTTGAAACTTGCGCCTGAACCAATTTTTATTTTATCTGGGCTGCCTTCAGGCCTAGTTACAAAGTAAGCCACATTAACCAAAGCGATTAATGGGTTTCACCTGCCCTCTTGGTTGGGCATGGGCAATTTTTCTGAGGTACATTAGTACTGTTGGTACACCAATATTTTGGGGCCCTCGCCTACAGTGTAATCCAATTAATTTTTTTCCCACCTGCATTAAAGCTGACGTTACATCAGCTGTGTTGGGCACTGCAATGGGATATATTTATGTACCGCCGGTGGGTTCCAGGGAGCCACCCATGCTGTCGGTCCACACGGAGTTGTAACTGCATGTGTCCACTTCTAAAGAACCCCAGTCTGACTGGGGCATGCAGTGTTGGCCGAAGCCCACCTGCATTAACCCCTTAATGACGCGGGCATTTTTCTTTTTCCATTTTTGTTTTTTCCTCCCCCCTTTAAAAAAATCATAACTCCTTTATTTATCCATTCACGTCGCTGTATGAGGGCTTGTTTTTTGCGGGACGAGTTGTATTTTTCAATGGTGCTATTTAAAGTACCATATAATGTACTGAAAAACTTTTAAAAAATTCTAAGTGGAGTAAAATGAAAAAAAAAACGACATTTTGCCATCTTTTAGTGCGTCTTGCTTCTACGGCGCACAAATGGCAACAAAAACGACATGATAACTTTATTCTATGGGTCGGTACGATTACTACGATGCCAAAGTTGTATAGGTTTCTTTTTACTATACTCCTCTTTTTTTTTTTTAAAGACATAAAATTTTTTTCAATTATTTTCTGCGGTCATTTTGTGCGTGCAATAACTTTTTTATTTTTCCGTCGACGTAGTTGAGCAAGGTTTCATTTTTTGCGGGATGTCCTGTAGTTTCTGATAGTACCGTTTTGGAATACATACGACTTTTTGATCGCTTTTTATTGCGTTTTCTCTGGAGACAGGGTAACTAAAAAAATGCATTTCTGGCGTTCTTCATTTCTTTTTACGAACGACGTTCACCGTGCGGGAAAAATTATGTGGTACTTTGATAGTTCGGACTTTTACGGACGCAGTGATACCAAATACATATTTTTAATTTATTATTTAGATTTTTTAATAATAGATATGGCAAAAGGGGGGTGATTTAAACTTTTACAACTTTTTTTTTTTTTCAATTAAAAAAAAACTTTATTGATTTTTTTTTTTTACTTTACTTTGAAGTCCCCCTGGGGGACTTTAAGATGCGATGCTTTGATCGCTCCTGCAGTATGACGTAATGCTATAGCATTACGTCATATTGCTTTTTGACAGGCAACCTATGAAGCCACCCCACGGGGACGGCTTGATAGGCAGTCTGCTAAGGCAGCCCTGGGGCCTTTCATTAGGCCCCCGGCTGCCATGGCACATGCACGGCTCTCCCGATCTCACCGCGGGGGGGCCGTGCGGGACCCCCGAACATCGTTCGGGGAACTTAAATGCCGCTGTCAGAATTGACAGCGGCATTTAAATGGTTAACAGCCGCGATCGGCCGCGCGGCCGCTTGCGGCTATTGCCCGCGGATGTCAGCTGTTATAAACAGCTGATGCCCGCACTGTATGAAGAGAGGTTGCATCGCAACCTCTCTTCATACATACCCCGACGCTCCATGACGTACCAGGTACGTCATTGGTCGTTAAGGGGTTAAACCTGACTTTACCTCAGCTGTGATGGGCAATGCAATGGGATATATTTATGTACCGCCGGTGGCTTCCTGGCACCCACCCATGCTGTCGGTCCACACGGAGTTGTAACTGCATGTGTCCAGTTCTAAAGAACCCCAGTCTGACTGGGGCATGCAGTGTTGGCCGAAGCCCACCTGCATTAAACCTGACATTACCTTAGCTGTGCTGGGCAATGCAATGGGATATATTTATGTACCGTCGGTGGCTTCCTGGCACCCACCCATGCTGTCGGTCCACACGGAGTTGTAACTGCATGTGTCCACTTGTAAAGAACCCCAGTCTGACTGGGGCATACAGTGTTGGCCGAAGCCCACCTGCATTAAACCTGACATTACCTCAGCTGTGCTGGGCAATGCAATGGGATATATTTATGTACCGCCGGTGGCTTCCTGGCACCCACCCATGCTGTCGGTCCACACGGAGTTGTAACTGCATGTGTCCACTTCTAAAGAACCCCAGTCTGACTGGGGCATGCAGTGTTGGCCGAAGCCCACCTGCATTAAACCTGACATTACCTCAGCTGTGCTGGGCAATGCAATGGGATATACTTATGTACCGCCGGTGGCTTCCTGGCACCCACCCATGCTGTCGGTCCACACGGAGTTGTAACTCCATGTGTCTACTTATAAAGAACCCCAGTCTGGCTGGGCATGCAGTGTGGGCCGAAGTCCACCTGCATTTAATCTGACGTTAGCTCTGCTGTCCAGGGCACTGCAATGGGATACATTTATGTACAGCCGGTGGGTTCCAGGGAGCCACCGATGCTGTGGGTGCACACGGAATTCCCATTGCGGAGTTGTACCTGCCTGTGACTATTTATAAAAAACCGCGGTCTGACTGGGGCATGCAGACACCTTGACAGAATGAATAGTGTGTGGCACATAGGTTCCCCATTGCTATGGCCACGTGTGCAGCTCCAGATGGAGGTGGCACAGGATTGGATTTCTCATTGCTTTTGTACAGCATTGTGGGCTATCGCCCCGCCCCTTTTAAAGAGGGACGCTGCCTAGCCGTGCCAACCCTCTGCAGTGTGTGCCTGCGGTTCCTCCTCATGGCAGACGCACTTCTAAATAGACATGAGGGTGGTGTGGCATGAGGGCAGCTGAAGGCTGCGCAGGGACACTTTGGTGTGCGCTGTGGACACTGGGTCGTGCGGGGGGTTGGGCAGCATGTAACCCAGGAGAAGTGGCAGCGGAGTGTCATGCAGGCAGTGATTGTGCTTTGTTGGAGGTAGTGTGGTGCTTAGCTAAGGTATGCATTGCTAATGAGGGCTTTTCAGAAGTAAAAATTGTTGGGAGGGGGGGGCCCACTCTTGCCGCTATTGTGGCTTAATAGTGGGACCTGGGAACTTGAGATGCAGCTCAACATGTAGCCCCTCGCCTGCCCTATCCGTTTCTGTGTCGTTCCCATCACTTTCTTGAATTGCCCAGATTTCACAAATGGAAACCTTAGCGAGCATCGGCGATATGCAAAAATGCTCGGGTCGCCCATTGACTTCAATAGGGTTCGTTACTCGAAACGAACCCTCGAGCATCGTGAAAATTTCATCCCGAGTAACGAGCACCAGAGCATTTTGGTGCTCGCTCATCTCTAGTACTAATATCCCATATGTGTTTATGCCCACCAAGTGCCCCATATCAAATTGTTCTCCCATATAAAATACAGCTGATTACCCGGCATTGCTCGTGTATTTTTTTTTTTTTAGACACGAAAATAATTTAAATATGTTATTTTTCTTGCCAATAGCAACCAATCACAGCTCAGCTATAATCTCTTACACTGCTGAGGTAAAATGAAAGCTGTGCTGTGATAGGTTGCTAAGGGCAACACAGATTTCCTTTTGGACAGCTTTCATAAGAGTGGGTGCTGGGCTCATTTCTGTGTGGTACATAGTGGCTTAGTGCTGGTGGGAAGCTGCGTGGTAGTTGGAGCAGAGGAGGAGGTTGTCTATGTAAGATATTATTATCTGATGAGCAGGAGGTCTGTGTAATATATTAGTATTTGAGGAGTATTAGTTTGGAAGAGGTCATCCGTGTAATAGATTAGCGTATGAGGAGGAGTAGGTCGTCTCTGTTAGATAAGACTGTGAAATAAAAACCATTTGCTCAAATGCAATTCTGGCATAACCCCCCCCCCCCCCTCCTACCCCGCAGGGGTAGTGGGGCTCTGTTACCCCCCCCCCCCCCCCCAAAAAAAAAAATTTGTCCCCATGGGATGAGTTATATATGTACCAAGTTTGGTTGAAATTGCTCCAGGCATTCATGAGTTATGGTGGCACATACATACATACATCCTATTTTATATATATATAGATTGGCAGATTCACAGTACTTTTCTACCCTTGTTCCCATGGGGAGTCCACTACTACCTGCTCTTCTGTGCTGCCTGGGCAGCAATGTCACACTGGTGGGTGCACTGATGTAATTACACTGCAAGTGTGTAGCATGAATTATTACTGGATGCCAGGAATTTTCAGACTAAAATGGAGTGGCTCCCTTCCATTTCTCAAAAAGATTGGTTTCCATGCCATCTGTCTCACATGGATTGCTTCCTATTCCTCCCTTCTCTCACATAGATTGCTCCCCATTTCTCTTCATCAGAGACTTTTCCCCAAGGCCCCTTCTTTCCCACACAGACTGCTCCCCATCCATGCCTCTCCCTCAGAGACTGTTCCCCAAGGCCACCTCTTTCCCTCAGAGAGTTTGTTCTCCATGGTCCTCTCTCTCATAGAATGCTCCCCATGTTTCCTACCCCTCTTTTACACAGACCACTCCTTATGGTTCCATCTGCCC
Organism: Eleutherodactylus coqui; assembly: GCF_035609145.1. Classification (NCBI taxonomy): domain Eukaryota; kingdom Metazoa; phylum Chordata; class Amphibia; order Anura; family Eleutherodactylidae; genus Eleutherodactylus; species Eleutherodactylus coqui. Next base: position 298,308,540 of record NC_089837.1, read on the forward strand.
ATTCCCATAAACTGCTCCTCATGGATAACCCCCTTACACATACTGTTTGACATGGCCCCCCTCTCAGAGATTTCTTCATGGTTCACTCCTTGGCTCCTTCACTTCTTCATGGTTTCTACTGATTCAAGATCAGACAATGTAAGTTGCACTACATACACCGTATGTTAGAATGTGTCTGACGCCAGTGCAATGATATTACCTTTCTGGGTGAGCGGATAAACGCAAAACCACTCAGGGCAGTGGTCACATTGTATTACAGAGGAAAGGAAGAGAAAGAGCACTGTATCCTCCTTTTCTGCACTATAAAACTGCAAAAACCTCTGTTCATGTTTCGACTATTAGAAACACACTAAACAAGAATGGTGTTCATGGAAGAAGAGCAGAAAGGTAGCCACTGCTATCCAATAAACATTATGCCCCATCTTACGTTTTCCTGAGACCACTTGGATGTTTCACAATGCTTCTAGGAAAATGTTCTATTGACAAATGAGACTTTGGTAAAACTTTTTAGCGCAAAGGCACAACACTATATTTGGTGGAAACAGAACACTGCAAACCAACACCAAAACCACATCGCAACCATGAAGTATGGTGCAGGGAGCATCACAGTTTGGGGCTGCTTTGCTGGCTTAGGGCCTTGATTTCTTGGGATCATCTAGGGAACAATGATTTCTGAGGTGAATCACAACATTTTACAGGTGAATATTAGGGTAGCAGTCCATAAACTCAGGCTAAAGAGATGTTGGATGATGCAACAAGACAAGGACCAAAAAGCACACAGGTAAATCAACTAAAAGATGGTTGAAAAAGAAAAGTTGTGTTTTGGACTGACCTTAACCCTTTTGGAATGCTGAAAAGGGCCGCACTCGCAAGGCATGCCAGAAATATTAATGTACTAAAACATATTTACAGGGAGAAATGGTCCAAAATCCACGTTAACCTTGTGAAATGTTACTTATAGCTACAGGGATGTTTGGTAGAGGTTATTGCTAAAGAGGGACTTACAGTTTATTAAATGTAAGATTTCACTTAATTTCTCACTTTGTACTATGGATTATGGATGTTCACATAATATTTATTCAAACACCCAGTTGTCAATTTATTCATGAATTTCTAGGAAGAAAAATAGAGGAACGGCACAATGTAGCACTCTAAGAAAATATGCTACATAATTGTTGTTTTTTCAATGCTCCCACCCCCCTAATCCTGTTCCAATCAACATAAAACTGGGCCGTGTAAAACTTCAGCTCAATCGGACAACTGCTAGGTGACCCTCAAACACCTTGAAGTTGGAACATAGTATACGCAATTATGCAATCATTCATTCCGTTCAAAAGCGGTATACTATTCCCTATCTCAACCATTTTCTTTTTTCTTCTTAGAGAAGTTTATGTGAACACAACTAGGCAACCCCAGCAATTGTTTAAAAACATGTTTAAAACAAAAATAATGTTTTGCTGAAAATAGGTAAATAGAATATAATCATTGAATTCAATTATTTTTTTGGCAAAGACTAAGGCCTCATGCCCACGGCCGTGACAGACTCCGCCAGCGGAATATGGCAGCGGAGCCCATCATTGTGCCCCCCAAAAACGCCATACTCACCTCTCCGGATCCAGCTTGCGCGTCCCACATGCCGTGTCGGTGCGCATCACAGTACAGTGCATGTTGCGCCGGCAGTGCGGTATGACGCGGTCGGGAGTGGGTGGGGACGTATAATCAAGCAATACTTCCGCTGTGCTCACAGCGGAAGTGTAGCGTGACAGCCAGCTTGCATTGACTACAATGGAAGCCGGCCTCGCATTTTTTCGCGGCAACTAGAGCATGCCGTGGTTTCTTTCACACTGCGGAATTCCGTGGTAGAATTTAGCAGTGTGAACATTGAGCTATTAGGTTCAATAGAACCTAATAGCTGTGGCATAACGCCGTGAATTACCGCCATGTGAAACGCGGCAGAAATCTGGCAAACGATGCCCGACACTCAGCCCTGCACATACTCGCTCGCATGTTACTGCATGGGAACTAGTACCGATGGCTCACAGCCGGGTGGCTGGAGGAGATTTCTCTGCTCTTACTCCCCTGCCCCTGTACATTGACATAGCAGACGTTCAGTACTGAACAGCTGCTATTTAAGTTGCAGCCAATCAGGAGGCTGAAATCGGCACACGTGGTGGGGCGGAGCTACGCGATGACGCGCAGAAGGGGGCGGAGCCAGAACGCCGTTGCTGCCGGGCAGACCCGAAGGCATACCCGGGAAGACCCTTCTGCGCAAGCGCGTCTAATCGGGCGATTAGACGCTGAAGTTAGACGGAGCCATGGAGACGGGGACGCCAGCGCAGGGAAGGAAAGTGAATAACTTCTGTATGGCTCATATTTAATGCACGATGTATATTACAAAGTGCATTAATATGGCCATACAGAAGTGTATAACCCCACTTGCTTTCGCGAGACAACCCCTTTAACTTAATTCAATTATTGAAAATTCACATTAATTTCCAGTGCTTGTGATCATAAATAAAATAACTCAAACTAATTTTTATCTGAAAAAATGAATTTCTGGGTGAAAATGTCAAAGCTTCATGGTTGAAGAGGGTTGATTTGCAGTTGTATGATTGAGCTAAAATTTTGCATAGATCGTATTTTTGTTGATTGGAACGAGATAGGCGGGTGGCAGCTAAACTTTTAGAAAGTTTAGAAAAATAAAGGCCACTATAATATATATATATATATATATATATATATATATATATATATATATATATATATATATATATATATATATATATATATATATATATATATTTATATACTAAAATAGACATGTCAGGAAAGAGACTGGTGCTTTTTAGTGATTTGACTCTCTTTACAATTTAATATATGTATACATTTTTGTTATGCCTTCAGGTATCGCTGCTGCAACAATTTTCAACCCAAGTCACAATGTGTCTATTAATGAAGATCAGTTGCGGGTGGCATTCGATGGAGATGCTGTTCTGTTTTCTGATGAATCAGAAAAGATTGTGAAAGAGCATGGTTTGGACAAATTCTTTGAGCATGAAAAGGCTTATGAGAACAAGCCACTGGCACAGGTATATACTAGGTGTTTTACATACATGTGACTTTATTGTCCACTTTACTTTCCACCAGAGGTCAGATACAATGGGATCTGCCTCTAACCTGTGAGCAAGATTAGGTCCACAAGGGTTTTCAACCTTTGAATATAAATAAGAATAACTTATTTACTGTCATAAAACTGAGATCTTGACAGTGGTAAGGAACTAAAAGAGATTTTCGAAAGCTTGATAACTTTTCATTATACAATGCTTATAGTGAATGTTGTCTACTAAATAAAGCCATGTTGTTCATAGATTGATGATTCTGCTGTATCTATTTGCATCCAGTTATATCTATTTTTATTCATTTCTATAGAATAGAGTTTTTTTCTCTTTTTAGTTTTTAAAGATGCTAATTTAAATTGCAAAAATATTGAAGTAAAGTAGACTTTAAAACAGATGGTGCAACAGGATGCCTATCCTGTAGCATCCTATTAACATAGATTTACATTGTAAAAGATCTGTCAGGATCCATTTTTCAACAGGAGAAAAAATAATAGTCTCTGTTAATATATTCTGTTAAAAAATGGATGCTGACTAGAGATGAGCGAGCTTACTCGTTAAGGCATATTACTTGAGCGAGTATCGCCATTTTTGAGTACATGCCTGATCATCCAAAAAGATTCGGGGGCCAGCGGGGGTGAGCGGTGAGTTGCGGGAGTGAGCAGGGAGGAGCGGGGGGGGGGGGGGGGGTGAGAGAGAGAGATCTTCCCTTCATTCCCCCCCGCCAGCCCCTGAATCTTTTCGGGCAAGCAGGCATGTACTCGAAAATGGCAATACTCGCTCTAGTAATTTCCCTTAACGAGTACACTCGCTCATCTCTAATCCTGACAGAAATTTGTCACACAGATACAAATGAAAACTTTAAAACATGATGGATGCCCCATTTAAAATGTATAGATCTATTAACAGATCCATTTGAAAAAAATTAATAAATACTGTAAATATAATGGACGTTACAACAAAATAGCCAAACATGGTGTGAACAGGACCTTACTAATCAAACTACTAACGAACACTTGTCTTAATGTTTGTGTGTGAGTGCTTCTGATGCTCCGCCCCTGTTGATGTCATTGCTCTGCCCCCTGGTGATGCCATTGAAGGTCCTACAACATATATAAAACACAGAGTCTGACCGATAGAAGAACAACATAGTTAGGGCTCTTGGAAGGGGAGAACAAAAATAACACACTAAGAATACAACTAAGCCTTTATTATCTCAGAAGACACAACTCAGCGGTCCTGACAGAAGACAACAACCAACCACGACCACAGAGATCCGGTATTATTGTATCTTGATGCCACCAGGAAGTCCTGGTGGAGTCGAGCTTGACAGGGGGAAGATGCCCCTCTCTACCTCATTGGCTGCCGACAACGATCCCCTGCAGGTCCTGGTTGCCCACTATTCTTCTGCTGTTGCTGCTCACGGCGCAGAGGGAAGTGTACCCGCAACTGCTGTAATTATGCTTGGCCCTTCCCCGCTGCTCTTCCCGGTGTGCATTGCTGGCAGGGCACTGTATTTTGCCAGTATGGGCTCCCTTCTCAAGGAAGCTACCCCTCGCCCCTGGCCTCATGTAACTGTGCATGGGCTCCCAGTGTCCATGGTGTCCTCCTGCATTGTGCTCTTTGGACAGCCGTGGCGCTGAGGGCTCCCTGCTTCCGACGGCGATGAGCATTGCGGGGGGCGGGGGAGGGGGGGTTGTCCGGCGGCAGGGAAGGCGCTTCAGGCGGCTGTCTTCTCCCTCGTGGCGACAACCTTCTGTGGTGAAATGCAGCGTGTGGGACCTCTTCCGGGGTGGCTGCGGGAAAGGCGCTTGCAGGTCTGGGGTGTGCTGCAGTGGGCCCCGCTGTCTGCATCACAAGCAGTAGAGGCCCGATGTAGTCGGACAATATTTGTGCGGTTGGCTTGCAGTGTTTTAGGAAAAATTATGGCTGGAGGGGCGAGGTAGTGAGAAATTCATAGTGGCAGTGGATTCAAGCCTCCAGGGCAGATAATCTAATACGGCTGGCAAGCAAGCTCCTAGCAGCATCTATTGGCTGCAAACAGGCTGCTAGGACCTTCCATACTTGCCAGATGCGACTTTGTAGCATCAAATGCAACTTTGTAGTGCTACAAAATTGCGGTATTGCCGCGAGAAGACCCAGCGATATTGCCCGTGTGAAGCAGGCCTTATAGTCTGTATGGTCTTGGGAGCATGGCCCTCGCCCCTATTGTTCAAGATGTGCATTGGTTAATTACTGGATGTTATGACCTATTTTGTGTATGTTTTCAACAATTTGTATGTTGTTGCTATACGAGTATAAATAAAGATTATTATTATCTGTGAATGTCTGTACATAGAAAAAAAGGGAAATCTTTCAGCACTCAATGTCAGTATAAAAATGTATCCTTTATTCTGTATTTCCTAAAAGCAAAATAAAGAGGAGTAAAAGATAAAAAACACAGAACATTAGTGACGCGTTTCGAACCTAAAAATCTTGGCTCTCATTCATAGTTTCATATGGATCTTACTGAACTCATATTATACATATGTTTAATTAGTAGCGACATTGTGACATATGAAATGGTTAAATGTACTCAATTAGATTAGTCATATGGTTCTTGTGTGTGCTGAAGGGTAGGTGTTAGTCTTAAATTCTCTGTTTTTCATTATGGAACTGAACTATATATAAAAGCCAAGTTCTTTAGGTTCAAAACGCATCACTGATATTCTGTGTTTCTTATCTTCTACCTCTCTTTATGTTGCTTTCAAGAAGTATGGAATAAAGGATACATTTTTTAAATAACATTAAGTGCTGAAAGATATGCCTTTTTCCTCTATGGATTTGTGTTCATGACTGGAGTGTACTTTTCCCTGTACCATCTAAGAGTTAATCGAGATTCGTAAATAGTAAGTTGATTTTTTGTTTCAACTAAATGTCTGTACATACACAGATAACTGTCAATCACTGATAGCTCCGCCCATTGGACTTTTCAGCTCAAAATAAACAGGGATATAAATAAATAAAATACAAGTTACAATAAATGTTCTTCTACAAAGCTAAGGGGGTGGACAAAAATATGGAAACACCGTACAAAATGCATGCCTTAAGTTATATGTGATTATAAATCATTTTTCAATAAGACATGTAGAGAGTAGAGACCAATTTTAAGTGGAGGTAATATGACATAGATGCTGCCAGGCAGAAGTAAACATCTGCCGTAGCAACAAGGTTCTATTAGTCTGGAGTTTGAGCTACACCATCTGGCTCCCAAAACCACCTAGAGCAGGCCAACAGGTGAAGCAAATAAAAATTTGGTGGGAAAGCTCTCAGTCAAGCAGGGGTCAAAAGGGCAGCTTAGTTCTAATGATTAAAATCCCATGCATTACTAAGGGGTTTCCATATTTTTGACCACCGCCTATATATATATATCTCAATCTGCTTTATAACATGCTACCTGCAGTTTAGACCATATTTTTAAGTTGACAGACTCCCTTTAAACTGAAGGCAATCATTAACATTACAAAACTGACTCAACTTATGTGACTGCAATTGGAAAACAGGTGGGTAACAAGTGGATTATTATCGCCTTGTAAGCAGATGAATCAGAAAGCCAAGAATGTTAATTATTAGAGATGAGCGAGCACCAAAATGCTTGGGTGCTCGTTACTCGGGACGAAATTATCGCGATGCTCGAGGGTTCGTTTCGAGTAACGAACCCCATTGAAGTCAATGGGCGACCCGAGCATTTTTGTATATCGCTGATGCTCGCTAAGGTTTCCATTTGTGAAAATCTGGGCAATTCAAGAAAGTGATGGGAACGACACAGCAACGGATAGGGCAGGCGAGGGGCTACATGTTGGGCTGCATCTCAAGTTCCCAGGTCCCACTATTAAGCCACAATAGCGGCAAGAGTGCCCCCCCCTACCCACAACTTTTACTTCTGAAAAGCCCTCATTAGCAATGCATACCTTAGCTAAGCACCACACTACCTCCAGCAAAGCACAATCACTGCCTGCATGACACTCCGCTGCCACTTCTCCTGGGTTACATGCTGCCCAACCCCCCCCCCCCCCCCCCCCGCACGACGCAGTGTCCACAGCGCACACCAAAGTGTCCCTGCGCAGTCTTCAGCTGCACTCATGCCACACCACCCTCATGTCTATTAGTTACAACTCCCTTTGGACCCACAGCGTGGGTGGCTCCCTGGAACCCACCGGCGGTACATAAATATATCCCATTGCAGTGCCCAGCACAGCTGATGTAACGTCAGCTTTAATGCAGGTGGGCAAAAAATTAATTGGATTACACTGTAGGCGAGGGCCCCCAAAAATTGGTGTACCAACAGTACTAATATACCTCAGAAAAATTGCCCATGCCCAACCAAGAGGGCCGGTGAAACCCATTAATCGCTTTGGTTAATGTGGCTTAATTTGTAACTAGGCCTGGAGGCAGCCCAGTTAAAATAGAAATTGGTTCAGGTGAAAGTTTCAACGCTTTAATGAGCATTGAAACGTATAAAAATTGTTTACAAAAATTATATGACTGAGCCTTGTGGGCCTAAGAAAAATTGCCCGTTCGGCGTGATTACGTTAGGTTTCAGGAGGAGGAGCAGGAGGAGGAGGATGAATATTATACACAGATTGATGAAGCTAAAAGGTCCACGTTTTTGATGGTGATAGAGAACAATGCTTCCATCCGCGGGTGCAGCCTACGTATTGTTTAGGTATCGCTGCTGTCCGTTGGTGGAGAAGAGAAGTCTGGGGAAATCCAGGCTTTGTTCATCTTGATGAGTGTAAGCCTGTCGGCACTGTCGGTTGACAGGCGGGTACGCTTATCTGTGATGATTCCCCCAGCCGCACTAAACACCCTCTCTGACAAGACGCTAGCCGCAGGACAAGCAAGCACCTCCAGGGCATACAGCGCGAGTTCAGGCCACGTGTCCAGCTTCGACACCCAGTAGTTGTAGGGGGCAGAGGCGTCACGGAGGATGGTCGTGCGATCGGCTACGTACTCCCTCAGCATCCTTTTACAGTGCTCCCGCCGACTCAGCCTTGACTGGGGAGCGGTGACACAGTCTTGCTGGGGAGCCAGAAAGCTGTCAAAGGCCTTAGAGAGTGTTCCCCTGCCTGTGCTGTACATGCTGCCTGATCTCCGCGCCTCCCTTGCTACCTGGCCCTCGGAACTGCGCCTTCTGCCACTAGCGCTGTCGGATGGGAATTTTACCATCAGTTTGTCCGCCAGGGTCCTGTGGTATAGCATCACTCTCGAACCCCTTTCCTCTTCGGGTATGAGAGTGGAAAGGTTCTCCTTATACCGTGGGTCGAGCAGTGTGTACACCCAGTAATCCGTAGTGGCCAGAATGCGTGTAACGCGAGGGTCACGAGAAAGGCATCCTAACATGAAGTCAGCCATGTGTGCCAGGGTACTTGTACACAACACATGGCTGTACTCACTAGGAAGATCACTTTCAGGATCCTCCTCCTCCTCAGGCCATACACGCTGAAAGGATGACAGGCAAGCAGCATGGGTACCCTCAGCAGTGGGCCAAACTGTCTCTTCCCCCTCCTCCTCATCCTCCTCATGCTCCTCCTCCTCCTCCTCAACGCGCTGAGATAAAGACAGGAGGGTGCTCTGACTATCCAGCGACATACTGTCTTCCCCCGCCTCTGTTTCCGAGCGCAAAGCGTCTGCCTTTATGCTTTGCAGGGAACTTCTCAAGAGGCATAGCAGAGGAATGGTGACGCTAATGATTGCAGCATCGCCGCTCACCATCTGGGTAGACTCCTCAAAGTTTCCAAGGACCTGGCAGATGTCTGTCAACCAGGCCCACTCTTCTGTAAAGAATTGAGGAGGCTGACTCCCACTACGCCGCCCATGTTGGAGTTGGTATTCCACTATAGCTCTACGCTGCTCATAGAGCCTGGCCAACATGTGGAGCGTAGAGTTCCACCGTGTGGGCATGTCGCACAGCAGTCGGTGCACTGGCAGATGAAACCGATGTTGCAGGGTGCGCAGGGTGGCAGCGTCCGTGTGGGACTTGCGGAAATGTGCGCAGAGCCGGCGCACCTTTCCGAGCAGGTCAGACAAGCGTGGGTAGCTTTTCAGAAAGCGCTGAACCACCAAATTAAAGACGTGGGCCAGACATGGCACATGCGTGAGGCTGCCGAGCTGCAGAGCCGCCACCAGGTTACGGCAGTTGTCACACACGACCATGCCCGGTTGGAGGCTCAGCGGCGCAAGCCAGCGGTCGGTCTGCTCTGTCAGACCCTGCAGCAGTTCGTGGGCCGTGTGCCTCTTCTCTCCTAAGCTGAGTAGTTTCAGCACGGCCTGCTGACGCTTGCCCACCGCTGTGCTGCCGTGCCGCGCGACACCGACTGCTGGCGACGTGCTGCTGCTGACACATCTTGATTGCGAGACAGAGGTTGCGTAGGAGGAGGAGGAGGAGGAGGAGGGTGGTTTAGTGGAGGAAGCATACACCGCCGCAGATACCACCACCGAGCTGGGGCCCGCAATTCTGGGGGTGGGTAGGACGTGAGCGGTCCCAGGCTCTGACTCTGTCCCAGCCTCCACTAAATTCACCCAATGTGCCGTCAGGGAGATGTAGTGGCCCTGCCCGCCTGTGCTTGTCCACGTGTCCGTTGTTAAGTGGACCTTGCCAGTAACCGCGTTGGTGAGGGCGCGTACAATGTTGCGGGAGACGTGGTCATGCAGGGCTGGGACGGCACATCGGGAAAAGTAGTGGCGACTGGGAACTGAGTAGCGCGGGGCCGCCGCCGCCATCATACTTTTGAAAGCCTCCGTTTCCACAACCCTATACGGCAGCATCTCCAGGCTGATAAATTTGGCTATGTGCACGTTTAACCTTTGAGCACCTCGGCCTCTGCAGGGTGGCATGGCACGAGGGGGTGCTTTGGGAAACAGTTGGTGGATTATTCGGTCTGGCCCTGCCTCTACCCCTGGCCACCGCACTGCCTCTTCCAACCTGCCCTGCTGCTGCACTTGCCTCCCCCTCTGAAGACCTGTCCTCAGTAGGCGTAGCAAACCAGGTGGGGTCAGTCACCTCATCGTCCTGCTGCTCTTCCTCCGAATCCTCTGTGCGCTCCTCCCTCGGACTTACTCCAATTACTACTACCTGAGTGATAGACAACTGTGTCTCATCGTCATCGTCCTCCTCACCCACTGAAAACTCTTGAGACAGTTGCCGGAAGTCCCCAGCCTCATCCCCCGGACCCCGGGAACTTTCCAAAGGTTGGGCATCGGTCACGACAAACTCCTCCGGTGGGAGAGGAACCATTGCTGGCTATTCTGGGCCGGGGCCCGGGAACAGTTCCTGGGAGTCTGCCTGCTCCTCAGAATGTGTCATTGTAATGGAGTGAGGAGGCTGGGAGGAAGGAGGAGCAGCAGCCAGAGGATTCAGAGTTGCAGCAGTGGACGGCGCAGAATTCTGGGTGGTCAATAGATTGCTGGATGCACTTTCTGCCATCCACGACAGGACCTGCTCACACTGCTCATTTTCTAATAAAGGTCTACCGCGTGGACCCATTAATTGTGAGATGAATGTGGGGACGCCAGAAACGTGCCTCTCTCCTAATCCTGCAGCAGTCGGCTGCGATACACCTGGATCAGGAGCTCGGCCTGTGCCCACACCCTGACTTGGACCTCCACGTCCTCGCCCGCGTCCACGTCCTCTAGGCCTACCCCTACCCCTCAGCATGCTGTATTACCAGTAGTGCAGAAACAGAACGATGTAATTAAATGTGCCGCTTATTGGCCTGTGGTTGGAGGCTGACTTCCCTTACGGAACGCACAGCAGAGCCAGGAAACAATTTTGCGCACTCCTGTAGTGAGACGTAGGTGCGTATGACTGAGCTAGTGGAATTCACAGCGCAGAAGCAGTCAAGTGGCCAAAGGCCAGTAGTAGGCCTTAAGTATTTTGCTTCTATTTTTTTTAAATGCTGAGCTGATACAGCAGACAGATACAGCAGGCAGCGTATAATATTATGTATACTCTTTCCCTCTGGTGGGATGACAGCGCTGATGTAACAGAGACAGCAGATCCAGGAAACAATTTTGCGCAAGCCTGCTGTAACGCTTAGCTGCGTATTAATTAGGACTACTACCCCCAGCAGATAGATACTGTAGGCAGCGTATAATATTATGTATACTCTTTCCCTCTGGCGGGATGACGGCGATCATGTAACAGAGACAGCAGATCCAGGAAACAATTTTGCGCAAGCCTGCTGTAACGCTTAGCTGCGTATTAATTAGGACTACTACCCCCAGCAGATAGATACTGTAGGCAGCGTATAATATTATGTATACTCTTTCCCTCTGGCGGGATGATGGCGATCATGTAACAGAGACAGCAGATCCAGGAAACAATTTTGCGCAAGCCTGCTGTAACGCTTAGCTGCGTATTAATTACGACTACTACCCCCAGCAGATAGATACTGTAGGCAGCGTATAATATTATGTATACTCTTTCCCTCTGGCGGGATGACGGCGATCATGTAACAGAGACAGCAGATCCAGGAAACAATTTTGCGCAAGCCTGCTGTAACGCTTAGCTGCGTATTAATTACGACTACTACCCCCAGCAGATAGATACTGTAGGCAGCGTATAATATTATGTATACTGTTTCCCTCTGGCGGGATGACGGCGATCAATTTTTTGGAAAAAGCCCACTGCCTATATAGCCTGAATATCTCTTTCCCTGCCTCACCAGTACTGGCCCTATACTCTGTACAATGACTGCAGACTGCGGACGCAATGCTCTGCACGGCCGATATAGAAGAAGCCTCAACAGTACTGCACATGGTCAGATGTGGCCCTAAGAAGGACCGTTGGGGTTCTTGAAGCCTAAAATAACTCCTAACGCTCTCCCTATAGCAGCTCCGGCACCAGCAGCACTGTCCCTGATCTCTGTTAGAATGCATCTGTGGCGAGCCGTGGGAGGGCTTGATTTATATACTCGGGTGACACCTGATCTCGCCAGCAACTCACTGCAGGGGGGTGGTATAGGGCTTGAACGTCGCAGGGGTAAGTTGTAATGCCTTCCCTGTCTTTCTATTGGCCAGAAAAGCGCGCTAACGTCTCAGAGATGAAAGTGAAAGTAACTCGAACATCACGTGTGGTACTCGCCTCTAGTAACGAGCATCTCGAACACGCTAATACTCGAACGAGTATCAAGCTCGGACGAGTACGTTCGCTCATCTCTAATTATTATACATAAAAATACAGGAGAAATAGAAGTCTAGCTTCTGTTTTACATTTACAAACTGAAGACTACACTGCCCGCCAGAAGAAAAGTATGCAAAAAATGTCAGCCACACAATTTATCTTGGTGTATGTTTATCATTTTTAACTGCATCTACTCCAAAATAAAAGTTTTGGTGACAGCTTTTATAAATGTACTGTGGTGCTGTAGTACACAAATTGGCATATAGGGGGCAACATAAAAGTATCAGTTCCTGCAAATCTCAGGGGGGAGGCATATATCTATATTACACTCAAGTTCAGCACTATGGAGCAATTCCAGCAACCTGATTGGTTGTTTGGCTTGTCTGATTCAACCTCAGTTGTTTGGGTTCCCTGATTCAACCTGATTGGTTGTTAGTGCTGAACTTGAGTGTAATATAGATTTATGCAGTGGGGAGGTTGGCTGTCAGCCAAAGTACCTGGGTGTAGGAACAGCCATCAAGCACTTGGAGCCTGAGGTCCGTGTGGACCAGTCTAGGCCCGTCACAAAAGTCTGACAGAGGAGGACGACCTCTAGACGCCTACTAGACGCCCCAGGTGGGGGATAGTGACGGATACCCTATAGGTTGTGAACCCTGAGATTGTGTATGTACTAGGACTGCTTGCTGTGATATGTGGAATAAATGCTGACAGGTGCCAGAATTGAAAGAAACTCCATATCTTATAAACCTTTCTGCATGTGTGCCAACCATCCTGATGAAAAGATGGCGATCCTAACAGGCAAGTAACCCCCAGGTTGATACAGTACCTAAAGGATGAGTGTGATACAACTAACACAGTTATTATGGGCATACTTCATCCTGTTGACAGTTGCATTTTTGTTGAGTTCCTTGGCAAATAAAATTTAAATTTCTGTCACTTATTGCATTTAGATATTTGTCTTTGGCACTGTCATGTCAGATTACCTTGTAAATACTGTATTGGCCCTTTTTTGTTAATTTAGTGATTGCTTTTATTTCTTTTTTTCCTCAGGGTCCATTAAAAGGTTTCCTGGAATCTCTTGGAAAATTACAGAAAAAATTCTATCAAAAGGGAATGAGAATGAACTGCCCAATACGCACATACTTGGTTACTGCTCGTAGTGCAGCAAGTTCTGGGGCGCGAGCTCTAAAAACTTTACGTAGCTGGGGCCTTGAAACTGATGAGGCTCTATTCTTGGCTGGAGCCCCAAAAGGACCTCTTCTGGAAAAAATACGCCCACATATATTCTTTGATGATCAGATGTTCCACGTAGAAGGAGCCCAAGAGATGGGAACAATAGCAGCGCATGTCCCTTATGGTGTGGGGCAAAGACACAAGCATAAGAACACCAAGTGATACGAATGTAAAAACTTGTCCTGTTACCTCACCACCCTGGAATTCATTTTATATCTGATACACAAAACTGTTACAATTTACTTCCAGAGATATTTACTACATTCTATAATGATGGCTGGGGGACACACCTCCGCTATTATTTCCATTGGTGGGCTTCCTCATTAGCCTAACAATAGAAATAACAGAAGGGTCACAACCAGAATTTAACTAACACAGACAATGCCTATTGGACCTCAGTGACTATAACAAGCCCGTCGGACTTCTGTCTCACTCCAAACTGACCTTCCAACGCAAGTGTGAGCAGAGCTTTAGCACTAAATATCAGAATGTCTAAGGTAACATCTGGTGACTAATGGAACTATTTGCTGTGAATTAATTTAGGAATGTAACAAATGGAAGTCCAAGGAATTAGCACATACAGGATATACACCATAACATGCCATGACAAATATAAGTTAGCAAGTGCATGTCTAATATATGCTAATTAAAGTACCATAACCTACTCTTTAAAATGAGCTTGTGCAACTGAAAATTTCAGCCACCAGAGCCCTCTTGGGGCATTAGACTAATCAAATGTTTGGCTTAGCCTATGCAACACCAAAATATCACAGATCAGGGGGTGTTCATGCTTTTATTTAGGGTGGTTTTGCATGCTTTCATAATACATATGATTTGGCAATTTATTACTTACAAGGCTATTTACATCTGGCATTGATAGAATTCAATTAAGTACACTTACTAGTGGCAATTCCTTGATATCATCATTAAATTGCTAGTGTAATCACATGGCACAGGGGTGAGACACCAAAGTTAACTTGTGCGGTTTAATTGCCAGATCATCAATAACATCGAATTGTGTGAAGTCACCTTTACTTCTAATTGTAAGGGCATCTTATACATTTTACTAACAGTTCCACCTGCTAAATCAAGCTACAGAGGCCTTAGATTTTTATGTCTCGTGATCAGTTGTCTTATATCTTAACTGATGGAGTGTGAGACTTTAAAGGTCTATCAGGGTGTTAATATTTGCGCTTCCATGTGTTCTTATATCTGTGTGCTAGACTTTTTATTTTCTGGACCTGGTTTCCTCAGATGCTTATTCTGTAAATTCAGCACAGGAATTTTAAGTGTCTTGCCCACTAGTAGCACTTTGTGACAGTATTAATTTGCATTTTAAAAGTATGGTAGCTTTTATTAAAGTTTTTGGTACATATTACTGTATATTGTTTCCCTCACCTGCAGAAGACAAATAAATTGGGTCCTTTTCAATATCAACTTTAATGTAGTAATTAACATAATATGGCTCAACAAATTTGTTAAAGGGGTTCTGACATGAAAAAAAAAAAATTGTACTCACCTTGCCTGGCCTGGCCCGATCGCCAGGTATGTCCCCTCCAGCCGGCATCATCTTCTGTGCCTTTAAAGCAGAGCAGGAGCGGTCAAAAAGACCGCTTCCTGCTCTGGTCCGTCCGTCAGGCACTTCCGAGGTCAACGGACGGACCGCCACAGCAAGCACGTCACAAGCAGTGCTTGCTGTGGGCGGCCCGTCCGTCCTGGCTGAACTCCGGAGTGCTGAGCATGCGCAGTGGAGACGCGGCCCGTCCTGACTCCTGTCAGAGGGCACCTCTCCACTGCGCATGCGCGCGATCCCGGAGCGGCGCGGCTGCTGGAGGAAAAAGACTGCCTGCCGGGAGACATACTAGCACTTTCTGCTTAGGTTAAGCAGCGCTGCTGATTAGAGCCACCTGATTGGCTCTTCGGCACCACGTGACTGCACAGCGTGCACCAATCAGGTGGCTCTAGTCAGGCTGCTTAACCTGAGCAGAAAGTGCTAATATGCTGCCGGGAGATGACCCCCCGATGTCAACAACAACAGGAGAACAGGTAAGTATAAGATTTTTATGCTTTAGCAGCCATTAACCCATGGGTTCCCTGGGTCCATTAGGCAGACCAGGGAACAATGGCTGCTAAAGCATAAAAAAATTATTTGTGTCAGAACCCCTTTAAGAGTTGTCTCATCACAGACAACTCCTTTCCGAATGCAGCCACGCTAGTGGTCAACGGATGATTGTGAATTTGGCTTCTGGACAATGAGAAGACAAGATCAGACAAGGGAAAGCATGCAGGAGAAATATAGCATTACATAGTGGCCTTTAAGATGAATGGCCATCTTTGTAATACAGGGACATCTCAAATTCACTGGAGGGGTTGCCACTCTTACAGAGCAGCTCTTCATTCTGTCTCGTGAAAGTGGAGGAGTTCCAAATGGGGGCTCTCCTCTATGACAACCATTTTCCCTATATGTATAGACCGGAATTGTCTTCATGAGGCAACAACTAGAGGATCCATATAAACATCAATTAGGTGGCTGGAAAGCGAAGCAACTAGAATGGCAGTCTACTGAATATATGTTTGTATATGTTATATGTTATTGAGCTCAAATATTTTTTCACCTCTGGAGTATTTTGTGCCTTTATGTGACCTGGATTGTGCAATGGAATGTATGGTTTTCCTAAGAATATAAACCATGGAATGTATAAAGCATCTTGTATGCTATTTAAAATAAAAAATAAAACCCCAGTATGATGCATTATTGAGCCAAAATATTGGTTATCTAGGGTGTAATATTTATATTATTTTTGGACAAGATGTTTGGCTTTTCTGTTTATTCTCTTGGAAGCATTTGGCTTAAAAACGAATTCCATGACTGCATTCCCACATCAAATGTTATTTTAGTTTCACAGCAGGAAACAAACTTCTCTATCTACAGTAACTCTGATGTTTTGCATTCCATGTTTGCTCTACTCATAGGAGCAGTTATCATAACTCTTTTCTATCCTCATTTGGCCGGACTATTTTTGGAAGGGTTGAAGATGCAGTTCTATGTAGCCAAAATCTGAAGTGTATCCAAAAGAAAGGGGAAGTATGAAGGAAAATTGTATCTTCTCTTTTATATATCTACTACTGTGTTTAGCTAAAAAAAAATTACATCAAAAATGCGCCACAACTGACACGTGTGATTCCAGACTTTATATAAGAGCCATCCCAGCTGAATTTTTTGGGAGTAAGTAATCTCCAGGTTGAACATCTGAAATGTACTCTCCAGAGCCTCAAGTGAGACAACTGAGCCATATTGGACTGCAAAGGCAATTTGACATCCAGGCTTGCCAACAGCATATAATTTGAAATAGTCAAATCGTTTAGCCTCTGTATTACATACCTCGTGTCCTGTACAAAGGATGAGTGGGTGGAGTACCTGATCTAAGTACTTGCTCTCATCCTGAGCCAGGCTATCAATTCCCAAGACAATCGGGTGGTCTTTTAAAATTGCTAATTGGCTGTTACTCACAAGCATTTTTTCAGGAGCACAAAATGCCACCAACTAAGTTTGTGTCAAGGAAACCTTAGGCTGGTCTTTCACACTTCAGTAACCACATGCAGCCAAAACCTTACTCACCCACAGTGGCCAATAGTCTGTCCTTCTACCAGCACAATCCTTCAGCTATTGGCCACCATGGCTAGCTGGGGTTTTGCCCCAGGGTCTGTTCACACTTCGCAGATTAGCTGTGACCTGAAAAAGTAGGGCCACAGTGAAGACCTGAAGTTGGAGCAGGGGAGGAAGAAGTGTTTAGTGGTGTTGAAATGGGGCGTGATCTCTTAGGGCCCTTTTATGGCTGATAAATTGTTCAGTGCAAATGCATGCCCCGCCTGAAGGACGAATGCGAATTTGTTCACTTCTTGTTCGGTGCTCAGTTTCTGCATGCAGAGAACTGGATGCCAGACCAGCCTGTGTTCACTTATGAAAAACTGCCTGCTTATTGTCAGTGGAGACGAGTGGGCCAGAACGATCCCACTCCAGCTGCATTGACTAGAGATGTTTCTGTGTAAAAGCTGATGACCTGTCATCTGTGGCCTTACACTCTGCTCCTCTCTTTAAATGCAGAAAAAGCAATCAACAGAATCCATTTTTCAGGACTCGAACCCATGAGCTCCGGTACTCTAGGTGGCAACTCTACCTACTGAGCTATGCAGCCTTCTGGAAAGCTCCCCTGCTTGACCTTGTCTGTGTTTCCTGCTCCTGATCCAGTTCCCTGCTTGGCTCCACCCTCCCATAAAAGCCTGGCCCTTCCACTTCCTCATTGCATGATTATTTGTGTTCCAAGCCTATACGGTAGTTAAGTTCCACCATCTGCCTGCTCCTCTGCACTGAACTGCTACTTTCCGTGTACCAATCTCTGGCTTCCCCTGACCATGCTCTGCCCGTATTGGTTGCAATAGTAAGGCTCTGAACCGGAACCGGAGCGTTACACTACTGGGGTTACCACACTGCAGCATTTTGGTTTCACAGGGCAATGTGCTAATTCTATTGCCTTATACAATATACTAACCTGCCAGCCATAATATGTCATTACTTTTTTTTTTTGCCTTTTGCCTTTACTCAAATATGTGATGGTACATGCCAAGGCTGTCCCCTCTCTTCTTTGCTCTTTGCTCTCCTGATGGAACTATTTGCTGTAACAGTTTAGAAATCAATCCAACAGTATGAAATGCAATACAAAGATAAATAAATAACTCACTTATTAAATCCTTCACCACTTCTGTGCCAATTATCCCACCAAAAAAAACGGCCTCACACAGCATTGTTGATAGAAAAATAAAAAATCTATGGTTCTCCGAATAGGCCAATGAAAAATTGGGCCAATAAAAGGGAGGCCCCAAAATTCCATAAGGTGCTCCTTCATTTCTGAGGCCTGTGATTGAGTCATGTTAAACACGTGGGATATTTCTAAAAACTACAGGGAAAAAAAACATGGTAATAAACATTGAATGTTGGCCATCTACGAACTTATGTTGTGTTACAGAAAAAAAATTATTAAAATTGAAAATTGGCAAGAAAAATTAGATTTTTAAATGTACCCTCCCCTTTGCTTTAGTTCTTGTGAAAAACCAAAAGAGTTAACAGAACTTGTAAATGCTATTTTGATAACTTTGAGGGGTGCATTTTTTAACCCTTTCCCTCTCCATGACGTGAGGGTACGTCATGGAAGTGGGGTACTTCCGGCAAAATGACGTACCCTTACGTCATAGGAGTAACGCGAGATCATGACAGATCTCGCGCTATCCTGCAGAGGGAGCCGGCTGTCAGTCATAGCTGGCCTCCCGCTGCAGCAGCGGGGGTGCATCGGAGATGCGCCCCCCGCTATTAACCCCTTCCCTGCCGCGATCTATGTAGATCGCGGCATAATAAGGGTTCACATAGGGAGTGCGCTCCCTCTATGAAGTTGCCAGGCTCTCGCAATATAATCGCAGAGAGCCCAGCTGGTTGCCATGGCAACAGGACGCCAGGTACCGGCGTCCTGTGTTGTCAGAGCCTATGATCGCTGTATAAGCGACAGAAGACAGAAGTCCACCAGAGGGACATAGATGGTGTAAAAAAAAGATAATAAAAATGAACAAAAAAGAAAAATGTAAAAAAAATGTTCAAAAACCCCTTTTTTATGCTTTTTCTCATATTAGCATTAAAAAAATTTAAAAAATTTAAATGGCACATATTTGGTATCGACGCGTCCGTAATGATGTGTACAATAAGTTGAACATGCGTTTTATTCTGCACAGCAAAAAGCGTTCAAAAAACCGCTAAAATAATACCTGTGCACCTGTGCTCCTCCATTTGGTAGCCAGCTACCTGCATGGTGAGAGGAGGATGCATCTATATGCACTCCTTACTCAGTAAGTAACGGCCGTTTTTCTGTGATTGTTTTTAATTTTTTATTTCCCCTTCTGTGATGCATTTATATTAGTGTAGGGACCCACTACAATGCAAGGAACCGTGAAGTGGTTATTGGGCTCATGTATCTTGGCCAACATTCAACCAATGCCTTGCATTTATTATCTATCATTCACATGCAGTGTGGCATTGAGACTCCAGGGTGAGCCCAGGGTGGCAGTACCAATGTGATTCACTGATGGAAATGCAGGGCAACCCGCCGAATTATTATGGCGTCATTAATAGGTTGCTGGTCTGCATGGTGAACTACATATATCAGAATGGTCTGGCACCCTGTATCCACTATGTGTGGGAGTGTATGCCAAGGATCCACCCCCCTCATTATCAAGAGGCAGTGTGAGTGGTAGTCTTATCGCTGTCCTGCACAGGTGTTATTTGCTCCTCCATTTGGTAATCAGCTACCTGCATGGTGAGAGGAGGATGCATCTATATGCACTCCTTACTCAGTAACGGCCATTTTTCTGTGATTGTTTTTAATTTTTTATTTCCCCTTCTGTGATCCAGTAACATTTCTGTAGCAAGAGTATAGTCGGACCCCAGTGACATTTCTGTAGCAAGAGTATAGGCGGACCCCTGTAACATTTCTGTAGCAAGAGTATAGTCGGACCCCAGTGACATTTCTGTAGCAAGAGTATAGGCGGACCCCTTTAACATTTCTATAGCAAGAGTATAGGCGAACCCCTGTAACATTTCTGTAGCAAGAGTGTAGGCGAACCCCTGAAACATTGGTGTACCAAAAGTATAGGCGAACACCTGAAAAAATATGGTTACCAAGAGTGTAGGTGAAGGCCGGAAAAATTAGTTAGATAACAGTATAGGGAAGGGCCAGAAAAATTGGTGTACCAAGAGTACAAGTGTACCGCTGAAAAATTGCTCAACCGCGAGGGCAGGTGAAACTCATAAACATTTTTTAAAGATACAGCTCGCTGTTGCTTAATTTGTCACAGAGCCTGGAGGCAGCCTCTGAAAAAATTAGTTTCAGTTAAAGTATAAAAACTTTTGAAACTTTGAAAAATTGTAAAAAAGTTGTAAACAGAGGCTTTTGGGCCGCAGACAAATTGGCAGTTCAGCGTGATGACATTCTGTTTTAGGAGGAGGAGTAGAAGGAGTAATAATATCTGAGAGTGATTGACGAAGCTAATTCCCCCTTTTTTTGTGGTGATAGAGGATGCATTTTGCTCCTGTTGCAGCGAAAAGAATCATTAGGTTCCGCTGTTTTCTGCCAGTGGAGAAGAGAAGTCTGGGGAAATCCAGCCTTTGTTCATCTTTATGAGTGTAAGCATGTCGGCGCTATCAGTTGACAGGCGGGTATGCTTATCCATGATGATTCCCCCAGCTGCACTAAACATCCTCTCTGACAAGATGCTAGTGGCAGGGCAGGCCAGCACCTCCAGGGTGTACAGCGCAGGTTCGTGCCATGTGTCCAGCTTTGACACCCAATAGTTGTATGGAGCAGAGGCATCATGGAGGACTGTGGTACGATCGGCTACGTACTCCCTCACCATCTTTTTACAGTGCTCACTGTGACTCAGCCTTGACTGGGGAGTGGTGACACAGTCTTGCTTGGGGAGCCATGAAACTGGCAAAGGCCTTGGAGAGTGTTCCCCTGCCTGCGCTGAACATGCTGCCTGATCCCTGCGCCTCCCCTGCTACTTGGCCCTCGGAACTGCGTCTTCTGCCACTAGTGCTTTCAGATAGGAACTTTAGCATCACTTTTTTGCACCAGGGCCCTGTAGTATTGCATCACTCTCGTACCCCTTTACTCGTCGGGAATGAGAGTGGGAAGGCTCTCCTTATACCGTGGGTCTAGAAGGGTATACACCCAGTAATCCGTATTGGCCAGAATGCGTCTAACGCGAGGGTCACGGGAAAGGCAGCCTAACATGAAGTCAGCCATGTGTGCCAGGGTCCCAGTACGCAACACATCGCTGTCCTCACTAGGAGGATGACTTTCAGGATCCTCCTCCTCCTCCTCTTCAGCCCATACACGCTGAACAGATGAGAGGCAAGCAGCATAGCTACCCTTTGCAGTGTGGCCAGCTGTCTCTTCTCCCTCCTCCTCCTCCTCCCCCTCCCCCCCTCCTCCTCCAAAACGAGCTGAGATATAGACATGAGGGTGGTCTGGCTATCAAGCGACATACTGTCATCACCTGTCTCCTGTTCCAACCGCAAAGCGTCGGCCTTTATGCTTAGCAGCGAACTTCTTAGCAGGCAAAGCAGCTAGATGGTAACGCTAATGATGGCCGCATCGCCGCTCACCATTTGGGTAGACTCCTCAAAGTTTCTGAGGACCTGGCAGATGTCTGCCATCCATGCCCACCCCTCAGTAAAGAATTGCGGAGGCTGACTATCACTCTGCTGTCCATGTTGCAGCTGGTATGCCACTATTGCTCTACGCTGCTCGTACAGCCTGGCCAACATGTGCAGCATAGAATTCCAGCGTGAGGGCACGTCGCACAGCTCTGGCAGCTGAAACTGACGTTGTAGGGTCCTCAGGGTGGCAGCGTCTATGGTGGACTTGTTGAAATGTGCGCAGACACGGCGCACATTGCCGAGCAGGTCTGACAAGTGGGGGTAGTTTTTCAGAAACCACTGAACCACCAGATTGAAGATGTGGGCCAGGCATGGTACGTGTGTTAGGCTGCCAAGCTGCAGAGCCGCCACCAGGTTACGGCCATTGTCACACACGACCATGTCCGGTTGGAGGCTCAGCGGCGAAAGCCAGAGGTCGGTCTGCTCTGTCAGACCCTGCAGAAGTTCGGGGGCCATGTTCCTCTTGTCACCTAAGCTGATTAGTTTCAGCCCGGGTTGTTGATGCTTGCCCACCGCTGTGCTGCCGCGCTGCGCTACTGACGGCTGGCGACGTGCTCACAATTCTTAATTGAGAGGTAGAGGTGGCGGAGGAGGAGGAATAGGGGGAGGGTTTGGAGGAGGTGGCATAAAACACCGCAGATACCAGCACCGAGGTAGGACCCGCTATTCTGGGTGTGGGTAGGACATGAGTGGTCCCAGGCTCTGACTTGGTCCCAGCCTCCACCAAGTTCACTCAATGTGCCGTCAGGGAGATATAGTGGCCTGCTCGCCAGTACTTGTCCACATGTCCGTGGTTAAGTGGAGCTTCCCAGTAACCGCATTGGTGAGGACACAATTTATGTTGCGGGAGACGTGCTGGTGTAGGGCGGGGACGGCACACCAGGAAAAATAGTGGCGACTGGGGACCGAGTAGTGCGGGACCGCCGCCACCATCATGTTTTTGAAAGCCTCTGTATCAACAAGCCTGTATGGCAGCATCTCCAAGCTTATTAATTTGGCAATGTGCACGTTTAAAGCTTGTGCATGCGGGTGGGTGGCAGCGTATTTCCGCTTTCGCTCCAACGCTTGTGTTAGCGACAACTGATCGCTGTGTTGAGAGACATTGCTGGATGGAGTGGAGGACCGTGGAGGTAAGAGTGTGGGTGCAGGCAGGGAGGCGCTCTTGCCTGTGTCCTGGGAGGGGAATTGGATTTGTGTGCCAGGTTGTGGCACAGGGGAAGAGAGAGTGGTGTGACCCGGAGGTGGTGAATGGCCTTCGCCCCAATGGCCTTGTGGGTTGCTTGGCCATCATATGCCTGCGCATGCTGGTGGTGGTGAGGCTGGTAGTGGTGGCTCCCCGGCTGATCTTGGTGCGACACAGGTTGCACACCACAGTTCGTCGGTTGTCTGCGCTCTCACTAAAAACATCCACACCTTTGAACACCTAGCCCTCTGCACGGAGACTTGCTGCGAGGGGGTGCTTTGGGAAACAGTTGGGGGATTCTTCGCTCTGGCCCTGTCCTGCTGCTGCACTTGCCTCCCCCTCTGAAGCCCTGTCCTCAGTAGGCTTAGCAAACCAGGTGGAGTCATCGTCCAGCAGCTCTTCCTCCGAATCCTCTGTGTGCTCCTCCCTCGGACTTACTGCCCTTACTACTACCTCACTGACAGAAAACTGTGTCTCATCTTCCTCACCCACAAAAAGCTCTTGAGACAGTTGCCGGAAGTCCCCAGCTTCATCACCCGGACTCTGGGAACTTTCCAAAAGTTGGGCATCGGTCACGACAAACTCCTCAGGTGAGAGAGGAACCATTTTCTCCCACTCTGGGCAGGGTCCTGAGAACAGTTCCTGGGAGTCTGCCTGCTCAGAATCTGTCATTTTCCTGGAGGGACGAGGCTGGGAGGAAGGAGGAGCAGCCAGAGGATTCAGAGGTGCAGTCCTTAGGTCAGGAGTAGTGGACTGCGTAGAAGACTGGGGGTTTGATACATTGCTGGACGCATTATCTGCCATCCATGACAGAATCTGCTCGCACTGCTGTTCCTGTCATAAAGGTCTACCACACGGACCCGCAAATTGTGATAGGAAGCTAGGCTGCCTAGGGACCTGGCGCTCTCCTAATCCCTCAGCAGCTGGCTGTGTTGCACCCCATCCAGGACCTCTGGCTGCACCCACACCCTCACTTGGACGCCCGCGTCCACGTCCACGACCCTTACCCCTACTCCTCATCATGTCGGATTAAGGATAGAGCAGGGCCAAAATAAATTACCCCACCGTATAGCACTGAGAACTGTGGCTAATTTACCGCACACAGAGACATGTAGATACCGGAGGCTCTATGCTGTGACCGGAAAAAATTAAACCGGTCTTGCGCTGATACGGAGGGGTCATTTACCGCTCACAGACTCTTGCATATAATAGAGAGGCTGTATAGAGTGGGAGAAAAATAGAAAGCCAGTGGATAGTGCTGGTAACTGCGGTAACTTCACCGCACCCAAGGAAAGGGTATTGTGCGATGCTCTGCCCAGGGACAGAAAGCTGAGAGTAAGCTGCTATAGCTGTAATGCTCTGCAGAGGGATAGATGTTTTTTTTAAAAAAAACTCGTGCACTACTGCTCCCAGCCAGCCACAACTGTAATGCACGTGATGAGGAGTAGCCCTAAGAAGGACTGTTGGGGTTCTTGAAGACAGGATCCTACGCTAACACTATCCCTGTATAAGCATCAGCACTTTCCCTAACCTCTGCCAGCATGCGTCTGAGGCAAGCCGCAGGCTGGACCACTTTAAGTACTCGGCGGTCACCTGATCTCGCCAGCCACTCACTACTGTGGGGGGTGGGGGGGGAGAGGGCTGGCATGTCACAGCAGGAAGTGGTAATGCCTTGTTTATTGGCTAGAAAATGACGCTAAACATGCGGGGAAGGGAAATGCAATTGACTCGAGTACCGCGTGGTGTTCGTCTCGAGTAATAAGCATCTCGAGCACCCTAATACTCGAACAAGCATCAAGCTCGGACAAGTGTGCTCGCTCATCTCTATTCAATTTTTATTAATTTTGTTAAAGTAATTTTAAGCCCCTTCAACTTTTTTTTTTACATCCCAGAAAACCCCTTTAATAAGCATGCACGGAGCGTAGCTTGGGGACAAGCGGGCACATAAGGTGGAAGGGGCAGGCGGCAGACAAGGGTTGACTATAGTGGGAGAAATCCTGGTGGGCTTGTCAAGTTGCGGGGTGCCTGGACTGCTGGATCAAGCTGGTATACATATAACAGGATATAAAGGTGGCATATAAACAGTAACTGGGAGGGGGAAACGTGGCATTGTATATAACGGGCAAAAGGAGGCATATATATAATGGGAGGATAAATGTAGCATTATATATAACTGGAAGGGCAAATCTAAAAGGGGGCTTAAGATGGCATTAAATCCAACAGGGCAAAAGGTGGCATTATGTCGAAAAACGGGCTGAAGGTGATGTTAAATCTAAATGTGGCATTATATCTAAAAGGGGCTTAAGGTGGCATATATATCTATATTAGGGGCAAAACGAAACATTATTCCTAAAAGGGGGCCAGAGGAGGCATTCTGACTGACTGGGGCAAAAGGGGGCATTATTGCTAACTAGGGGCCTAAGAAGTATTATTACTGGCTGGAAGCAAAAGCAGGTATTAGTAAAAGGAGACAAAATAGGGTATTTTTACTGAGTGGGAACATAAGAAGGCATTATTGCTAAGTGAGGACATCTTTAGTATGTGAGGGTTACTATAAGCAACACTCACTATGTGGTGTCTACAGGGGGAACAGAAATGGAAATACTGCTATTGTGTGTTGCACTACAGTTGGCATTATTACTATCTGGGGCACTATAAAAGAGGGGATTGTGCAGAGTTGTGGATAACATACCAAGTGTGCTGAAAAAGCGAGTAGAGAAAAATGTCTGTGTCTCAAATTATGCAATCAAATGTTGTTGCCGGGAGAAGTTGTCATAGCACTCTGAGACGGATGGAGAAGAAAAGAGAATTTAAATGACTCCAGTCAGACAGGATGCTGCCTGTGATCACTGGATGTAATAGTACTGTAATCACTTATTCCGTCTGCAAAGCGCCTTTGTAGAGCTGATAACCACCATTATATAGTCACTGTATGGGGGTACTATTGATTTTTGTATAGTGTTTTTTTTTCCTGCAACAGTACAGAGTACAGCTTAAGATCAAAGGTGGGGGCACTAAAGTAAATCTTTGCCTCGGGTGCAGGAAAACCTAGCTACATCTCTGGCATGCAGGTCTGCGGCAGTAGTGTGTGCAAACCTGCAACAGAAAACTGCAGCTCTGCTACTGTTTTCTGTTTCAAATGTTGCCTTATAGCCATGTCAGTTTTTTTCGAACCAGCTTAGAAATAGCCTTAGAGCTTACCATCTGATTACTTTTATAGTGTACTCTATGAGAGCTGTAAAAATAAAAAATGCTATGCAGTGGTTTCCCCCTAGTGGTTGCTCAAAGAAAAGCTATAACTGTTTTAGGAAGCAGGAAAGTTGTACAATTTACTGAGTGGTACCATAGGTATATTACTAGTAGACACTGCCATATAATACCT
The DNA here is from genome assembly GCF_035609145.1 of Eleutherodactylus coqui. NCBI lineage: Eukaryota > Metazoa > Chordata > Amphibia > Anura > Eleutherodactylidae > Eleutherodactylus > Eleutherodactylus coqui. The sequence continues at coordinate 298,334,880 of NC_089837.1, forward strand.
ATTTTCTATTTTCAAATGCTGGAAGGGAGGATATGGCTAAAAAAACACTGACACAACACAAAGCTTATCTTCTTTGCAACATTCCCCGTATATATATATGGCACTGTCAGGAAGGACTTCCTGCACCCGCTGTGCATGAATGGCATAGTGGGAAGGCATTACCAAGCCTAGTGACCGAATAAAGATAGTTGCTGTCCCTAACAGCAGGTCATCTCTACTCATTGTTCAGGAGGCCGTAGCAGAGTCCCCTAGGAGGCTATAGTAGAGGTGCCCCCCTACATCGATAATCATTGTGATTGACTGGTCAAATTTGACTCTCCGATTGCAGCAATTTTCAGCATGAACCAATCAATGTGCCATAATGCATTGTGAAATTATAGTGATTAGTGATTAGAACAGGGCGAATCACTATTAAGCACTGATGGCCACTTTAGAAGGATGGTCAATGCTCTGCATGCTCATTACAGTCATTAAGAGGCGTCGCACCTCTTAGAGACTGTAGATCAGAGGTTCACAAGCTTTTTTCCCCCGTAGACCCCCTGCCTGCCTAAGGGCGGCTGCACGTGACTGGGTTAGATTCCGCGTGCAGGAACCCTCAGCAGAATCCTACCCAGTGCCAAGTCGGCATCTGCGCGTACATGTCATTTTCTCTTCTTTTCTGTACTGCGGACGGTCTGCACAGCTCGCCGTCAGATATGCGCAATACATTTTTTTTTCTAAAACCCCTGCTTTTTCCATGTCATCACCTAGCGATGATGCGGAATCCGTGACTTTTATGCAATGTCAATTGCGGAAGGACCACAGATCCGATGGCTTCCATTGACTTTAATGGCCACTGTCCTCACGGAATCCGCTTAGAATTCCAACATGCTGTGATTTTTTTTTTCGTGAGTGGAAAATCGCAATTGATTTCCACTTGTGTGCAGGAAAAAACACATTTTTCAATAACATGTTATTGAAAATCCCCCTGAATTGTTCAGTACATTGTATATCAGGGATAAGGAGCCCCTTTTCATAGGGTCTCTCAAGCATAGTCTCTCGAACGTGGTTACGTCCGGGAAGATTCGCGTAAGCTTGAGTGAACCTAAGAAATGGTATACTTGATTGATTCTATAATTCTCGGATGCGGGAGGATTAAATTTGGCTTTAAATTGACTTATGGTTAGTAGTCTGGAGTTTTCTACCAGATGGTGTACATTGGTGACTTCATTGATTTTCCACCAGTGGAAATGCACCAGGTCTTTACTTAAAGGGAAATTTTCGTTTGGTAATATAGGTATTAACCTGGATGGATTGGTAGACAACTTATGTTTGTATCTGGCCTCCCTCCAGGTGCGTATTGAGTGGTAAGAGAGGGGGCTCTTCTCTAAAAGATTTGCCTTTATTGGGCCTGCTGACCAGATCAGTTCTGTGGGTGTCAGCTGTTTATTACAGCTGACACCCGCGGGCAATAGCTGCGATCAGCCGTTTGCTGCTATTAACCCTTTAAATGCCGCTGTCAGTTCTGACAGCGGCATTTAAATCCCCCCCAAGGATGTTCTGGGGTCCTGCACGCCCCACCCCCTTCCCCGCAGTGAGATCAGGGGAGCCGTGCAGGTGTCATGGCAGCCGGGGGCCTTCCCAGAGCTGCCTTGAGAGACTGACTACGGTATCAAGCCATCCCTGTAGGGTGGTTTGATAGGCTGCCTGTGAAATTGAAGTATGACGTAATGCTGTAGCATTAAATCATGGCATGTTCTAACTATTCACATTCCTTGGCCGTTTTGCCTATTGATTTCAATTGGACCTTTAATGCTTAGCATGGCTCTCGCATTCACGGCTAAATCGACGTTCACGAGCGCAATATTTTGCTCACCTATGTGTAGGTAGCTTAAACTTTAGAATTTTAAACAATGAGACTAGTATATTTAAATTGAGAGTTAAAGATTTAGAATTGTTAACTCTAGGACCCGAGACCAAGCCAAATTTATCAAGAATATGGAAAATATTGGGGAGAGAGATGACGGAGGATTAAATGAATAGTAGGATATCATTGGTAAATAAAGCACATTTATGTTCTTGCCCTACAATGCAGAAGCCCTTAATGTTCTTCTTGGCCCTAAGCAGGAATGCCAGGGATGTGAATAAGAGGGGTGAGAGGGGACAGCCTTGCCATGTTCTCCTTTCAATTGCTATGGCATTGGATTGAAAGCTATGGACCCTAACAGAAGCTGATGGGAGAGAGTATATGGACTGTATAATAGATCTAAATGTAGCCCTAAAGCCACCCCTCAAGAACAATTAAGACGTAATGCCAAGAAATCGAATCAAAAGCCTTGCGTAAGTCTAAGAAGAAAAAGACCTCGTCTATCCGCACCCCCATCCTAATCCGAACACATAGCCTAGATCAGGGGTCCCCAACCACCGGTCCGCGGACTGGGGCCGGGCCGTTAGGTGCTCAGCGCCAGTCCCCGGCACCGCGGGGAACTTTTGTTCTAAGCACAAGGCCCGCTGCCTCGTGTTATGTGGCCCGTGGCGTGCCGACGCCGCTCACCACTGAAGCGATTACCAGCTGGGGTGCCGCAGCTCCCCGCTGGTAATCGCGCTGATCCCGGCGCACACTGATCTCAGTGTGCAGCCAGGATCCTCCTCTTCGAGTCCCCTGCTCATTAGTTCCGCAGGAGAGGACTCGGGGAGGAAGCGTGCCGGGCTGCACACTGACGTCAGGGCAAGCAGAGAGAGAGCGATGCTGACAGCAAGGAGGAGGTAAGTATATGGGTTGGGGGGCTGCTTATTACTGGGTAGGGGGCTGCCTGTTACTGTGGGGGCTGCTTATTACTGGGGGGTGGGGGTTATTACTGGGGGGGCTGCCTATTACTGCTGGGGGTGGGGCTACTCGTTACTGCTGGGGGTGGGGCTAGTCAAATTACATGCTGCCCTATGTGTGTGCTGGGGGGGATAAATTACATGCTGCCCTATGTGTGTGCTGGGAGGGGAGATACATAGGGCGGCATATAATTTGTGTGCTGGGGGGGATAAATTATATGCTGCCCTATGTGTGTGCTGGGGGGGGGGGGGGGAGATACATAGGGCATCATATAATTTGTGTGCTGGGGGGGGGCATAAATTATATGCTGCCCTATGTGTGTGCTGGTGGGGGGGGGGGGGGGAGATAAATTATATGCTGCCCTATGTGTGTGCTGGTGGGGGGGGGGGAGATAAATTATATGCTGCCCTATGTGTGTGCTGGTGGGGGGGGGGAGATAAATTATATGCTGCCCTATGTGTGTGCTGGTGGGGGGGGGGGGATAAATTATATGCTGCCCTATGCGTGCGCTGCCAGGCTGGGGGGGGGGGGAATATATTATACTGCCCTATGTGTGTACTGCCAGGACATTCTAAATGTCATAATTAAATAAGTATGCACTAAACTCCAACCCCCTTCATAACCCCGCCCCATATAACCAAAGCCCCACCCATGTCCCGCTCAACCCTGTCGGGCCTTGTAAAAATGGTCTCGCTTGAAGCCGGTACCTGGTGCCAAAAAGGTTGGGGACCACTGGCCTAGATGATATTACCTGTCTGGTCTGATCAATGGCTTGGAATAAATCCAACTTGGTCAGAAAGACTATATTGGCTTACAAATTTATTAAGCCCGGTGGCCATTATTTTAGTGAGAATCTTTAAATCATTATGCTGGTCAACAAATTTTTTGTTGCATTTATATGAACACTTGTTTTAGTATAATTTGAGTATGCTGATTTCAAATCTGGAGTTAGGTTTTTACTGTAAGCACTAGTTTTTGCAATTTAGCATTTACATATTTCACTTTAAGGCATTTTCAACACAATTAAGTACATGGTACATAGGGAAATAACAGCCTTAGTTCATATGATGCAAATGTATTTATTATTTACAAAATGTGAAGGGTGATGAACAACTCTGACAGGCCATTATATTCGGCACTGGTTCTAGTCCGGCAGAAATTTACGTTTATAGCTTTGTACTTGCTCAGGGCAATCACGTTTTTTGGACCAGCAGTAGTCTGCCATCATGTTCTTATCCCATCGTCCTTGATATCTCTCCTCCATTGTACGCAAATCCTGATGGAAGCGTTCTCCTTGCTCATCACTAACGTCCCCAAGGTTTTCTGGGAACTGATCAAGATGACTGTTAAGGAAATGCAGCTTAAGGGCTCGGTCACACGGACGTTTTTTGGTATGATCTGCAGATGCACTTGTGATCTACAGATCTATAGACCCAATGCATCCCAATGGGAGCAGACACATGTCCGTTTTTCATGCAGATGTGCGATAAATTATAGAACACAACGATTCACAGAACGCGCCTATCTGCATTCTGCGAATCGTTGTGTTCTATATATGCGCTCAAATGGGGCCAGCCGCAGCAGCACCGACCCCCTTGAGAACATATACTAAAGATAGTATATAGATATAGAACGATATTCGCCCATTGAATTCAATGGAGCCGGCGATACAGCTGGCTCCATTGAAAGCAATGGTATGCCGGCAAGCGCTGGATGAATTTTCGGGGAAAGGCTTAAAATATAAGTCCTTCCCTGAAAACCATTCTGAAAATGTGTAAAAAAAAAAAAAAAAAAAGAAGGATACTCACCTTTTTCCTGCAGCCGGAGTTCAGCCGTGTCCGGCCAGCAGTTCTCCTGAACTGCTCTCTGTAGTATTCAGCAGGCGGGGATTTAAAATCCCCGCCTGCTGAATGGTCTGCCTCTGATTGGTCACAGCCCTCACTCACCCATTCATCACCCGGGCTGGGTGATGGATCAAGATAAGGGAGGCAATATGGGGTGGCGCTGCGCTGTGGAGGGCTTTGTGAATGAAGGTAATGAGTTTAAATTGAATTCTGTATTTAAGGGGCCTTCCCAGTTATAGACTTAAAACAAAAAAATCTTTATTGAAATCCTTTAAAAAGACACTTCTGGGCCAACAAACACAAAAAGAGACACTACAGACAGGGGTTATATAGATGGGTAATAATTTATAACTCATCAAAAAAAAAACAGTACGTGAATCCATCTAATCTCTCTATATATCCAAGTGTGGTGAAATACCTGGACACAAGATGGAGAGACTGTGGATGTCAGATCTCTTATACAAGGATTCTGACAATTAAATTGTCTTGTGAGACGGCTGCTCACAATAACTCAGTGAATATGTTAATAGATGTAAAGTTGAAATATCAAACTTTCAAAAAAAAAGAAAGAGCACAGTGCAGTGACCGGCACAGGGCAGTGGCGTCCTAGTAGCACCTAGACAGGAAGAGGAGCCTGGCTGCTGCATTTAGGATGGATTGGAGGGGGGAGAGTCTGGAGCAGGGGAGGCCGATTAGCAACGAGTTGCAATAATCGAGCTGAAAAGCTTTTTTAGGGTGTCTACAGTGAGAAAAGAGCGGATTCTTGTGATGCTCTTGAGGTGCAGCTGACATGTTCGGGCAAGAGATTGGATGATATTTCAGTAGATCAATTACTCTCCTGACATTGTACTCTTCTCGCAAATTCACAGAGTGTCCAACTGGAACTGAACCGTAAACGTTACCATTGTGCAAGAGAACACACTTTAAGCTACACTTTGAGCCATCAAGAAACAAAAATCGCCATTCTGTTGCACTGTATGGGTTTATCCCCAATTCATGGAGAAGGCCTGGAATATCGTGACAAAAAACAAAATCCTTTTCCTCTGAAAAGAACCTAATAAAAATCTTGCCCTCTCTGTCGGAAGAAAGAAACTGTTGCTGAGCGATAAAGCAAGTGTTTTTCCTGGAGTCTTGAAGCTAAAGCTCTGACAATTGGTTGTAGAGGCCCAAATCATGCACTAAGTCACTCAGTTCTTGTTTATTAAGTTTTGGGGGACATGAAGACTGTGCCGTGCCAGATGAGGATTCTTCTCTTTCTAGAACCATTTCATCCCCCATATCATAGTCTTCATCATCCTCACTATCTTCACCTCCTTCACTTGCAAAACCTTTGAAAAGTGGAACCAGGAGATCTTCACCATGTTGTACAGGTCTTATTGCCAAAGGCATATTAGGGTACGTGATTGCATGACGATTTTCTTCCATACACCTCTTATGCTGACAAGACAAAAATAGCAGTCAGTAATGTAGTCCTTGGGTCTTCCCAAACCATGGGAACCCCAAAAGGTAGAGCCTTTTGTGTTCCTTTCGTCCGGTCACAAAGCATTTCTTCACAGTTATGGCACACAATATATGGAGCCCATTTCTTGTCCTGGTCACCAAGAGGAATTTTGAAGTAAGTTTTGTAAGCAACCCTCACAAAAGATGTTCTATTCTGTCTCTGATGAGAAAGTGTGTAGCATCCACATGTATAGCAGAAGGCATCAGGTTGATTCACACATCTGACTCTACTTGATGAAGCCATATTAGAAATTGTGAGATTAACGTGTTATTCCCCTCTGAGGTTCAGCCTTCACTCTATTTCACCTCCTCTACTTGACAGTAAACAAATCACAATGTAGCACGTAGTCAGTGGAACCTGAAAAACGAAAAAAAAAATTAAATGGGAAAGCATAGATTTTCTGACTAAAATCAAAAATATCAGATTGCAAGAAAACTATAGCTTCCACACAAAAACTGATGACAGATTTGAAATCAGCTTTGAAAATGCACATAGAAACAGTTAAAAAATCTTGTGCAACAGAAAATAAAAAAAAAAAAATTGTTGGCCTGTGTTTTTAATTAACCCCTTAATGTTAATGCTCCATGACGTATAGTTACGTCATGGAGGTTTGGGGTTTGTATGGAAGGAGATTGGAGGGCGATCAGGCTCTATATAATGCAAGTTGCTGATACCACAACAGCTGTGATCAGTACTCCATTTATTGCAGCTGTTAACCCTTTAAATGCTGACTTCAATTCTGACAGCAGCATTTAAATACCTTGATTGGAGTTTGAGGTTCCTGAACCAAAAAATACATGTCAAAATTATGCTTTTTTTCATCAATGTAATAGAAAGTAATAAAAAAATAATATGCACTCCAAAACGGTACGTATAGAAACCACAGGATATCCTGCAAAAAATGAGCCCTTGCACAACAAAAAAAATTTATGGCTGTTAGAAGATGGCGGTAGAAAATATGGCGGTAGAAAATATCTTTAAAAAAAATAAAATAATTTAATTTTTTCTAATAAGTACAGCAAAAAAATAAACTATAAATTTAATATTGTAGTAATTGTCCTGACCCAAAGAATAAAATAATCATGTAAATTTTGCTGTAGTGTGTACACCATAGAAACAAACCCTCCCTCCACCCCTTAAAGAGGGCAGAATTGCGTTTTTTTTCCATTTCACTGCACTTAGAATTTTTTAAAAAGACTTTCAGTAGTATTCCATTAAATACTGCCATTGAAAAATACAACTCGCCCTGCAAAAAACAAGCCCTCAGACAGCTATGTTGCTAGATAAATAAAAAAGTTATGATTTTTTTTAAAAGTGGGGAGAAAAAAAAATTAAAATGAAAAAAGGGCCGCATCCTTAAGGAGTTAGAGATGTTATAGATTGGGGGCGTGACTTGCCTATGCGGGAGTAAGCCGCGCTTTCGCTAAGCTCCCGGCTCCCCTGTTATACTGACCTGCTATATCAGCCTCTCATCAGCACAAAAGAACCTCCAGCCCAGCGATGGGGAAGAGGAGACCCTCCAGCAAACCCCGGTCAGCGGGAGAAGACGAGCCGCCGACAATACAGCGGTTCTTCGGCACACTAGGAGCGGCGGCAGCCCCCTCACCAAAGATGGCGCCGGACCAGGTGCGCTCCCTCTCTGCACCCCGCAGCAGCAGCGGAACGGAGCCCCGTGGACGTATGCCGCTCAGCACGGACGGACCAGGAGATCATCAGAAGACAGATAAGTGCCTTCACACCCAGGGAGAACAAGCACAGGCAGACAACATGGGTCTCTCCCCCAGCCCCCGCAGTTCCCCTAGCCTCCATGGCTCTAATAAAGAGCACAAAGTAACTGAAGGACATAGAGCCCCTGTGTCTGGAGGGAAGCACACCACAGCAACACAATCACCCCTGCAGGAACACAGACGTGACAGTGAGGGAAACAACTCTCCCCAGCAACCAAGAATGCCACAAAATATGACGCCCAGCTCCGAGAGGAGTAGTAGTCCCGACCGTCAGAAAAGCTATAGGGGTCACGCAAAAGCCACAGCAACCCACACGGTCAGCACGCCATTTTATAGCGACTCCTCATCAGAAGAGGAATGGGACTGGAAGGCTCATTTAAGATCTCTCCCGACCAAAAGAGACTTTCAGCGCCTAGAAAACTCGCAGAAAGAATCACTGTCCCTCATACGACAAGAGCTTAAAAGCATGGGAAACCGCATAACCGCCATAGAAGAAACGCAAGACGAGGTCCTTACAACGCTCGAGGCCCACAGTCCGATTATAAACGCCCAGGCTCAGCAAATGACGGACATGATGTCCCACCTCGACGACCTCGAAAATCGTCACAGACGTAACAACCTGCGTCTAAGGGTTCTCGGAGGAAATCGCCCCTTCACAACTGGAGGACTGGGCTCGCAACTTTTTCAGTTCCTTGCTACTACGCCCACCAGACCAACCAATAGAAATTGACCGCATCCATAGAACCCTCGGCCAGACGACCCAGCAAGACCACGAGACATTGTATGCCGCATACATTTTTTAGGGACAAAGAAGCCATCCTGAAAAACGCCCGCGACAGGAAAGATCCCCTTACCTACAATGGCACTCCTATAGAGATCTACCTGGACCTGGCTAGACGCACCCTCCAGCTTCGCAGGGCCGTCAGACCGATTCTCGAACTCCTATGAGCCAACAAGATAATCTACAGATGGGGGTACCCCTTTCAACTAGCCGCTTCAAAGAACGGGAAGACCGCAATCTTCAGGTCCCCTGCCGACCTCCCCAAATTCCTGGGCACCCTGGAACTGCCGATGGTCGCAATTCCAGACTGGCCTCATACCCCAGCCTTGCCCATTACAGCACCTAGAACACCTTGGCAGGAGGCCAGACCAAGACGTCGAAAAAACGGAAGCCATCCCACCCGCCCACTATGAACAGCCACTGAGAGATAACCTTCATCCATCTCAGCATGACTGAGACATCATGCGGACTAACACCGCGCTTCGCAGTCACCATTGGACTTACGCTGCCCAGCCCTATAGCTTCACATGTTAAACACGATACACAGAAGTTTTGCTCCACCTTGCTCGGGCCCACACACCACCATAAGCACTAAGCAACTATATAACCCAACAGGTCGCCTCGAACCCCTCTCCTATACTACGCCCCTATCGGCGTTCAATGTGCCACATGTTCAACAACCCAACTACTGCAGGTCTTATAAACACAGACAATTTCAACAAGCATACGACTCCACATAGGGGATGCCGGAAGCTGCTCCCGCGTTCTCAGGTCTCTTCCTCCCAACGGGTGGACACCACGATGGTGCCGTCCGATTCTGACCACAGGTCCGAAACCCACCTTGGGGACCAGTGTCCCAATCTCGCAATCGACGGAAACTTTACTTTCCGTCACCTCATACCTCCACTTCTCCCTTCCTTCCCCCACTTCTCTCCCTCTACACTCTTCTCTCCATTCTCCTCTCTCAGTGTCTCGGTTGCCCTAAGGACACACCCCCCTACAACCAAACAACCCCCATGACGGGCCTTTCATTCTGCACTTATAATGCTAGAGGCCTAAACAACCCAGCTAAAAGAGGCCAGATCCTAGCACACTTACATAAAAAACGAGTCCTAATAGCCTGCCTACAGGAAACACACTTCAAGACCGGCCATATACCCAAATGCATAAACAAATTCTACCCCACGTGGTACCATAGCTCCCACCTGGAAAAGAAGAAGTGTGGCACCTCAATAGCAATCCATAAAAGCCTCCCCCACAATGTACTGGCGTCAAAAATTGACCCGGAAGGCATTTATTCCTTTAACTAGACCTGGGTCACCGTCTTGTGACGATTGCCAACATTTATTCTCCCAACGCCTTTGGCCTCAGCATCCTAGAGAGATTAGAACAATTCGCAGGGGGCTCCGACATCGTTCTTGGAGGAGACTTCAACCTGGCGATGGATCCCGGCCTTGACACGTCTTCGGGTAAGTCTGGGGTTTCCCCGGTGGCCTTGCGTAGACTGCGGAGACGCTTCCTAGAACTCAGACTTATCGACCTTTGGAGGACACTCCATCCAAAGGACAGGGACTATAGCCATCACTCCACTGTACACAATAGCTATGGGAGGCTAGATTATCTGTTCATATCGCACGGTTTTTTGGACTCTTCCCCCAGAAGCTCAATAGGGACCCCCTTGTGGTCGGACCATGCACCTGTCTACGGAGCCCTCCTAGGACATGTCCACAAGAAGGGTTACAACTCATGGCGTCTTAACGACAATCTCTTAAATGACACCTGCTGCAGAGAAGACATATGCAGGTCCATTGAGATGTTTATTGAGACCCACCGAGATGATGCAACCCCCCCACCTATACAATGGGAAGCACTTAAATGTGTTTTAAGGGGGATCTTCATATCCCATGGAGCAAGACTCAAAAAGGATAGAACAGGCAAATTGAAGGTTCTCATCACCCATCTAGAGAGAGCAGAACAGGCCAACAAAGCAAACGCTTCCCCTTCTCTAAACGCAGAAATCGCCTCCCTACGTCAGCAAATCCTAGCCGTGCTAGACCAAGCCCACTTGTGCATGAGGGACAGATTAAGGGGTGGGTTCTACGAATATGGCAATAAATGCAGCAGCTGGCTAGCGAGGGCCCTAAACCCCCGAGGACACCAATCATATATATTTGCACTAAATTCCCCAAGGGAAGGTCCACGCAACCGATGACCTACTGGAATGCTTCAGGCACTATTACGAAAAGCTTTAGAACATCACAAATATAACATCCGCAGATAGCATAGAATCTTACTTACAGGAATTTGCCCCTGGTTCGGTCTCTTCTCCAGATGCCGATGCCCTAGAACAAGACCTCACGGTACAAGAGATTTCAGAAGAGTTAAGAAACCTAAAAATAGGCAAAAGCCCCGGCCCAGACGGCTTCACGCCCCGATTTTAGAAGACATTCGGAGACCTTTTAACCCCAATGCTCTGTAAGGCCTTTAACGCCATTTCCGACAAATGCCCGTTCCCACAACAAGCCCTGCAGGCCGTTATCACTGTTATCCCAAAACAGGGCAGAGACCCCCTTTCTTGCGTAAACTATAGGCCCATCTCCCTGCTGAACGTGGACACCAAAATCTTCGCAAGAACTCTAGCCACACGCCTGGGACCAACTGTCCCCAAGCTTGTCCACAGAGACCAGACTGGTTTTGTCCTCGGCCGCGAGGCAAGAGACAATACCATCAGAACGCTCTCATTGGTGAGCAGGGCACGCGACACAAGGAGCCCCCTCTGCTTCTTATCGGTTGATGCCGAGAAGGCATTCGACCGCGTTAACTGGAAATTTCTCGAGGCCACCCTATAAAAAAATAGGTCTGGGGCACAGACTGAGAAGTTGGATTATGGCCCTATACAACAAGCCCACAGCCCAGATAAAAGTGAACGGCAAACTCTCCAGCCCAATCAACATCAGGAACGGCACACGCCAGGGGTGCCCCCTCTCCCCAACCCTATACGTCCTGGTAATGGAATCGCTGGCTAACGCAATCAGAATGAACCCAGAAGTCCAGGGATACAAAACGACCCAAACCGAACACAAAGTGGCCGCGTTTGCGGATGACCTCCTAGTCTACATAACAAACCCCACCCGAGCCCTACCCGCCCTTCTGCGTGATCTTGACAGATATAGTAAAGTCAGCAACTTTAAGATTAACCTACAAAAATCGGAAATCTTAAACATAACACTCCAGCCCGCGGAACTAGCCCATCTTAAACCCCTATTCTCGCTATCTTGGCGCAAAGACTCTATTAAATATTTAGGAATCAAGCTATCCTCAGACCCGAGTCAGTTGTACGACCTAAACTACGAACCCATATTCTCCTCCCTAGTAAAAGACACAGATAAGTGGCGCCCACTAACACTCTCCTGGTTTGGCAGAATAAATGCCATTAAGTTGAACTCCCTTCCAAAACTTCTATACCTCTTCCAGACTTTACCAATACAGCTACCATGTAGCTATTTCAATAAATTAAGAAAAGTAGTGATGCGGTTTGTCTGGGGAGGAGCTAGACCCCACCTGAGCTATATAGACTCCTCACTCAGAAAAAAGAAACCGGGGGGGGGGGGGGTGGGGGTGGGGGGGGGGGGGGTCTGCCTGACCTGTTGCTCTACTACAGAGCTGCAATAGGCAGGATGGTTCTGGACCTCATGCACAAAGGGCAAACCAAACTTTGGGTCGAGCTAGAACAGAGCTCTGCCCCTTTTCGATCACAAGGCCTTTTTTGGCTCAGGGGAGGTTTAGGCAGAAGGGGGCTCAAAGTATCGCCTTTCATGTGTTCACTCCTACGTATATGGGACAACTTTGCAAGCAAAGCAGGGTTGGTCTCCATCCCGGGCCCCTGGACCCCCCTTGTAGGAAACCCGAACTTCCTCCTGGGGATCGGAGGACTACCACTCCTGAACAGCCTGGGAGTTTATCTCCCGAGAATTCAAGACCTCCTTTGGGAGGAGGGAGTCAGACCTCTGAGCTCGCTTACAGGAGACGGAGGGGTCGTGGCGGGTGCGTGGTTCCAATATCTACAGCTATGCCATTTCATCAGAGCACAGGGTACAGTACCGGAACCATCTATGCCTCCCACACCCTTTGAAGAATTATGCGCAAACCCCCGCGAGTCGAGGGGCGAAATCTCCGCGGTCTACGGCATGCTAATAACCGGGGGGACCCGGGACTTGGGAGAGGGCCGCCACAAGGCGTGGGAGATAGAACTAGGACAACCCTTATCGGAGGAGGGCTAAGGGCATTATCATGACACACGGAATGTCAGTCTCGGGCAGGCACCACGAGCTAAGCTACAAGCTCATAATGAGATGGTACCGCACCCCTGCGTCACTAGCTAAAATATACCCTGACTCCTCGGCCGCTTGCTGGAGATGCACCAAGGAAACAGGATCGCTCACACACATATGGTGGTCCTGCCCGGGGATCAGAGATCTGTGGTCAGAGATACAGACCCTATATAACTACTTGAAGAAAAGCTCACTAGACCTCTCCCCAAAAATCGCCTTACTCTCGGTCATGACGGGTTCCATTGCCGCCAGGAAAAAAAGATATCCTAAGATTTTTTCTTTTAGCCATGAGAATAGTGATCCCCCAACTCTGGAAATCCCAGACGTCGCCGACACGCCTGAACGCGTCAACGGCTTTGGAAGACATTAGGTACATGGAAGAGCTGAGAGCCAAAGACGACGACAAGTGGTCCAAATACTATGCTATGTGGGAGGTATGGATGATGTTTCGAGGCTCTCCCGGCTTCAAACATTGGCTTGAAAACGGGGTTGTGCCAGTTTAATCAAGGGTAAACGCCCCGCTGGGGGCCCCTCCCGAGACGCTCTCTCTCTCTTTTCTCTATCCATCTCTCTTCTCCTCTGCATCCCCTCCTCTCCGCTCTACCCCAACTTATCCTCTCCTATACTCCTTTTATAATCCCCTGCACCCTGCCCTCTGTTGCCCCACCCCTCTTCCCCCCCAAAAGCAATACACTCTTCAAGAGCCAAAGTTCACACGAACTGTTCTGGCTCACACACACACGTTTTAAGATGTTATCGCACTACAAGTGACAAGGTTTAATAAACTCGAAATAGGTAGATTGTTGTTACTTAGTTGTTAAGTTAAACCCTGAAGTCTAGAGGTACCATCCCACGCGGCACAAGCCAACGAGATACCGCTGTATTGAACGCAGCTGCCCACACACATGGATGCCTCAACTCGGCTACGGAAGTAACCATTGTAATCGCCGCCTGTGTTTTACTCAGTAAATATGTAAACTAGACTTCGGGATCTGTTAACCCGTTAACCAGTATGCCATTCCATTTGCTTTATGTAAAATTTCAATAAACACATTTTGACAGAGAGATGTTATAGATTGGTACTAATATACCTAATGATGAATATCTGCCCCCTTCCCGATTAGGTCTAAGTCCTGAGGCCTGTGCATGCACGGGGGAAAATAAATAAATAATCACACTGAAACCTGCTATTCAGCTAAATGAAAAACTTCTTTATTCTAATCAAGTTGCATGGGGTTTAACACACTTAGGACATAACATTAAACAATACCGGTCATAGGAGACTTTGGAGGATACTCGTTACTAAGGTCGCCCCATTTCTTGAGCCCCGCTTCAGTGACGAGCTACACCACTGTCACTCTGAAGCAGTATCCGCGCTAATTTGTCTGCAGACCTAACCGCCGTTTCACGTAATCCTCCAAGTTTCTTCCAACTATCAACGCACACATAACATAAAACCGGGCAGCGGATATGCAGTATGACCGGTTTGGGTTATCAGACACTTGGCAAGAATAAAACCTATCTTTGGTGGCCGCTGGCCAGCTGTATAAGTCACAGAAACCAAACGGGCAGGCAGGTGTACTGGTAAGGTCATATATATAGGACATTTTATATGACCTACCATACTCTAGGAGGTGATCAGTCTCCAACTACCTCCGTCTGGTTGTTTCATTCCCAGCGACTTTTCTCACGGCTGCTTGCGCGGTCCAAACTCGGTGGCCCCACGTTAGGCACCATTTGTTTTAGATTGGTACTACTATACCTAATGATGAATATCTGCCCTCTTCCTGATTAGAAGGTCTAAGGCCTGAGGCCTTTGCATGCACAGAAGAATCACACTGAAACCTGCTGTTCAGCTAAATGAAGCTTCTTTATTCTTACTCAAGTTGCATGGGGTTTTATAGACCGTATGCATAGTTAGTACGTCATGAAGTACGAAGCTGTAGCTGATTGGTTACTGTCCTTATATGGGTCTCTTCCTCCAGGAGCTAAGGTCCTTATCTCGGAATTCCTGGACGAAGAATGTGCCATCTTGGGTAAACTGTTAGAAACACGGTGGGAGGGGGGAGCAAATAGTCAGCACTTTGAGGGTGCATTCACACGAACATATATCAGCTCAATTTTCACGTCGAGCCGATATACGTTGTCCTCATCTGTGGGGGGGGGGGGGGGGGGGAGAGGATGGAAGAGCCAGGAGCAGGAACTGAGCTCCTGCCCCCTCTACCTCCTCTCCGCCCCTTTGCACTATTTGCAATGGGGAGAGGCGGGACGAGGCTGGGGCCAATTCTCGGAACTTAGCCCCACCCCCATCCCGCCTCCTTTCATTGCAAATAGTGGAAGCTGTGTTAGTAGTGTAGAGGAGAGGCACATATTTGCAATAGGTGTTTTACTTAGTTTTTGCACCAAGTGAGGTCTTTACTAGGTTTAGGGATTACTTGGATGTAAGCCCAATTATCTATATGAGAAAAGCGCGGCTCCTGACTGAGGGAATTGAAAAAGCCTATTATAGGTTCACCTAAGGCTGAAAAGAACTTCTTATAATAGGAATTAAAAAGCCTTCTGGGCCAGGAGCTCTAGGTAGCCAATTGGGGTAGTGCCTTTTCAATAAGTTTCTTACACATTTTGTCAGGAAAATTCTCCCTGGCATACAGATTGCCGTAAGATTGACCAAAGGCCTTACCAATGCTAACTGGAGTTTGGCTTCGTACCCCATTTGGGAGACACAGTGAAGAGAGAGCTGAGAGAAAAGATCTAATAGTTAGGCAATGCGCCAAGAGCCTACCCTGTCTGTCTCCCTGCGAAAAGAATCAATACCTAGACTCTTCCTGCACAGAAGAAGTTGTCTGATCAACCAGAGGTCAATGCTTTTCATGAACTTAAGAGTAAGTTGGTGCAAATTTAAAGAGTTGCTTAATGGAGGGTTTAGTACCACACAGAAACATTAGCTTTTTAGCAACCTTCCTGGGCCATCAACTTTTGATAGGCACCGAGACTATGCTAAACTGATGGTTGAAGTAGGAATTGCCAGGACCAGTGGCTCCCGAGGGCTCCGTGTCCACACCGCTGGTCCTATCACCTGGCCGGCAGGGGAGCCCTGGTGCTGGTGACCTCCCCTGGCTGCCGTGCGCCTTGTTCCCGTTGCCATGGCAGCCGGGCGCGCGTCCTCCATCTCCGCCAGGCCAGTTAGTGCTCGGGGCAGGCTTTCTTGTGCTCTTGACAAACTCTTGTTGCTGTCAGGCTCCCACCCCAATCAGCTACTGGGGTGGAAGTTCTGACAGCATTTAAACCTCTCTGTTCTTGTCAGTGGTTGCCAGTGTAGGTTTATCTCCAGGCTACACCCGCATATTTGGATTGTATTCCCGGCTTTTGACCCTCTTGCCTCGGACCTGACTTTGCCTTGCCTGACTTTGTTCTGCATATTCTCCAGTTGCCGACCCGTATTGCCCGACTTGCCTTTGTGTTTGTCTGTACCTTGTGTGTCTGTAAGTCTGACTTCTGCCCCTCATCCCTAGCTAGGCTAGGGACTGTCACCCAGTTGTCGCCCTAGGGCCTAGTCTAGGGGGGGGGGGGGGGGGGGAGGGAGAAGTAGGAAGGGACAGGGGTTGTGGGTGTTTCAGGGACTCCCAGTTTCCCGGACCTCAGTTTTCCTGGACAAGAATATAGCTGATGGCTCTGAAGACAGCTTTGTGGAATGGTAAGCGGCAGAGGCGTAACTAGAAGCTCTTGGGCCCTGATGCAAAATCTGTAACAGGGCCCCATAACTACCATGTGCTATGTATGATACTGGTGTCTTATGCGATAGAGGGACCCTTGGGCCCCCTAAGGCTCCGGGGCCCTGTAGCAACTGCTACACTTGCACCGCCTATAGCTACGCTCCTGGTAAGGGGCTATGCAGTTTGGCAGTTACATCACTGCAATGTGGAGCTATGCACATGCGCCTAGTTCAACAAACATTAACAGTGCAGACCCCCAAGACTGAGGATCCTTAGAAAAATTGGAGCCAGACTCCTGGGAATCTGTGTGAATTGTAGGTAGGGTATGAAAGACAGAAGCTGTACAATAGCTGTCCACTAGGTGGAGGCAAAGTATAGCGTTTCCTTTGTAACTCTAAATAAGTTCTCTGATACTGAAGTACAGACAGGCAAGCAATCTATAAAAAAAATTAGGGCTGGTCTCTTAAAGGGGTTGTCCCGAGGCAGCAAGTGGGTCTATACACTTCTGTATGGCCATAATAATGCACTTTGTAATGTACATCGTGCATTAATTATGAGCCATACAGAAGTTATAAAAAGTTTTATACTTACCTGCTCCGTTGCTGGCGTCCTCGTCTCCATGGTGCCGACTAATTTTCGCCCTCCGATGGCCAAATTAGCCGCGCTTGCGCAGTCCGGGTCTTCTCCTCTTCTCTATGGGGCTCCGTGTAGCTCCGCCCCGTCACGTGCCGATTCCAGCCAATCAGGAGGCTGGAATCGGCAATGGACCGCACAGAAGCCCTGCGGTCAATGGAGACAGAGGATCCCGGCGGCCATCTTCAGCAGGTGAGTATGAAGACGCCGGACCGCCGGGATTCAGGTAAGCGCTGTGGGGGTTGTTTTTTTAACCCCTGCATCGGGGTTGTCTCGCGCCGAACGGGGGGGGGGGGGGGGTTTAAAAAAAAAAAAACCCGTTTCGGCGCGGGACAACCCCTTTAAGTCAAAAATACTATTAAAGTTCATCTAGAATTAGTTCTCCTAAAGAGAACCAGAAAAATTGAATGAATGCATGCAGCTTTTGTGTGTGTGTGTATATATATATGGTATGTGCAGGCACTCACCAGGGCCACCGAAGGGGGGGCTGTAGAGTTCACTTAGGCTCTCCTGAATTCGCAGACTGTGGGGATGTCTGTCCCCACTACCAGGTCACTGCTTCTAAGCTGTGGAGTGGAGGAGACCTGGGAGATCGTGTAGGGAAGTGCACTCAGACTGACACCTTGGCCGGGGGTTGTGGCAGTACAAGTCCCAGGACTGACACCCTGCACATGTGGTGTGAAGAATTTGCTAGAGCCCAGCACATCTCACCACATCTTTGTACATTTTTTTAAAAAAAGGAGAACTAACATTTTGCACTGTTATAAGTATTCAGACCTTTGGTATGACACTTGTAATTTAGTTCTGGGGGGCTCCCATTTGTCTTGATCATCCTTGAGATGTTTCTACACCTTGTTTGGAGTCTACCTGTGGTAAATTCAGTTGATTGGACATGATTTTAAAAGACACACCCCTGTCTATATAAGGTCTCACAGCTCACAATGCATATCAGAGCGGTGATGTGGAAAGAACTGCTTGTAGAGCTTAGAGACAGGACTGTGTGGAGGCACACATCTAGAGAAGGCTACTAAAAAATTCTGCTGCACTGAAAGTTCCCAAGAGCACAGTGGCCTCCATATTACTTAAAGGGGTTGTCCTGCAAAATGAAGTAAAGGTAAACACTTCTGTATGGCCAGACTGCGCAAGCACGTCTAATCGAGCCGGGCGAAGGATTCGGTCGGCGCCATGGAGACGGGGACACCAACACAGGGGGGTAAGTATATAATAACTTCTGTATGGCCAATATTTAATGCACGATGTATATTACAAAGTGCATGTATATGGCCATACAGAAGTGTTTACCTTGACTTCATTTTGCGGGACAACCCCTTTAAATGTCAGAAATTTGGAACAACCAGAACTTTTCCTAGAGCTGGTCAACCCATCAAACTAAGTAATCCAGGGGGAAGTGCCTTGGTAAGAGAGGTGACCAAGAACCCGTCACTCTGAGCTCCAAAGTTTCCTGTGTGTAGATGGGAGAAAATGCCAAAAGGTCAGCCATTACTGCAGCACTTCACCAATCTAGGCTTTGTGGCAGAGTTGGCAGAAATAAGCCTCTCCTCAGTAAAAGCCGCATGAAAGCCCACCTGGAGTTTGCCAAAAAGCACTTAAAGCACTCCTAGACTGAGAAGTCTTCTCTGGTCTGATGAAATCAAGATTGAACTTTTGGCCTCAATTCTAAGCATCAGGTCTGGAGGAAACTAGTCACTGCTCAAAGCTGAAAGTAAAGAGATATTCTTAATGAAAACCTGATCCAGAGTGCAAGAAACCTCAGACTAAGCAAAAGGTTCACCTTCCCATAACACAATGACCTTATGCACACAGCTGAAACACCATAAGTGTGGCTTAGGGACAACCCTGTGAAAGTCCTTGAGTGGCCCAGTCAGAGTCTTGTCTTGAACCCAATCGAATATCTTTGGAGAGACCTGAAAATGGCTGTCCACATATGGTCACCAACCATCCAACCCGACAGAGCTTGACAGAATCTGTAGAGAAGAATGGCAGAATCCTAGTGTGCAAACCTTGTGGCATCATAGCCAAGAAGACTGGAGGCTGTAATAGCTGCCAAAGGTGCTTCAACTAAGACCTGAATACAGGGTTTAAATTCTTATGTCAATGCAAAATGTTAGTGTTTTTTTGTTTTTAAAAAATGTGCAAAGATTTCTAATATTTTGTTTTCACTATGTCATTATGGGGCATTGAATGCAAGATGGGGGAAAACTTGACATTTTTCAAAAGGCCACAACATGACAAAATGTAAAAAAGTGAGAGTCTGAAGACTTTCTGGACCCATTGCAAGTGAACGTGCAGTCCCATAACCAGTAATGTACACATTATTCCTTCGCTTGACTTCCCCAGTGTTTGGAACAAAATTGCAGATGCTACACTTTATTTACAGGCAAATACACCAGAGAGCCTGATGTCAATCATAGCACTTGATCAATACAGATTGTCTGGACCTCAGACTGCTGCCTGGCTCAGAGATGAGTCAGGCCACACTTGCCACCTAACTCTTCGGGCACTGTCCTACATATGACCGCATCACCAATCTTGATACCCAGCGTAACACCGGCCCCCTGTTGAGACCCACCACCCCTTTGGCATGGTCTCGTCCAGGCAGTAGCTGTAAGCCACATTTACAGCTCTTGCTGGCTTAACATCGGCCCATAATTGCTGCATTACCAGCACATCCACTTGAATTAACATTGGCCAAAAATGCTGCTTCACCAGCCTGTTCATTGGCTTAATTCAATGGGAGCTCTGCCTGTAGTACCAAACTGGGTCACTGCAATATGGACCGCGCTGCTTTCAGCAATGTACAGTGACAGCAGCCCTGATGATCAGTTGATCAATGTGGAACCTGAGGGGAAAATTCCTGATGATCAACTACTGATGACCTATCTTGCAGACCAAAATCCAGAGAACCCCTTTAATTTCTGCAAAACACTTATGGGGTCAAAATGCTCATTGCACCCCTGAATGAATTCCTTAATTGTAAACAGTTTAAAAAGTGGGATCCCGTGTCACTAAGCTTGGTACTTCAAAAAGGAGCTGCAAATGGGGCTTGGCATTTAAAAAACATTCCATCAAAATCTGCGCTCAAAACGACAAATGGAGTTCTTTCTGTTCTGAGCAATGCCATGTGCCCAAACAGCAGTTTACAATTACATATGGGAAATTGCCACACTCAGGTGAAATTTCATAACATATTGTGGGGTGCTTTTCCTCCTAGAGTTCTTATGAAAATTAAAGTGTTGAGCTACAACTACACATTATTAGAAAAAAAAATGTCATCTTCATGGCCCAATTGTAATGAATTCCATTTAAGGATATCGGTCAACGTCCGTGCAGCTACTAAACCAGTATCACCGCAGGAAAGCTGATATGAGGGTCAGGCTATACATACCTTCCTCGCTGCTTAGTCTCCCTCGGGAGCCCCAAAATCAGTCTTTGACACAGCCCCGTGCTATATGCAAATGAATCTAGAGCAGTCCAATGGGTGGTCCATAGCTGGATAGTAGTCCTGGCCTTTTTGAATTAAAGGGGTTGTCTCGCGCCGAAACGTTTCCCCGTTCGGCGCAGGACAACCCCAAAGGATGTGTTAAAAAAAAAATAAATGTTATTACTTACCGGAATCCCCGCTCTGCGATGTCTTCCTTCTTCCTTCACCAAGATGGCCGCCGGGATCTTCACCCACGATGCACCGCGGGTCTTCTCCCATGGTGCACCGTGGGCTCTGTGCGGTCCATTGCTGATTCCAGCCTCCTGATTGGCTGGAAATCGGCACACGTGACGGAGCCAGCTCTCCGGCACGAGCGGCCCCATTCACCAGGAAGAAGACCGCACAGCGCAAGCGCGTCTAAAAAAGCAAGAAGACATCAGAATTAGACGGCACCATGGAGACGGGGGCGCTAGCAATGGAGCAGGTAAGTGAATAACTTCTGTATGGCTCATATTTAATGCACGATGTATATTACAAAGTGCATTAATATGGCCATACAGAAGTGTATAACCCCACTTGCTTTCGCGAGACAACCCCTTTAAGTGATCCTTAACCCTTCCTCCGTCTCTTAATTTGTGGTTCAAGAATGATGCTAGGAAGCAATCAAGAGCCAGAGGTTGGTCCTTGCACCTTTATTTCTGACACCTGTATCTGAGTCAAGTAGAACACTAAGGCCATATAGAGGATATTCATAAAAGCTACCGATCCAGGGTAAAAATATTGGGCCTCGTTTATCAAAACTGTCAAAAAGAAAAGCTATCTTAATCGCCCATAACTACTAATACAGCTCAACTTTCATTTGTGAAGCTGCTCTGCGAAAATAAAAGCAGGGCTGTGATTGGTTTCTATGAACAACAGAGACAGTTTTTCTTTTACACAGTTTTGACAAGTGTCCATTAAGTTTTCTTTCCCTCTTAACGCTTGCTGTATTACAATAAAATAGTGGATAAAACTTTTAAATCTGCTATCCCAATTTTTTTTTAATTTATTCACTTTAAAGAGGGATTCCCATTTCTGCTTTTCATAGCCAAAATAGGAAAACTAGGAAGCCCATACACAGGCGTATTTGCGCTTGTTTTTGTGTGCACAAAATTTGCTCTGGTAATACATAAAGAATAGAACCCATCGATTTCAAGAGGCTCTTTTATAGTTCCTGTTTGTGCATGCATTTCGCGTGCACAGAAAAAAATGCTTTTGTGCACCAAGAGTCCTTATAGAAGTCTATGGGGGGGGGGACCCAAATCGCACACAAGATGATGCGCAATACATTGCACAATTCTGCTGCAAAAAGAACACATTTGGAACTCATTAGGCCAAATAGCTATTTAAATTGGAGCGTGGTTGTGTCCCGTGTGCAAAAAGCCACGCCCTGTTTTTAATGGGGGCAGTAAAATATGGCAGAATGCGTGCGAAAAAGCCTTGTTCATAGCGCAAATACAATGCGCTGAGTAACGCACAATCGTGCATATGCCTATGGGAAGGAGCCCTTAGTACAGCACTGTTCCCATAGTTCTCTTTGAAGTGAATATGTGATAGGGAAACCGCGCAGCACACTGTGCTACACTGTTTCCGTAGTTCCCATTCACTTCAATGAGAGCTGCTAAGCACTCAGCTCTTTCCTTAGGCTCTTGGTGCATGGCTGCGGTGTCCTATCATGGCTATGAAAAATCAAGATGGGAACATTCCTTTAATTCCTGTGAAACATCTAAAGAGTTAAAGGGGTTGTCTCACGGCAGCAAGTGGGATTATACACTTCTGTATGGCCATATTAATGCACTTTGTAATGTACAGTGTGCATTAAATATTGGCCATACAGAAGTTATTCACTTACCTGCTCCGTTGCTAGCGTCCCCGTCGCCATGGATCCGTCTAATTCTGATGTCTTCTTGCTTTTTTTTTTAGACGATCTTGCGCTGTGCGGTCTTCTCCTTCTGCTTGGTCCAGGCACGAGCGGCGTTCTGGCTCCGCCCCCTTCTACGCGTCATCACGTAGCTCCGCCCCGTCACGTGTGCCGAGTCCAGCCAATCAGGAGGCTGGAATCAGCAATGGAACGCACAGAGCCCATGGTGCACCATGGGAGAAGACCCGCGGTGCACCATGGGAGAAAACCGCAGTGCATCCCTGGGAAAGGACCGGTGGCCATCTTGGGAGAAGATTTTTTAAAGTCCTTATTTCGTCGGATCAGTAAGTAGCAATAGGCTTAAAAACAGCTTTACTTTGCTATTTTATGCCAGGGGGGGTGACAGGGGGAATGGGGTAAGGTAAAATTTTGAGGTTTGCCGCGAGACAACCCCTTTATTAAACTACCTCAAGGCTGTTTTAAACCCTTTGAGGCCTCCTTCACATGATCATTTTGACGCTCAGATAACTGTAGTGCCCCAGAACATATATTTCTGGCCCCTCCATAAATGTCATGCATAAAAGGTCTTCTGTAGATGCACTGTGCAGAAATTGGCTACTCATTTGTTATGTCTATTGCACAGCTGCAGCAAACGTAGAATTAATGTCCTCGTGATCTGGGATATGTCTGCAAATGTAACAATTCATGTCCTGTCATGTGGTATGCTTGAGATTATAAGTATAAGTGATTTGGTAAGTCAGTGGAGTGCCAGTCACACGGGGGTACCATCAACTCCCATGTGGTGAATAATGGAGGAAGAGGAGTGGTTCCCTGAAGCCTGCTATGCCAGAGACCACTAAGGAGTAGAGAGAGAGTGAGCGACAGAAGAACCTGATCACTGTGCAGAGGTATTGTGTCTAGAGTGCATCTGTGCAGAGTCTATCCATTCCCCCATCCAGGAGCGGCACTGGACAGATAATAAGGACTGTCGGGCCACTGTCATCCTGAGTATACTCCATTCCAGGAGTTGTCCCGTACAAGTATCAATGACTGTTGGGCCAGCATCATCCTGAGTTCCTCTCAGACCCCCTTTTCTCTGTGTTACCTGCATCATTGTATTATTGTGCTTTTGTAAAGTGTTCCAGTTACCTACAGTAAACCATTCCCAGGGACTGAGGTATTTAACTAATATACAGTATGTGGAATTGTCTTATTATCGCCAAAGCTTTATTCTGGTGAAAAGCGAACGGTGGTGTCACGTGACAACCTACAATTCAACCAGATGTTTATTGGCCATCCCTATCCTAGGGGTGTCCAGAGGAGGCCTACCGGTATTCGGGCCGAGGTCGCGTGTAGCTCTCCAGGAAGGAGACTGGTGGATGCCGCCGTGACCCGTGACAGCTTTACCCTCCTAGCTCCTCTGCATGGGCCTCATGTAAGTGGATCTTCCGGATCACCACATAGCAGGAGGAACTCATAGAAACCATTAGTTCTAATAGACATGATTTTTAACACTCTTGTTTTGCATCACAATGACGCTTGTGTAAAGGCCTCAAGATTGCAGTTTTAAACCCTGCGTTCAAGTCACATTTTGTTGTTCTGGTATGCCATCCCCACTTTCAAAAAATTATAGCTTTTATATATTTTTGGTGACATGGCTACATAAGTGTGTTTTTGGGGGGTGGATTTGTCAATGGTACCATTTAATATACCATATTATATATTGCAAAACTTAAAAAAAATCTCTAAATGGAGCAAAATTAAAACAAAAATGCAATTGCACCATTTTTTAGAGGGAGTGGGTTGTTTTTACAGCATTCGTGATGCAGAAAACGCGACGTTTCCTTTATTCTGTTGGTCAGTACTACTTAAACATAAAAGAAAAAAATAATTCTGCTTGACATCTTTTCACCTAGATAACTTTATTTTTTATGCTGATGCAGCTGCGTGAGAGCTTGCTTTTTGCTGCACAGCCTGTAGTTTTTATTGACATAATTTTGGGGCACATATGACTTTGATTGTTTGTAATTAAATTTCTCGCAAATGGGGTTACCAAAAAAATGCAATTCTGGTATTGTGTAATTTTTTCTGACAGCATTCACTGTGCAGGATTATTAATGTGGTAATAAATACGCCCATTTTACGGATGCGGTGGCGCCGATTCACTTTTTTTCTTTTTTTATGTGACGACTGGAAAGGAGTGAATTTCTTACCGAAAATGCCTTTTCCCCGAGTCATCCTGACGGCAGACATGGAGGTTGCACCTTGACCTCGTAGGGACAGGAAGCAAGAGACTTCAAAAGGCTCCTCCCGCCTCCCATTCACCAGTGTCTTCTAAATTACTTACATGGACATGTCGTGGTTAACCAAGGAAGATATTTAATTGCTCCGAAAAAAAAAAAAACATGGTTAGTTCCATTTGAACATAAACAAGAAGAGGGTAGCTTACCCGGACTTAAACAAAGGAAATATGCACAAATTTGCCGCATAAAGGGAAATGTCCAACATAGGAGCCTCTGAGCTACAGATTCGTGCCCGCATAAACGTGTGAATTTTTTGGGACGTGCCGTCAGGATGACTCGGAAAAAGGGAATTTTCGGTAAGAAATTCACTCTTTTCCCCGGCCTCATCCTGACGGCAGACATGGAGTATACCAGATTAACTCTTTAGGGAGGGACCACTGCTTGCAAGACCTTTCTCCCGAATGAGATCGGAGGAGAGGTCCGCAGTCAGCCTGTAATGTTTTACGAAGGTGTGCAGGTTGGACCATGTGGCTGCCTTACAAGTTTGGTCCGGCGTCGCCATAGCCCTCTCTTATCAGGAGCAGGATACTGCCCTGGTTGAATGGGCCTTGAGTCCTTCCGGGATAGTTCTGTTGCAGGACGAGTAGGCCTGCTGGATGGTGAATTTTAGCCAGCGGCTAATGGATCTCCAAGAAGCCGCTCTTCCTCTGCCCGGCCCCTGGAATTGAACAAAAGACAGTCAGCCTTCCTAAAGGATGATGTCTGCTCTAAGTAGCATAAAATGGCCCTCCTTACATCCAGGGTATGGTAGTCTCTTTCCCTATTGTTTTGGGGATTTTGACAGAAGGATGAGAGAATAATTTATTGCTGTCTGAAATTTTGAGGCTACCTTTGGAAGAAAAAAGGGGTCTGTTTTTAGTATGACCTTATCGTCCTGGACTAATAGGTAAGGTGTTTTACAAGATAGGGCTTGGAGCTCGCTTACGCGCCTTGCTGTTGTGATAGCTACCAGGAACACCATTTTAAACGTGAGGAACCTAATTAGAGTCTGATAGGTTCGAAGGGGTCTTTGCAGAGGCTTTGGAGAACTAGGTTCAGGTCCCATGGGGGGGGGGGGGGGGACCGTACTACGGCTAACTGGCCTCATTCTTTCTGCCGCTTTCATAAACCTGCGGATCAGTCTATGATCCGCCAAAGGTTGGTCTAGAATGGCCGAGAGCGCGGATACCTGAACTTTCAGGGTTCCTGGTCTCAGGTTTTTATCTAGACCCTCCTGGAGGAAGTCCAAAATCTCCGCCACCGAAGTGTCAAGATTGGAGACCTCCAGCCCCCTCCAGGAGGAGAATTTTTTCCCAGATCTTATTATAAATAGCTGAGGTTACAGGTGTTCGGGACTGGCGTAGAGTCGCGATAACTCTGGAGGACAGACCTTGCCTTAGTAGCGTCTGTTCCTCAATATCCACATCGCGAGGTTGAGGTCTGGGCACGCAATGTCGGACCCCATTTGCCCTGGAGCAAACGCTGCCCCACTTGCGCTCCCCAGCCAGACTGGCTTGCGTTGGTGACTACGGAGATGAAGGGCTCTGTCACCCATGGGGACTCCGCCTCTAGGTTGCCAGTTGACCGCCACCAGCGGAGGGACCTTGTGACCGATAATGACACGGGCATTCTGCTGTCCAGAGAGGTTGTTGCCCCGTCCCAATTGCCCAGGGTGGCTCTCTGTAGCATCCTTGAGTGCGCCTGGGCCCAAGGAATAATGCCGATACAGGAGGTCATGAGGCCCAGGAGCCTCATTGCGTCCCTAATAGTTATTTGTTTCTTCTGGCCACATTTCTGTGCTGCCAGCCTAAGGTTTTCCTGCCTGGGTGGAGGCAAAGACAAGATCTGAGACACTGAGTCGATCTGTACCCCCAGGAAGGTCTTTTGCGTCTCAGGAAGAAGACTAGATTTAGGGAAGTTAACTATCCACCCCAGTCTCTGAAATAGGGAGATGATTTGGCTGGTATCCTCTTTGAGGATCTTCGGCAAGGATGCAATTACCAGGAAATCGTCCAGGTATGGGACAATGTTTATGCCTGCCACATGGAGATGCGCCACCATCTCTGCCACTATTTTAGAGAATATCCTGGGTGCCGTTAAAATTCCGAAGGGTAGGCACTGGAATTGAAAATGGTGTACACGGCTGCCCATCCTGATGGCAAACCGCAGGTACTTGTGATGTTCCGGCAGGACTGGGATGTGGTAGTACGCGTCCTTTAGATCGACGGTACTCATAAAGTCCCCTCTTTTGATCAGAGTTACTGCAGACCTGACGGTTTCCATCTTAAACCTTTTGTAGGTAATAAACCTGTTCAGGCCCTTCAGATTAAGGATCATCCGAAACTGCCGTTCGGGTTTTTTGATCAGAAATAGGGGTGAGTAGAACCCCAAGCCCTGTTCTACTGCGGGGACCTGGACTACCGCCCCCATCTGTAGCAGCTTAGAAATTTCATTTTTAAAGATATCCTGCAGGGCAGGGGATTGCGTGGGGGGGACTCTGAAATTACTGGGGGGCCGGGTGAAGAGTTCTATTCTGTACCCTTGGGCTATGAGCTGCAGGACCCATGGGTTATCTGTAATCCCCTGCCATTCCCGGAAAAAGCTCAATAGTATGCCCCCCACCTGGTACTCGCCTACAGGGGAAGGGGTTGTTTTTGTCTTACCCCTGCCTCCTTTGGGGTAGGACCAGCGCCCCGTCTTTCCTTTGCCTCGGTATGGCTTGAAGGATGGCTGAGGTTTGTGGGGAAATCCCGTTCTTGCTTGGTCCGGGAAACTGTGGGTTCTGTCGGTCGCTCTTTTTAGGATCTCCAAGTCCGCGCCAAAGATGTGCTGGCCATGAAAACGGGATGTTACACGGCCTTCCTTTGGAAGCCGTATCTGCTTTCCATGTTTTCAACCAGACCGCCTGTTGCTGATCTAAGTAGAGGCATGCATTCCAGTAACGCATCTCTAGGAGCCTTCTGTTTAATCTGGTCGTCGAGTTCCCCCAACCAGAGGAACATCGACCTCGCCACAGAAGTCGCTGTGATATTGGACTTCAGCGTATAGGCCGTTGTTTGCCAGGCCTGTTTCATCAAGGCGTCAACCCTGTCCATCGGGTCTTTAAGATGAGAGGAGTCCTTGTATGGCAGGGCTGTCTTTTTAGCCATTATGGCCACCTGTGCCCGACGCCACACGCGGCCGCGACGGCATGCCTGGAGGAGAGGCGCATCTGAGCCTATGGCCCACCGCTCTCCCCGGCTGAAAACAACTGCGCCGAGCTGTGGCAGAGGAAGGAGGGGACTCAAGGACCTCTGGTCCGCCGCTCCGACCGCTGCGGTGGTGAACCCCGGGCGGTCAGACCTGTGGCCCGCCGTGCTCCTGGACCGCGCGTAGATGCTCACGTCTTTCTCCGCAAAGCGGAGTCTCTCTTTATATTCGCGGGACAAATAGAGGCGTTTGTCCGCGCAGCCCACTCATCCGTGATTACTTTCTTCAGGGTATCCTTAACCGGAAACACTGTGCGGTTCCTTGGTCTGAGCCCGCCGAACATGTCGTCCTGTACGGACCTTGGCTCGACCACATCTTCGACCTTCATCGTATCCCTGACTGCTTTGATCAGGTCATCCAGATCCCCAGATGAGAAATAGTACTTTTTATTCTCATCCCTGGCGTCAGGGGGACGGTCAAAGAGTTCGCCATCTGACAAGTCGCCCAGGGATTGCTCAGACTCTGAGCTCGTTAGCGGTATGTGGCTCGCCCTTTTAGCGGCTCTTCCTTCCCGCTGAGCTGGGGGGAGACTGGAAATCGATGCCCGGACCTCCTCTCTAACCAGGGATCTAATATCTTCCCTGAATGCGCCTGTTCATCCATAAGGATCTTGGAGGTACAATCAGGGCATAGCAGCTTTTTATACGCCTCGTCCAGTTTTTTTAAGACAGGGCGCATTTCCTGTGTTTTTTCTTTAGGTCCTGTTTAGACCGGGTGGATTCCCTGTCCTGCAAAATGTACATGCATGCACATAAGGGAAAACCCCCACAAAATGCTAAATCCTTGAGCATAACATCCCTGCAACAAGTAACACTTACAGTTTGCAGGGCTTCCATCTCTGGTTCCTTTGTAGTCATGATGCAGAAAACGCAGATAGAACCAGATTAGACAGATAAATCCTTCTCTGAAGGTCGGCTGTCAGTGGAAGCTTGCCGGGGGGGGGGGGGGTCTACATTTTTAAATCTCCCGCTGTTCCGGGTCAGCTGACGGCGTCTGACGTCACCGCGTCACGCGGCATCATTGGCTCCACCCCCAGACGCCACGCGCGGCTGCGTCGGCATGCCTGGAGGAGAGAGGCATCTGAGCCTATGGCCTGCCGCTCTCCCCGGCTGAAAACAACTGCGCCGAGCTGTGGAAGAGGAAGGAGGGGACTCAAGGACCTCTGGTCCGCCGCTCCGACCGCTACGGTGGTGAACCCTGGGCGGTCAGACCTGTGGCCTGCCGTGCTCCCGAACCGCGCTGACACCCCGAAGGGAGATGAGAAGGGAAGCAGCCCTGTGGACCGTCAATCCCTACAGTCAGCCTGCTTTGGAAGAAAGGTGAGGGGAGAGCAGCCTTGTGGACCGTTCCCCTAGCTGTCATCCTGCAGCTCCCTGGAGGGAGCTCCTCTTGCATGTCCCTGTAGGGACAGGAAGCACTGGTGAATGGGAGGCGGGAGGAGCCTTTGGAAGTCTCCTGCTTCCTGTCCCTACGAGGTCAAGGTGCAACCTCCATGTCTGCCGTCAGGATGACGCCGGGGAAAAAGGAGAGCTATTTAAACATTTAATATTTATTATTTGTAATTATTAAAATCTTATTTCACTTATTTCACCTTTTTTTTTAGGAAACTTGAAGCGGCGAGCATCCGATCGCTTATATGCTATAGTGCAAAACTATAGTATTGCATTATATTGTATTTTCATAGGCAATCAATTATGGCAGCCCTGGGGGCCTTCAGAAGACTCCAGGCTGCCTTGACACCTGAACAGCTCTTTGCAATTTAAGACTTTATTTACACGAGCATATATCAGCCGCCGTTTTCACGACCGGCCCATATATATGCTACCATCTGATGCATTAGATTCCAATGCATCAGATCAGATGGGCAATTTTCCATGGCAGAAAAGCGCCCGGCCAAGATAGCACATTTCGGCCGGGCGCTTTTACGCCAGGCAGGAAAGACAGTCCTAGAACTATCTTCCTGGCCGGAATACATTGGTCACTGCATATAGTGTCCTCCACAGTAGCCCTCGGAAGTAATCGTGTCCTCCACAGTAGCCCTCGGAAGTAATCGTGTCCTCCACAGTAGCCCTCGGAAGTAATCGTGTCCTCCACAGTAGCCCTCGGAAGTAATCGTGTCCTCCACAGTAGCCCTCGGAAGTAATCGTGTCCTCCACAGTAGCCCTCGGAAGTAATCGTGTCCTCCACAGTAGCCCTCGGTAGTAATCGTGTCCTCCACAGTAGCCCTCGGTAGTAATCGTGTCCTCCACAGTAGCCCTCGGTAGTAATCGTGTCCTCCACAGTAGCCCTCGGTAGTAATCGTGTCCTCCACAGTAGCCCTCGGTAGTAATCGTGTCCTCCACAGTAGCCCTCGGTAGTAATCGTGTCCTCCACAGTAGCCCTCGGTAGTAATCGTGTCCTCCACAGTAGCCCTCGGTAGTAATCGTGTCCTCCACAGTAGCCCTCGGTAGTAATCGTGTCCTCCACAGTAGCCCTCGGTAGTAATCGTGTCCTCCACAGTAGCCCTCGGTAGTAATCGTGTCCTCCAAAGTAGCCCCCGGTAGTAATCGTGTCCTCCAAAGTAGCCCCCGGTAGTAATCGTGACCTCCAAAGTAGCCCCCGGTAGTAATCGTGACCTCCAAAGTAGCCCTCGGTAGTAATAGTGACCCCCCCCCCACAGTAGCCCTCGGTAGTAATAGTGACCCCCCCCCCCACAGTAGCCCTCGGTAGTAATAGTGACCCCCCCCCCACAGTAGCCCTCGGTAGTAATAGTGACCCCCCCCCCACAGTAGCCCTCGGTAGTAATAGTGACCCCCCCCCACAGTAGCCCTCGGTAGTAATAGTGACCCCCCCCCCCCCCACAGTAGCCCTCGGTAGTAATAGTGACCCCCCCCCCACAGTAGCCCTCGGTAGTAATAGTGACCCCCCCCCCCACAGTAGCCCTCGGTAGTAATAGTGACCCCCCCCACAGTAGCCCTCGGTAGTAATAGTGACCCCCCCACAGTAGCCCTCGGTAGTAATAGTGACCACCCCCCCCACAGTAGCCCTCGGTAGTAATAGTGACCACCCCCCCCCACAGTAGCCCTCGGTAGTAATAGTGACCCCCCCCACAGTAGCCCTCGGTAGTAATAGTGACCCCCCCACAGTAGCCCTCGGTAGTAATAGTGACCCCCCCCCACAGTAGCCCTCGGTAGTAATAGTGACCCCCCCACAGTAGCCCTCGGTAGTAATAGTGACCACCCCCCCCCACAGTAGCCCTCGGTAGTAATAGTGACCACCCCCCCCCCCACAGTAGCCCTCGGTAGTAATAGTGACCCCCCCCACAGTAGCCCTCGGTAGTAATAGTGACCCCCCCACAGTAGCCCTCGGTAGTAATAGTGACCCCCCCCCCCCCCACAGTAGCCCTCGGTAGTAATAGTGACCCCCCCCCCCACAGTAGCCCTCGGTAGTAATAGTGACCCCCCCCCCACAGTAGCCCTCGGTAGTAATAGTGACCCCCACAGTAGTCCTCGGTAGTAATAGTGAGCCCCCCCACAGTAGTCCTCAGTAGTAATAGTGACCCCCCACAGTAGTAATAGTGACCCCCCCACAGTAGTCCTCAGTAGTAATAGTGACCCCCCACAGTAGTACTCAGTAGTAATAGTGACCCCCCCACAGTAGTCCTCAGTAGTAATAGTGACCCCCCCACAGTAGTCCTCAGTAGTAATAGTGACCCCCCCACAGTAGTCCTCAGTAGTAATAGTGACCCCCCCACAGTAGTTCTCAGTAGTACTAGTGACCCCCCACAGTAGTCCTCAGTAGTACTAGTGACCCCCCACAGTAGTCCTCAGTAGTACTAGTGACCCCCCCCCACAGTAGTCCTCAATAGTACTAGTGACCCCCCCCCCCCACAGTAGTCCTCAATAGTAATAGTGACCTCCACAGTGGCCTCAGTGCTAATACTATTGGGGCTGATATAGATGACACTATTGCTAATAGTGTATTTTATATTGACCCCAGTAGTCACAATGACCCCCTCACAGTAGTAGTAGAGCCCCCCATGGAACTGATATGCTTACCGTCTTTCTGGTCTTCAGAGCGCCGCTACTCCCCCTCTTCTCGGCACTTCTGCAGGAGGAAGTGTGTGCATCCGCAGCAGCACCTCCTCCCCTCTCTTGGGGAATTAAGGAGGAGAGGTCAGGGGAGTAGGATCCCGGATGCACACACTGCCATCAATGTGTGCATCCGCCATGGCACTGCAAAGTGATTACTGGAGGGGAGCTGCGGCACCCCGGCTGGTAATCACTATGGTGAACAGATGTCTCAAAAGCGGAACAAATGGAAGTCCTGCAGGGGTCCCGCCTGAAGGCGGGACACAGGGTCCCAAAGCCGGACTGTCCTGTCTGAATTGGGACATCGGGGCACTTTACTATCATCACTAGACATTTCTCTGAAGTGTCCCAGGAGCCATTTTTAAACATAACAATGACACTGATTGTTGCTTGTGTAACTGTAAGCAGACAGATTAGCCTAAACATGCTGCCATGGCCTCAGAGTCTCCAGACTTGTCTCCCATTGAGCACATCTGTGGCCTCATTGGTCAGCAGCTGCAAAGGGAGCTGCCAGCAGCGCATCTTGATGATTTGCGTGCCCAAGTGTATTCAGCGTGGCAGAACATTCCTCAGACAACCATTAATAACCTCATTGATAACATGCCAAGGCTTGTAAGTACGTGTGTTTCTGCGTTTGGCACTAATACTCAATAAATTAAGATGTTTTGAATATTTGTTTCCCTTTTCTTATCATTTGCATATCATTAACATATCTATCAATCCTACCATTTCCACAATTTTACCATTTCTTGTGCGTGTTAAATTTAAAAGTTGAGAGATTATATATATATTATTTCTTAACATTGACATTGCAACACCCAGAAGGAGAAGTGGTAGAATTATAATTAATAAATATACTTGGCACACATGACTCCAGTGCACTTTATACTGTATTAATGCCAGCATATGTAATGCCAGTCGTAATAAACCAGGGCCATAATGGTTATGGGGAAAATGTAATTCCCACCCATAAACATTACATCTCCGCTAACATGTACAGCAAAGTGCTGCACATGGAACGGAAACAAATCTATTTTGTACAACTACTTCTTAACCCCTTGAGTGGCGGGTTTCTTACCACCCTGTCAGACCCACCAGGGCAGGTTTTTAAATGGTCTAATCATTTCATCTCAACTAATTTTCCAGTCGCGTTCCAAGAGCCATAACTTTTTCATTTTTCCATTGACACAGCCATATGAGGGCTTGTTTTTTGCGGGACAAGTTGTACTTTTTGATGGCATCATTTTTGGGTATATATAATGTATTGCATAACTTTTGTAAAAAAAAAAAAATTTGTAGGGAGATTGGGGGGTAAAAAAACCAAGAAATTCTGCCATTTGTTTTTTGGATTTCATTTTTATGGCGTTCAGCGTGCAGAATAAATAATCTGATAACATTATTCTCTGAGTCATCATGAGCCCAGTGATACCGAGTTTATACAGTTTTTTTATGTTTTGCTATTTTTGTACATTTAAAACTTTTTTTTTCTTAAATGTTTGCTTTTGTGTCGCCACATTCCAAGAGGCATATTAATTTTAGTTTTTCATTGCCAGAGCTCTAGAAGGCCTTGTTTTTTGCGGGATGAACTCTAGTCTTCATTTATCTAATTTTTAGGAACATGTAAAATTTTGATCGCTTTTTATTCCATTTTTTCTAGTGGCAAGATTAACAAAATCTGTAATCCTGGCATGTTTATTTTTCACTGCATTCTCTAAGCAGTATAAATCATATATTAAAGTAATTCCACAGGCCAGTACGATTATGCCAATACCAAATTGTAATAGTTTTTTCTTTTTCACACGTAAAAAAAAAAAAGTTAAGAGTTTAAATCACCCTCCTTTTGCCATATCTGTAATAAAAAAATCTAAATCATAAAAAAAAAACAAAAAAAAAAAACACATTTGGTATCACCGCATCTGTAAAAGTCCAATCTATCAAAGAAGTACATTATTTACCCCACAAGGTGAATGTAGTCCGAAAAAAAAAAAAAGAAAGAACGCCACAAATGCACTTTTTCAGTCACCCAGTTTGCAAGAAAAAAATGCAATAAAAAGCGATCAAAAAGTCGTATGTATTCCGAACTAGCACTAACGTAAACTACAGGACATGACGCAAAAAAAGAGCCCTTGCTCAAGTATGTCGATTGAAAAATAAAAAAAAGTTATTGCGCGCAGAAGATGCAGCAGAAAATAATTTTTAAAAATAAAATGCCTTTGAAAAAACTACAAGTGCTACAGCAAAAAACTATACAAGTTTGGTATCGTAGTAATCGCCCTGACCCATAGAATAAAGTTATGTCATTTTTGTTGCAGTTTGTGTGCCGTAGAAACAAAACGCACTGAAAGATGTCGGAATGGCATTTTTTCCCCCATTTTACTTTAGTTAGAATTCTGTAAAAGTTTTTCAGTACATTATACGATACTTTAAATAGCACCATTGAAAAATACAACTTGTCCCGCAAAAAAAAAAGCCCTCATACAGCGACGTCGATGGATAAATAAAGGAGTTATAATTTTTTAAACAGGGGTGGGTGGTGGGGGGGTGAGTAATGGGGGAAAAAAAAGGGCCGTGTCATTAAGGGGTTAAATAATGTACATCTTCCTTCTGTGAGGGTATATGTATATATTGCCATATGTTCTTTATGCTTTTATACCTATATGCAAGTTCTATTAAATTCCAAATGAGAAAAACGTATGTCGCCTTACATCAGATATTCCAAAGGCCTTGCAAGGCGAAGACAAAATGTATCTTGAACAAAATGTATTTTAAACACAGCAAAGAAGAATCAGACGAAGGACGCGTACTTGGCTGTTTTCCCGGAGGCGCCAGTATTAAGATAACAACTGTTCAACTATGTACATAAGTTTCACTGTCTCAGGCCGGAAATCCGGACTTCCCATATATGGTTATGAGCCCATCACCCATTCCTGGTGATGAGACAAAAGGGTATAAGATCTCATGTAATCTGTAATAAAGCGCAAAGTGCAGTCATGTCCCGTGTGAGAAACTATACCAGACCTCTGTGTGGTGTCTCTTCTTACCGCCGGCAGCGGGGCAAGTGGGGTGGGCCTGATTGGTGCTGTACTTAGAATTACCCTGACAAATGGCGCCCGAACGTGGGGCGGTAAAACACCGGAGCTCACAACGCATTCCACCCGGATCCACGCCACGGAGAAGCCGTCCTGCTGAAAACCGAGCCTGATCAACTCACAGAACTCCAGGTAAGACCAGCATATATTTATGTTGTGTTTTACGCTGAGTGTCTTGCAGCAGGACTGACTATCTGTGTTTTGTGACCGGACGGGTTGGGTTAAGAGTTCTACACGGTAACTCGTGTGGGCTCCGGGTTTGCCATCATGGACCACTGACCGTGATATGCGCACCAATCGGTCACCCAGAAACTAGTCTGTAGTCTATTTGTTGTTGAAGTCCGTAGCGTTTTGGCAATAGTGAAGGTTGTTTGTTGTATCTGCAGAATTTTTTTTTTCTCTTACTTTTCATTTGGTCTCACAGAAGAAGGAACCCTCGGTTATTTTAGTTGTTGATGGTTTAGCTAAGGAGAGGGAAGCACTCTGAGACAGGTCCCATAGAAGAAGAGACCCTCGGTTTTAGTTTAGTTTAGTTGTTGATGGTTTAGCTGAGGAGAGGGATGCACTCTTTGGGACTGGTTCCATAGAAGATGATGCCTTCGGTTGTTTTGCCATATATAAGGGGCTGACAATTCGGGTCAGAAGGATGCACTCTATGGAGCGTGTTATTATTATTGTTGTTGATGTTCTAATATGCGTAAGACCTTATTAAAGAAGACAGAGCCCCTCAAGGGCTGCCGCCGTGCGGATCAATTGGTGGAGGAGAGACAGTAGGAGAGACAAGAGTTCCAATCTGTAGAATGTAAGAAAACTTATGAAAATGTGTGACAAGGACCCGCACGGTAGATTACAAAAATGGTGTCTGGGAGGAGGTCTTTAGGACCAAGAGGCGCCTTGAAAGACCAAGGTTTGCTAGAAAGTGCTGGAGTGAGAAGCAGAGAGAGACAGTCAGAGAAAGTTAAGTATATACACATTATTTGTTTAAGAAAGTATCCGTAAGTGAAATGTTGAAAAGTACAGTAAGTGATCAAGAGGGCG
Organism: Eleutherodactylus coqui; assembly: GCF_035609145.1. Lineage (NCBI taxonomy): Eukaryota > Metazoa > Chordata > Amphibia > Anura > Eleutherodactylidae > Eleutherodactylus > Eleutherodactylus coqui. The sequence goes on from NC_089837.1 coordinate 298,371,286, forward strand.
TCAGGAGAGTGTCTATTGAAGGTTATATTGGCAGTTAGGTAGGGGAGAGAAATAAGAGGAACAAGCAAAGTCGAGAAGAAAGTTACAATGCATGTGATTTGTTGGCAGAGAGAAAGAAGAAAAGGTGTATAATACAAGATAGATAATAGATATATATGTGTGTATATATGTATATACTGTATGTGCAAATAGTTAACTGAGCTTGCTTTTAGAAGAGAAGGTTTTGTTGACATGTAGCTGAGAGCTTGTGTTTAGTTTTCAAGGTCAAGAGATAACGAAGCGAGAGACAATGCAATAATAACCCTGGATAATATCTTTGCTTGCTGTAAAGGAATGAAGGCTTGAAATGAATTTAATTAATTATACTGTCTTAGTAGGCAGGAAATATAGCAATTTCTAAGGTATATTCTTACTTATACAGGGGTTGAAAATGAATGTTGCAAGGTCCCAGCATATGTGTTAATTATGAGTTCAAATGCAGGGAATAGTTAAGCTAAAACAATTCAGTCTGTGTTTCATATTCGTAGAGAGATAAGAGATGTTTTGAAAAGGTGGGGGCTTTCAGACTTCACTTTTTGTTCAGGGTCAAATACAGAGAAAGACAGACAAGGGGGGCTGAAAAATACCCACAGATTCTAAAATACTTCAGCGTTTAATACAGCATATAATAGCTTCAGTAAATAAGAAAGATAGAATGTCTGTCACTCAGCAAAATTTTTTTTTTCACATAATTTGTCAAAGATAGCGCTCATTCACAATCTCATCTCAATAGAATCATGTACTTTATAACATTATAGCACTCACTTCAATGTTTTTCAACTGATGTATGTATGTTTGTCAAACTTTTTTTTTGTCTATGCATCTGTATGTACTGGGACACCTTCAATAAGGGGTGACGGAGCAAACTTGAGAGCATGGATGGATGAGAGTTAGTGACCAGTGTTCGGGCTGTGTGGAATGTGTGATGCAGATATTGACTGGGGATAAAAGTTCCACCCCATGCATGGGACTTTGCTTGGTTGACATGTGGACGTGTAGACTGTTAAGCTGAAATGAGCTGTGAAGAAAGACGCAAGGAGCCAATATCGAAGGGGGTGGAGCTAGATCATGTAATAGTACGTAATGTTTCATCCCTCTTCTCGACAAGGGAGGGGGTGAGGATCTTGAGCAGCTAGTAAAAGTTTTTGTTTTATTTTTTCTCCTGTCTCAAATTTGATAAGACATTGCAGGCAGGAACAGACTAATAATGAATTTGCTTAAAGGAATATCACATTTCAAATATTAATACATGTTTTGTAGATTATTCTTCCCCGGTGTAACTCATGTCTCTGTTATTGGTGCTAACATCTTACAGGCCTTATCTGCATCCATCAAATTTTTTACAATGTTGTACTAACTTGAACCCGGCTATTTCTTCCAATTGCGTACCCGGGTTCAAAGGGGGGGGGGGAGAAGGCATAGGTGATCTAGGTATTGCAAGTCAGCCATTTTTAAATTTTTTGCAAGCCATTTTTAAATTTTTAAATTTTTTGCAACAAGGTTCTGATCTTTTTGAAATAGAATATCAGCCTGATTGTCTAGCATTGATGCAACAAGAAAATTTAAGTTTTAAAAAGTTACAAAAGCCCTTGTTAATAATGCATATTTTGAGTTGTTTTTTATAGATGGTACCAGGGTGATTGACGACTCCACACTGGATATACAGTGGTTACACAACAAGATGTCCTAAAAGCAGAATGTCTCCGCATGTCGCAGTACAAGAAGCGGAACTAAAGGCACTCACTGGGGCGTGTAGAGTGGTAGAAGGTAAGACGGTAAACATTTACACTGATTCCCGGTATGCATTTGGCATAGCTCATGATTACGGCCCAACATGGAAGGCCAGACAGTTTTTTACCTCAGCAGGACAGCCAACTGAGAATGATGCAGCGGTGCAGGGTCTCATGGAGGCCCTACTTCTACCTGACAAAGTAGAGAGCTCACACCAATTCCTACACCGGAGAAACAAGAGGCAACGCCATCACAGACCACACAGCAAACGCAGCGGCCCTGAAGCCATGGAAGAAAAGAAGAAAAGAGGACTTTGACAAAAACTTGGACTTTGACAAAAACTTGGACTTTGACAAAAACTTGGACTTTGACAAAAACTTGGACTTTGACATGCTAAAGACTTTACAGTTACAAGCCAGCAAGGAAGAAAAGGAAAAATGGACTAAAAAGGAACGGCGTATGGTGAACAGTCAACAGCACTTGCCTACCACAGTCCCTGTGCCCCATGATGGCCCAGCTGACGCACGGAAAGACGCACCGTGCTCTCAAAGCAGCAATGATGTCAACGCTTGAACAAGGACGGGTGGCTCCTTGGTTTTCTGTAGCTGCTGCATCATTTGTCCAATTTTGCATGATCTTTGCCGTAAAGCAACAGGGCAGAAGTAAAATTTGCCACATCACACTTGCCTAGACCACTCTACCCATTTCAGGGATTGCAAATTGGCTACACTCAGCTCCCACTTGTTGGGTAGCATGAATATGTGCTTGTTGTTGTTGATTTCTTTTCAGGTTGGAGACCTACTCTGTTACCAAGGTAAATAAGCAGGTAACCGCACAGGAGCTCATGAATGAGGTAATCTGCAGATACGGGGTACCGGAGGTGATTGAGTCAAACAAAGGTACACACTTCACAGGTGAAATAATGCAACACATCATGTCTATTTGGGTATATTTCAGGCTTTTCACACACCCTACCGTCCGCGGAGTAGGGGGAAAGTAGATACAAAAGACGATGGAGGAAATGGGCAAATTTTGAATTGAGTGTCTTCTATTAGTTTTTCTTTTTCTCCGGAGGGTACATGCCACAGTAGCTGAGCTTGGGAAATGATTTTCTTGTTAATTTTGTCATAGGCCTCTCTAAGGAATTGTTAGTAATCCATTCTGCAGTCTCTGCTTTTCTCCCAGGTCCTACAGATGAGTGTCACAATCTGAAACCAGGTGACAGGGTCTATGTGAAAAAGTTTGAGAAAGAAACCCGGTTTGAAGGTCCTTACCAGATTTTGTTCACCACCCCAACTGCAGTCAAGCTCGAAGGAAAGCCCACTTGGATCCACACTTCGCACTGAAAAAACTAATGATCCTGCATATCCTTTACATGCTATAATGTGGTACAATGCCTCTAACACACACCTTTGACTACTGTACACTAGCCCCGTGTTTCAGGGATCAGAACAAATTAATACAATCAAATGTGCAATATGAAGACTACACTGAGGGTGAGAATCCAACAACGCATCGTGCTAAGAGAGACGTTGACGCTCCAGGTGGTAACTTTTATCCACATGTATACATAGATGTAATAGGAGTGCCAAGGGGGGTGCCAGATGAATTTAATTCTAGAAAGCAGGTTTTGATTCCTTATTTGCTATTGTCACTGTTAATAATAATGTATATTGGATGAATTATATCTATTACAATCAGCAGAGGTTTGTAAACTACACCAGAGATGCTTTGCAAGGCTTAGCTGAACAATTAGGGCCTACTGCATCCATGGCCCTAGAGTGGCCCTGGATATGATTTTAACAGAAAGAGGTGGGGTATGTAACTTCCTGTATGTGTATTATCCCTTTGATCAAAAAGAGTATGAGTAAGGGACTGGACAATGTGACACCAAAATTTCCCTTGTTTGAAAAAGATGAAGAGCCAGTTCCGATAATGCCAGCCACGTACGTTACCAGAAGAATGGAGAAATGTACTAGTACTGCGCCTTTCCCGATCTTCTAAGATGGACTGTCAGTGGACTTCCCATTTGCCTAGGGATAGTGCAGAAGACCTTAGGTTCCGGCGAGGGCACACCCTGCGGGGTGTTAACTCGTACAGATAGAGGGTATGGATGCCCGGAAATAAGCCCAGGTAATCCATGGCCTCCTTCTGAGGTGAGGTAGGGATCCCCCTTTTAGGAGTAGGGACTTACGGGCAAGTGGAGAAACCCTGACGCAAGGGAGAGACGACCGAGGAAGAGTGCAAGGTCTGATGCTTGATCTCCATATAAGTTTTTAGGGGGGTTTGTGAGGGTATATGTATATATTGCCATATGTTCTTTATGCTTTTATACTTATATGCAAGTTCTATTCAATTCCAAATGAGAAAAAACTTATATGTCGCCTTACATCAGATATTCCAAAGGCCTTGCAAGGCGAAGACAGAATGTATCTTGAACAAAATGTATTTTAAACACAGCAAAGAAGAATCAGACGAAGGACGCGTACTTGGCTGTTTTCCCGGAGGCGCCAGTATTAAGATAACAACTGTTCAACTATGTACATAAATTTCACTGTCTCAGGCCGGAAATCCGGACTTCCCATATATGGTTATGAGCCCATCACCCATTCCTGGTGATGAGACAAAAGGGTATAAGATCTCATGTAATCTGTAATAAAGCGCAAAGCGCAGTCATGTCCCGTGTGAGAAACTATACCAGACCTCTGTGTGGTGTCTCTTCTTACCGCCGGCAGCGGGGCAAGTGGGGTGGGCCTGATTGGTGCTGTACTTAGAATTACCCTGACACTTCTCTGGGTCATTACGACGCAGGGATACCACATGTGTAATTTTATTTTTAATTTTTTTACAAAGTAAAGGGAAACAAGCGTTTTTATTTTAATAATTCTTTAACTTTTTTTTTTTAAACTTTTTAATTTTTGTCCCTTTAGGGGACTTCCACAGAGACCCATCAGGACCCACTGATCACATTCCGGGGTTCCGATGGTGACAACCCTTTACATGCTGCAGTCGCATAGACTGCAGCATTTAAAGGGTTAACACAGCAGAGATCGGAGGTTTGCTCTGATCTCTGCTGTAAGAGCTGGTGCCTGGCTGTCCTCTGATAGCCAAGCACCAGCTCTCCCTGCCACAGAGACCATCGGCTTGCTTCTGACAAGCCGATGGTCTCTATGGCAACCTGTAAACAAAGCAGGACTTTGAATTTAGAAGCGGGAGATTGCCGCCAGATCTGTAATATTTTCCTGCCTCTGTTTTTCAAAGTCCTGCACTGTTCTGTGTGGGTCTGTGCAGGCAGAGCACAATGCCATAGCTTGTGGAATTGTGCTCTGCAGCTCGCATAGTGAAACATAGCCCGGAAATCTTCCAGGCTATATCACTATCATCAGTGGAGCTCGTCCCAGAAAATTTCCAGGCGTGCCACTCAAGGGGTTAAACCAAGTGCACATAGCATATACACCATTATTTTCACCAAAATGCACAGAAAACTGGCCCGCAAAGCTTGATGCATATGGACCATTCTTGGCAATATGATTACAAAAGTGCTGTTTAGCTGGACAACCAAGCTGTATTATTACAATCACCCAGCAGGTCTCCCAACCGTCCTGGAATTAGGATGCAGTCCCCTGCAGCAAGAGGCATGTCCATCCCCTCCACTACCTTAGTCAGGCCTGGTGCAAGCAGGGATGGAGAGCAGCAGTGAAGAATCAAAATCTGTAGTGGCCCAGAATTAGCTGGGCCCCTCCAGAAGTATGAATGTGAAATTGTATTGTCGATGTCTTAAAGGTGTGTGCATTTGATGTGTATTGTACCTCTACAGCACTGAATGGGTTAATGTCTGGGTTATGTCTGAAAAATGTATCTTATTGTGCATCACGTGATTGAGATATATATATATATATATATATATATATATATGTATGTGTTTGAAAGGTGAATGCAAGGGAGAAAGCTAGTTAGTGTTGCATCCTTACCGAACGTGCAATATACAAAAAGAAAAGGCACAACTGTGCAACATAAATACAAAACTAACGGAATGCCTTTCCTGCAAACCCCTAACCCGGGAGGGGGGCCCTGCCTACTCCAGCGGGCTGTCGCTTCCGACAAGTGCAGACCCACAACGTGTGCCTGGGCCACTAAATGTTCCCTACTAGGGATCCCTAAAACAAAAAAGGGAACAGAACACCAAATACTCAAAGATACTTAACTTAACCCTTTCCAATCCAATTTGTATCCTGGTTTTCCTAGGAGGTTTACTCTTTTTCTGCGTTTATACAACGGCGCTATCTGCTGGCTAAAGCCAGTACTGCATGAGTTGACACATTGGATAGGCTCCGACAGCAGAGAGGCAGGCAATATACAGTAAGAGAACCCTGACGGACGTCTTCCAAGACCAAAGCTGTACAGCCTTAAATCATAATGTCTTCAGAAGTAAGACAATGGATTGGAAAGGGTTAAATGTGAAGGAGCTCAAGTGCTGGCTGTGCTCCTCAGCAGCAGTCCAAGTAGAAAATGAAAAATTGACCAGCTGTGAGGGCAATTCTTGCATGGCTTATATAGGAGCAGAGCTACCTCAGAAACAGGTGAGGACTGACATCACTCATTCAACCACCACACCCCTCAGCTCCAGGAAAGGTAGAGACACTGCTAAACCCTGGTCCAGCCTGAAAGCAAGGTGAAGACTTCAGAACAGCTGCAACAGTTAGAGAGTTTTGCAAAAGTCCTTCTTGCAAAGCAGTCCAGGAGAGTTGGTCTTGCAAGAGTCTGAGTGGAAGTCTTGGGAAGAGAGAGCCTTCTAGTAAGAGAGACTGTGCCTCATCCTATGAGGATCCCCCAAGATGGAAGAGGCTGAGCGATGGCGTAATGTCTACCCTGGTAGCAAATCACCCAGGCCTCCCAGATGCTATGATGTGGGACTGAGAGAAAGTGAGCGGAACCGCCAGGCAATGCTGAGTGTAACGTCTGTGAGTGTGTACTGAAAGAGAAATGGAGAGAAAGTAAAGAGAGTTGCCGAGAGCAGAACCCCACAGATAACTGAGACTGTGGATTTGTCTGCCATCCTGTGAATCCTCCCTGTTACACCACTATTTTGTTTTCACCAGCGTCCTGCTGGCTGATGTAAAGTTTGTGAACTGTTAACTGTTTATTCAAGTAAATGGGCACTACGGACCGTTCACGGTTTTGCTCAGAAAGTTATCCCTGCGTGTGGACTATTTTATTCTAACTTCCTGATTCACCGCAGAGAACGGAACAGTGACATCACGAGTGACAAAAAGGACTCTAAGGTAAACCACGGATTTCGTTTTCCCTGTGAAACTCCCCCAGCAGTAACTTGGTCGTGTCCTGTGGTACCCCCAAGGTAGGAGATGGAAGAGCCTGTCTCCTCGACTGTAGGGCCACTCCCAGGACGCTGCAGATCCTTGGATTTTTGGGCGAGATTCTATAGCCAGCAGAAACACTGGGAGTTGTAGTTCTCTCCTGTTCTGACTTCACTTTATAATAGCCTGTGTGTGCTGAGAGTTGTAGCTCTTTTATTCTCTCTCCTTGCAATGTTTTTTTAACCCCTTCCTGTTCCATGACGTATAGGTACGTCATGGAGCTGCGGGGTATGTATGAAGAGAGGTTGCGGGGCAACGGCACGCGCCCCCCCCCCCAGTGAGATCGGGGGAGCCGTGCAGGTGTCATGGCAGCCGGGGGCCTTTAGAAAGGCCCCAGAGCTGCCTTAGCAGACTGCTTATCAAGCCATCCCCGTGGGGTGGCTTGAAAGACTGCTTGTTAAATGACAGTATGACGTAATGCAATAGCATTACGTCATACTGCAGGAGCAATCAAAGCATTGCTGTTTGTAATCCCCCAGGGGGACTTCAAAGTAAAGTAAAAAAAAAATCAATAAAGTTTTTTAATTGTAAAAAAAAAAAAAAAAGTTATAAAAGTTTAAATCACCCCCCTTTTGCCATATCTATTATTAAAAAATCTAAATCATAAAATAAAAATATGTATTTAGTATCGCCGCGACCGTAAAAGTCCGATCTATCAAAATAGTGCATTATTTTTCTTGCACGGTTAACATCGTCCGAAAAAAAATAAAGAACGCCAGAAATGCACATTTGTAGTTACCCCATCTCCCAGAAAAAAATGCAATAAAAAGCGATCAAAAAGTGGTATGTATTCCAAATTGGTACTATCGGAAACTACAGGACATCCTGTAAAAAATGAGCCCTAACTTAACTACGTTGACGAAAAAATAAAAAAGTTATTGTGCGCACAAAATGACCGCAGAAAATAATTGAAAAAAATTAAATGTCTTTGAAAAAAAAAAAAAGAGTAGTATAGTAAAAAAAACCTATACAAGTTTGGTATCGTAGTAATTGTACTGACCCACAGAATAAAGTTATCATGTCGCTTTTGTTGCCATTTGTGCACCGTATAAACAAGATGCACTGAAAGATGGCGAAATGTCGTTTTTTTTTTTCATTTTACTCCACTTAAAATTTTTTAAAAGTTTTTCAGTACATTATATGGTACTTTAAAAAGGACCATTAAAAAATACAACTCGTCCCGCAAAAAACAAGCCCTCATACAGCGACGTCAATGGGTAAATAAAGGAGTTACGATGTTCTTGAAGGGGGAAGGAAAAAACGAAAATGGAAAAAGAAAGTGGCCGCGTCATTAAGGGGTTAATATCACTTAATGGCATGGACATGCTGGGATTTGCAGTCCCAGCTCTTATATTCTCCCCTTGTAATTTCCTGTATTGAAGGGGTATTCCAGGACTTTTCTTCTATTGATGACCGACAGTTAGGGATCCACCCTTGGGATCCCTGCCAATCAGCTGATTCCCAGGGCCACTGTCACTGTAGTCACTGCCGAAAGCAGACTGCTCTAACTGTAGAGCAGCAGCCTGGATTGGTACGACAAGCACAGCTTTCGCATTGAATTCTGCGGGAGTTGCACCTGTAATACCAACCCGAGTCACAGCACTATGGCTAGTGCTTTCTGCTTCCTGTGCTGACCTAAATGACAGCGGCACCAGAAATCAATTGATCGGCAGAGATCAAAGAAAAAAAGTCCCGGAATACCCCTTTAACAGAGAAACTTATAGTGGTTGAGTATAAGAGGTGGAACTACATGTCCCAGTATGTTGTTTTGTGATATCACAGCTCTCCGCTGTCCCAGATTCAGTGGAACAGTCCCAGTTTTCAACTGCTGTCCTGGGCGTTCTCTTGCTTGTCCCAGCTGGTTAATTCTTGCCACACCCCCATATCTTCCTGCACAAAGTGTGATCCTTTCAGCACGTTCGGCACTGCTGGTGCGCTCACTGAAAGCCACGTTATGCTCCTGGCGCCTTCCAGGTGACACAAGCATGTCATTGCGTTGTCTGTGTCATCACGCAGAATTTTATCTGGAAGAGACTAAGGGGTGGATGGAAAAAAAGCTATGGGACCGTAGGGAAGATAATATGGGGGACGTTATGACTATAAATTACTAAAGGAAGACAGTATATCCACATGTTACTACAGGCTATGGCCGTTTATTACTACAGGCGGACAGTATGGCTATATGGTACTACAGACTATGGCTGTTTATTACTACAGGGGGACAGTATGGCTATATGTTACTACAGGCTATGGCTGTTTATTACTACAGGGGGATAGTATGGCTATATGGTACTACAGGGGGACAGTATAGGATGTTACTGCAGGAAATGGCTGTTTATTACTACAAGGGGACAGTATGGCTATATGTTACTACAGGCTATGGCTGTTTATTACTACAGGGGGATAGTATGGCTATATGGTACTACAGGGGGACAGTATAGGATGTTACTGCAGGAAATGGCTGTTTATTACTACAAGGGGACAGTATGGCTATATGATACTACAGGCTATGTCTGTTTATGACTACAGGGGGACAGTGTGGCTATATGGTACTACAGGGGGACAGTATAGGTATATGTTACTACTGGCTATGGCTGTTTATTACTACAGGGGGACAGTGTGGCTATATGGAACTACAGGGGGACAGTATAGGTATATGTTACTACTGGCTATGGCTGTTTATTACTACAGGGGGACAGTATTGGTATATGTTACTACAGGCTATGGCTGTTTATTACTACAGGGGGACAGTATGGCTATATGGTACTACAGGGGGACAGTATGGATATATGTTACTACAGGCTATGGCTGTTTATTACTACAGGGGGACAGTATGGCTATATGTTAATTCATGGGATTAGCATGGCTCCCTTTTTACCGCAGGGGGACAGTGTGCATCCTTAGTTACTGCAGGGGGACAGTGTGCATCATTATTTATTGCAGGGGACAGTGCAGCTTGTTATTCATTACTCGGTTGGGGGGGGGGGGGCGCTGTGAGTTGCACTGTTATACAGTATATAGGGGAAACCATGGGCACTATTAAGAGTGTCTAAGGCTGCTCTCACACAGTGTCGGTAAAACACCACTATTTTGATTGACGTTTTCTAGATTACTGCGTTCAACTGTGTTTTTTAAAACACTCCATCATTCTAATGGGTGATGAGGTGTGTTAAAATGCTACAAAATAAAGCAGGCAGCGCTCAAAAATCAGCGCAGGTCTGGAAGGCCCTACTGAAATCAATGGAAGACTTATACCGTGGTTAGCAAGGCGTTCAAAATGCCACGGTAATCAGCATGTGTGAGAGTGACCTAAGAGAAGCTGTCGTTTAGGCCTGGACTAGGTAGAGAAGAAAACTACATTGCTAATTAGAGATGACATCACCTCAGAATGTCGTTGTTTATTCTGTCACTGACTGCCTCTGATCAGTCCTGTATGGCCTGTACAGTGATGATGGGTAGTAGCATTCTTGTTTGTGACCAGACAGCTGCCATCATACAGACCATAGCAGGAAGCACAAATTTACATCGCAGGCTGACTTGACTTTATAATCTATTCCTTTATTGATCTCGGTTCTGGTGCTTCATTTATGTACTGAGCTTGCATCTGGTACTGTACTTATGCTGTTGGTTCTGGGGATGTATTTATGTACTGAGATTGCATCTGGTACTGTACTTATGCTGTTGGTTCTGGGATGTATTTATGTACTGAGATTGCATCTGGTACTGTAATTATACTGTTGGTTCAGGGGATGTTGTTAGAAAAAGTGGTGTTGTGTCTTGCCTGTCCCTCCTTTCCTGTAATGTTAGGAGGCATGCCCCAGTATGTCACACAACATGTGCACACCAGCCTTTGCACTTCTGCCATGCTTGTGCCCAGGCTATGATGTGCTGCTGCTTAGTGAAGCAGGGACCTCCAATAATGACCCAATAACGTGTTCTGTTAGTACCAGTACACTGCTGCCCATCACCCTAACTGCACTGCTGCCGCCACTATCATTTCGCCAGGGAACGCATGCCCATAGCTATCAGCTTTTCAGACATGCGCAGTACCGATGAGCAGCGCTACAGAATGCGTTCGCATACTTCCCGCCTGGCAGTCCACATCAATGGACCTTACTTTTCGAATAGAAGCGACTTGGAACAGGTTAAAAAGAACTAAGCAGAAAACAACTTTCACGAGTGAAAACAAATCTTCACAGTCGAAGCCCACCACCAGCAATATGGCGCTTGTCTATCTCGTACCTTGCTATACTGTTGGCGAAAACCAGAGGGCGCTGTGACTACAGGACTGAGCCGGCATACCTGCGACCTGGATATAAAAGCCGCGCTTCCAGCTATCGTCGGCCTCTCTCGTACTCGCTGCCGAGTAGGGTACCGGCTACAAGGTGCTTCCCTGAGGGCGACCGGGGCGTAAAGCTCTAAAGACGTATAAATAGGAGGGGCGCCACAAGACACGCACTGCTCGGTACACGGGTCCTAGTAAGACTGTAACCCCCCGGTCTCTCCAGCCGGTCACCTGCTCCTTGCCTATCACGTTGCCTCTAGTAACAGCACCATCCATCTAGCGGCTGTCCATAACCCAGCACCACAGTCACACGTCCCTCCCTGTGAGCCGGCGCTGCCCATGTGAAGCCGTGTACCCCGCCCGCCCGCTGGACAGCGCTGTGCTCCGCGCTACCTGTTGCTCCCTACAAGCGCCTTAGTCCCCGTTACTTCTCCTGTGGAGACTCCGCTGCCTGCAGTCCGCCAGGGTGATGCACACGGCTACCAGCAGTTACCCTATGGCCTCCCTCTATGTGGGGGACCTGCACCCCGACGTGACGGAAGCCATGCTGTACGAGAAGTTCAGTCCCGCCGGGCCCGTGCTGTCCATCCGTGTGTGCCGGGACATGATCACCCGCCGCTCCCTTGGGTACGCCTACGTCAACTTCCAGCAGCCTGCAGACGGTGAGTGAGTGCGGCTCGGTCACACCAGCCGCCTGCGGTGACGCTTACCGACTTGGTTTGGCTTTTGGAGACTGAATTGCATGGTTCTGGTTTATCTCATTGATTTCAGTGGGGTTGGGGGCGGAGGAGAGACTTACTATCTTCTGATGGAACAGAATGGCGCTGAGCGGGGCCATTTAACTCTTATTAAAAGTTTGATCTCCTCTTAGTTTTCGGTAGCGGTTCCCATTGTTGTGATGCTCTTTGGGGCAGGGTCACGGGGCAGTTTTTGCTGCTCTTCTCCAGATACCGTGTTTCCCCGAAAGTAAGACAGTCTTACTTTCTTTATCCCCAAAAGCCCCACTATGTCTTACTTTCGGGGTATGTCTTATATTGGTTTGAAAAAACGTTTCGGCGCGGGACAACCCCTTTAAGATCAGAGGGAGGTGGCAGACGCGGCGACGTATGGAGAGGGGGACGGTGCGGACGTGGGCAGGAGGCGGCGCTCAGCTAGATGAGAGGGAGGCGGCAATACCCCCGTGTTTCCCCGAAAGTAAGACATATGTCTTACTTTCGGGGTACGGCTTACATTGGCCGACCCCCCCCTGAAACCCCCGATACGTCTTACAATCGGGGGTGTCTTACTACCGGGGAAACACGGTATATTAACAATAAATGAAACATTTAAGGCCCCTTGCGCACGGATACCATATGGGGAATGCCACACGGAATCTGTCGCTGCCGGCGACTCTGCTTACCTGTCCTTTCTTCGTCACTGTGGATGTGCCACACAGATTTCCCCGGGACGTCACCTAGCCGATGACGTGAATCCCGCGACACTTCTGCAATTCTCATTGCAGAAGTGCAGCAGGATACACTGCTTCCATTGACTTCAATGGAGCATGCTGCGATTTTTATTTTTTGCACATTGTGTCTGCAAATAAAATCCGCTTGTGTGCGTGGAATCTCCACACACATCTATGGGCAAATTGAGCAGCGGATCGCCCACGCCGGTGACAAGCACGGGATCCGCAGTTCAATTTGCCTCGTGTGCCTAAGGCCTCCTGTCCACGGGCGATATTTCATTGCGTTATCCGCGGTGATAATCCACCCGCAGATAACGATGGAATCACAGCTCAATGTACACGAGCGGAAATCTGCCGTGATTTTTCGCGATAAACCTATCATGATAGGTTTATCATGGAAAATCGTTGTGACTTTAGTGTTCTCCCGCGGTAGAAATCCGCTGTGGTAAAATGGAACGCCCGTGGACAGGTAGCCTAAGGGCGCCTGCACACACAAGCGGAATTTCTGCTGCTGGAAGCCTGCATAGGATTGCGTTAACAAACGCAATCCTATGCAGATGGCCGCGATTTGGCCGCGCGGCAAACAAATTGCGGCATGCTCTATTTCTGTGCGGGGCTCGCAGACCCCTGCACAGAAGTGTCACCCACCCGGCTCCGGTCTGCGCATGCGCCGGCAAGCCGGCACATCAAACAGCCGGAGGCGCGGGTGAGTACGCGCTGGTCCCTGCAGGCACTCGGGTCGGGTCCCGCAGCGAGAATCCTCACCGCCAGATCTGACCCACCTGTCTGCAGGCGGTCTAAGAGTCCCATTCTCACATGCAGTCAGACACTGGTCATCTTTCAGGGCTTGCTGTCATGGGGTTTCTCATGAAAGTAGTTCTGTGAACAAAGGCCTGTTCACATGGCCACTTCCACGTATGTTTCGTTTATGTAAGAAAGGTATGTGAAAAAGCGTAAAAACACACTCGTTCTAGTGCAGCTACACACAAACTGATCGGATTCCACATGCGGGCACCCACAGCGGAATCCTACCCTGTACCTGGCCGGCGTCAATGCGTACCTGTATTTAATCTGCGTACAGATGGTCTGGATGACTCGCCATCGGACATGCACGGTTCAGATTATTTTTTAAGTCCTTGCTTTTCCCACACTAAGCAATGACACGGAATCCAAAACCTTTCGGCAATGTCCATAGCGGAAGAGCTGTGGGTCACACTGCTTCCATTGACTTCGTTGGAAGCAGTCCGCATTGAGTGCGCACAAAAATGGACCATGCTGCAGTTACATTTTTGAATTTTTTTTTCCTGCGAGCGGAAATTGCAATCGCTGTCGACTCATGAGCGGGCATGCAAATGTCCTATTTTTGTGAATGGATGCAGAATGCCGTGGATCGTCCACACGGGTGACTGTCGTGGATTCCGTAATCCAAATTCGACCATGTACAGCCTGCCTTAGGCGTGTATCTACAATTCAAACATTGTATGCATGGGTAAACATTTTGATACGCTTTGATTTGTTTTTATATGAAAAATGATATCTTTTGTAGTTCGCTCTTTTCCTATAAGGCCTCTTTCACAGGGGCTACAAAATCATCGCTACAAAACACATGTATGTGAAGCCCAGGGTTTCCAATGGGTTCTTTCACATGAGATGTTTTGTAGCCTTAGAGAATCCATAGGAAACCATGGGCTTCAGGCTGCATCCGCACAGCCTACAAAACATTGCTCATGTGAAAGAACCCATTGAAAACAGTGGGCTTCACATTGTAGCGAGATTTTGTAGCCCGTGTAAAAGAGGACTAAGCCCTGAGGCCCAAGGACCCCGTAGACTTTTTCATGCGGATTTCTGCAGCAGATGCACTGCGAGTTATCAAATTTATTGCTTGCAGGAGATCACGGATTGCAGGTTTTTTTTCTGTACATGAATGCGCTGTGGTCATCCGTCCGGAAAAAATCCACAACCCACCTCCCAGCCTTTTCCCCACATCCCTAATTGATTTTAACCTTCAAATCCCCAGTGAATCCGTAAGTGTACTTGCGGATGCTCTGTGGATCGTGAGCTCCCATAGAGATGAATGGGGCCTATCTGCACGTGATCTGCGATAAAATGGCGCATGCTGCGATTTATCTGCGCGTGGCATCCGCCAATCAAATTAAAAAACGAATCCGCAGGTGTTAAATGAAGTGTGGACCCCCAATGCTGCCTATGAGCAGCTTGATTTGTGGGTCTTAAGCGCGGATTCTGCAAATCTGCCTGTGGACATTGGGCCTAAGGGCTCCTGTCCACAGGCAATGATTCGCCGGCAAATCACGCTGTCTGAAGCTTTCCATAGCGTTGCGATTCTGCGCTCGCAGCCGGCCTATCTGTCAGGCTGACCGCGGAGATCCTCCAGCCGGCTCCTGCTGCGGAGATTCGCCGCTGGACTTCGCAACACCCGTGGACAGGGGGCCTAAGGCTTTTGATCACAAACATGTACATTTCCAAATGCTTAAAGTTTGCTACAGTCATGCGATTTGCATTGACTGCAATGTTAAAATATATATACACATACACACACCTCATACTTATTTTTTGTGGGACAGGAGTGAGACTATGGAATTCTCTGCCTGAGGATGTGGTGATGTCAAACTCGATAAGAGTTCAAGGGCCCTGGGTTGTTGACCCACTAATTATTCTGCTTGTCAGATTGGAGTCTGGCAAGAATTTTTTTCACTTAAAATGAACGAAATTGGCTTTTATTTAACTTGGGGTTTTATTTTTTGCCTTCCCCTGTATCAACATTGGGATGGAATGTGGATGCACATGTCTGTATTTCAGCCTTAGGACGCGGTCACACGAGCATAGGCGTATTTACGTTCGCACGTCCGCAGCGTATAATCGCCGGAAGGAACGTTTTTCGACGATCATGACCAGAGCTAGAAAGCATATTATCGTTTGTTTCTACTTTTTAAACGATCTTTTCGGCCATCGAATATATGTTGGCACGTATTTCGGACGCGTATGTTCCGTTTTTTGCAGGTTGACGTTTTTACGTGCCGTAAAATCGCCCGTGTGAACGAATACATTGGAAACCAACGCCTCAGATGGTCACGTATATACGATTGGGCGCAAAAACGCGCCGTATACGCACTCGTGTGACCGCGCCCTAAGGCTACCTACACATGGATGAGTGTGTTATTGAGCTGAGTAACGTGGCCTGATATCGCACTTGCCAATGTGCGTTTTCACAGCGATGTTAGGTGTTTTTTATTGCAAGACCGCCTCCTGTCACTTCAGTAAATGAGCGATCCTCCAGCGTGTTGGGGGATGAGCAAGTGTTTCTCATTGTTTCCAATTGAAAACCTTGCATTGCATTCACGTGCATATTCCACACCATGTGACTTGTTTTACTGACCCATTGAGAACAATGGGCTATGCGTTCCAAGGAATGCAAAACAATAGGACATGCAGTGATGTATATGACTCCAATTCACAACGCACAAATCTTCGTGGCTGTGTGAAAGCTGCCTTACACACTGTTGCTACCACGTTTTCCCGAAAATAAGATCTACCCTGATTTTTGGGGAGGGCTTGAAATGTAAGCCTACACTATATGGGGGGGGGGGGAAGCAATACTCGCCTAGCAGGTGCTGTTTGGGTCTCTCTCGCTGGGGTGCGGCGCTCCGGCAGGCTTCTGTGTAGCAGTCGATGCCGACAGAGCACCTCTTGGTAACGGGGCTTGAATACCCCGCCTCCAGCAAGCGATTGCTCTGATTGGTTCATCAAGCGCCGCCACAACCATTCATTGAATGGCTGTGATTGGCTCATTGAGCGCTGGCTGAGCCAGTCAATGAATGGCTGTGATTTAATCTTGGCGCTGGCTCGATGCACCAATCACAGCAATCTCTTGCTGGAGGTGGGGTTCTCAAACCTCACTACCAGCAATAGATCGGTCAGTGCACGGGAAGCCTAGAGGAGCGCCAGAGATCAGCAGCAGGGGTCCTGACAACACCTGCTGGGTGAGTATTGCTTTTTTTTTTTTTTTTTTTTTTTTTAAGCTTCCTTGGCTACTGGCATAACGCATGCCAGCGCTGCTGAAACCGCAGTAAAAGCAGCGTTGAAAAGCGCTGCGTTTCTGCAAACACCTGTGAGGGAGGCCTGAAAGTTGAAGTGTGACTGCATTTCTACATAGCATCCCACCACACCCACAGGGGTCCTAGAAGGATGCACCATGCTGATTCTCTTACTGTCTATTATTGACTCCGCTAATACATTTCCTTTTTCTCACAAGGACCCTCTTCACAATGTTATATTGAAGGGGCATAATACTCCACAGTGATTAGTTTGTAAATACACCCCAGTACAAAGTGAAGTTAGAGTATATTGCTTATAAAGCTTTCATAATAAAATGAATATATTGCTTACCTGTCAAGAGTCATAGACTGAAATCACATGGGCCCAGGATACATCTATGCTAGCCAGTTCCTCTGGCTGCTTGACTATGCGGGGTGAAGCCAGGTGTACCAGCCTCTCCTTCATCTGTACATATGCCAGATGCCCCCAGAGCTGGCTCTGAAGTATTGTGGCCCATGTAGTCCGGGCTCCTTAAAAAAACCAGGATGTCCAACATGATTCTTCACATGTAACTCGGTACTGCTTTATAACTTCAGCTTATGCTGTATGGGATGGTTTAGACAGGGGCGTCTGTAGAAACCTCTTCCCATCAGTTACAGAAAAGTGTGCCTCGCTATGCTTGTCAGTACATTGACAAAGTTATGCTGCAGTATACCACAAAAATGCATACTGAAGGACACCCATTTGACATTGATCCCATTATGGGGATATAGACACATTTGGCATAGATCAGGGGTGCACAACCCCAGTCCTCAAGACCCCCAACAGGTGATGTTTTCTGGATTTCCTCAGTATTGCACAGATGTAACTATTGAGTGCCTTAGGTGGTCTTAGGCCTCATGTCCACGGGAAAAATCAGGCCCGCTACGGATTCTCCATGGAGAATCCGTAGCGGGTCCCTCCTGCCCCGTGGACATGAGGGCTGAAAATAACAATTACTCACCTCTCCGCACGCTCCGGATCTTCCCTTCTTTGCGGCTTGATCTTCTCTCCGTCGCGGACGGATCTTCTTTCTTCGGGCCGGCGGATGTGCCCGGCACGCCGGCTGCGTGCCGCGTGCATGCGCCAGGCACATCCACCAGGCCGAAGAAAGAAGATCCGGCCGCGACGGAGAGAAGATCAAGTCGCGAAGAAGGGAAGATCCGGAGCAGGTGAGTTTAATTCTGGTGCGGGTCCCCTGTGGATCCGGACGGCTTCCATAGCGGGAGCCGTCCCCGCGGGAGACCCGCACTAAAATTGAGCATGTCCAGATTTTTTCCTGAACGCGGGGAAAAACGACATCGCAGGTATTTAACTACCTGCGGGTGTCTAATGCATCCCTAAGGATGGTGGATCCGCGTGTGGGAAAAGCGCTGTGGATTGTAAATGTTAATTTGCCCGTGGACATGAGGCCTTACTGCAGGCTATCCTGTAAACATGAGCTGTTGGGAGGGTCGTGAGGACTGGAGTTGTGCACCTCTGGCATAGATGATGACCATAGACCTACAATATGTGATACTTTAGTCACGGCAGGTCGGTCCCCGGTGCCCATGATGCCAGCAGACAGAGGCTGCATTTCCTGTGATTGTGTGACGTAATGTTGTGAGTCTTCATGCTTTGGGTGGGGTTGCTTTCCTCTTCTCCCTGCAGCAGCCTATATTAGGGTCATCTACATGTGTGTAGTGTTGGGTCTCAGGGTTGTTATCAGCATGTAAATCTGCCTTACTATAAATAACCCCCTCCACATTCCTGCTGCCCGCAGCTCCTTCCCTGACCCCAGTACTCCCACCTACTTCACCGCAGCTAACCCAGGCACAAAGCTCACACTTCTATCTCCGGGGGATTTTACGCTACAGTGTTTCCCGCAGTGTTAGTCAATGACTTCCCAGTAGCAGTAGTGCAGTTGTGAAACCTGCAATATGGTCTAGTTTGGAGGTCTTGCTGATACTTTTCCTTAAAAACATTAATAGGATGAAGTCACCATTCATCAAACAGAACACAAATGTTTCTCCTCTTGCAATCTACTGTATTTAGGTTCAGTCCTGAAGTTGCCATCTCCTTGTGAATTGGCTGGGTTTTTAGGCTAGGTCCACAGAGGGCTGAGTTCCTGTGAGCATTCTGCTGTAGATCGGCTGCGGAACGTCTGCCTCCACACTTTCACCATTTGATGCAGGTTTCATCACAAATCCTGTGCAGAATTCGCCCCCTCATTGAGAAGAGGTGAATTCCGCAGCAGAGGCGGCAATAAAATTGACATCCTGACAAATTGAATTCCGCACCGCATCTCAATTTCCGCACAGGGTTTTGTGGGTTATTTCCGCAGCTTGTGGACGAGATTTTCAAAATCTCATCCACTTTGCTGCTACTGTAAATGTCACTGAATTTCTGTGTGGAGTGTAGTAATAGAAATTTTGTGATAATTCTGCCACATGTGAACCCTGCTTGGGGTTCATTTTAGTGCATAATGATTTGACCTTTGTAATATGATTAGCATATAGACACTGCTGAAATAAGTATGTTTTAATACTTGTCCATGTTGACTCTGCTTGCAGCTGAGCGTGCTCTGGACACCATGAACTTTGATGTAATCAAAGGGAAACCTATTCGGATTATGTGGTCCCAACGCGACCCATCGCTTAGGAAATCCGGGGTGGGCAATGTCTTCATAAAGAATCTCGACAAATCAATTGACAACAAAGCACTTTATGACACTTTTTCTGCATTTGGTAACATTCTTTCCTGTAAGGTAAGTTTAACATCTTGTATAACTTGGCTTTTCTTTTTTTGTTGCCCCCAGACTAAGTCTTTGGTTGTCTCCTTGCAGGTGGTGTGTGATGAGAATGGCTCCAAGGGATATGCTTTTGTGCACTTTGAGACACAAGATGCTGCAGACAGAGCCATAGAGAAGATGAATGGCATGCTGCTCAACGACCGCAAAGTGTGAGCTTTTGTGTGGTGGAATAGCTGTATGCTACTGAGACTGTGTAGTGAAATAAGCATGACAAAAGACTGTACACAACATTTTATACTGTGCCTATTCTGTGCTAGACTACTTGGTGGGATCTTATAAGGGTCCGTGAACACTGACGTGTCTGTTAGAATAGGCTATAATGCATTCAAGTGAGTGGAATTCTGGTATGCAGCATAAAGGATCATGTTAGCAACACTTGTTTCACAGCGCCCCCTTCTGATAAAAGCAAGCTCTGTTCCTATTTCAGCATGACCTCTAATAGTATAGTGTGCTTTTAAAGTTTTAAGAAGCCTAAAGATTAATGTTCACTGTGTGCAGCACATCTGCATGGCTTCTTGATTCCAGAGCTGCTTTGAGAGTTGTAAACAAATATTTGTCATCAAGGGCTCATAGGAAAGGCTGTAGGCTGCCCTGCCTTACTTGTGTTTTCACTACCCACCTCTCTGTATATATTGGTCACTGAATAGAACATGCAGCAGTGTGTTTATTAACCCCTTAATAATCTAGAACATATTTACATCATGGAGGTTTGGGTTTTGGATGGATGAGGATTGGCGTTCGATCCCGCTCCATACAATGCGGGTGTTGGCTGTTTCTTACAGCCGACACCTGCCTGCAACAGCTCAGATCAGCTCTACGGCTGATGGCAGCTGTTAACCCTTTGAATACCACAGTCAATTCTGACAGTGGCATTTAAAGATTATGGTCTGTGCTTAGGGGTCCTGAATGGCCCCCTGCAATGAGATTGTGTGGTGCTGATTGGTTGTCATGGCAGCTGGGATCCTTCTGAAAGCTCCCAGTGCTGTTACTGCAGATTTCCTACTTTGCCTGTGGAAGCAGCGTTACTCTATGCAGTCCTCTGTGTGCTCTCCCACAGAGGAATGGAAGAGCGCGCACAAAGCGGACTGAAAAGTTAAGCCACTCGCTTTTCCGTTTTTTCTCTTTACTGCGGTGTCTTGATTTCAATGGAGCCTCGCAGTCGTGCTCTACTAACGCTGCCGTTTTCGAGTGCTGTGCGGTTTTTTTTTTTTTTTGTTTTTTTTAATTTCCGCATTTAGCATACCTTATCACCTGCTGTCGAAAGTAAAATAGTTTTGCTGACAGCCTGTGTGCAAGTAGCCTTGCGCTGCTGTTCTGGATGGACCTTAGAGGTACACGGTTCAGAACGAGGTACCCAGAAAGTATAAAAGACGACTTCCCCGCTGCCTGATCTTTAAGCCCCATAATTTATGGAGCTCAAAGATCGCGACTGGCTCCCTTTAATTCCAGTTCCAGCAATCTATTGAGGGCGCTGTACAGGAACTACATTCATCTGCAGCAATTATCACATTGTCATGTTTGTGGACGGCTCACAGTGTTAAAGCCCATTTAGACAGGACGAATGTCGGTCAAAAGATGCCTGACGCTAGTCTTAGCAGATACTAGCTCTCGTGCTGCTGCACAGGAGCTAGTATCGCTGGCTCGCAGTGGGGTGGCTAGAGATTTCCCTCCTCGCGCTCCCCGCCCCTCTCTATTGACTTAACATAGCGGCTGTTCAGTACTGAACGGCCGCCATTTACACTGAATGATCGACGATCTGCTCTTCCATTGTTTATGCTGCATAAACGATGGACTATGAGCTGATTGCTCATTGTTCAGTGTAAGGGCTCTGGTCCACGGGCGAATTTTCACTGCGTTCCCCGCGGCGATAATCCGGCCATGGTGAATGCTTACCGTAGTGTTGCTATAAAAAGCGCAGCCCCCTTTCCACAAGCGGAATTGTGAATTGTCCCTGAACCAAAAATTATATTGCAAAGGGTTAATGGTTACATTTAAAAGCCTTTCTTAAGGCTTATCTAAATATATGATCTGGAGGTTTTTTGAAAAACGCTCATAGTTAAAGTGTACATAGGAATTTTTATTGCACTGGAATCGCATCCTGTCACTGCTGTGTTGTACAAGGATAGGCAATGCAGTGCTACATAAACGCAGAGGAAATCCAGACGGAGCATAATATGCATTGTGGTCTGTCTCTACACCTCTTCCACATGCCGACCTATACAGTTAAACTGTTTATTAACAAAATAAAATGTAATAATAAATTTGGTATCCCTGCATCCTTAGAAGTCTGATCTATCAAAGTGACGCATTATCTACCCTGCACTGTGAATGTTGTCCAAATACCCCCACCAGAACTGCACTTTTCTGGTCACCCAGTCTCCAAGAAAAAAATGCAATGGTGATATGTACTCCAAAATGGTACCAGTAGAAGTTACAGGGGATCCCACAAAAAGTTCAGCTCGCACAACTATGTTGACAGAAAAATAAAGTGTGGCTGTCACTAGATGGCAGAATTTTTCCCCCCCCCCCAGAGATGATTAATATTTTTAATAGTAGTACAGAGAAAAATATACAAATCTGCTAATTTCGTTTTTTTTTCCCATTTCAGAACATTTAGAACTTTTTTAAAGTTCCAGTGAATATATAGTACATTCTATAGTACCACTGAAAAATACAAGCTGTCCCGACAAGAATAAGTCCTCAGATAGCTACGTTGATGTATGAATAGAGGGTATGATTTTTCCGGAGGGGGGGGGGGGGGGGACAGAAATGAAGGACATTATGTTCTGCTTTGGTCCGTGGCGTCCCGATGGTCTTCGGCGCTGCGGCAAACTGCAGAGTCCTCCGTCTGCCATCTCAGCTTTTTCTGGTGATTGGGGTTTTGAATACCCTGCCTCCAGTAAAGCTAGCGCTGTGATTGGCTAATCGAGCGCCAGCAGCCAATCACAGCCATTCAGGGGTGTCATTCACTGAGTTGCTGTGATTGGCTCATTGAGCGCTGGCTGTGATTGTCTGCTGGCACTCGATTAGCCAATCACAGTGCTCTCTTTGCTGGAGGCGGAAAATTCAAAGCCTCGTCACCACAAGAAGCTGCGATGGCAGACGGGGAGGACTCTGCAGTTTGCTGCAGCGCTGCCGGAGACAATCAGGATGCCGTTGACCAGTTGCGTATAAGGCCCCATCCCCCTAAAAAAAGACACTGTGCCTCTTTTGGGGCAAAAATTAATATGACAGGGTCTTATTCTCAGGGAAACGCAATATTAGTCAAAGTGGAAATCCTCTGGAATGTGCACTTCGGCTATGAAAGATTAGGCATGACCATTAGAGATGAGCGAACGCACTCGTTAAGGGCCATTTAGCAATCGAGCATCGCTATTTTCGAGTACCTGGCTACTGGGGGGGCAGCGTGGTGGGGGTGGGGGGAGCAGTGGAAAACAGGGGGGAGCTCCCCCCCCCCACTCCCCTCTGCAACCCCCGGCGCCCCCTGAATCTTTTCACCCGAGTAGTCAGGTACTCGAAAATGGCGCTGCTTGATTGCGAAATCGCCCTTAATGAGTACATTCGCTCATCTCTAATGACCATGTATTGTATTAGCGTATGTTCATTTAAGCCCTAGGACATGGCGCCCCCCCATCCCTTATTAAAAAATACTAACTTTTATTTATCCATATCCATCAGCGTTGCTGTACGAGGGCTTGTTTTCTGCAGGACGAGTTGTATTTTTCAATGGTGCTATTTAATGTACTGGCTCTTTTTTTTAAATTCTAAGAGTAAAACGCAAAAACACTGAAATTCCACCATATTTGCACAAACCAACAAAAATTATATAACTTTATTCTATGGGTTAGTACAATTACCACAATGTTAAACTTGTATAGTTTTATAAAAACCTTTTTGCTGTAAGATTATCTTTTTTTTTTCAAAGATATTTATTTTTTAAAAAATTTCTGCGGCCATCTTCTAACCACAATTTCCCCATGACATCATGACAGCATACGCTGGAGGTTGCTCACCTGCTGACCTGAAGGGACAGGAAGAGGCAGAATATAAAAAGCACCTCCCCTCCACCAACACCAGTGTTTTTCCTGTCCCTTCAGGACAGCAGCGGCAGAACTCCAGCAACGCTGTCCCATGCCGGAGGAGGACTTACCGGCGAAGCGGCGGCGTGGATCTTTCGGGCAGCCCCGGCAAACCCAGTGGGAAGGACCCCATCTGGGAGCTTTCCGGGGACTGCGTGGGCCGGGGCCCAAGTACGGGTTGCCGGCACCACTGCGGCCGTCATTTCGGGCGGCGGCCGCCATCTCTGGTGGGCCGGGGTCCAAGTACGGGCTGCCGGCACCACTGCGGCCGTCATTGCGGCGGCGGCCGCCATCTCCGGGTCCAGGGCCGACAGGAGCGCTCCAGGGGGCGTGGCTTCGACAGCGCGGTGACGTCGGACGCTCCGCAAAGGGGGCGTGGCCTGGCGCGGCCGGCGCCAAATTCAAAAATCCGCTGCCCCTGCATCAGCTGGTGGTGTTTCTCCACGCTAAGGAACGATCCTAAGCACAGGAAGCGTTCCTGCAAGGCGCAAGATGTCGACCAGAGAGGACCCAGAGACCCTCCTAACTGTAAGTGGTCCAGTGGACCAACCTACACCTGCACTACATACACTTCCCCACTAACAGAGTTTCCCTTGTCTTACAGGACAGGGATACTCAAAAACCAAGGGAGGCTAGACGCAAGAGTAAAAAATGTCCAGTATGTCTAACCAAACTTGACGACTCCTGCACCAAAACGCTATGCGCTACCTGCTCCGCGAAAATTATGCAGGAGGAAAAAACTTCCCTTATGGCCGAAATTCGGTCAGTCGTCCGAGAAGAAGTGCAGTCCTCCCTCTCGGACCTCCAACCTGGGCCTTCCGGGGTTACACGCAGGTCGGTTCCGGCGGTGTCTGAGTCTGACTCCGACATAGCGGAAAATGTGGATTTTGACGGGGAAGTGACGCAGGAGGACAAGAAATATCTTTTCTCTACCGCGGACATGGATCAACTGCTAAAAGCAGTACGCAGGACCATGCAGGTGGAGGAAGACGTGCAGCAACCCCGCACAGTCCAGGAGGATATGTTCGCGGGGTTACTCCCGCAACAAAAATCTTCATTCCCCGTAAACGCCACACTCAAGCAGCTGATTCTAAATGAGTGGGAGAGCGTGGATCAGGCTCCGCTAATCCCCAGGGAATTTAAAGAACGCCTGTTATTTCCGGGAGATGAAGTGTCCTTTTTGGACGAGATACCTAAAGTCGATACTGCAATTGCCATGGTATCCAGAAAGTCCGGGTTGCCCTTTGAGGATACATCCCACTTAAAGGACCCGTTGGACCATAAGGTGGACACATCCATGCGTAAAGCCTGGTCCACCTCCGGTCTCATCATGAAAGCTAACATCGCGGCCACTTCCGTGGCTCGTTCCATGGCAATCTGGTTGGACCAATTCGCAGCCCTAGTCGACCAAAAAGCCCCTAGGGAGGAGTTCGCAAGCGGCATCCCTCTGCTGCGAATGGCAACAGGGTTCCTGGCAGATGCTTCGATGGAAACAGTCCGCCTCGGAGCCCGCATGGCAGCCCTATCGAACACCGCCAGAAGGGCAGTGTGGGTGAAAGAGTGGTCAGGGGACGCTGCGTCCAAAAATAGGCTATGTACCCTACCGTTCCGGGGCGGGCGTATATTCGGACCAGACCTGGATCGTCTGCTGGAGAAAGCAGCTGACAAGAGTCACGGACTGCCTGCCACCAGACCACCCAAGAGACCCTTCACCCCTCATCCCTCGTCTACGTACGCCGGGAAGGGAAAGACCGGAAGATGGTCTTATCCAAAGGGCGGAAGGGGTAAGACTTTAACTTTTGTCCCTCAGCCCATACTTTCGGGCCCGGTAGGGGGTAGACTGGCTCGCTATTCCAATAGCTGGCGTAGTATTACAACTAATGAGTGGGTACTGCACCTAGTGGCGGAGGGGTACAGGATCGAGCTACTATCCCGCCCCCCGGACAGGTTTATGATAACCCCAACCCAGTCTCCAGGCCTAGAACAGGCTCTGTTGGAGGGCATACGGAACCTACAGGGTCTCGGCGCGATTATCCCAGTCCCTAAGAAGGAACAGGGAAAAGGCTTCTATTCCCCCCTCTTTCTGGTTCCCAAACCAGACGGCTCCCACCGCACCATTATCAATTTAAAACAACTGAATAAATTCATTGAATATAGGAGATTCAAAATGGAAACCATTAGAACTGCAACTCCTTTAATTGCCAGGGATAACGTAATGGCTACAATAGACCTTAAGGATGCCTATTTTCTTATCCCTATTTACGCCAACTCACAAAAATTCCTGAGGTTTGCGCTGAGGGTGGAGGGGGAAATCCGCCACTTCCAGTTCGTCTGCCTACCATTTGGAATCTCCTCGGCTCCGCGAATTTTTTCCAAGGTCGTGATGGAAATGGTGGCCTTCTTACGAAACCAGGGTGTCATGATCATCCCCTACTTAGACGACTTCCTGTTGGTGGCAGATTCCCCATCTACTCTGAGATCACACTTGGAGTCCACATTGCAGTTATTTAAGGAGCTTGGCTGGATTGTTAACGAGTCAAAATCCAACATGGAGCCAGAAACCAGGAAGAAATTCCTGGGTGTCATTCTGGATTCCAGTCTACAAAATTCGTCCCTTCCTCCCCTAAGAAAACATCTTATCATAGAAGAATGTTCCAACCTATATAAAAAACATAGGGTAACGATAAGAGACGCAATGCGGATCCTGGGACTAATGACTTCGTGCATCGGCGTGGTCCCCTGGGCCCAATTCCACAGTCGCGGACTCCAGTCACTAATTCTCCGGAATTGGGACAAGTTGCAGGCTTCGCTTGATCAGACAATCCCTATTTCTGCGGAAGCCAGAGCTTCTCTCCGTTGGTGGGTGTCGTCGGACAACCTGTCTCAGGCATCCGATTGGAATTTGGACCCGGCCGTAATAATCACGACCGATGCCAGCGCCAAAGGGTGGGGGGCCCACTTTGAAGGCGGTTATGTACAGGGGGCCTGGGACGTTCACGAGAAAGCTAGCTCATCGAACTTTAGGGAGCTTAAAGCTGTATGGAAATCCCTGCGTAGCCTGCAAACACGATTAGTGGCGAAACATGTGAGGATCTTCTCAGACAATATGACAACAGTATCACTCATTCGCCACCAGGGTACCACCAGGAATCCTCCACTACAACGACTGGCGGGGCGGATCCTTCAATGGGCGGAAGGCACAACAAAGTCCCTATCGGCCTTTCATATAAGAGGAGCCGAGAACTCAGCCGCGGACTTTTTAAGCAGAAGGAAAGTGGACCCAGGAGAGTGGGAACTCCATCCAGAGGTGTTCAGCCTTCTTGTGGAGAAGTGGGGGGTACCAGAAGTAGACCTCTTTGCGTCAAGCGCAAACACCAAATGCCGGCTTTTCTTTTCCAGAGGCGCAGAGAAACAGGCCCTGGGCACGGACGCTCTCTCTCACCCCTGGGATTGGGACCTAGCGTATGCCTTTCCCCCTCTACCACTAATCCCGCTTCTGCTAAGGAAATTACTGCAGTCAACCCTAACACTAATTTTTGTAGCACCATATTGGCCCAAAAGACCGTGGTTCCCCCTCCTGAGATCCCTGTCAGTGGGAGAGCCCTTCCACCTTCCAACAAGACCGGACCTACTGTCGCAGGGCCCTCTTCTTTACCCGGAAGTTCACAAGTTCAGGCTTACGGCCTGGAGCTTGAGCGGGTAAAGTTCCTAGGAAAGGGTCTTTCCCCTAAGGTTATTTCCACCATTAGCGAGAGCCTTAAACCCTCGACACACAAAATCTACTCCAAAGTCTGGAAAAAATTTTCGGAGTGGTTAGGCCAGGACATCCAGCAGCTGGATCAGCCAGACGTCCGGAAAATCTTAGATTTTCTCCAGGCGGGCCTGGATAAAGGTTTGAGTCCGAATACACTCAAAGTCCAAATTGCGGCCTTGGGGGCATTCTTCGATCTCGCGCTGGCGGAGCACAGGTGGATTAGGAGATTTCTTAGAGGGGCGAGCAGATTACATCCATTCACACGGCCCACGGCACCACCCTGGGATCTAACCATAGTCCTTCAGGCCTTATGCGACCCCCCATTTGAACCGATTACGGATCTATCCATCGCCTGGCTGACATACAAGGTAGCCCTGCTTGTGGCAGTTACGTCAGCCAGACGCGTGGGGGAAATCCAGGCCCTCTCACGAAGGGCCCCATATATGACTATCCACCCGGATAAAATCGTTTTTTCTTTAGACCCATCCTTCCAGCCTAAAGTATTGTCAGATTTCCACAGGGGCCAACCAATAGTTATTCCAGCCTTTTGCCAAAATTTCAAAAATGCAAAAGAACAAAAGCTCCATAATATAGACGTCAAAAGAGCGGTACTAGCGTACCTCGAGGCAACAGAAAGTTTCAGGAAGTCTGACAAACTTTTCGTTCAATTTCAGGGGCAGGCCAAAGGAAAGGCCGCTTCTAAAGATGCGATCGCCAGGTGGCTCAGGAGAGCCATCCAGGAGGCTTACAAGGCCAAGGGCATCCCCCCTCCAGAAGGATTGAAGGCCCACTCAACGAGAGCGGTGGCATCCTCTTGGGCGGAGAGAGCGCACGCATCGATTGAGCAAATCTGTAACGCAGCCACATGGACTTCAGGCCATACTTTCATTAAACATTATAGGCTGGACTTTAAATATAGCCAGGACGCATCCTTCGGTAGGAAGGTGCTCCAAGCCGTAATCCCTCCCTAAAAAGCCCATGCCACTTATTTGGTATTCCTCCAGCGTATGCTGTCATGATGTCATGGGGAAAAGGGGAATTTTTTCTTACCGATAATTCCCTTTCTGGAAGACATCATGACAGCATACGGGCTTTTTTCCCCCCCTTACCAACATGGTTACCCTAGTTTGTCCAACACATGAGGTAATGTGTATGCTTTAACTTTGTTTTCTGAGGTGTGTGATGTCAATAAAAACACACCTTCTGGTTAAGTAACTGGTCACTGTGGTCATTTGGAACGCACTGGTGTTGGTGGAGGGGAGGTGCTTTTTATATTCTGCCTCTTCCTGTCCCTTCAGGTCAGCAGGTGAGCAACCTCCAGCGTATGCTGTCATGATGTCTTCCAGAAAGGGAATTATCGGTAAGAAAAAATTCCCCTTTTTTCTTATTTTTCTGTTGACATAATTGTGTGAGGGCTCGTTCTTTGTGGGTCGTCTTGTAGTTTGCGCTGGTATTTTTGAATACATACGACTATCTCTTTTCATTGCACTTTTTCTTGGAGAAAGGGTGACCGAAAAAAAGCACATTTAGATCATTCTTTTTATTTTTTTCTGACGTTCATTGTGCGGGGTACATAATGCATTACTTTGATAGATCAGACTTTTACGGAAGCAGTGATATCAAATGTGTTTTTGTTTCATTAGATTGTTATAAATATGGCAAGCGTTTTTTTCTTAAACTCTCTTACTTTATGTATAGCTTATTATTTTATAGCCCCCAGAGAAAACATCTTGTGATGCCTTGATCGCTCCTGCAGTATGATATAATGCTACAGCATTACATCATACTGCCATCGGGCAATCGTTCTATCAAGCCACCCTCCCCATGGGCATGGCTCGATAGACATTCTTCCAGGACAGCACTGGGGCTTTACAGTAGGCCCCTGGTTGCCATGACTCCTGCACGGCTCCCTGCAATCACCATGGGGGTGCCGTGCGGGACCCCGGAACATCGACCGGGGGTTTAAATTAAGACAGCAGCACTTAATAAGTTAATGGCTACGATGAGCCGCGCAGGTGTAAGAAACAGCTGGCACCTGCATTGTATGGAGGGAGATTGCTGCGTGATCACCCTTCATATATACCCTGATGCTGCAGGATGTAAATGTACATCTTATAGCATTAAGGGGTTAAAGGAGTTGTGTAGTGCTATATTTTCCCTTCATGGTAAGTGTGTCTGTCAGCTACTTCCCTCTGTCTGTTCACCTAATTGTGCTGCTTTATTTCGAGGTGGGGCTGTCTACATGTCTGAATACAACCGAATTATCTTTGTTATGCAGGTTTGTTGGTCGTTTTAAATGCCGAAGAGAGAGGGAAGCAGAACTTGGAGCCAAAGCCAAGGAATTCACAAACGTTTACATTAAAAACTTTGGGGAAGATATGGATGATGAACGACTGAAGGAGACTTTCAGCAAATACGGTAACCGCGTGAAATCCTGATTCCCGTCAAGTGACCTTGCTTCTTGCTTAGTGTGTGCCGTGGATAACTTCGTGAGCTCCTTGGCTCTGCCCATGCATGTGGGCTTCTGGTTTCGCGCATATGCCGTGGTTAACCTAATGAGATCTGACTCAGCTCCCGCATGTGGGCGCCTGGTATCAAGCGTGTGCCGTGCACCTGCATGCTGTGACCCTGTGACCTCTGTGGTTAACTGGTGTGTCTTGGCTGCAGGGAAGACTCTGAGCGTTAAGGTGATGACCGACCCCAGTGGCAAGTCCAAAGGGTTTGGCTTTGTCAGCTTTGAAAAACATGAAGATGCAAATAAGGTAAGAGCTCCCATGGAGGACCAGGCAGACAAAGAATGTCTGCAGGGGAGAACCAGGTACTCGGGAGCTCTACAGAAATTAATGTTCAAATATGGGGAAAATAGAACTATAATATTCTCTAATAGTCTGATTTTTTAATAGGCCGTAGATGACATGAACGGGAGGGACGTCAATGGAAAAGTGATGTTTGTAGGCAGAGCACAGAAAAAAGTTGAGCGCCAAGCAGAGTTAAAAAGAAGGTTTGAACAGTTAAAGCAAGAGAGGATCAGTCGATATCAGGTACGTGTTTAATTTACTATAGACACAAATGTCAATTAACCTGTGTTTAAAGGGGTTGTCGGGTTACCGGACAACATCCCTTTAATAGGGCTACCTATAGTAAAATAATAAACTGAGCAGTACTTACGTTATTGTGAAAGCGGACGTTGCAGGAATTCGGTTGACTGCTGCAGCATCACTGCTCCCTCTCCTTGCATTGGTGCTCACATCCTGAGCACCATGATGCTAGGAGTTCGGGAAGGAACACTCAAGCCTCTGACTGCAGCAGTCGCCTGATTTCCTGTGTCGTCAGCTGTCGCAGCAGCAAAAAAACCCCAAACTTATAGGGCTGCAGCACTGGATCCTGCTGGCGTCAGAAAGGTTAAGTATTGCTCAGTATATTTTTCTACGGGTAGACCTATTAAAGGAATGTTGTCTAGTAACTGGACAACCCCTTTAAGGTGGATCTGTTGCTGTAAAATGAAGCCCTTGCAGCACTCTAGCAAAAATAGAACATCACTTCAACAACCCTCCAGTGATTGTCTATCACAATATGGATGTTTCCTATGTATATTGTAGTCGCTGTGCAGCCTCCTGTATTTATCAGACACCATCTTGATTTTTAGATTTTCCCCTCTGGGTCCTTTTACATAGAACTGTTGGGTGCTTAAAGGAAACCTGTCATTATATTAAAGCCCCAGAAGCTACTTTATGGGGCTCAAAGGTCAGAGAATGTAGAGTCCATTGAGCAGTGTCTGATACTCACTGAGTGCCCCTTTCCAGCACACTGTCCCCCACAAAGTTGCTGTGTGACTTTTACTCCAGCTGTGTGTGCTTTCATTCATCTCTCTGGCAGAGCATGTGCACAGAGCAAGCTAAGAAGTTACTGTATGTGCGGCAGATTCGCAGGGAGGCTAAAACTTACCAGGTGCCCCGTTTAAGTGCGAAGACTGGTCCCTGGATTCCCCGTTTGCTGACCTTTGAAACCCTATAATGTAGTTTAAAGGTCAAGAAAGGTTCCCTTTAAGCACCCAACAGTTGTCCCAGCAAGTATTGCTCTCATGCTTACACATGAGTGATGATCACTCAGTAAATGAAGGTGGAGCGGGTTTGAGATTGCTTCTGGATGTCCACCTCCATTCGCATTAAATAAGCAGTCGTTCGTAGATGAACGACTCTGCTTACACAGGCAGATCAGCATTTGATTTATGTATTTTTTTTTTCTTCCTACACGAACTGAATGATGAATGGTAAGCGAACATATTATCGTTCATCTGTTAGTCACTGGCAGTGTTTACATTGAACAATTCAGTGTAAAAGGGCCCTTTCTCATTCTCTATGCTGTGCTAGCAATTTTATGTATCAGTACAGCATCACATGACTAGCTAGAGCCAGTACCATCTCTCTTCTATGTTCTCTAAATCTAAAGACCATATGTATACAGTGAAGAAGGATAAAGTATCGTCTTTATATGACCACAGTTGTCCATTCAACAGTAACGCAGTAGGGAGTTTGTCTATTCCCCCATCCCCCTGTGAAGAGCCTCTGGTATAGTCCATGAAATCTTATCATACAAAATTCTGGAGAAGTTAGACCCCTTCAAGAGAAATGAAACACAAGTCATTCCAAGGAGTCACAACTGAGAAAAGAATTTTCAGCTAGAATGGAGGGAATAATCAAAATATATAATTTATACTAGTTGCATGGTAAATGGGGGTGGGGGGATAATGGCTAATGTCCTTTTTGGTAGTGTGCAGACTCTCACTGGAGTTCACTGTATTTGTTTTGTGCTGCTGGTCAAAGGAGACCCTGAGTGCTTGACTTAAAATATAATGGAGCATTTGGGTAGGGGTTGTGGCTGTGACAACCCTTTTTGAAGGTGTTTTGGTTCAAAGAGAACAGTGATAATTATCTATACTCCCCTAATATACATTTTATTTGTTCACAGGGAGTAAATCTGTATATTAAAAACTTAGATGACACCATTGATGATGAAAAGCTAAGGAAAGAGTTTTCTCCATTCGGATCAATCACAAGCGCCAAGGTGAGAGCTCCTAACTTTTAATATGCATCAGCCTTGTTCCAGTACGGTAATATTGGCAGGGCCTAATAGGCTGTCGTACACAGCAGCCATGGAGTCTCCCTCTATGATCATATTGTGGGGTTGCGAATGGGGCTTACAGAGCATACTGACTGTAGGAACTGATGGATAAAAGGATTTGGAATTGGAGTTATAGGGAACCTGTTATGACCTTTTGAGCCCCATAAACTATATATTATGTGCTGTCTGCCGAGCAGTGTTTTATACTCACCAGGTGTCCTGTGCTGTGTCCCCCTAACTCTGCCCGTGCCAGCAGCTTGACTCTTCTCCATCCACTCTGCGCTCCCGTAGTGATAAATGGGGAGACCGCACAAAGGCTCCCTTTAATTTCAATTCCAGCCATTGCAGCAGGGTGTCGGTTGTATGTTAAAGCTGTCACCCTTTCTGAGAGTGCTGTGCAGGAACTACATTTACCTGTAGCAGTTATCACCACCATGCCATGTTTTTGGACAGCTTGTAGTGTTAATGGTTACATTTACAGCTAGGCTTGCCTAGATACATGATCTGCAGATTTTTTGAAAAACTCCTTTAAACAGTTTGAGAATTTTCATTGCACTGGAATCTCATCCTGTCACTGCTGTGTTGTGCAGGGAGAGGCAATGCAGTGCTAGATAAACGCAGAGGAAATCCAGACGGAGCATAATATGCATTGCGCTCTGTCCCTACACCTCTTCCACATGCCGACCTGTACATGTTTGGAATGTTGTGGTAAACATCTAGCATTCCACCTTACTGCATAATGTCTCTTCCAGGTAATGCTGGAGGATGGTCGTAGCAAAGGATTTGGATTTGTTTGCTTTTCTTCCCCAGAAGAGGCCACTAAAGCAGTCACTGAGATGAATGGGAGAATTGTAGGGTCTAAACCGCTCTATGTGGCATTGGCTCAAAGAAAGGAGGAACGAAAAGCTCATCTTACCAATCAGTATATGCAGCGTATCGCAGGAATGAGGGCTCTTCCTGCCAACACTCTCATCAACCAATTTCAGCCTGCTCCTGGAGGATACTTTGTGCCTGCTGTTCCTCAGGTGAGTGCAGTGAAAATTAGTTCTAAAACACTGCTTCATATGTATATCTTTATAACCTAAAACGCTTTTTTTTCCAGGCTCAAAACAGACCTACATACTATGCACCTAATCATATGACTCAAGTACGTCCAGGTCCTCGGTGGCAGCAGGCAGGGCGCCCTCAAGGTGAGGTTGTTTTTTTTTTTTTTTTCTTTCCTAGAATGTTGGTGAATATACAGAGATTTCCTTATTTTAACCTTCATTTTGTGTACTCAGCTGCTGACTGTTGTTTATCTCAGGTTTTCAACCAATGCCTAATGCGCTCCGCCAGAGTGGTCCACGTCAGTCACTACGCCATCTACCGCCTCCAAGTACTCAGGGCAACCGTGGTATCCCCAACGTAGCCCAGAGAGTTGGTGAGAGAAACAGCTCCGATACTTGCAGTTTCCTAGCTTAAGGGCTCACTCACGAGAGGGTATTTTGGCTGTGTATTACGTGCATAATATGTAGTACACAGAGTATACATGTAACATGCATATTCACTGGGTTTTATGCATCCATAGACTAAAAGGGTGCAAATTATGCACCAAAACAGGACATGCTGTCTTTTTTTTTTTTTTTCCCCCCATGCCCTTAATACACAGATCTGAATGGCCCAATGTAAATCAATTGGATTTTAGCACTGAGTATTACGCACATAAAACGCAGCGAAAATGCACTCGCGTGAGTGAGCTCTTAGACTAATGTTTCCTAAAACATTGTAAGGGCTCATTGACACAGGTGTAAGTGCATTTCGGTCATATTTACGTGACCGAAAAATCGCCTACACCTGTGTATATCACCTGCTCCTGCGAGTTTTTGTTCACAGAAATACACAGCGCTTTTGCACACAAAGAAAAAGTAGGCAGGAGGGCCCATGTGTTTGATGCACAAATACGCAGGCCTATTGCGGTGCTTAGTAGAATCCAAAATAGGACATGCCATATCTTTTTTTTTTTTTTTTTTCACGTGATCGAACATCACGTGAAAAAATACACACAAACAAACAAACCCAATGAAATCAATGGATTCTATTGACTAATGTACTCCACAAAAACGCTTGTGTGAAGGAGTCCTAATCGGTCTTCTCAGAGGAACACAGGCATGGTTCCTTTCCGTTAGCAGCATTTCTCACACATGTACCTGTGTAATAAGGAGTGTTGTGCAATAAACACATTTCATCCCTTAGTGCTCTATTACTTCTGGGAACATTTAACATTGAGCTTTTCATTTTTTACAAGCTGATGTATTTTCAGAATAAACCTTTCCATGTAACATTGTCATGCAGTTTCTGTACATATTAAATGATGATAATGTGAAGTGGAATGTTTTTTATAATGCACTCTAACGCATCCTGTCCCGGCTACTCTGTGCCGGAGGAAAGGTAAATAGGTGCTGAAAGAAATGCAGAGGAAATCCAGACAAAGCATGCTTTACCTTGTGTTCTGTCCCTACACCTCTGCTACAGTTGTCAAAAGATATTATATGTAATTTTTTTTCCATATTGTCTATTGATAGGGCTAGCCTTTGTTATTTGGAGTACAGAAGATGAATTACGCCCCATAGTGTTTTTTTCTGTGTAGGGTAGAGTATTGAGCTGTTCACTTGGTAATACCATATTGGTTTGAGCTGTTCACTTTGGTAATACCACCTCCACTATACTGCAGTGGAGTTTTTAGGCAATGTAAGGAGGTGGCAAAAGATTCATTTTACACATCTTACACCATAATGCAATTTCAATTTTGAATGTTAGTAGTATTGCTAAAAAATGTTTTTATTTTTGGTTTCCACAGGGGTATCTTCTGCTACTCAGACCTTAGGACCACGGCAACCAATTTCTGCTCCTCCTCCTCGAGCTGTGCCTCCATACAAGTACACACGTTGCCCACTTCCTGGCGTTCAGCCTTTGCAGGTACATTTAAAGGGTAACTAAACTTTTTACAAACTGACATGTCCTAGTGATTTGTCAGAAGATTTAATCGATGGGGGACAGGTTGCTGAGACTCATGTGCATCACTAACAATGCACAGACAAAAGCACTCAGCTGAGCGCTGGCCCTGTTAAGCTGTTTCTGTCATTGCTCGGAGCAATGTATAGACTCCCTATGAAGTCTTTAAGCGTCCTACACCTTTCGCAGTGACAGACGCACAAGCACAGTGCTTCATTCTTCTGACATGCCACTTTGAAACATCACGTTTGTGCAGTTTTTTTTTGTATTATTGGGGGACACAGCCAAGGCCTTGGTTATAGCTACTGCCACTAGGAGGTGACACTAAGCAAAGTGTTAACTCCTCCTACTTGCTATACCCCTCCTGCAGGCACCACGCTGATCAGTTTATAGCTTAGTGTCTGCAGGAGGCAGATATATTTAGTGTAGGTCTTCAGGATTGTTGGAATACGGGGAGGCAGGGCTTTTCCCTGGCCTCCCTGTCCTCCCAGGGGAGGGTGAACAGTACAGTGTCTCCACTGTGCTGTTTATATCCGACCCAAAGAAGAAAAAGGTTACTTGATCATGCCCAGCCATAGTGTTCACCACCCTGGAGCGACTGCCATCCTCCGTGACGGCGAGTGTGGTGGGGAACACTGCTGGAAAATGGACCCTCTCCTGTCCCTTTTTAGGACCAGGCCCTGGTTCTTCCTTGGGCCTACCTCTGGAGGAGCTCTAGATTCAAGCATTCCATGGTCTGGGACCCCTGTTAGGGTCGTGCGCAGGCTGCCGCAGCGTTCGGCTGCCACGTCCCCTCCAATCTAGCAGGCCTACTTCTCCCTCTATCAGGAACGCTCCTCTGGCAGGCCCCGCAATTCGGGGGGCCTCCGATGGTGTGGCAGAGGCTGCGGCGCGGCCACTCAGGCCTTTAAGCCTACCTGGGGATTCCTGACTTGTGCCCGGGGTTGTTTTTTGTTTGTTTTTCAGTGGCATCTGCAGCACTGCCAGTGCGGCGCATGGGGGTCCGTCCAACAGGCGGTAAAAATTAATTTAGGCGCTGGCTTCCTTTGGGGGGGGGGGTCTATCCCGATCCAAGCCCTGCAGCAGCCGACGTTGGTATTACTGCCATGCCCGCGGCTGACTCAGGCCTGCAGACCTGGTGCCGCATTGTGTGGGTCGCATTTTCTGGCTTCACTGAGGAAGGGCCAAGTAGAGGGAATAAATCTAGGCCCCAGCTTGGGCCTGGCTTTAGGCCACGCCCATGGGGGTGAGCATGGGAAGATCAGAGGGAGGGCTGTTGGGAGTCAAGGCCATCCATCCTATGTGCTTGGAATGCCTTACCCCACCCCTTCCTCTTCCCTCTTTCAGAACTTTCTGGCTGACTTCCACCGAGTACTCTGCCTGTATCACAGCCAGCAGACGTGTGTGCACAAGCCTGCTGTGTTTGCATCAGAGAAGCGCTTTTTCTGCAACCCAGAAGCTCCAGCTGGGATCTGGAAGTCATTTGGATTGGGTAAGCTCTGCCCGAGGCATCTTCCCTTGCGCTGTACCTCTCCCGCAGATACCACTTGCTGCGATACTCCCCAGTACTTCTGTGCGCAGTATTGTACCAACGCCATGTCCGACCTCAGACCAGAAGGTTCTGGACAGGCTACAGACAGAGCCAAGTTTTATGCTTGTGCTTGCTGTAATGCAAAATTCTTCTGTGGTCAGTCTGAGTCCTGCTGTGTGGGCTGCCTCCCATCTCTGCAGGCCCCAGTGGCGACAGTTTCCATTCCCCCTGCTGCTCGATCAGGCGGTTGAACCCGAATGGGCACGCTTCCTAGCCGTGGCGGTCTCTGTGCTGGCCAGCACATCAGCTGCTATTTTACGTAGGCTGCATTCGGACGGAGATGATTCCCCTCGGGAGTAGTCACGTGGTAGATCACGTAATAGACATAGATCCCCCTCGGTCCAGGGAATCCTCCTGTCCGGCACACGCATAAGGGCTAGTTCCTCAGTCTGCCCAATCTCCGCATCACAGCCCTCTACTTGACAGGCTCAGGGGTGCTCTATTCCAGCGTCCAGGGATAGTTGCCTTTCGGAAGGGGAACACTCCCACTCTACATCCCCTTCGCATTGATAGTCAGCTTAGTTGTAAGGACACCCTCCACGTGAGGAAACGGTGGAGGCCACAGCCATATCTTTCAGGCGGCATAGGCGCCAGCACCAGCTATTCCCTCCTCTTAAAGAATTTGAAGAGGCTCTGGATAAGGAGTGGGAAGTCCCTGACAAACGCTTCAACCCCTTAGTGATGGCGCTATCGTAAAACTACGTCCTGCTGTTGCAGGACGTGTATGGAGGGAGGTAGCGGCGCTATCTCCCTCCATACAGCGCGGGCGTCAGCTGTTTATTACAGCTGACACCCGCGGGCAATAGCTGCTCTCGGCCGATGGCGGCTATTAACCCTTTAAATGCCGCTGTCAATTCTGACAGCAGCATTTAAATACCCCCCCCCCCCCGCACGTGTGTGTCCCCCCCCCCCCCCCCCCCCCCTCCCCGCACGTGTCCCCCCCGCGGTGAGATCGGGGGAGCCGTGCAGGTGTCATGGCAGCCGGGGGCCTAATGAATGGCCCCAGGGCTGCCTTAACAGACTGCCTATCAAGCCATCCACAGAGGGTGGCTTGATAGACTGCCTGTCAAAAAGCAGTATGACTTAATGCTATAGCATTACGTCATACTGCAGGAGCGATCAAAGCATCGCATGTTAAAGTCCCCCAGGGGAACTTCAAAGTAAAGTAAAAAAAATCAAAGTTTTTTTTTTTAATTGTTTAAAAAAAAAGTTATAAAAGTTTAAATCACCCCCTTTTTGCCATATCTATTATTAAAAAATCTAAATCATAAAATAAAAATATGTATTTGATATCGCCGCGTTCGTAAAAGTCCGATCTATCAAAGTAGTGCATTATTTTTTTCTGCACGGTGAACGTCGTCCGAAAAAAAAAAAATTAAAGAACGCCAGAAATACACTTTTTTAGTTACCCTGTCTCCCAGAAAAAATGCAATAAAAAGCGATCAAAAAGCCGTATGTATTCCAAATTGATACTATCAGAAACTACAGGACATCTCGCAAAAAATGAGCCCTTGCTCAACTACGTCGACAAAAAAATAAGTTATCGCGCGCACAAAATGACCACAGAAAATAATTGAAAAAAATTAAATATCTTTAAAAAAATACAAGTACTACAGCAAAAACAATACTATATAAGTTTGGTATCGTAGCAACCCTTAGAATAAAAATATCAGGTCGTTTTTGTTGCAATTTGTGTGCTATAGAAACAGGACGCACCGAAAGATGGTGGAATGTCGTTTTTTTTCCATTTCTCTCCGCTTAGAATTTTTTAAAAGTTTTTCAGTAAATTATATGGTAAAATAAATAGTGCCATTGAAAAATACAACTCATCCCGCAAAAAACAAGCCCACATACAGCGACGTCGATGGATAAATAAAGGAACTACGTTTTTTTTAAAAGGGAGTAGGAAAAAACAAAAATGGGGAAAAAAACAAAAAAGCTCTGTCACTAAGGGGTTAAGGGCCCGGCAAGGTCTGGGGCATTACGTATCCCTTCCCGGAGGACCTGGTTAAGAAATGGTCAGTAGAGATGAGCGAACGTACTCGTCCGAGCTTGATACTCGTTCGAGATGCTCGTTACTCGAGACGAGTACCACGCGATGTTGGAGTTACTTTCACTTTCATCTCTGAGACGTTAGCGCGCTTTTCTGGCCAATAGAAAGTCAGGGAAGGTATTACAACTTCCCCCTGCGACGTTCAAGCCCTATACCACCCCCCTGCAGTGAGTGGCTGGCGAGATCAGGTGTCACCCGAGTATATAAATCGGCCCCTCCCGCGGCTCGCCACAGATGCATTCTGACAGAGATCAGGGACAGTGCTGCTGGTGCCGGAGCCGCTATAGGGAGAGCGTTAGGAGTTATTTTAGGCTTCAAGAACCCCAACGGTCCTTCTTAGGGCCACATCTAACCGTGTGCAGTAGTGTGGAGGCTGCTTTTTGCAGTGTTGCACTTTTTTTTTTTTTTTTGGTATATCGGCCGTGCAGAGCATTCCGTCCTGCAGTAATTTTACATTGTCCAGGGCCAGTAGTGGTGAGGCAGGGACAGAAGACATATTTAGTGTATATGGGCAGTGGGCCTTTCCAAAAACATTTGGAAAAAAAAATCTATTTGGGCTGCCTGTGACCGTCCTCAGTGTACTGGGTCTCTTCTCGGGGTAGTTGTCCTAATTCATACGCAGCCAGCTAAGTGTTACAGCAGGCTTGTGCAAAATTCTTTCCTGCCTCTGCTGTGCGTTCCGTAAGGTAAGTGAGCCTCCAACCACAGGCCAATAAGCGGCACATTTAATTATTCAGCGTTCTGTTTTTGCACTACTGGTAATACACCATGCTGAGGGGTAGGGGTAGGCCTAGAGGACGTGGACGCTGCCGAGGACGCGGAGGCCCAAGTCAGGGTGTGGGCACAGGCCAAGCTCCTGATCCAGGTGTATCGCAGCCGACTGCTGCGGGATTAGGAGAGAGGCACGTTTCTGGCGTCCCCCACATTCATCTCACAATTAATGGGTCCATGCGGTAGACCTTTATTAGAAAATGAGCAGTGTGAGCAGGTCCTGTCGTGGATGGCAGAAAGTGCATCCAGCAATCTATCGACCTCCCAGAGTTCTGCGCCGTCCACTGCTGCAACTCTGAATCCTCTGGCTGCTGCTCCTCCTTCCTCCCAGCCTCCTCACTCCATTACAATGACACATTCTGAGGAGCAGGCAGACTCCCAGGAACTGTTCCTGGGCCCCTGCCCAGAATGGCTAGCAATGGTTCCTCTCCCACCGGAGGAGTTTGTCGTGACCGATGCCCAACCTTTGGAAAGTTCCCGGGGTCCGGGGGATGAGGCTGGGGACTTCCGGCAACTGTCTCGAGCTTTCAGTGGGTGAGGAGGACGATGACGATGAGACACAGTTGTCTATCACTCAGGTAGTAGTAAGGGCAGTAAGTCCGAGGGAGGAGCGCACAGAGGATTCGGAGGAAGAGCAGCAGGACGATGAGGTGACTGACCACACCTGGTTTTCTACGCCTACTGAGGACAGGTCTTCAGAGGGGGATGCAAGTGCAGCAGCAGGGCAGGTTGGAAGAGGCAGTGCGGTGGCCAGGGGTAGAGGCAGGGCCAGACCGAATAATCCACCAACTGTTTCCCAAAGCGCCCCCTCGCGCCATGCCACCCTGCAGAGGCCGAGGTGCTCAAAGGTCTAGCAGTTTTTCACTGAGTGCAGACGACCGACGAACAGTGGTGTGCAACCTGTGTCACGCCAAGATCAGCCGGGGAGCCACCACCACCAGCCTCACCACCACCAGCATGCGCAGACATATGATGGCCAAGCACCCCACAAGGTGGGACGAAGGCCGTTCACCGCCTCCGGTTTGCACCACTGCCTCTCCCCCTGTGCCCCAACCTGCCACTGAGATCCAACCCCCCTCTCAGGACACAGGCACTACCGTCTCCTGGCCTGCACCCACACCCTCACCTCCGCTGTGCTCGGCCCCATCCACCAATGTCTCTCAGCGCACCGTCCAGCCGTCGCTAGCGCAAGTGTTGGAGCGCAAGTACGCCGCCACGCACCCGCACGCTCAAGCGTTAAACGTGCACATAGCCAAATTTATCAGCCTGGAGATGCTGCCGTATAGGGTTGTGGAAACGGAGGCTTTCAAAGGTATGATGGCGGCGGCGGCGGCCCCGCGCTACTCAGTTCCCAGTCGACACTACTTTTCCCGATGTGCCGTCCCAGCCCTGCACAACCACGTCTCCCGCAACATTGTACGCGCCCTCACCAACGCGGTTACTGCCAAGGTCCACCTAACAACGGACACGTGGACAAGCACAGGCGGGCAGGGCCACTATATCTCCGTGACGGCACATTGGGTGAATTTAGTAGAGCCTGGGACCGCTCACGTCCTACCCA
The DNA here is from genome assembly GCF_035609145.1 of Eleutherodactylus coqui. Classification (NCBI taxonomy): domain Eukaryota; kingdom Metazoa; phylum Chordata; class Amphibia; order Anura; family Eleutherodactylidae; genus Eleutherodactylus; species Eleutherodactylus coqui. The sequence continues at coordinate 298,412,967 of NC_089837.1, forward strand.
CCCCCAGAATTGCGGGACCCAGCTCGGTGGTGGTATCTGCGGTGGTGTATGCTTCCTCCACTCAACCACCCTCCTCCTCCTACGCAACCTCTGTCTCACAATCAAGATGTGTCAGCAGCAGCACGTCGCCAGCAGTCGGTGTCACGCGTCGTGGCAGCACAGCGGTGGGCAAGCGTCAGCAGGCCGTGCTGAAACTACTCAGCTTAGGAGAGAAGAGGCACACGGCCCACGAACTGCTGCAGGGTCTGACAGAGCAGACCGACCGCTGGCTTGCGCCGCTGAGCCTCCGACCGGGCATGGTCGTGTGTGACAACGGCCGTAACCTGGTGGTGGCTCTGCAGCTCGGCAGCCTTACGCACGTGCCATGCCTGGCCCACGTCTTTAATTTGGTGGTTCAGCGCTTTCTGAAAAGCTACCCACGCTTGTCAGACCTGCTCGGAAAGGTGCGCCGGCTCTGCGCACATTTCCGCAAGTCCCACACGGACGCTGCCACCCTGCGCACCCTGCAACATCGGTTTCATCTGCCAGTGCACCGACTGCTGTGCGACGTGCCCACACGGTGGAACTCTACGCTTCACATGTTGGCCAGGCTCTATGAGCAGCGTAGAGCTATAGTGGAATACCAACTCCAACATGGGCGGCGCAGTGGGAGTCAGCCTCCTCAATTCTTTACAGAAGAGCGGGCCTGGTTGGCAGACATTTTCCAGGTCCTTGGAAGCTTTGAAGGAGTCTACCCAGATGGTGAGCGGCGATGCTGCAATCATTAGCGTCACCATTCCTCTGTTATGCCTCTTGAGAAGTTCCCTGCAAAGCATAAAGGCAGACGCTTTGCGCTCGGAAACAGAGGCGGGGGAAGACAGTATGTCGCTGGATAGTCAGAGCACCCTCCTGTCTATCTCAGCGCGTTGAGGAGGATGAGGAGGAGGGGTAAGAGACAGCTTGGCCCACTGCTGAGGGTACCCATGCTGCTTGCCTGTCATCCTTTCAGTGTGTATGGCCTGAGGAGGAGGAGGATCCTGAAAGTGATCTTCCTAGTGAGGACAGCCATGTGTTGCGTACAGGTACCCTGGCACACATGGCTGACTTCATGTTAGGATGCCTTTCTCGTGACCCTCGCATTACACGCATTCTGGCCACTACGGATTATTGGGTGTACACACTGCTCGACCCACGGTATAAGGAGAACCTTTCCACTCTCATACCCGAAGAGGAAAGGGGTTCGAGAGTGATGCTATACCACAGGACCCTGGCGGACAAACTGATGGTAAAATTCCCATCCGACAGCGCTAGTGGCCGAAGGCGCAGTTCCAAGGGCCAGGTAGCAGGGGAGGCGCAGAGATCAGGCAGCATGTACAGCACAGGCAGGGGAACACTATCCAAGGCCTTTGACAGCTTTCTGGCTCCCCAGCAAGACTGTGTCACCGCTCCCCAGTCAAGGCTGAGTCGGCAGGAGCACTGTAAAAGGATGGTGAGGGAGTACGTAGCCGATCGCACGACCGTCCTCCGTGACGCCTCTGCCCCCTACAATTACTGGGTGTCGAAGCTGGACACGTGGCCTGAACTCGCGCTGTATGCTCTGGAGGTGCTTGCTTGTCCTGCGGCTAGCGTCTTGTCAGAGAGGGTGTTTAGTGTGGCTGGGGAAATCATCACGGATAAGCGTACCCGCCTGTCAACCGACAGTGCCGACAGGCTTACACTCATCAAGATGAACAAAGCCTGGATTTCCCCAGACTTCTCTTCTCCACCAGCGGACAGAAGCAATACCTAAACAATACGTAGGCTGCACCCGCGGATGGAAGCATTGTTCTCTATCACCATCAAAAACGTGGACCTTTTAGCTTCATCAATCTGTGTATTATATTCATCCTCCTCCTCCTGCTCCTCCTCCTGAAACCTGACGTAATCATGCCGAACGGGCAATTTTTCTTAGGCCCACAAGGCTCAGTCATATAATTTTTGTAAACAATTTTTATACGTTTCAATGCTCATTAAAGCGTTGAAACTTGCACCTGAACCAATTTTTATTTTAACTGGGCTGCCTCCAGGCCTAGTTACAAATTAAGCCACATTAACCAAAGCGATTAATGGGTTTCACCTGCCCTCTTGGTTGGGCATGGGCAATTTTTCTGACGTACATTAGTACTGTTGGTACACCAATTTTTTGGGGCCCTCGCCTACAGTGTAATCCAATTAATTTTTTGCCCACCTGCATTAAAGCTGACGTTACATCAGCTGTGTTGGGCACTGCAATGGGATATATTTATGTACCGCCGGTGGGTTCCTGGCACCCACCCATGCTGTTGGTCCACACGGAGTTGTAACTGCATGTGTCCACTTCTAAAGAACCCCAGTCTGACTGGGGCATGCAGTGTGGGTCGAAGCCCACCTGCATTTAATCGGACGTTACCTCAGCTGTGATGGGCACTGCAATGGGATACATTTATGTACAGCCGGTGGGTTCCAGGGAGCCACCCATGCTGTGGGTGCACACGGAATTCCCATTGCGGAGTTTTACCTGCCTGTGACTATTTATTTATAAAAAACCGCGGTCTGACTGGGGCATGCAGACACCTTGACAGAATGAATAGTGTGTGGCACATAGGTTCCCCATTGCTATGCCCACGTGTGCAGCTCCTGATGGCGGTGGCACAGGATTATATTTTCATTGCTTCTGTACAGCATTGTGGGCTATCGCCCCGCCCCTTTTAAAGAGGGTCGCTGCCTAGCCGTGCCAACCCTCTGCAGTGTGTGCCTGCGGTTGCTCCTCATGGCAGACGCACTTATAAATAGACATGAGGCCAGCGTGTCATGAGTGCAGCTGAAGGCTGCGCAGGGACACTTTGGTGTGCGCTGTGGACACTGCGTCGTGCGGGGGGGGGGGGGGGGGGTTGGGCAGCATGTAACCCAGGAGAAGTGGCAGCGGAGTGTCATGCAGGCAGTGATTGTGCTTTGTTGGAGGTAGTGTGGTGCTTAGCTAAGGTATGCCTTGCTAATGAGGGCTTTTCAGATGTAAAAGTTGTTGGGAGGGGGGGAGTGCCCACTCTTGCCGCTATTGTGGCTTAATAGTGGGACCTGGGAACTTGAGATGCAGCCCAACATGTAGCCCCTCGCCTGCCCTATCCGTTTCTGTGTCGTTCCCATCACTTTATTGAATTGCCCGGATTTTCACAAATGAAAACCTTAGCGAGCATCGGCGATATACAAAAATGCTCGAGTCGCCCATTGACTTCAATGGGGTTCGTTACTCGAAACGAACCCTCGAACATCGCGGGAAGTTTGACTCGAGTAACGAGCACTCGAGCATTTTGGTGCTCGCTCATCTCTATTAAACACCAAAATGGATACCCCTGTTTGTCCTGGGTTTAGAAGCATACCCTTTTTGGTTCTAACTTATGTCTGTATGCACAACGGGGCCCAAAATGAAAAGGGCGGCCAGTTGCTTTTAGGACAAATTTTGCTTGAATGTGTTTTAGGCCCTATAGTACATTCGTAGAGCGCTTGAGCGGCCAAAACACACCCCCCCCCTCCCCTCCCCCCAGAAATGACCCCATTTTGAAAACTAGACCGCTTATGCTTAAAGAATTCATCTAGGGGTGTACTGTGTATTTTGACTCCACAGCATTTGAATGATTCTAAGCAAAAAAGAAGGAAAATTATGATTCTTTTTTTGGGGGGAAATTGTCACTTTAAAAACAGGGTTCATTTTTGGACAGCACACATAGGAATGAAGACTTTCACCCCAAAATGGATACCCCTGTTTGTCCTGTGTTCAGAGACATATCCATTGTGGCCCTTATATCTGTAAGCGCTACGGGGCCCAAACCAAAAAACCTTAAACTTCACCTTTTTTTTAACTTTTACGTAATCGCCGTTAGCCATTGAATAACGGCAATCACGTGACTGGGGAACGCTTACTGCGGCCTGCAGTCACTGCTTTAGCCTCTCTGCTACCTTTAGTAGCCAGAAGCAAGGAGATTTTAAATTTCCCAGACCCTCCCCCAGCTCCTGCGCTTGCATCTGCCATTTTGGCGACGGGTGGATGTGCCGAAACTGGGGAAGTATCTGCAGTTAAATATCCCGCTGGGACATCTCTGGAGGCGTTAGGTTAGTAATTTCACCTCCCCTCAGATTGGATCTGTGACGGGAGGTGAAACTTAACTTTTTTTTTACTTTTACGTGACCAGGGGCCACGTACCACGGCCCCCCATGAAATCTCCAGGCTCCCGGCTACGTTTGGTAGCCAGCAGCAGGGAGATTTTAAATTAACTTGGCAATCTGCAGCTTCTGCGTATGCGTCCGCCATACTGGCGGTGCGTGCGCAGTAGCCGGGGTAAGGTCCATGGATAAATCCGGCGGCCTTGGATATGTAATTTTATCTCCCCTCACAGATTCGTGAGGGAAGATGAAAGTTTGTGTTTTATTTTCTTGTTTTTAAATTTTATTTAAACTTCCATTGGATAATGGCGATCATGTGGCAGGGAACCACATACAGCAGTTTCCGGTGACATCACCCTGCTTTCGGCTATACATACTAGCCGTGTGATTTTTAAATTCCCCGGGCCTCCAAGCCTTCTGCGCGTGATGCACCGGTTTCAGGTCTTGGTAGACCAGAAAGCCGCAGGACATTGTGGAGGACTGGGACGAATACACTCAGCTTTCCTCATGAATCCGATCAGCATGTAGCTTTCACATCCACAGGCCCTGTGGCTTTAATCCTCAGAGCAAGCGTGTGTTCACAATGCTGTGAATTACAGCTTTCTTAGCCAGGACGTAAAAAGGCAATGGGCCCGTTACTAAGGGGCTAAGCCTCCTTTTATGTAATGGTCTCTAGTCTAAAAGCCCCTTTACACTGGATGACTGCTGAGCGCATACGCGCCCGGCGGCCAATCCAGAGACTTCTGTTCTGGCCTCCATTCACTGTAAAGCAGTCACTCGAAACATTGAGCGACTCTTGTTTACACTGAGCCAGAAGCCACTCGGCAGTCATTCCTTTTTAGAGAGCTGAAGCCTTAACGCCTAGCAACAACTGAGTGACTTCTTGCTCGGTGCCCTGTCTGCTGCCACGTGAACAGGGGCTGGAAGTCACCCAAAATCCACTCATTTCAGCGATGATCAGCCTTGATCAGCCTATGTTAAAGGTACCTTAAGTTTGAAGAGTTGAGGTAATTTTACATTCTCACTGGAGCTTTAGGTTAATAAAGAAATCTTTTAGAACCTCTTTAAGAAAGGGAAACAATACATGGTGCTCAGGCTACAAATACACTTTTTGCAATAAGAGGTTTTTCTTAGAGTATTCCATACTTTGCGGAGTATTTTATCTTGTGGAGAGAAAAACTAATTTAAAGTGCTCAAATTACTGCATGTAGTGTGTTTTGTTAAAAAAAATAAATTCGACTGCAACAACTTTCTAGCTATTCAGAGCATTCCTATAAACAGTGATAGATATATTTTTTTTATTGAGCCAATTCTCAATGGCAATAAAGTGAAACTGAATTCTGCAGTAAAGGGCTTGCTTATACATGTTACAACAAAAGTCTTAAGAGTGCCTGCACTTTCGGAAAAATTTTGACATAGAGACATGTCAAAAGTATTGCTCAATGGGGGTTCCGCTGCTGAGACCCCTGCTGACTGCTAGAATGAGGGTGCAGTGCTCACCCGAGTACTGTGCACCCTCGGCTATATTTGTGACTGCTTCTGGCAGCAAAAGATTTGCCTCATAGTGGTGTATATGAAGCTTCTATGGCTACTGTTACCAGGTCTCACGTAGCAGTCGAGGATACCCACAGAGACCTATGATGAGAAGGAATACTTCCATCTAAACCAGTGTCTTCCAGTATGACAATGTCTAAGGCACTGACTATAATCACATCACCCATGCAATACTGAAGAAATCCTGAAAACATAACCTGTGGGGGTCCATGAGGGCTGGAGTTTGGGAAACTCTGATCTAGACTGTGGCCGAGCTTGAAGCCCTGATAAAGCAGCCAGGCAGACGCCAATTTACATCCACTGAGTAAAGCAGTATCCACTATTCTGAGAAATTTAAATTCTACTTCCTGTGTAGGCGCAGCCTGTCATGTGATCTTCCCTGCCAGTAAGAAAAATCGCTGTATTACAATTGTATTACCAACATTGACCAGAAGATGGCAGCAAAATATCAGCGATTAATGAACTGCATCAAAACATAAGTTTTGCCCCTTGGGGACAATAACCAGTGTTTGATTATGAGTAAATTTTTTCATTTGTCTTTCATTTAGGCTTCATGTCCATGGGCGTGATTCCCGTAGCAATTCTCCGCTCGCGGAATTCAAATTGCAGTATGCTGCGATTTGCCGCGATTCTCTGCGGTGAGCCTATCTGTCAGATAGACTCAGTGCGGAGATCCGTCAGCTGTCTCCTGCTCCCTGGCAGCGGCGATCTGCCGCCGGATATCGCTACACCTGTGGACAGGCAGCCTTAGGGTTTTTAGCCCTTTCTGCCTTCTCCTTTACACATTACATAGCGCTCAATTACCGCTATGTAATGCACGGAGATTCCGGCTGGTGAACATGTGACCGCTGGTGTCACCTGACCCCCAGCGGTCACATGAACGCCGAGCCGGGAGCCTGCACCGTGGGGGGGGCTGCTTACCTGTCCGGCGTGTTCCGCATTCTCTCTTCTGTCTCCCGGCTCAGCGATCATCTGACCGCTGGGTGCCACCTGACCCCAGCGGTCACATGATCGCCGAACCGGGAGGCAGAGGGAGAATGCGGAAGACACCGGACAGGTAAGCAGCCCCCCTCCCCACGGTGCAGTGAGCACCTGCACCCTCCTGAGCTCTGTCAGTTCAGGAGGGTGCAGGGAAATGTATTTTTTCTCATCCATTCTCACCAGCTCCAATTTATTTGGAGCTGGGGAGAATAGATGAGAAAAAATAATTGGATTGGAAAGGGTTAAGGCCTCATGTGCACAGGCGGGTCAGTTTCCGTGGGCGGGAGCCCCGCCGCAGGATCCCACCTTGTCAGTGGCATGAGGACATTACTTACCAGTGCGGATGTGTGCGGGGTCATCCGTTGTCTCCTCTGTGCACGTGGGTGGGGACACCCCTTGCACATGCACAGTGGAGTTTGTTTTTTTTTTTCCCCCTTAAAATCTCCTGCTTTCCCGGGATCCGCAGCACACCCAAAGTGACCTTTCCAAGTGTGCCGCAGATCAGACAGCTTCTATTGACTTCAATGGAAGCTATCCCTGCGGGATCCGCAGCAAGACTGAGAATGCTATGATTTTGTTTTCCGGACCAGAAGGTCCGGAAAACCTGCATGCTTTAATTAAGCTACAGGCACCCATGATTTTCTATGAGTGGCTTGTACTCCAGATCATCGGAATTCAAACCCACCCATGGATATGAGCCCTAATGCTCCATTTCAGCTACTGATTGGTTAATACCAGCAGTCTTCTAGAGAGCCTTTTTGTCCTTTTCTCCTTTCTCTGATCTCTGCACTGTGTGGACCCAGTCTGAGTAGTTCACATGCCTAGAACTTCCCTAGCTTAACCTCCAGCTTTCCCTATTGGGTCATATGTATGACTGACAGTATGACAAGCAGCCACCATATTATATGCTGCAGTAGCCGACCCAGGGTACATGCATCCTACAGCTATGTAGCAGAGAACGCATTCATATGCTCAATGGTGACATAATATTCTCTTTCAATTAGAACCCGCAGCCTGCTGTCCATGTACAGGGACAAGAACCACTTACAGCTTCAATGCTGGCCGCTGCTCCTCCCCAAGAACAGAAACAAATGCTAGGTGAGTTGGTTGTGGCGTAGTTTGTATATGTGAAAATGTAGTATAGAAAATGTGTGCACTTTTTTTTTCTTTTTTTTTAATTTTCTATTTCTTGTAGGAGAACGCCTCTTCCCTCTTATCCAAGCCATGCACCCCTCGTTAGCGGGTAAAATAACAGGAATGCTGCTAGAAATTGATAACTCGGAGCTTCTACACATGCTGGAATCCCCAGAGTCTCTGCGCTCCAAAGTAAATATCAATTTAATTGTATTATCCAAAATGTTACTGCATTGTTTGGCTATGCTGTACCTAAAACTATAGTTGTGGATGTATTAGTACTAACAAAGAAATTCTCCCTACTGGAAGCTATGGAGAAATTATAAGCATTACATAGAGAACTGGTGAAAGCAATGTTGTAGCACATCACAAGTAGCGTTTCAGCTTTGAAAATTGCTTTTAGGTGGAAGAGGCTGTAGCAGTTTTACAAGCTCACCAGGCTAAGAAAGATGCTGCCCAGAAAGTGGGGATCGTTGCTGCTACCTCTTGAACCAGGATATACCTGTAAGTATTTGTTTCTATATTCCGCTGTATGATTCTTAGATCTATTAATCCGTCTAACTGCTAGTATAAGGGTCCTTTTTACATTGAACGACTTTCCTTCAGATTATCTCCATGTCGTATGAAAATGAAAAATCATTCAGTGTATGCACTGCCAGCAACTGAACAACGTTTGACTCTTTCGCTCATCGATCAATTTAGACAGGCATGAAAACCGAACTACAACTTGTCTGTTTACTATGGACGGCCAGAAGCCGTCTCTGGTGCTTTCCACTAACGTTCACTGAACAATTATTGCTTCTGTGAAGGTACAGGAGCAATAATCACTAGGATGACTTAAACGCCCAACAATCATCTCATCGTAAAGAACCCTAAGAACAGGGTTAAAGAACCCTAAGACCAGGGTTAACTTACATTAAGGTGTTAAGGAAAATATTAAGTTTCCAAAAAATAAAACTATTCTGATCATTTTTTTTTTTTTTTTTTTTTGCACTTTGGGTTGTTAAAATAAATATATTTTTTAACCAGCCCTGTTGTCCACACTCTACCTAAGATAGTAGATTTGGGCAGTAACCTTACTGTGATAAACAGTCTTAAAATCTATCCCTACATCAAACACCTTTTATACCTATAGTTTGAGATGTATTATAAGGTACTCATTCTTGTACCTCACACCAGCCCAAGTCTTCCATGTTACCCTTTGTTTTTCTGAGGGTGTCAAAGATTTAAAAATTTGTATCATATCATGTACAAAAACCTGATGTTTGTGTGAATGTATTTAAAGGCCCATTTACACGGAGCAATGATGGCTTTGAGCAATCATTTTGCATAAACTATTAAGTAGCTACTCAGCTACTTAATAGCTTATTAGCATGCAAATAAAGCCTTTAGCTGAATGCAGGTAATAGCTGGAGGGCTCTTATCTGCTTTCAGTTCTTTTGTTTTCCAGCGGGAAACAATGCTATAAGCACTCCCGTGGAGAACTGCCGATAAGGCTGAAGGACTAGTTTTAGGTTGCCCTTTAACGATCAGCTAGCAATGCACAAAGTCTATGATGGCTACGCATTAAGACGCAATTGTCACTCAAACTATATCGCTTTTTAGCGATTTGTGAGCGATCATAGCTCCGCGTAAATGGGCCTTAAAGGGGTTGTCCCGAGGCAGCAAGTGGGTCTGTACACTTCTGCATGGCCATAATAATGCACTTTGTAATGTACATTGTGCATTAATTATGAGCCATGCAGAAGTTATAAAAAGTTTTATACTTACCTGTTCCGTTGCTGGCGTCCTCGTCTCCATGGTGCCGACTAATTTTCGCCCTCCGATGGCCAAATTAGCCGCGCTTGCGCAGTCCGGGTCTTCTGCAGTCTTCTATGGGGCTCCGTGTAGCTCCGTGTAGCTCCGCCCCGTCACGTGCCGATTCCAGCCAATCAGGAGGCTGGAATCGGCAGTGGACCGCACAGAAGAGCTGCGGTCCACGGAGGAAGAGGCCATCTTCAGCGGTGAGTAGAGAAGTCACCGGAGCGCGGGGATTCAGGTAAGCGCTCCGGTGAGCTTTCTTTACCTCCCTGCATCGGGGTTGTCTCGCGCCGAACGGGGGGGGGGTTGAAAAAAAAAAAAACCCGTTTCGGCGCGGGACAACCCCTTTAAGACACTTTCTAATTCGTTTTAATCTTTAGCAGAATCTTTGGTTAACAGCTATATCGTTGGACATGTAATAACCTATATGTTTGAGTCCCTCTCTAACCTCTTAATCTGCCTCGTTGAATGTAGAGAATATATTTTTTCCCTAGTCCGCCATTAATTTGTCACATCTGTGCTCCTTCCCTTATTTTCATACACTTCTGCTACTTCTCATTTACTATTTCTTTTTTTTTTTTTTTAAATCCTCTTCCCTTGGGTAGTTTTGCCTCTAATTTCTAAGGCTGTTTCAGAGTGCTTATATCAGGTTCTCCTCCTGTTTTTATCCTTACATACATGCCTTGTATACTTCTGAGTCTTTAGCATTGGATACTCCCATTACCAAAAAAGGAAAGCTAACACTAAATCGATCGTATCCCCCAGATTAGAATGGAGTTAAGACACTGGTTTTACACCGTTGTAAATGCATGCAACTGTATACAAAGGCCAGATTCACATGCACATATTTGCACAGCGTATTAAGCTTCAAAGAATAGCGCCCAATACACTGAAGAGAACCAATTTATTTCAATTGGTTTGTTCACGTAAGCCTATCTTGTTTGTGCAAAAAAAAATATGCAGCATGCTTTTTTTTTTTCCCCCCTTTTCCCCTGCATATTTGCACTAGGGAAGATGAACGGGAGCATTGTTGCATGTTTTTTATTGCACTTGAAAAGGTACAGTAAAATGCAAGCAAGCCTGTGTGACACCCACCTTTTTATTGCTAAAACTGATATTTGTCATTTGTGTCGGTATGTTTTAACAAATTGAAACTCTTTACTGCCAAGAGATTTTGGACACGTTGCACCTCCAGGTTTCAGGACAATCTCTTTGCACTTGTGACATGTACAGATAAATCCAAACACCATATAGGTATAACGTCTGAAAGCAGACACTTGCACATTGTTAAAATGCCACTCAGCAACTTGTACACACAAACCTATTTATGCAATGGTGTCAAAGCATAATTTTCCAAAAAAAGGCTTAAAAAAATTAATGGCTAAAACTGTGATCCAAACAGTTAGGTACACAATACATACTAAAAATAAAGTTCAATATGTGCAGGGTTCATATGTACCACTTAGGCCTATGGTCTACATGCACATACCTTCAGATCACCAGAACTGGAAAAGCCAAGTCTGTTTTTAAGCTGGAGATTTTAAAAAGTAACAACTTAGAATACAGAAAACGCACATCTTAAAAAGTAAGTGTACCTGTAAACCCTATATATTTTCTGAAAGCAGACAATATGCTGATTGCAGTTGCCTTGAAGGACTGTTGGCAGCTATGTCACTTTCTGACATATATTGTTTTCATGCAATGACCTACACTTAGGCCTCCTTCCCACGAACTGATTTCCGCCGCGTAATTCGCGGCGAAAATACGCTGCGTTGCCCGCAGCTATTAGGTTCTATTGAATCTAATAGCTCAGGGCACATGGTGCGGAATTCCGCACCGTGAAATCTCCCGTCCTCACCCGCGGCATGCTCTATTTGCCGCGGGTGTACGCGCAGACGGTTTCCATTGCAGTCAATGGAAGCCGTCCGTTCACGCTATCTACCGCTGTAACACAGCGGAAGATGGCGTGAAAACGCTTTCCCGCCTACCGCGGCACGTGACGCGGCGACGGTGGGCGGGGAAGCGTCATGCGGGAGCGAAGAGGCCGGATTCGCTTGTAAGTATGGGGTCTCTGGGGGGCGCCGTGACGGGCTTCGCCGCGGAATATTCCGCGGCGGAGCCCGGCACGCTCGTGTGCAGCCGGCCTTAAACTTCATCCTGCTGTTTTGTAGCCTGTAATGCAGAGATAACTGATTTCAGTCTTATTTTAAAGCAAAAGAATCTTTGCTTCAGAGACTGTCACAATCTCTTTGCACCCCTCATTTTACTGTCATGTTTTTTTTCTCTTAGGAAGTAATGCAGAATAAAAGTTGTCTACATCTGTAGTTTTACAACTTTCTAATGTGTTATTTATTTATTTTTTTAATCGCAGGAAGTAAAGAAGCCAAATAATCCCAGAATGTGTGAGTTTGGAAAGTGGCTGCCAAGAATCTAGTCTCGTCCACATGCTGCTTATCTCAAGAGAGATTCCATCTGTTTGTAAAACATGGAGTGTATGCACTATGTCGCTTTATTGCTCTTAGGATGAAAAGTTGCATCTTGAGTGAACATCTCCAGGATTCTTCTGCAGAACCTTTCCCCCTAATTGCAAAGAATTTTTATTGTTTGCAGTTTCAGTTTGAAGAAATTTGAATGTGAGATCTAAACTCTTTTCTCAACGAAATAGTAAAAGGTTTTAAGTCCAATCAATGTATTTGACTGTAATCTGTACCGCAGTTTGGCTTTTTATTTATTTTTTTTTAGTTGCTAAATCCCAATTCACTCTAGTATATTTTACATGGTTGACAAAAATCTTCAAAAACATGCCAAGGATGCTAGTAAAATAAGCACCACTACCTACTATAAAAATAGTAGTTGAATTTACACTTTGTAAAAAAAAAAAAAAAAAAAATCAAGCTCCTAGAAGTGATCATCTTGCTGCAAAACTCCTCATTCTGTTACATCTCAGGCAGATATGCAAATGATTAGTTTAGATTAATGGTCTTTCCAACTGTGACCCAACTTTTAGGGTTCACCCTTTTAGTTCCACCCATCACCTATAAGGACTCCTACAGGCTTGTGTGTATCGGACCTCTTTTTCCACTTGTGTAGAGCTTGTTGACCACTAGACGCCTCTGTTACAATTGAGATTTTGCCCAGGTAACAGTTTGAGAGGGGGAGCATTATTAGAATATGATAAGCTGGATGGTTGTATTGCCTAATTGCCTGCCACCTGGGCTACTCTGACCAGACTGTGAGGAGGGTGTGAGGGCAGGCATACAAGGCGACCAGTCTCAGGATGCCCTCGACAGACCACCAGTAGAGCGGACACAAGCGTGAGCACCTCAAGCTGTTCCATTGTCCGCCATCCAGAGACAGGTGGCACCATCGTAACAGGGCCTGTGTCTGTCGGAACCATTTCCAGGTACTTGGCTGAAGGACATCTGGTCTCAAAACCCATTACTGTCTTTTAACACCCATCCACCGCTGTCTGGTTGCAGTGTTGTGAATAATGAAACTGGACTGCTATGGAGTGGAACCCAACTGTCTTCAGCAACAAATCTAGGTTTAGTTTGGGCACTGACTACAGCTGTGTTCATGCTTGGAGACCTAGGGATGAGCGCCTCAATCCTGCCTTTGCTGTGGAGCCGCACACTACCTCCACTGATGGTGTGGGGACCATGACATATGACAGTCGGTCATCCCTAGTAGTGGTACGAGGGACAATGACAGCTCAGCGATATGTTCAGGACAACCTGCAGCCACATGTGTTCCTCTCATAGTGGCTTCCAAGAGGCATTTTCCAGCAGGATAATGCTCGGCCACATAGAGTAATGGTGTCACAGAAATACTTGCCCGTTCACCGGATTTATCGCCAATAGAACAATATGGGAGCAAATATGCTGCAGGATACCATATGGAAACTGTTTGCCTCCATGCTTACTAGTATCCCATCTTGCATCCAATCTAGAGGTGGTACAACAGGGTACTAGAGCCTCCATGCCCATCCGTATCACCTCTTGTATCCAAGCTAGAGGCGGTACAACAGGGTACTAGAGCCTCCCTTCAAGTGTTCAGTTTTCCATAATTTCTTTTGCTCTAATATTACAATCGCACAAAACTTCACTTTATTACGAAAACTCATATGCGCTTGATTTTCTTTGAGTGAGTATACGACTGTTTTTGTGATATTTTGTTTTCCAAAGTGATAACCGATGACCAACAAAGACGCATCTACCCAGATATCTGCAGACTAAATGAGACAAACCTCCATTCATATAAATACAAACACTCTGCCAGCAGCACAATCCAGAGCACTTTAGTAGTGGGTTAACACATGCATAGTCACCTGGAACCAGAATCCATGGATCCAATCTAGAATCATAGAAGAGAGACAAGACTGCATTCAAGTTGCAAAATTTTAAGTCTTTATTCCTTTAAGGACATATCACAACTTTTTGACCAGGTCTTTGTCAACCATACACATGCTTAAGGGTGACTACCCACTACAGTTCTTTTTCACTGTGAAATTCGCAGCGGTTTTTTTTAATCTCCAGGGGCCTATGGGACTTGTTAAAATCACATCGCACGGTAAATTGCGATTTTGCAGCGATGCGTTTTAACATTAGAAAGCTCCATAGACACTTGAAAAAAATGCAGCAAATTTGCAAACGCTAGTGGGTAGTCACCCTAAAAGTGTCATCTATAGTTATCAAATGTCATATAGACCCCTCTCAATAGCTAATCCAACACACAATCTTTGATCAACCTTCATCCCAGCATGCAAAGCCAACATGACACAAGCCATATCATTCGGCATTAAGGCACTTTTACTGTGCACTCACAGGAATACAGTCTAAACCCCACAAGATGATGTTTGTAAAGCATCTTTTACAAGATGGGCTGTTGGAGTTACCCCCAGGTGGTTAGAGGGAAGAATTTCTTCAACCCCCATCAGGGGGACCCAACAAAACCAAAATTCGGACGCGATCCCAGTGGGGGCGAGGCTGAGGAACTTTGCGGATCGATGGGCCTCAATCTGCAAGGGCTCATGGATCCCAGAGGTCCTGCAGTAGGGATACCAAATAGAACTGGTGTCCCTCCAAAAGGAAATACGTTACCATAGAAGCTCAGCACAACAACTACGCCTACTCCAACAGAGGGTCCGAGACTTGCTACATTCAAACGCAGTATCTTTTGTACCTCTGCATGAAGAGACCCGGGGCACTACTCCAGACTCTTCCTGATAAGGAAACCATGCGGAAAGTCACGCATGATAATTGACTTAAAACCCCTGAACACCTTTATCAGATATCGGAAATTCAAGATGGAGTCAATCTCCTCAACAGTGAAGCTGATACCAAAGGGAGCCTATATGGCGTCTATAGATCTAAAAGGACCGTACTTTCATGTGCCGATCCACAGGGATTCTTAGACGTACCTGAGATTCGCATTAGACATGGGCAGAAGAACAAGTCCTCTTCAGTTCAGATGCTTTCCCTTCGGGATTTCCTCAGTGCCCCAAATTCTTACAAAGATCACGGCAGAGGTAGCAGCTTACCTAAGGCAAAGATCAATCCTAATGATACCTAATCTAGATGACATTCTGATCGTAGCAGGGTCCAGAGAACTCTTAGTGGAACACCTGGCGACGGTCCTCGATATGCTCCAATTCCTAGGGTGGATAGTAAACTGGGAGAAATCCAGCTTGGATATCAGCAAAGAAAAAGTATTCCTGGGCATACCGCTCGACTCTGAGACTCAATGCTCCTTTTTTCCCGAAATAAAAATACAGAAGATCCTTCAGCTAGTCAGGACTTTTCTACGGAGCCGGTCATGTACAGTCCGGGAGGCCATGGTCCTCCTAGGGAGCCTGACATCCTGCATCCCTGGGGTAGCATGGGTCCAAGCGCATACCAAACCCCTGCAGAACACAGTTGTTTCAGCCTGGGACAGAAGACAGTCCTTACTCGGAACAAAGATGCGCATCAAGAACTCGGTGAAGATATCCCTGCGCTGGTGGACGTCCCCAGTGAACCTGCGAAGGGGAGTCCACTGGATTCAGAACCCAGCCACATGACGACAGACGCAAGTGCCTGGGGGTGGGGGTGCACGTGGGAGACCAACTTCTACAAGGTCCCTAGCCGCAGGAGTAAGAAGTCAGTCATCAAACTACAGAGAACTCCAGGCGGTTTGGAAGGCCCTCCAACAGCTGAGGGACTCGGTAAGCAATCAACACATAAAAAGCCTGTCGGACAATACCACAGAGATTGCCCACATCCGGTGCTAAGGGGGAACAAGGTCACCAGCCCTACAGGGCATCTCGCAAAAAATCTTCCGCTGGGCAGAGGGCCAAGTCCTCTCAATATCGGCAACAGATCTAATAGGATCGCTGAACCAGAGGGTAGATTTCCTCAGCAGAAGGCGTATAGACCCAGGAGAGTGGTCTTTATCTCAGGAGGCGTTCAGAGTCCTGACGGGCAGGTGGGGACCCCCACAACTAAATCTGTTTGCAACCAAAGAGAACGCCAAGTGAAGAACTTCTCCCTCAGACCAGGGGACCAGCCAACAGCGGTAGACGCTCGGGGTCAGAATTGGGGCAGAAAGCTTGTTTATGCCTTTCCTCCAATACCGTTGATTACAAGAGTATTGCAATACTTCAGATCCCAGAGATCCACGCTTATTCTAGTGCCCTCCTGGCCGAGGATGAGCTGGTTCGGTCTTCTAAGAGCATTAAGCATCAAAGACCCGGTCATCTTCCCTGCCCAGACAGATCTACTGACGCAGGGACCTCTGAGCTACCCGAATATAGACAAACTCCACCTAACAGCATGGATCTTGAAGAATCCACCCTGAGAGGAAGAGTGTTCTCTGAGAAAGTAATCCGGACCCTAATGTCAAGTAGGAAGACAACAACCAACATCATCTACTAAAAAGTCTGGAGGAAGTTTATCTCGTGGAGGCAGGAGTGAAAATCCCGGGGTTCTTTTCCGGACATCCCCTTAATCCTGGAGTTCTTGCAGGAGGGCCGGGGTATGGACCTCTCCCCAAGCACCTTAAGAGTTCAGGTAGCAGCCCTTAGTGCTCTATTTGACACCAAGTTATCAGAGAGCAGGTGGATTAGCAAATTCCTGACAGCAGCAGATAGGTTACGACCTAGGCCCACAAATATATTTCCGGACTGGAATCTAAATTGGGTTCTGAAAGCTATGTCAGCAGAACCCTTTGAACCGATCAAATCGCTTTCAATAAGAATGCTCACGATCAAAACAGTCTTCCTGGTGGCCATTACCTCAGCAAGACAGGTTAGTGAACTACAGGCCCTATCTATCTGCCACCCGTTCCTTAAAATCACCGACACAAAGTTAGTGTTCAAATCAGACCCAGCCTTTATGCTGAAGGTGGTGTCACCTTTCCATAGAGCTCAGAACGTAGTAATCTCCTCGTTCTTCGATAAACCTAAGGACGAGGGGGGAAAAGGGCCTAAATTGTCTGGATGTCAGGAGAGCGGTCCTGAGTTATAGTAACACCACAAGTCACTGGAGACGAGATGACAATTTGTTCGTCCAGTTCTTTGACCCAAACAAAGGGCAAAAAGCTCCATAGCCAGGTGGATTCGCCTGGCCATTGTAGAATCCTATAGGGCCCTAGGAAAAGAAGCCCCCTCTGTTCTTGAAGCCCACTCCACAAGGGCAGTAGCGTCTTCATGGGTCGAGCATAGTTCAGCATCTGTTGAACAGATATGCAAGGCCGCAGTTTGGAAGAAGCCACACACTTTTGTTAGGCATTATAGGGTAAAGGTGCAGCTGGATGAGGACATGCCCTTTCGACGTAAGGTCGTCTCAGCAGCAATCCCACCCTAAGAAATTTAGTTGGTGCGTCCCAAGTGGTGCTGTCGTGGACACGGTTGGGAAAAAGGTGATTATACCTACCCGATAATTGGGTTTTCAGGAGTCTCTACGACAGCACACGTACATCTTCCCCTCAAAAAAAAGGGATATATATTTAAAGAAGTACTAGGAGAAATTTCCGAAATATGATTTCCATTAGGTTAAAATACCAGTTGGGTAAAGATTTAGGTTAAGCTCCTACCTGGCAATTTGTTAGAAACCACTGAGGAAGGTGGGAGAGGGGGGGAGCTTTTAATCTCTCGGTGTGTTCCTGTCTAACCAGGAGGAGGCTATCTCAAGTGGTCCTGTCGTGGAGACTCCCGAAAACCCTATTATCGGGTAGAATAATCACCTTTTTATGTATGAGCATTTGCAAAACAAATTGGCATAAGCGATGGAAGGGACATTACAATTGTACGTCGACCCAACATGGTAATTTACCTACATGTAGATCCGACAAATTGCTGGCTGTGAACAAGGGAAGGGTGCTTGGCTCCACCCCTGTCCCGCCCACACCCAATTCAAACAGCCAGAGGGAAGCAGAGAGGAGGCAACAGCATTGCAGCCTCGGCATATATGTGTCGGGGCCCGTGCTGTCTGGGTGCACAAATGTTAAATTTGTGCGCCTGTTTACGTGTTTTTACAGCGCCGGCGAGCACACGTAAAAATGCCTACGGCCATGTGAAAGAGGCCTAAGGGTGCCTTTAGAAATGGGAATAAAACTATTGGTTTCATAATCATGCAATTTTTTTTTTTTAATCGCCAGTGTAATGATTTCACTCAAGCAATGCTGCGTGAAAAAAAAATTGCAGCATGTCTTATCTTTCTGCGATATCGCTAGAGATGAGCGAGCACCAAAATGCTCGGGTGCTCGTTACTCGAGACGAACTTTTCGCGATGCTCGAGGGTTCGTTTCGAGTAACGAACCCCATTGAAGTCAATGGGCGACCCGAGCATTTTTGTATATCGCCAATGCTCGCTGAGGTTTTCATTTGTGAAAATCTGCAAAACCCAAGAAAGTGCTGGAAACGACACAGAAACGGATAGGGCAGGCGAGGGGCTACATGTTGGGCTGCATTTCAGGTTCCCAGGTCCCACTATTAAGCCACAATAGCGGCAAGAGTGGGATCCCCCCCCCTCCCAACAATTTTTACTTCTGAAAAACCCTCATTAGCAAGGCATACCTTAGCTAAGCACCACACTACCTCCAACAAAGCACAATCAACAATCACTGCCTGCATGACACTCCGCTGCCACTTCTCCTGGGTTACGTGCTGCCCAACCCCCCCCCCCCCCAGGCACGACCCAGTGTCCACAGCGCACACCAAAGTGTCCCTGCGCAGCCTTCAGCTGCCCTCATGCCACACGCTGGCCTCATAGCCACACCACCCTCATGTCTATTTATAAGTGCGTCTGCCATGAGGAGGAACCAGAGGCACACACTGCAGAGGGTTAGCAGGGCCAGGCAGCCACCCTCTTTAAAAGGTGCCGGGCAATAGCCCACAATGCTGTACAGAAGCAATGAGAAATCCAATCCTGTGCCACCTCCATCAGGAGCTGCACACGTGGACATAGCAATGGGGAACCCATGTGCCACACACTATTCATTCTGTCAAGGGGTCTGCATGCCCCAGTCAGACCGGGGTTTTTTATAAATAGTCACAGGCAGGTACAACTCCGCAATGGGAATTCCGTGTGCACCCACAGCATGGGTGGCTCCTTGGAACCCACCAGCGGTACATAAACAAATCCCATTGCAGTGCCCTGGAGAGCAGAGCTAACGTCAGATAAAATACAGGTGGGCTTCGGCCCACACTGCATGCCCCAGTCAGACTGGGGTTCTTTATAAGTAGACACATGCAGTTACAACTCCGTGTGGACCGATAGCATGGGTGGGTCCCAGGAAGCCACCGGCGGTACATAAATATATCCCATTGCATTGCCCATCACAGCTGAGGTAACGTCCGATTAAATGCAGGTGGTCTTCGGCCCACACTGCATGCCCCATTCTGTGTGGGGTTTTTAATACATAGACACTGGCAGGTACAAATCCCTAATGTGAAGTCCCTGTGGACCCACAGCATGGGTGGCTCTCTGGAACCCACCGGCGGTACATAAATAAATCCCATTGCAGTGCCCAGCACAGCTGAGGTGACGTGAGGTAACGTGAGGTTTAATGCAGGTGGGCTTCAGCCCACACTGCATGCCCCAGTCAGACTGGGGTTCTTTATAAGTAGACACATGCAGTTACAGCTCCGTGTGGACCGACAGCATGGGTGGGTCCCAGGAAGCCACCGGCGGTACATAAATATATCCCATTGCATTGCCCATCACAGCTGAGGTAACGTCCGATTAAATGCAGGTGGTCTTCGGCCCACACTGCATGCCCCAGTCTGACCGGGGTTTTTAATACATAGACACTGGCAGGTACAAATCCCTAATGTGAAGTCCCTGTGGACCCACAGCATGGGTGGCTCCCTGGAACCCACCGGTGGTACATAAATAAATCCCATTGCAGTGCCCTGCACAGCTGAGGTAACGTGAGGTTTAATGCAGGTGGGCTTCGGCCCACACTGCATGCCCCAGTCAGACTGGGGTTCTTTATAAGTAGACATATACAGTTACAACTCCGTGTGGACCGACAGCATGGGTGGTTCCCAGGAAGCCACCGGCGGTACATAAATATATCCCATTGCATTGCCCATCACAGCTGAGGTAACGTCCGATTAAATGCAGGTGGTCTTCGGCCCACACTGCATGCCCTAGTCTGACCGGGGTTTTTAATACATAGACACTGGCAGGTACAAATCCCTAATGTGAAGTCCCTGTGGATCCACAGCATGGGTGGCTCGCTGGAACCCACCGGTGGTACATAAACGTATCCCATTGCAGTGCCCTGCTCAGCAGAGCTAACGTCACATACAATACAGGTGTGCTTCGGCCCACAGTGCATGCCCCAGTCAGAGTGGTAATATGTACCTTAACAGTAACCGCGTTGGTGGGAATGTGGTGGCGACTGCGGACCTAGTAGCGTGGTTTTATTTAGTTGGTTTTCAGAATGTGGCCAGGATTAAGTGGGCCGTGGCGTGGGGATGGTGGGTGGGCTCTCTTGTTGTGTCGGTAAAGGTGAAATTCTTGGACTGCCACCAGACGGACCAATGCAAAGATATTTGGCAAGAATGTTTTCATTGTTGGAGGAGGAGGGGGATGTTTTTGAGGCACTACGTGTCCTCTCCACGTGTCCGTGGTTATATGCACCTTAACAGTAACCGCGTTGGTGGGAAATGGCCTCGCCACCATCATGTCTTTGGGAAGCCTCCGTTTCCACACCCCAGTGACATAGCATTAGCAGCAGTATAGGCAGAGCCCAGAATTAGTAACATTTCAGCGGTAGCATTAGGGACAGGCCCCAGTAACATATCACTAGCAGCATTATAGGGGGAGCACAGTATTAGTTCCATTTCAGTAGTAGTAGCAGTCAAGACAGGCCCCAGTAACAATTCCGAAGCAGCAGTATAGGGGGAGCACAGTATTAGTTCCATTTCAGTAGTAGTAGCAGTCAAGACAGGTCACAGTAACATTCCCGTTGCAGCAGTTTAGGGAGTTAACAGTCTCTTTCACATTTCAGTAGTTGCAGTATAGACAAGGCCCCAGTTACATTTATGTAGCAAAAGTGTGGGCCAGCCCCACACACCTTGCTGTAGCAGGAGTGCAGGCGAAGCCCATAAAAATGACTAGGGATTAAACTGTAGGCGAGGGCCCCAAAAAATTGGTGTACCATCAGTACTAATGTACCTCAGAAAAATTGCCCATGCCCAACCAAGAGGGCAGGTGAAACCCATTAATCGCTTTGGTTAATGTGGCTTAATTTGTAACTAGGCCTGGAGGCAGCCCAGTTAAAATAAAAATTGGTTCAGGTGCAAGTTTCAACGCTTTAATGAGAATTGAAACGTATAAACATTGTTTACAAAAGTCATATGACTGAGCCTTGTGGACCTAAGAAAAATTGCCCGTTCGGCGTGATTACGTGAGGTTTCCGTAGGAGGATGAATATAATACACAGATTGATGAAGCTAAAAGGTCCCCGTTCTTGATGGTGATAGAGAACGATGCTTCCATCCGCGGGTGCACCCTACGTATTGTTTAGGTACCGCTGCTGTCCGCTGGTGAAGAAGAGAAGTCTGGGGAAATCCAGGCTTTGTTCATCTTTATGAGTGTAAGCCTGTAGGCACTGTCAGTTGACAGGCGGGTACGCTTATCCGTGATGATTCCCCCAGCCGCAATAAACACCCTCTCTGACAAGACGCTAGCCGCAGGAGAAGCAAGCACCTCCAGGGCATACAGCGCGAGTTCAGGCCACGTGTCCAGCTTCGATACCCAGTAGTTGTAGGGAGCAGAGGCGTCACGGAGGACGGTCGTGCGATCGGCTACGTACTCCCTCACCATCCTTTTACAGTGCTCCCGCCAACTCAGCCTTGACTGGGGAGCCATAAAGCTGGCAAAGGCCTTGGAGAGTGTTCCCCTGCCTACGCTGTACATGCTGCCTGATCTCCGCGCCTCCCCTGCTACCTGGCCCTCGGAACTGCGCCTTCTGCCACTAGCGCTGTCAGATGGGAATTTTACCATCAGTTTGTCTGCCAGGGTCCTGTGGTATAGCATCTCTCTCGAACCCCTTTCCTCTTCGGGTATGAGAGTGGAAAGGTTCTCCTTATACCGCGGGTCGAGCAGTGTGTACACCCAGTAATCCGTAGTGGCCAGAATGCGTGTAACGCGAGGGTCACGAAAAAGGCATCCTAACATGAAGTCCGCCATGTGTGCCAGGGTACCTGTACGTAACACATGGCTGTCCTCACTAGGAAGATCACTTTCAGGATCCTCCTCCTCCTCCTCAGGCCATACACGCTGAAAGGATGACAGGCAAGCAGCATGGGTACCCTCAGCAGTGGGCCAAGCTGTCTCTTACCCCTCCTCCTCATGCTCCTCCCCCTCCTCCTCCTCAATGCGCTGAGATATAGACATGAGGGTGCTCTGACTATCCAGCGACATACTGTCTTCCCCCGCCTCCGTTTCCGAGCGCAAAGCGTCTGCCTTTATGCTTTGCAGGGAACTTCTCAAGAGGCATAGCAGAGGAATGGTGACGCTAATGATTGCAGCATCGCCGCTCACCGTCTGGGTAGAGTCCTCAATGTTTCCAAGGACCTGGCAGATGTCTGCCAACCAGGCCCACTCTTCTGTAAGGAATTGAGGAGGCTGACTCCCACTACGCCACCCATGTTGGAGTTGGTATTCCACTATAGCTCTACGCTGCTCAAAGAGCCTGGCCAACATGTGGAGCGTAGAGTTCCACCGTGTGGGCACGTCGCACAGCAGTCGGTGCACTGGCAGATTAAACCGATGTTGCAGGGTCCGCAGGGTGGCAGCGTCCGTGTTGGACTTGCGGGGTTTTTTTTAAACCCCTGCATCGGGTTTGTCTCGCGCCGAACGGGGGGGCTATTGAAAAAAAAAACAACCCGTTTCGGCGCGGGACAACCCCTTTAATGCACGATGTATATTACAAAGTGCATTAATATGGCCATACAGAAGTGTATACCCCTACTTGCTTTCGCGGGACAACCCCTTTAAATATGAGCCATACAGAAGTTATTCACTTACCTGCTCCGTTGCTAGCGTCCTCGTCTCCATGGTTCCGTCTAAATTCGCTGGCGGCTTGCTTTTTTAGACGCGCTTGCGCAGTCCGGTCTTCTGCTCTGAGCACGAGCCGCTTCAGTGTGCTCGCCGCTACAGCTCTTCTGCGCATGCGTAGACGAGCTGTATCTTCTCGGGAGCGCGCTGGAGCGGCCATTCTGCTACCATCCTCTCTTAGAGGAAGGTGCAGAGCCGCCCAGCCGCCCAGCAGAGCCGCCCAGCCCAGCCGCCCAGGTAAGTGATGGGTGACGGACTGACGGGGGTGACGCGTGACGGACTACCGCTGTGGCCCCGGAGCCTACCGCTGTGGCCCCGGAGCCTACCGCTGTGGCCCCGGAGCCTACCGCTGTGGCCCCGGAGCCTACCGCTGTGGCCCCGGAGCCTACCGCTGTGGCCCCGGAGCCTACCGCTGGGGAGCCGGGGGCTAGCGCGGGGGAGCCGGGGGCTAGCGCGGGGGAGCCGGGGCCTAGCGCTGGTTACCTGCTGCCTGGCGGTGGGTGACTGGTCGGCCGCGTTCAATCCCGGGGTACGGTCGGCGGCCGCGGTGGGTCCGGTCGGCGGCTGCGGGGCGTCTGGTTGTCAGGGAGACACAGCTGGTAGCGTCTCGGGAGCGCGCACGTCGGGCTACAGCAAGCGACGGGAAAAGAGCCGGCGGCCATCTTGGGGAAACTTTTTATAAGTTGCTGAAACGCTGGAACTGTAAGTAGAAACCAGCTAGAAAAGTCATTTACATGGGTGATTAGTAATGTATGCTTAATAAGGGGGACTGGGTAAAAAAAAAATTTCACTGCTTCCTCGAGACAACCCCTTTAAGTATTTTGCTTCAATTTTTTTAAATGGTGAGCTGAAACACCAGACAGATACTGTATGCAGCGTATCTATTGTATACTGTTTCCCTGTGGCGCTATGACGGCGGTGATGTAACGGGCACAGCAGAGCCAGGAAACAATTTTGCGCAAGCCTGCTGTAACGCTTAGCTGCGTATTAATTAGGACTACTACCCCCAGCAGACACGCAGTACACTGAAGACGGTCACAGGCAGCCCAAAGATAGTATTTTTCCCCAATTTTTTTGAAAAAGCCCACTGCCTATATAGACAGTATATGTCTTTCATAGAGATGAGCGAGCGTACTCGGATAAGCACTACTCGCTCGAGTAATTGGCTTTATCCGAGTATCGCTGTGCTCGGGTCTAAAGCTTCGGGTGCCGCTGCGGCTGACAGGTGAGTCGCAGTGGGGAGCAGGGGAGAGCGGGCGGGAGAGAAGGAGAGAAAGATCTTACCTCCGTTCCTCCCCGCTCTCCCCTGCAGCTCCCCGCTCCGTGCCGGCACCCGAATCTTTAGACCCGAGCACAGCGATACTCGGATAAAGCCAATTACTCGAGCGAGTAGTGCTTATCCGAGTACGCTCGCTCATCTCTAGTCTTTCACCATTCCCTCTTTCCCTGCCTCACCAGTACTGCCCCTATACTCTGTACAATGACTGCAGACTGAGGACGCAATGGTCTGCACGCCCGATATACAAAAAATAATACTTGTGCAACACTGCTAAAAGAAGCCTCAACAGTACTGCACACGGTCAGATGTGGCCCTAAGAAGGACCGTTGGGGTTCTTGAAGACTAAAATAAGACCTAACACTCTCCCTATAGCAGCTACAGCAAGACAGCACTTTCCCTGATCTCTGTCACCATGCATCTGTGGCGAGCCGCGGGCGGGGCAGATTTTAATACTAGGGTGTCATCTGATCTCGCCAGCCACTCACTGCAGAGGGGTGGTATAGGGCTGGAACGTCACAGGAGGAAGTTGTAATGCCTTCCATGTCTTTCTATTGGGCAGAAAAGCGTGCAAATGTCTCAGAGATGAAAGTAACTCGAACATTGCGTGGTGCTCGTCTCGAGTAACGAGCATCTCGAACACCCTAATACTCGAACGAGCATCAAGCTCGGACGAGTACGCTCGCTCATCTCTAGATATCGCCCATTGTTTTTAATGGGGTCGGCAGTAGAAATGAGTCTAGGTTATTCATGAGGTGCTATTCCACCCACCCTCCCTGATTTTTGACCATTTTCTAGCTATTCCACTGCATACGGAGAAAACTGCCAATCATAGAGTAGTGACTCATGAATAAATAAGACTCCTCTCTTGCTACACAAACGTAAGTTCTTAAAGCTAGCTTTCAGTTTCAGGATAAAATTCTATCCCAGGACCAGCAGTTGTAGGTGATGGGTTACCTGCACTTAATCTTCTCCATAGCGCACTACCAATGCACTATGGGTTAGTCTAAAGATCTTGGCCACCTGAAAATGGGACCAGAACCGTCATGACTGAGGAGAAGATCAAGCATAGGTACTTAAACTCAGTACAAGGGCAGAATTTTGCCCTTGGTCTCCATAACCTACGGCTGTCTTAGTCAATTCATCCACTCGTTTGGTTTACCATATCATTTATGGGCTGTCTATTTGCTGATCTTGAATTTTGTAATCCTGACCCACCCTACCTCCCCCCTCATGACGTCTTTCTGAACATCCTTAAATTTTAAGAAGGGCAAAGGTGAGACATTCTCAGTTGATGAAACACACTATTGGATGCCTGTACGGGCTGTGATTGACCCACTATAACCACAGGCAGATCACCACTAAATACCAGGTGGCACCAGGACTTGCTGATTGAAATCATAACAAATCCAGGGGCCGCCTGGCATTTAGTGGTGATCTGCATGTGGTTATAGTGGGTCAATTGCAGCATATACACACAGTCCCTTCTGTCCTGATTTGCTACTGGGGGTGACAAATGACTCAGCGCCCTCTTCTAAACATCACAACACACCACCTTCTGCTGTTACCAGCTCAAAAAAAATGTTATGATGACATCAGCCTCTCAGACTGGAGTTGCAGTGTGTCTGCATCACACTTCTGGCTTCAGAGCATGCGTGATGTCATCAAAGCTTTGGGGGAGGCGAAGAGGGCGCACAGTGTCACCAACCTGACGTGGAGACATCAATCACGAGTGTGGAGGTGAGAAAGCCCAAATGACTTTGGATAAGGAACCACCTCTCACGCTGTCCGCACATTAAATTTGTTGCTATCAACCCCTTAAAGACCAGACACTTTTTAGGAATTTTACCCATGTGGTTTTACTGCCCTATTTAATTTTTTCCTTCAGCTACCAAAATGTATTTTGCTGCGTTTTTTCCCCCCCATGACATATAGGACTATAGTTTTACATCTTTCTTCACTGAATTTTTTTCCTTGTTTTATTGGGGGGTAAAAAAAATGATTTCTTTTTAACAATTATAGTTTTTTTTATTTACACTAAAATAAAGTATGGGAATGGGTTCCTCATTTTGTTTCGGACATTTGATATATTCGTAACTATGAGAACCCTTTACATGCTGTGATCTACATAGCTCAAGGCATTTAGGTGGTCAACTGTGAGGATTGCTGTTCTTATCGATCCTTGCTGTTGCATTAAGGGGTTAAAAAGACGTTTCTCTCTCCAGATATTCCAGGACTAATGTTGGAATAGTGCTACCTGCTCAAAAACCTGTGAAAACCCATTCAATACTATGGCTGTGCAAGGCCGATTTCTACCACATCTCTAATACGGATCCACATTACAGACGTGTTACAGATGACATCACACCTGTATGTCATCAGTATTTCATCACTACTTGGTCTGTATTCGCCGACGTTTATTATATTTTCTACTTTGCAAAAACAGATCCGTATTTACTCAATAAAACAGAAAGCAATATGGAGGCAAATACGGTAAAAAATAGGTCCATATTACAGTCTGCAAAACACGGACTAAACTATGCTAGTCTGAAAGCAGTCTAAAGGGAAACACTAATAGCGCACTTATTGTGGGGTGGGGGTCGCTCATGGTCTACATTGGAGGTTTCTTGATTTTATGACTTTTATTTGTAGCAGATTTTACATGTTCAGATGGTTCCAAGTTTTTTCCTTATAGTAAACATTAAAGTTGCGGACGTTTGTAGTAAACTTAGACGATTAGGGCTTAATCCCACGAATATATTTTCACCACGTATTACTGTACGCACATAAGACGCAGTGAATGGAGTCAATTAAAGTACATTGATTTTAATTGATCCACTCAAATTTGCATATAATGCATGCGTGCAAAAGAACGCAGCGTGCTCGTTTTCACTGTGTATCACACGCATTTAGCCCAATTGTTCTCTATGGGTTGCGTATTTAACACAGTACATATGTAATAAATTGCGTATGTGCAGCTTTGAATATGCAATAGCGCTATGAGCCAGAGCGGCGAATAAAGAAAAGAAAAAAAGCTACACTGCATATGTGATAGCCGGCTCTCACGGCAGTAGCACGCTGCGTGATACACACAGTGTTTAACGAATACGGCCATGGGAAGGAGCTCTTGGGCCACTCTCACACATGCGTTCACAATACACTGCGTCGGAAACCGCTGCTTTTTACTGTGATTTCGCGCTGCATTATCAAACACATTACAGCGTTTTTTTAAGGGTGATGAGGTGCGTTAAAACACGAGAAAATCAAAAGGAGCGTTGTACCACAGTGTTTTAAACGCTGCGCTAATAGTGGTAAATAGGGGGTTGTGTGAGAGCAGCTTTAGGCCGGCTTCACACGGGCAAGAAAATCGTGTTAGATTTGTGTGTTACCAGATGCGCAAATATGAACCTCATTCTTTGAATGGGGGCATACAAATGAGTGATATTTTCCCGAATCGCATTGCGGGAAACAAATCGCAGAGCGTCCTGTCTTTGGGCGTGCTCTCGTATCTCCCATTGTCTTCAATGGGGCCGGTGGCAGCATCGCACCGCGTGCTAGGAGCACGCGATGTAAGGTCTCCCTATTGAAATCAATGGGAGAAACTATGCGATCCTCCGCCGCAGCTAACAGCTACTTCCCCGAAGTGATGCGAGGCAGTTTGGACATAAAAATGCCCTGTATCCGCAGGGAAATCGCATGTTGGCGAGCGCGATATCAGGTTGTGACTGCAGGGAATGCTTGGTGACCACAACTATTAGGCTAAGGCTACACAGTAACCTCGGTTGTGTGACCATAAAATCTGCGACTTGCTGCACGTGGCCTTATCAGGTGTGCAGGTTGGCTGTAAAGAGGGGGAAAACTACCAAATTGGAATCTGTCCACAAGTGATCGCACATGACTAAGACTGCGCTCACGTCTGCACGGCTGGCAGTTCTGCTTTCTGGGGATCCCTGGCTTAGGCCTCATGCAGACGACATACACAGATTCCGCATCGGACGTTGTACAAGTCAGTGGGGAAATGATTTTTAAATGCTTGCCGGCTATCACAGATGTGATCATTTTTCGACACGGATGTAGGCGGATGGACAACCCAAAGTGCCCGCCTTCCCCCTCCTCCATGCTTGGTCTCCAAGGAACCAGAGAGGTATCTGCCTACAAATTCGCAATGCAATTGCGGATTGATCGCTTCCATAGAGATCAATGGAGCATCGGTGCAAAAGTCGTGGTAAAATGCAGCATGCAGCGATTTCTTTTCCACTCTTGGAATCCGCAAACCAAATCCGCATGTGTGCGTGGAGCCGAGGAAGCTCCATGCTCTCCTATAGGCGACTAGGACAGCGGATGCCGATCATGGATTCCGCAAATCAAATCCACCCGTGTGCGTGAGGCCTAAACAGATCATCATATGACATAACCAAACGGACCCTATTGATTATAATGATGTCCGTTTGGTTTCTGCTCAGCTGTCCGGCATTTTACCGGATGCGCTTTTTTTCCAGCATTTTGTGCCAGATCTGCGATGGAGCCTCTGAATGAAAGTTCTAACACAGGTGTGAACATAACCTTACATTGCAGCCTATGAAGGCAGAATTGGGTCTGACTTGTGACCATAAATGCAGGAGGTTGTGTTGTCACGACATGACCCCACTGACAACCATGAGATGAGATATCACAACACCACGTTGCATAAGCAGAGCCGCTGAGCAGCTCCAGCTACTTTCATGCCCCAGATTGTAGAACAGCCACGCCTAGCAGCAGCTCACATGATCAGCACTGCTCTTACCCTGAAGAGCTACCAGTCACGCCGCACTAGTTGTACTTCTCTCTGGTGACCACTAAGTGTCGCACGCGCCTACGCTGATGACGTCAAGGGGGTAAAGGTTAATGAGATTCAATGCAGTATGGCGGCCACCAAGCGGGTGCTGTACGTGGGTAAGTAGCTGCGGTGCATAGTGTCTGCGGAACGCTACCGGGGAGAAGACGTTCCGGACATGACAGTCTTGTCTCTGTGTTGCAGGCGGCCTGGCCGAGGAGGTGGACGAGAAGATCCTACACGCCGCCTTCATCCCCTTTGGTGACATCACGGACATCCAGATCCCGCTGGACTATGAGACTGGTGGGTTCCGCTGCATGCACAGAGCAGCTACTAGGGCTGTTCCCATTGTCTCCACGGGGGGCGCTATGGACGGACCCCATTGACTATAGTGGGGTCCATTCAGTTCCTGCACCTGTTTGTCATTCTTACCAGCTGGAGAGTCCTGCATGCACAGCTCTTCCGTCCAGCATGTCATTCCAGATCTAAACAGAGCCTGCAATGCCAGTGTAAATAATCCTTAAAGGAGATGTCCCGCGCCGAAACGGGTTTTTTTTTTTTTAAACCCCCCCCCCGTTCGGCGCGAGACAACCCCGATGCAGGGGTTAAAAAAACCACCCGCACAGCGCTTACCTGAATCCCGGCGGTCCGGTGACTTCAATACTTACCGCTGAAGATGGCCGCCGGGATCCTCTATCTTCGTGGACCGCAGCTCTTCTGTGCGGTCCACTGCCGATTCCAGCCTCCTGATTGGCTGGAATCGGCACGTGACGGGGCGGAGCTACACGGAGCTACACGGAGCCCCATAGAGAACAGCAGAAGACCCGGACTGCGCAAGCGCGGCTAATTTGGCCATCGGAGGCCAAAAATTAGTCGGCACCATGGAGACCAGGACGCTAGCAACGGAGCAGGTAAGTAAAAAACTTTTTATAACTTCTGTATGGCTCATAATTAATGCACAATGTATATTACAAAGTGCATTATTATGGCCATACAGAAGTGTATAACCCCACTTGCTGCCTCGGGACATCTCCTTTAAATGCATGTATTTTGGCCTGACAATAATTTTTGCAGTTGTGTTTAATTAAACCATTTGGCTTGTGCAGCTTTTATGTATCAGTGTATATAGACACCGCAGTCTCAGTAGGAGATCTGTCAGTGAGGCTGGACAGACGGCTTGGTTTTCAGCCCTTACCTTCCTTATATGCAATGTATGTAGACTCTGCAGAAGACAAACTGGGCATCATTTCTAATTGGACCCTATTGCAAAAATAGTTGCCAGCCCAAAATACATGCATTTAAGGCCCAACGTCCACATGTGGATTTTAATTATAAAATCTGCGTGTGTCTCCTGCGCGGGGGATCCGCAGTTCCAAAAAGCCTGTAGGGATGTATTAGCATTCGCAGGGCAAATAAATGCATGCGGATGTGGGAAGAAACTGCAGCATGCTCTGTTTTAGAATTTAAAGGGGTTGTCTCGCGAAAGCAAGTGGGGTTAAGCACTTCTGTATGGCCATATTAATGCACTTTGTAATATACATCGTGCATTAAATATGAGCCATACAGACGTTATTCACTTACCTTCCCTGCACTGGCGTCCATGGCTCCGTCTAACTTCAGCATCTAATCGCCCGATTAGACGCGCTTGCGCAGAAGGGTCTTCTGCCTTCGGAGGGGCGGAGCTACGTGATGATGCGTAGAAGGGGGCGGAGCCAGGACGCCGCTGCTGCCGGACAGACCCGAAGGCAGAAGACCCTTCTGCGCAAGCGCGTCTAATCGGGCGAAAATTTTTGTTTTTCACCCTTGCCCTGCCCCTACAACTTTCTCAGGGGATCTGATTTGCCTCCTTAAAGTAGTTGTCCGAGTTGTGAGAACTTTGGACAACCCTTTCCCCATGCACTTAAAGGGGTTGTCCCGCGCCGAAACGGGTTTTTTTTTTTTTTTAAACCCCCCCCCCCGTTCGGCGCGAGACAACCCCGATGCAGGGGTTAAAAAAACCACCCGCACAGCGCTTACCTGAATCCCGGCGGTCCGGCGTCTTCATACTCACCTGCTGAAGATGGCCGCCGGGATCCTCTGTCTTCATGGACCGCAGGGCTTCTGTGCGGTCCATTGCCGATTCCAGCCTCCTGATTGGCTGGAATCGGCACGTGACGGGGCGGAGCTACACGGAGCCCCATTCAGAAAAGAAGACCCGGACTGCGCAAGCGCGGCTAATTTGGCCATCGGAGGGCGAAAATTAGTCGGCACCATGGAGACGAGGACGCCAGCAACGGAGCAGGTAAGTATAAAACTTTTTATAACTTCTGTATGGCTCATAATTAATGCACAATGTACATTACAAAGTGCATTAATATGGCCATACAGAAGTGTATAGACCCACTTGCTGCCTCGGGACAACCCCTTTAAATAACAAATAGTGATATACTCCCCGTTCCTGCTGTGTCTTGCGATGGCGCTCGGTTCCCCGCTCCGGTCTCTGTTGACATCACCGGGGCTTTAGCCAATAACAGCTCAGTGATTGACTACTGAGCTCTGTTTTTGCGGCAGCCTGTAGGACGTTCCACAAACCATGCGAGACTGCAGCTGTCAAGAGACTGAAATGGGGGACCAAACGCCATCCCAGGACACAGCAGGAGCGGGGAGTATATCACCATTTATTTTAATGCATGGGGAAAGGGTTGTCCAAAGTTCTTACAACTCGGGCAACTCCTTTAAGGCCCTTTTACTGGTAATGGTTTATTATTCCCATTCTTGCTGGATCACAGGACTCTGTACAATAATTGTTTAGTGTATATGCTGCTAGTGACTGAATGATGACTGGTTCGCTTATCATTCACCATTCAGTTTCTGCAGGCATAAAAATCGAAGGGCAATCATCCTGTGTAAATGGGCAATAGTTCATCTATACGCGACCGCCTGCTTACTGTGAACGGAGGCGACGGGCAGGTGGGAGTGACATCTGGCCTGCTACCTCCATTCACTGAGCGATCATTGCCCCCATGTGAAAGCACTGCGGCGATGATCACTGGGACAGCTGCTGGATGCTTAGGCACATGACAATTGCCCTGTGTAAAGGGACCCTTGGTTGTTTCTCACTGTCATTACCAATTGGTGTGCAGAACACTTTCCTATTCTTAAAAGCAGGCGAGTATGAAAACTACATACCCAGCGCCCTGTCACCTGCCCAGTGGCATCATAACTTAGTTTATAGTACTTTAGGCAAGTGACGGGTTCCCTTTAATTGTCCTTGTTGTGTTTGATTTACAGAAAAACACAGAGGATTTGCTTTTGTTGAATTTGAGCTCCCAGAAGTGAGTTGAATTATTTATTTTGTTTTTTTTTCTTTTAGCTAATACGTTTAGGGCTCATTCACACGACCATATCAGTAAAACGCTGCGGGTCTCCCTGCAACGTTTTACCAGTGTTTGTAAATACCGGCAGAGACCACATTTGGCAGCTAGTGCGCTGAGCACGACCACATATGTCACGCACACGGTCATGCGCAGTGTGACTCTTTTTTTTAAATTTTTTTTTATCCCTGCTCTATCTTATAGTCACGTTGCGAATAAATTGTCACCCGTACACAAAGTGTTGTTTATGGACAGCATTGCATACGCTACCCATACAAAAGTAGAGGGCTGTCCCTGCGTGATACACAGTGAAATAGAGCATGCTGCGATCTTTTTTCACGCTCGTATCTACATGCAATGTATACACACTGATGTGAATGAATCAATGAAAATCAATATACTTCCATTGACTCCATTCACCATGTGTCATGTAATACGCTGTGAAATCGTGGTTGTGTGAATGAGCCCCAAAGAGATGAATTATTGTATATAAATAATAGTAAATAATTTTTTTTTTATTATTCTTCAGGATGCGGCTGCAGCTATTGATAACATGGTATGGACTGCTTCTGTTAGAATAGTTGCTTTTCTTAAAATGTTTTAAATGGTGTTGTAGTAATAATAATATAAATGTGTTTCTTAAAGCAGTGTGTGTGTGTGTGTGTGTGTGTATATATACATATACAATCTCCACCTTCAATAGAAAATAGCTAGCAGTGAAATGGTTAACTGGTTCATTCTTATGCTGGTATCCTGAAATACACTCCTACACAAGTTCTCAAGACAACAAGGTCCTGAGATGTGTTTCTCATGAGAAAGACCTGCTATGCCCACCTCTCAGGAGGGGGGGCTGCTCCTTATTTCCTCACTTGGATTCCTTAGTGCAGGCAGAGATATTGATAGTCTATTCTAGTTGCATTTCCTAGAAATTACATGTTCGCATAGCAACATACACCTGGGGTGTAAACATATGTTAATCATCAGCATCGTTGGCTACTGGGCCAATCATGAGTTGTTATCATGTTGGGAGGGCCATGCATGTAATTGGTGTGTCATATTCAGTATAACTGTATTGTACTTCCTTACAATAAACCAGAAGGTTATAGGGGCTCAGGGGGAGTACCCCTGAGTTCAAATGCATATATTCATGCTTGAAGCTTCTCATTATAACCAATCTGGAGCAGATCAGTGAAATCTTCTGAAATATGATTTATTCCCATAACAATGGCTTGCAAAGTGTTCCAACCCTAAGGGCTCCTGCCAACTGACTGATATTTGCTGCAGATTCCGCAGTCAATGTCTGCACCGCGGATCCACAGCAAATAGTGCCCGTAGCATGCTATGGGAAATCAATTCTTCCTTCACACTTGCAAAAACCGCTTGAGGTTTCTGTAAGTGGAGGGAAAATCGCAGCATGCTCTTTTTTTTTTTTTTTTTTTTGCGGATTCCACACTTACTGCTTCGATTGAAGTCCATAGAAGCCCTCCAATCTTCAGTACTTCGGCGATCGCTAGGCGATGACGCGGGAAAAGCAGGAGTTTGAATCAAAAAATCTGTACTGTGCATGTCCGATGTCGAGCCGTGCGGACCACCCGCAGTACAAACTGAAAACTCAAAGTACAGGTACGCGCGGACACTGCTGCTCCCAGGGACCGATTCCGCACGTCCCTTTTAAATAATGTTATGTTATTGTAGCGCTGGCACCTTCATATTTATAGTGTTACATTTTACTGTTCTCTGAAGATAGAGGCTGATGTGGTGAATGTTGGGGTAGAGAGAACTTACAGCCATATATTCTACAAATCAAGAAAGTTGTAGGGATTGTCACAGCCAGCAATGGGACACAAATGGAAAGAAAATAAAGAAATAGAGAAATATACAGTAAAACAAGGAACAGGAAAGGAGATAAAGGGGTAGTAATCCAGCAAGGGCTGAAAAAACTTGACAAGCAGATCATCATCCCGGAAACACGACTATGTAGGAGATTGTTAAATCTAAATTAAACTGGATAATGAGTATCTAACTCCAACATAACAGACACTTTTTACAGGAAGCAGCAGGAGTAATTTTAGCTACCAGAAACTAAGGAAATAAACGTATGGCATGTCTGGGTGCTCCCAGGGACAATATCATCCAAGCCTTGTGGAGGCACTAATCATAATTAAGTTAGTCATTGGTGTTACAAATTTGTCTCTAAATGCATTTACACCACAAAGATGATCGCTCAAAAGATCATTTTGCATAAACTACTACCTGGTACTAATGCCTAATAGTAGCGTGTGAGCCGCTGGGAGCTGCATTCATGGAAAAGACCACCCGCTGTTCTCTGAATACATTCCCTTTGTTCTGCCGCGGCGGGGCTGACAGCTGAAACGATGTAGTCAGCTCTCCCCGGGCAGAACATAGCGTGCGGTCCGTCTTATCAGCTGTTCTGCCGAACGATGAATTTCATGCAGAACTGAAAATCCTCTTTCAGCAGACAACTAAAAGATGGGCGCATTTACGCGCAACGATTATCGCTCAAAAGATGGCTTTTGAGCAAGTTTTGAGCGATAATCGTTGTGTCTAAATGGGCCTTAAGAAAGAATTACCTTTAACGTTTTGTCAATCACATATGTAAAGGAGTCCCTAAACCCCCACAATTCCTAAAACCGAGGAAGGAAACAGGTTGACCTATTTGGATAGGACAGGGTTTTTTTGCAAGGAAAAAAAATCCGTAGTTTTGTAAGTGTAAATCCTCTCTATTTCCCATTCCTTTTGTATCCACTTCTGGCTTTAGCTTGAAGAATCTGCTGCTTTTAAAAATGCTAAGTGTAAAGCGAATTTCATGCAGCCAAAAAGTCACAGATACTAGATAGCAATACCTGTTAGAAAAAATACCTCTGCACTCAGACAGAAAGTGGAAGATCAAACTGAGATTTAGATCAGTTTCGCATGAATGTATTACGGGAGCAATTATACAACCAGAATACTGACGAGTGTCCTGGCTCAACTACGGGTCTACGGACTCAAACTCGGCATCATATGAATTTGTTATGATGAGTTCACGTCTGGAGGCAGGGGCTAATTGGAGACCTGTCAGTAAAGGGTCCACAGTTACGCAGTGTACTATGCAAACGATCAGAGAATCTCATATGCAGGTCTCCTTTTGGGAATATTAACCCCTTAATGACATGGCATATTTTGTCGTTGAGGACCAAGCGATTTGTATTTTTCCATCTCCATTTTTCAAAAGCCATAACTTTTTTATTTTATCGTCGATGCGGCCTTATAAGGGCTTATTTTTTTGCGAGACGAGCTGTCGTTTTTGTTGGTTCCGTTTTGGTGAATGTACGACTTTTTTGATCATTTTTATTGCATTTTTTTGGGAGGCAAAATGCTAAAATTTAGCATTTTGCCTCAGTTTTTTAGCGTTTTTTCTTACGCTTTTTGCCGTACAAAATAAAATGCGTGTTCAACTTTTTGTACACGTTGTTACGGACGTGTCAATACCCAATATGTGGGGTTTTAATTTTTTTTTACCTTTTTTTTTTTTTATGCTAATATTAGAAAAAGCATAAAAAAAGGGTTTTTTAAAACTTTTTTTTTACTTTTTTTTTTTTTTTTACATTTTTCTCTTCTTTTTTTTTACACTATTTGAGTCCCTCTGAGGGACTTGCAGCACTGTACCTATGATCGCTGTCATAAGGCATGGCAGAGCTACTGCTCTGCCATGCCTTATCGCTTATACAGCGATCATAGGCATAGGCAATACAGGACGCCAGTGTCTGGCATCTTGTTGCCATGGCGACAGGCCGGGCTCTCGCGATGACATCGCGATTGCGGGCTGGAGACACAGAGGGAGTGCGGTCCCTCTGTGAACTCTTTCCTTGCCGCGATCTCCGATGCTCCCCTGCTGTTGCAGCGGGACGCCGGCTGTGACTGACAGCCGGCTCCCGCTATGGGATAGCGCGGGATCATATATAATCTCGCGCTATCCCCAGCGGTACGTCCTGTTGCGGGAAGTACTAGGCTCCCAGGACGTACCGGGGCGGGAAGGGGTTAAGTGTTACTCCTAAATGTTACTGATAAAAACTGCATCTAGTCCCATGAAAAAAACAATACAGCTCTGTCAATGGGAATTATAAAAAGGTTAGGGGTCTTTGAATGCAGCGATGCAAATACAAATGACTATTATTGAGGGGTGCTACCAAGATGTAAAGTTATCCCCAATTCCAGTGGATGGACCCTCACTGATTCCAAGAACAAGGGTCCCAACTGTCCACACACGAATGCAGTGAAGGACGTGTATCTGCATCGCAGCTCCATTCATCTCAATGACAGTGCTGGAAATTGCAGAGCACTCTTAAAAGGAGCATCCAGATTTATTGCGAGAGATGTTTGTGTGTGTGTGTGTGTGTGTGTGTGTGTGTGTGTGTGTGTGTGTGTGTGTATATATAAATCATTTTAGCTGTCCTATTCTGTGTGCTGAATTTGCATGCCGTGTGTGTGTGTGCATATATGTATATGTGTGTGTCGCAGTGATTGCAGCTCTACATGCCGGTAATACACTGCATTTTTTGCGCAGCTTTTTGCCATACGCTCATGTAAGCCTTCCCCTAGACTAGACAGTCTTAAAATGCAGCAGTTTATCACAGTAGCTTTACTAAATGACAACTCTATGGTATTTTAAGACCATCTAGTCTATGTTTAGACCACCTACTAGTTGCACAATGCTCCTGTGATTACCGGAGTGACCTTCGGCTGTGCACATAATCACTTCTGGTATAACATAAATTACCTTGAATCTTCTAATACTTGCAGTTTATTTTGTTAATGCTTCACCTTCAAACTAATGACTTATGCTCCATTAATAATATCTAGAATGAATCTGAACTTTTCGGTAGAACGATACGTGTAAACCTTGCAAAGCCAATGAGACTAAAGGAAGGCTCTTCAAAGGCAGGTGAGTCCTGCCAATGTCGTCTTACAAATGTGTGCTTTACTTCCATGTTCTAAAGTTTACACTTCATTTTTTTATTATAGTTTGGTCTGATGACGACTGGCTCAAAAGATTTTCTGGTAAAACACTGGAGGAGAGCGAACAGGCTGAGGGGACAGAAGCTCCTAAACCTGCAGCACAAGAGGTACTGGTCCTATAGTAATCATAGCTCCAAGTACAGATATTAGGAGGATACAAAACCTTAAATCTTGTTACCTTAACTCTTATCCTAGGGAAAAAGTATCTTCACATGTGGCATATAAGCGGCATATTTTCTACCATGGATTTGCATGCGGAAAATCCGCAGCATATTACAATACAGACGAAGTGGATGAGATTATAAGAAGTCTCATCTTATCCACATGCTGACGATTGTTAATTGACCTGCAGTGCGAATTTTAAATCCGCAGTATGTCAACTTATGCTGTGGGCTTTCACTATGGATCTCACCACGTCAAATGTTTAGGGTTGTAATCTGCCGTGAATTTGCACCAAAATCTGGACAATACATCCCATGTGGAGGTATCCTAAATGTTTGATGGTTACTGGACAAAGTTCACCTATAGCACTAACTGTGCTAACATAACATAAGTAGCTGTACTTACCCGTCATCTGCCGCAGGGACCCATCGCTGCAGCACCGCCATCCACCCGGTGTTTGAAGTGGAAGATGTCGTCACAGGTTATCACCTGACTTCTGTAATGTCACTGCCCGCTCTCCTGGCATCAACACTCACATCCCGGCACCATGATGCCAGGAGTTTGTAATAGTGTTACTTACAGCGATTTACAATTGGCTGCAGCGGTCAGAGGATATCTGTTGATGTCTTCCTTAACTTAACATCGGGAGCACGGTTGGGCTCATCACCATGGCAATGGAAGGGTAAGTACAGCTGATTTAGTTATTTCTAGAACAGTTGGACCTGTAGGAGAAATTGTTATCCGATAACCAGGCAACCCCTACAACCGAACATGCATGCCTGTAAATGTATTTAGTGTCTGTCATCTCGTGCCTCTTTTTTTCTTTTATCTTCTTTATTACTTGCAGGGAGAGCCACCTGCTAAAAAGGTACGAGCTAACCCCCAGGTATACATGGATATCAAGATTGGCAACAAGCCTGCTGGACGTATTCGCTTCCTGTTACGAGCCGATGTTGTTCCAATGACGGTAGGTGAGTGTCGGAATCTGATATTGCATAAATAATTCATGGTCACGTTGCGTTGGCTGTACATAATAGTTCTAGATCAGAAGAAAAGCAGATAACATTGGTATTAGAAAGAACATTTCATTTGTGAGAAGACATTAATTCATTCTTACAATTTGTCAATTACACACACCTATTTTGCAAGCAACTCGTTTAGCAGTGTTTAACCCCTTAGTGACCACCCCATAGTCCTGGCCTGCTGGGCTTTATCCCAGAGGATGTAAAAACATGCTTCCTTCAGGGATTGAAGCCCTGCAGGCTCTGGACGTGACAGCTCCATGCTGTCAATTACCCCCCACCCCAGCGATCGCATTAAAGGCAATGTAAAGTTTTAAAAAGTTAGTTTTAGCTCCCCTTAATGGATCGGATCTCAGGATACTCACCATCCTTCGCGATGTCCCCCGGCGTTCTGGTCCTGCAGGACCTAGCGTCTGTGCATGCGCGCCAGACAGCATTATGTCACGCGCATGCACACCGGGCCAGGAGGCCTGGGAAATTTAAAAACTCCCTGCTAGTATGAGTAGCTGAGAGCACGGAGCTGTCACCGGGAGCCGCTGTATGCGGTCCACAGTCACATGATCGCTGCTATCCAATGGATAAGCGCAATCTTGTAAAAGTTTAAAAAAAACAACAAAAAAAAGTGTAAAGAAAAAAGTTTGTTTCATCTTCCCTCATGGATCATATCTGGTCTGTTTCTGAACACAGGACAAATGGTGGTATCCATTTTGGGGTGCAAATCCTCATTTTCATGTGCACTGTGGGAAAAAAAAATGTCTTTTTAAAATGACATTTTTAAAAATATGAAATTTTATTTTTTCTCCCCTAAATTGCATTAACCTCTGAAAAGAAACTGTGGGGTCAAAAACTCATGACCCCCCCCCCCCCCCCCCCTCAGTGAATATATTAAGGGGTGTATTTTTTAAAATGGGGTCATTTGTGGGGGTGTCTATAATTCTGACACCTATGAGCCTTTGCAATCTTGGTTTGGTTTAGGAAAACAAAGTGTTCCTCAAAATGTTAATGTTACATTTGTACGTCTCCTAAATTGTTAAAAAACGAAAGTTTTTCAAATATGTGGCCAGAATAAAGTAAGCAGATGGAAATATATATTCTGTCAAAAATTTGCAATTGAAAATATGACACTTTTTTTTTTTTTTTTTCAAACTTTCCCCAATTTTGTGTCTCAATAAATGCACAAATTCTATTGGTCTATTTTTACCACCTAAGGCCTCATGTCCACGGGGAAAATCAGGCCCGCGGACATGAGGGCTGAAAATAAGAATAAACTCACCTCTCGCACGCTCCGTATCTTCCCTTTGCCGCGGATTCATCTTCTCTCCGTCGCGGCCGGATCTTCTTTCTTCGGCCCGGCGGATGCGCAGGGCACGTCGGTTGCGTGCCGCGCGCATGCGCTGGCCCGAAGAAAAAAGATCCGGCTGCGACGGAGAGAAGATGAAGCCGCGGCGAAGGGAAGATCCGGAGCAGGTGAGTATATTCTTATTTTAGGTCTCCCGCGGATCCGGACGGCTTCCATATTCTTCAATAGAAGCCTGTGGGAGCCGTCCCCGCGATAGACCCGCACGAAAATGGAGCATGGTCCAGATTTTTTCATGCTCCCTTTTTTTTTTTTTTTTTTTTTTTTTTAAATCACTTTTATTGACCATCCGCGAGTATTTATCTACCCGCGGGTGGTCAATGCATTCCTGTGGGGTGCGGATCCGCGGGCGGGAGAAGAGTTAAAAATCCGCTGCAGATTTTAATTCTTCTTTTGCCTGTGGACATGAGGCCTAAGGGTGAACACTCACTTGCGTTTTTTTTTTGTTTTTTTTATCGCTGCATTTTTATTTTTTTTTTTTAACACGATTGTCAATGGGACTTTCTAATGGTAAAAACGCATCACAAGTTGGGGCTTTGCAATTTGTGCGATGCGTTTTCAACATTAGAAAGTCCCACTGACAATCGCGTTAAAAAATAAAAATGTCCACATTTGTGTTTTTATATATATTTTGTTGTTTTTTTTTAACTTGCAGAAAACTTTCGCTGTCTCTGTACACATGAGAAGGGCTTTGGCTTCAAAGGAAGCAGCTTCCATAGAATTATCCCTCAATTCATGTGTCAGGGAGGTGACTTCACCAATCACAATGGCACGGGCGGAAAATCCATCTATGGGCGGAAATTTGATGATGAGAACTTCATTCTAAAGCACACAGGTGCAGGTGGGTAAGCTTATTTTGATTTCACTAGCAAAAGGGGTTTCCTAAATCATCACTTCAAGACCTTTAG
Organism: Eleutherodactylus coqui; assembly: GCF_035609145.1. Lineage (NCBI taxonomy): Eukaryota > Metazoa > Chordata > Amphibia > Anura > Eleutherodactylidae > Eleutherodactylus > Eleutherodactylus coqui. The sequence continues at coordinate 298,454,051 of NC_089837.1, forward strand.
GCCTCCTGGACACGGGCGGAAATTCCGTGGCAGGATTTCCCACAGAATTTCCGCCCGTGGAAGCTGCCATAGGATTGCGTTAGCAAACGCAATCCTAGGCAGACGGCTGACGCAGAAAACAAATCGCAGCATGCTCAATTTCTGTGCGGGGCTCTCAGAAATCTCACTTTCCGGCCGCCGGCCCCATTTTGCGCATGCGCCCGCTGACCGGCAGCCGGCACATGAAACAGCCGGAGCCGCGGAAGCAGGTGAGTACACGCTGGTCCCTGCAGGGGCGCGGGTCGGGTCCCACTGCGAGAATTCTCGCAGCCGGATCTGACTCGGCCATCTGCAGGCGGCCTTAAACTTATACTGCAGTTATCAAGACTATAATACGGTGTATTTAATAAAACTTAACCTTTTATTAACCAACCATACAAATTAGTAATACTAAACACAAAGTCCCATAAACACTTAGGAGCCTAGTTACTTAAACTGTTGCCTTATACTCTGATCAAAGAAAACTATGAGCTGACTCGGCGAGATAAATGTATTAGGAGGAACGTGCCTCTTAATATATTTGTGGCAATTGGCAGTACCTCCATGTGCCAGACTAACCCCCAAGCTAGTGTAGGTTTCAGCTACTCCGGTAGGCTGTGGATGGCTATGCCTCCTAAAGCTAGACCACAACCATTTCTAAAAAAGTGCAGAGATCAAACCTAAAGCCCCTGAAAAGTCACAATCTTATGATATGTACCAACATTGCAACCTTTGTATTGCAGAAATTTGGCATACATAACTTAATAGACATGTCCCAATATGTACAACATATGTCTCACTGTATATAGTCAATGATAAAGAGGAATTTTACCAAAATTGACTAGTAATGTCATTCAGGGTCACTTGCGGATCTTTCAGTCTGCAGCAATTGAAACACCCCTATACTAGGTCAGTATTTTAGGCGGTTTAGTTTTTCCATTCTAAGGTTCTGTCTTCTGTACAGGTTTACTCTCTATGGCAAATTCTGGTCAAAACACAAATGGATCACAGTTCTTCATCACATGTGACAAGACAGACTGGCTTGATGGGAAACATGTTGTGTTTGGAGAGGTGATGGAGGGAATGGATGTTGTACGGCAGATGGAAGTAAGTATTTGCAAACTTACCTCATGAATTCTCTTAAATGTATCTATAATTCAATGTTCTTAAATGGCAAAGATGGAGCCCAATAAGAAACCTCTTCCCTTATTCAGAAGAAACTTTCTCCTTGAAGGAGAGAAAAGGAAAAACAATCACTGCTGTGATAAGAAGTGCATGATAATTCAAGCAGTCTAGTTTTCCACATGAACTCGGTCCTCTAACCATCAACAGAATCTAATTTATTCTATATTATATATTGTGTGTACAGGGTGCTTCACTTGAAGTGCAACCCAGTAAGATTGTAATATTTGTGTTCGAAACAATGTCACGAGTGAACTCATCAGGAACCAAGGTAGGTGTCCGTATTCAGAGTCCTCACAGAACATGTTGTAGAGTTTTTTTTTTTTCCCCTCTAAATGGGGAAAATTGGTTTCTACCTCGTTGTTGATCCAGAGGAAGGGAAAAAAAACGTGTGTGTGAGAGTGAAGTAATAGGCTGAACCGAATAGGATGGAGTGGTTTCTTGTAGTTAGTTGTTGCTCAAATCCATGTATTTTGGCTATTCATGTGGACTTGCAGATGAAACCACGCTTAGTTTGGGAGCCATGTGCTGTCCAGCAGTTCTTGGCTGGAACTGCTCCCTGCACTCTTCATGCTTCACCGTATAAGTGGGTTGCAGTTCCTGAATAACCATGATGCTGTACGGTTTCAACTTTGCTTTGCTGCTCTCTGATCTGTTGCCAAGGACTTGTCAGTTTCTTGTGAGAAATAAAGAAGAGACTTCTGTGGAATAGAGTAAACCTACCTTCACATCCTAGACTATGGCAGCTGACTTCTTCAGCCACCCTCCGTGATATGCATCCAACAACGTTCCTGTCATTTCCAGTTTGTGGGTTGTTTTTTTGGGGGGGTAAATTTCAACCTCGACTCTTTGCCCAAAATTGGTGCTGATGTTCCATGAACAAACCAGTCACCTAGTACATGCATACCAAAAAAGTACACTCTTCAATAGAATACTTCTCGTAACCCATACTCAGCAGTAAGAACACCTTGCAGATGACATTGGGTCTCAAGTAGCAAAGCTGTCTAACCGAAAGACTATTCTTGTTGCCCATAGAAACCAGTCAGAGTTCAACTTTCATTTTTAAAACCTGGTAAAAATTGGTTGTTATGGGCAAAAAAGAAAGTCTTAAAGGGGTTGTCCCGCGAAAGCAAATGGGGTTAATTACTTCTGTATGGCCATATTAATGCACTTTGTAATATACATCGTGCATTAAATATTGGCCATACAGTAGTTATACACTTACCCCCTCCGGTGTTGGCGTCCCCGTCTCCATGGCGCCAACCAAAGCCTTCTTCTGCGGGATTAGATGCGCTTGCGCAGTCTGCCCTCTTCTGTCCGGCTCCGGCCTGCTCGCGCCGCAGAGGTCTTCTGCGCATGCGCAGAAGACCTGTGCGGTGCGAGCACGCCGGAGCGGCCCCTTCAACTCAAGCGCGTCTAATCCAGGCAGAAGAAGGCTTCGGTCGGCGCCATGGAGACGGGGACGCCAACACCGGAGGGGGTAAGTGTATAACTTCTGTATGGCCAATATTTAATGCACGATGTATATTACAAAGTGCATTAATATGGCCATACAGAAGTAATTAACCCCCCTTGCTTTCGCGGGACAACCCATTTAAGCCCCATTTACACTGAAAGATGATCGCTCAAAAATCACTCAAACGATAGTTTGAGTGACAGTTTTGAGTGATCATCTGTGCATAAGCTCTCAAGTAGCTAATTAGCTACTTAAGAGTTAAATGCAGGTGGAGCGGGACACCGCTTACAGCTCAGAGAACAGCAGTTGCTTTGTATATGCAAACAGCTGCTTTTTTCTCAGAGCTTTCAGCTGCTATCCCGCTGAGGGCTGCAAGCTGAATACCAGCTAAAAGAATGCTGTTAGTGCCGCCCGCTGAGAACTCTGTGCAGCACTAATGAGGCTCATCGCTGGGTTTTAGCTTGCTAAAAATCAGCGATGAACGAATAGCGTGTGAAAAGTGCACGATGGACACGCGTTTAGACCCAACGGTTATCGCTCAAAAGATGGCTTTTGAGCGATAATCTTTGTGTCTAAATGGGCATTTACTGTAAGACAGTTTGGATAAATGAGAACCACCTACTTGGAAATGTGAACTGCACACCAGCAGTTGAACGATACACCCATGGCATGAGACAGGACAAGGGTCATTGATAAACTCTAGACTCCTGAACATGGTTACAGTTCTACAAAAATAAGTTAAAATAAGGGTTACGCCTCCAGGGAAACACCCTGTATAATATATGTGAGTGTATATAAGATAGTGTGTAAGTAAAATATATACATGCGGATGTAGCAAATGCCACATGATTTCTTGAATCATTAAAAAAGCACCTTCTCACGTGGCGAAATCCACTGCAGCCAAATCTGTACTTTTAGCTGTGGAACAGCTGCGGAATTCAACTCTTGTGTTTCCGGGGGTTGAATTCCACAACCTTTATAGACGGGCTGCAGATTAACCCCTTAACGACCAGCTCATAGTGTTTTATGTCCTCCCGAAGTGGGCTTTATTCTCTGAGGACGTAAAAACATGTGTCCTGCAGAGAATAAAGCCCCTCGGGCTGTGGACGTGACAGCTCCATGCTGTCGGTGTCCGCAAGTAGCCGACAGCATGGAGCTGTCATCCCGGGCTGTTCGGACCTCCCCCCCCCCCCCCCCCCCCCGGCATTGCGATCGGCGCTATCCAATCTCCTTCAAGCAAAATTTCTGTTCCGAAAGCCACCGGTTGCTCCTTTCATTTTGGGCCCCATTGTGCATACAGACGTAATACTAGGGCCACAATGGGTATGTTTCTGAGCACGGGACAAACGGGCTTATCCATTCTGGGGTGCAAATCCTCATTTTCATGTGTGCTATAGAAAAAAGTCCTGTCCTTAAAATGACATATTTGCAAAAATATGAAATTTTAGTTTTTCTCTTCTAAATTGCATTGACTCCTAAAAAAAACCTGTGGGGTTAAAACACTCGACACCCCTCAGTGAATATGTTAAGGGGTGTAGTTTTTAAAATGGGGGTATCTATCATTTTGATTCCTATGAGCCTTTCCAATCTTGGCTTGGTGTAGGAAAACAAAGTGTTCCTCAAAATGCTGAAAAGTAATGTTACATTTGTACGTCTCCTAAATGGTTAAAAAAAAAACCCGAAAGTTTGTCCAATGTGCGCCCAAAATAAAGTAAACGGATGGAAATATATATCTTAGCAAAAATTTCTATATTATGTTTGCACATATTTGAGATATTGCAGTTGGAAATGTTCCCAATTTTAGCGCTTTTAATAAATAAACACAAATTCTATCGGTCTTTTTTTTCCACCTAAATGAAGTACAACATGTGGCGAAAAAACAATGTCAGAATCGCTTGGATATGCAAAACCTTTCTGGTGTTTTTCCATGCTAAATTGACACGTGTCAGATTTGCAAAATTTGGCCTGGTCATTAAGGCGCAAACAGGCTTGGTCACCAAGGGGTTAAGAATCCGCATCGTGTTTTAAAAACTCTGTGGAGTTTGTTGTGGAAACTTTTTGCACCATTTGAAGGAGACTTCAAAAATCTCCTCCACATGGCTTACACTGTAAATGCCTGTGTGAAGGCGGCCGAACACAACAAGTCCATTGTAAAACAATTGACAGGGTAAGTAAACTAAACTTCGATACCTGTGCTTGTTATACAGAGATATGATGTATGTGTATTTTAAGAAAATCCTTCCATGCAGTTTATTACAGTGAATACATTATGGAGTCGCTCTCATATGCATTTTTCTTTTTTGTCCTTTTTATTTGGAAAGGCTCAAGGTACCAAGGATGGAAAATCAAAACAGAAAATAATCATCTCCGATTGTGGTGAATATGTATGACGTGATCTTCTGCACTGATAAGACCATGACCAACAAACGTGGCGAGAATTATGATCATCCATTAAAAAATGTTTGTAAGCTATTGTAAAATTAAAGGTTTTGTTTTCTAGCCTCGGTTTTTACTTTGGTGAATCTCATGTTGTGGCCTTTAGGGAGTATTTTCATTCACAAATGTGTTCTTAGTTGTTCCCTTTCTAATACAAATGGCGAGTCTTTCAGACAATTCGGGTCTCTTTATCAGGGATGGTTTACCACAGAATCTGGAGCCATGTGATTATACACAAAAGGAAATAGGATAGCAATAGTGAGGTAAATAAGGCAATGATGGAAAAATATTAAAGGGGTTGTCTCGCGCCGAAACGGGGTTTTTTTGTTTTTTTTTCCATAGGCCCCCCCCCCGTTCGGCGCAGGACAACCCCAATGGATGTGTTTAAAAAAAACAAACAAACATATTACTTACCCGAATCCCCGCTCTGCGACGTCTTCCTTCTTCCTACTTCTTCCTTCACCAAGATGGCCGCCGGGATCTTCACCCACGATGCACCGCGGGTCCTTTCACATGGTGCACCGTGAGCTCTGTGTGGTCCATTGCCGATTCCAGCCTCCTGATTGGCTGGAATCAGCACACGTGACGGGGCGGAGCTACGATGACCAGCTCTCCGGCACGAGCGGCCCCATTCACCAGGAAGAAGACCGCACAGCGCAAGCGCGTCTAAAAACGCCAGAAGAAAGCGAAATTAGACGGATCCATGGCGACGGGGACGCTAGCAACGGAGCAGGTAAGTGAATAACTTCTGTATGGCTCATATTTAATGCACGATGTATATTACAAAGTACATTAATATGGCCATACAGAAGTGTATAACCCCACTTGCTTTCGTGAGACAACACCTTTAATATGAGTTCATAGGTTTCTACTGGCTAATACGGTACAAAGGTGGTTCCTATATTTATTATAGACGCTAACTCCTCATCGCCAAAGTGTAAACCTATCTGTAAACCATAGCAAATGCCACATGATTTCTTGAATCATTAAAAAAGCATCAATTATCTAAAACGTAAAACGATTAAACTGAAAGTGTTGCCCTTTTAAAGGTAATGAGGGAAAAATTTTAGAAGGTGATGAGAAGAAAACAAATCAGGTTTTTTTTCTCCACTGTATTCACTGAGAAAAATAAATGTGAGATGATGACATTAAATATCATCAGTCTAACCAAGGAAGTAATACGGAGCTGCCTTAAAAAATAAAAAAATTAAAAAAAAAATAAAAAAAAATCAACAAATTGCTGTGTCCTGATGGCATATACTTGAACGTCACTGTGGCAATTAAGGCTCTTGGAGCAAATATAACCTTATCACTGAAATGGCCTTGACACTAAAAGAAAACTTTATTAATTTATAAGAATAAAAAAACACTTCCTAACCCACTAGGGTGGTTAACCAAAACAGACACACAGCTACAGACAAAAACATATAACCATTCATCTGAATGAAAGATGAATGTAAGGGTGGACAATAGAATGAAAAAATTACTGGGTACAGAATACCCCAAGGTGTTACAGGGTATTAATATTAAATGTAGCGATAATGGTATGACGCTACCTATCAAGACAGTTTGGAGTCAAATATGACTGACATAGTAATTAGAGATGAGCGAACACGTTCGGCTCCGCCCCTTTTTCGCCCGAACACCGAACTTTGCGAACACTTCAGTGTTCGGGCGAAAAAGTTCGGGGGCCGCCGCGGCAGCGCGGGGGGGTGCGGCGGGGAGTGGGGGGGAGAGGGAGAGAGAGAGGGCTCCCCCCTGTTCCCCGCTACTGCCGCCCGCGCCGCCGCGCATCTCCCCGCCCCCCGGCGGCACCCGGACACTTACGCGCGAACACTGCAGTGTTCGGCAAAGCCGGTGTCCGGGTGCGGATGTGTCCGTAACGGACACGTTCGCTCATCCCTAATAGTAATCAATTGATATAGGATAGATGTGAGTACTATTTGATCAGCGACTGTATGACCTCTTGAATTAGGTTGCTGTAAGTATCACATAGGAAGTAATCCTATGATGCCATATTGCTAAACCCACGTATTAGTGTCTATTGCCACCCACTAAGATAGTAGTAATGGTCTATCCAAACCTGTAGTTCACTAATTAGTGTAAAAAGGGTTAATAGTCCAACAGCACCGTAATGTAACACTGTGACTGAACTGGACTAGTTATCGCCAGGAGTCACTAAAAGAGATTTTTTTTTGGAGCGATGTCCTAAAGGTATCGTCTATCGTCGACGCGTTTCCACAGTGTAATACTTTATTAAGCACTGCTTCATCAGGATGAGGTGATATATATAACGTTAGTTGTAGGTGGAACAGGGAAAGGCAGAGCGCAGAATAATTCTATTTGCGAAAGCTGCGTCTGCCTTGATAACCCTTTACTAAGTGAAGTGCTGGCAAGGCTGATACTGGTTGTATATAGGAGTGATGCAACAGCTGGAAAAATACACTGCTGCAGAGACCAGCGCCTGGTAAGGCTGATACTAGTTGTATATAGGAGTGATGCAACAGCTGGAAAAATACACTGATGCAGAGACCAGTGCCTGGTAAGGCTGATACTAGTTGTATATAGGAGTGATACAACGGCTGGAAAAATACACAAAATATTTTTGTATATCGCCGATGCTCACTAAGGTTTCCATTTGTGAAAATCTGGGCAATTCAAGAAAGTGATGGGAACGACACAGCAACAGATAGGGCAGGCGAGGGGCTACATGTCGGGCTGCATCTCAAGTTCTCAGGTCCCACTATTAAGCCACAATAGCGGCAAGAGTGGGCCCCCCCCCCCTCCCAACAAGTTTTACTTCTGAAAAGCCCTCATTAGCAATGCATACCTTAGCTAAGCACCACACTACCTCCAACAAAGCACAATCACTGCCTGCATGACACTCCGCTGCCACTTCTCCTGGGTTACATGCTGCCCAACCCCCCCCCCCCCACGACCCAGTGTCCACAGCGCACACCAAACTGTCCCTGCCCAGCCTTCAGCTGCCCTCATGCCACGCCACCCTCATGTCTATTTATAAGTGCGTCTGCCATGAGGAGGAACCGCAGGCACACACTGCAGAGGGTTGGCACAGCTAGGCAGCGACCCTCTTTAAAAGGGGCGGGGCGATAGCCCACAAAGCTGTACAGAAGCAATGAGAAATATAATCCTGTGCCACCGCCATCAGGAGCTGCACACGTGGGCATAGCAATGGGGAACCTATGTGCCACACACTATTCATTCTGTCAAGGTGTCTGCATGCCCCAGTCAGACCGCGGTTTTTTATAAATAGTCACAGGCAGGTACAACTGGGAATCCCCAACTCCGCAATGGGAATTCTGTGTGCACCCACAGCATGGGTGGCTCCCTGGAACGCACCCGCTGTACATAAATGTATCCCATTGCAGTGCCCTGGACAGCAGAGCTAACGTCAGATTAAATGCAGGTGGGCTTCGGCCCAAACTGCATGCCCCAGTCAGACTGGGGTTCTTTAGAAGTGGACACATGTAGTTACAACTCCGTGTGGACCGACAGCATGGGTGGCTCCCTGGAACCCACCGGCGGTACATAAATATATCCCATTGCAGTGCCCAGCACAACTGATGTAACGTCAGCTGTAATGCAGGTGGGCAAAAAATTAATTGGATTACACTGTAGGCGAGGGCCCCAAAAAATTGGTGTACCAACAGTACTAATGTACGTCAGAAAAATTGCCCATGCCCAACCAAGAGGGCAGGTGAAACCCATTAATCGCTTTGGTTAATGTGGCTTAATTTGTAACTAGGCCTGGAGGCAGCCCAGTTAAAATAAAAATTGGTTCAGGTGAAAGTTTCAACGCTTTAATGAGCATTGAAACGTATAAAAATTGTTTACAAAAACTATATGACTGAGCCTCGTGGGCCTAAGAAAAATTGCTCGTTCGGCGTGATTACGTGAGGTTTCAGGAGGAGGAGGAGGAATATTATACACAGATTGATGAAGCAAAAAGGTCCCCGTTTTTGATGGTGATAGAGAACAATGCTTCCATCCGCGGGTGCAGCCTACGTATTGTTTTGGTATCGCTGCTGTCCGCTGGTGGAGAAGAGAAGTCTGGGGAAATCCAGGCTTTGTTCATCTTGATGAGTGTAAGCCTGTCGGCACTGTCGGTTGACAGGCGGGTACGCTTATCTGTGATGATTCCCCCAGCCGCACTAAACACCCTCTCTGACAAGACGCTAGCCGCAGGACAAGAAAGCACCTCCAGGGCATACAGCGCGAGTTCAGGCCACGTGTCCAGCTTCGACACCCAGTAGTTGTAGGGGGCAGAGGCGTCACGCAGGACGGTCGTGCGATCGGCTACGTACTCCCTCACCATCCTTTTACAGTGCTCCTGCCGACTCAGCCTTGACTGGGGAGCGGTGACACAGTCTTGCTGGGGAGCCAGAAAGCTGTCAAAGGCCTTAGAGAGTGTTCCCCTGCCTGTGCTGTACATGCTGCCTGATCTCTGCGCCTCCCCTGCTACCTGGCCCTCGGAACTGCACCTTCGGCCACTAGCGCTGTCGGATGGGAATTTTACCATCAGTTTGTCCGCCAGGGTCCTGTGGTATAGCATCACTCTCGAACTCCTTTCCTCTTCGGGTATGAGAGTGGAAAGGTTCTCCTTATACCGTGGGTCGAGCAGTGTGTACACCCAGTAATCCGTAGTGGCCAGAATGCGTGTAACGCGAGGGTCACGAGAAAGGCATCCTAACATGAAGTCAGCCATGTGTGCCAGGGTACCTGTACGCAACACATGGCTGTCCTCACTAGGAAGATCACTTTCAGGATCCTCCTCCTCCTCAGGCCATACACGCTGAAAGGATGACAGGCAAGCAGCATGGGTACCCTCAGCAGTGGGCCAAGCTGTCTCTTCCCCCTCCTCCTCATCCTCCTCCCCCTCCTCCTCCTCCTCCTCAACACGCTGAGATATAGATAGGAGGGTGCTCTGACTATCCAGCGACATACTGTCTTCCCCCGGCTCTGTTTCCGAGCGCAAAGCGTCTGCCTTTATGCTTTGCAGGGAACTTCTCAAGAGGCATAGCAGAGGAATGGTGACGCTAATGATTGCAGCATCGCCGCTCACCATCTGGGTAGACTCCTCAAAGTTTCCAAGGACCTGGCAGATGTCTGCCAACCAGGCCCACTCTTCTGTAAAGAATTGAGGAGGCTGACTCCCACTGCGCCGCCCATGTTGGAGTTGGTATTCCACTATACCTCTACGCTGCTCATAGAGCCTGGCCAACATGTGGAGCGTAGAGTTCCACCGTGTGGGCACGTCGCACAGCAGTCGGTGCACTGGCAGATTAAACCGATTTTGCAGGGTGCGCAGGGTGGCAGCGTCCGTGTGGGACTTGCGGAAATGTGCGCAGAGCCGGCGCACCTTTCCGAGCAGGTCTGACAAGCGTGGGTAGCTTTTCAGAAAGCGCTGAACCACCAAATTAAAGACGTGGGCCAGGCATGGCACGTGCGTGAGGCTGCCGAGCTGCAGAGCCGCCACCAGGTTACGGCCGTTGTCACACACGACCATGCCCGGTTGGAGGCTCATCGGCGAAAGCCAGCGGTCGGTCAGCTCTGTCAGACCCTGCAGCAGTTCGTGGGCCGTGTGCCTCTTATCTCCTAAGCTGAGTAGTTTCAGCACGGCCTGCTGACGCTTGCCCACCGTTGTGCTGCCGTGCCGCGCGACACCGACTGCTGGCGACGTGCTGCTGACACATCTTGATTGTGAGACAGAGGTTGCGTAGGAGGAGGAGGAGGAGGGTGGTTTAGTGGAGGAAGCATACACCACCGCAGATACCACCACCGAGCTGGGGCCCGCAATTCTGGGGGTGGGTAGGACGTGAGCGGTTCCAGGCTCTGACTCTGTCCCATCCTCCACTAAATTCACCCAATGTGCCGTCAGGGAGATATAGTGGCCCTGGCCGCCTGTGCTTGTCCACGTGTCCGTTGTTAAGTGTACCTTGGCAGTAATCGCGTTGGTGAGGGCGCGTACAATGTTGCGGGAGACGTGGTCGTGCAGGGCTGGGACGGCACATCGGGAAAAGTAGTGGCGACTGGGAACTGAGTAGCGCGGGGCCGCCGCCGCCATCATACTTTTGAAAGCCTCCGTTTCCACAACCCTATACGGCAGCATCTCCAGGCTGATAAATTTGGCTATGTGCACGTTTAACGCTTGAGCGTGCGGGTGCGTGGCGGTGTACTTGCGCTTGCGCTCCAACACTTGCGCTAGCGACGGGTGGACGGTGCGCTGACAGACATTGGTGGATGGGGCCGAGGACAGCGGAGGTGAGGGTGTGGGTGCAGGCCAGGAGACGGTAGTGCCTGTGTCCTGAGAGGGGGGTTGGATCTCAGTGGCAGGTTGGGGCACAGGGGGAGAGGCAGCGGTGCAAACCAGAGGCGGTGAACGGCCTTCGTCCCACCTTGTGGGGTGATTGGCCATCATATGTCTGCGCATGCTGGTGGTGGTGGCTCCACGGCTGATCTTGGCGCGACACAGGTTGCACACCACTGTTCGTCGGTCGTCTGCACTCCCAGTGAAAAACTGCCAGACCTTTGAGCACCTCGGCCTCTGCAGAGTGGCATGGCGCGAGGGGGCGCTTTGGGAAACGGTGGATTATTCGGTCTGCCCCTGCCTCTACCCCTGGACACGGCACTGCCTCTTGCAACCTGCCCTGCTGCTGCCCTTGCCTCCCCCTCTGAAGACCTGTCCTCAGTAGGCGTAGCAAACCAGGTGGGGTCAGTCACCTCATCGTCCTGCTGCTCTTCCTCCGAATCCTTTGTGCGCTCCTCCCTCGGACCTACTGCCCTTACTACTACCTCATTGATAGACAACTGTGTCTCATCGTCATCGTCCTCCTCACCCACTGAAAGGTCTTGAGACAGTTGCCGGAAGTCCCCAGCCTCATCCCCCGGACCCCGGGAACTTTCAAAAGGTTGGGCATCGGTCACGACAAACTCCTCCAGTGGGAGAGGATTCGGAACCCTTGCTGCCCATTCTGGGCAGGGGCCCGGGAACAGTTCCTGGGAGTCTGCCTGCTCCTCAGAATGTGTCATTGTAATGGAGTGAGGAGGCTGGGAGGAAGGAGGAGCAGCAGCCAGAGGATTCAGAGTTGCAGCAGTGGACGGCGCAGAACTCTGGGTGTTCGATAGATTGCTGGATACACTTTCTGCCATCCACAACAGGACCTGCTCACACTGCTCATTTTCTAATAAAGGTCTACCGCGTGGACCCATTAATTGTGAGATGAATGTGGGGACGCCAGAAACGTGCCTCTCTCCTAATCCCGCAGCAGTCGGCTGCGATACACCTGGATCAGGAGCTCGGCCTGTGCCCACACCCTGATTTGGGCCTCCGCGTCCTCGGCCGCGTCCACGTCCTCTAGGCCTACCCCTACCCCTCAGCATGGTGTATTACCAGTAGTGCAGAAACAGAACGCTGTAATTAAATGTGCCGCTTATTGGCCTGTGGTTGGAGGCTGACTTCGCTTACGGAACGCACAGCAGAGCCAGGAAATAATTTTGCGCAAGCCTGCTGTAACACTTAGCTGGCTGCGTATGAATTAGGAGGACAACTACCCCCAGCACAGACCCAGTACACTGAGGACAGTCACAGGCAGCCCAAATAGATTTTTTTTCCCAAATGTTTTTGGAAAGGCCCACTGCCTATATTCAATAAATATGTCTTCTGTCCCTGCCTCACCACTACTGGCCCTGGAGTATGTAAAATAACTGCAGACTGTTGCGCTGTGGACTGGAATACAGCGGTGATGTAACAGCCAACGCAGAGCCAGGAAATAATTTTGCGCAAGCCTGCTGTAACACTTAGCTGGCTGCGTATGAATTAGGAGGACAACTACCCCCAGCACAGACCCAGTACACTGAGGACAGTCACAGGCAGCCCAAATAGATTTTTTTCCCCAAATGTTTTTGGAAAGGCCCACTGCCTATATTCAATAAATATGTCTTCTGTCCCTGCCTCACCACTACTGGCCCTGGAGTATGTAAAATAACTGCAGACTGTTGCACTGTGGACTGGAATACAGCGGTGATGTAACAGCCAACGCAAAGCCAGGAAATAATTTTGCGCAAGCCTGCTGTAACACTTAGCTGGCTGCGTATGAATTAGGAGGACAACTACCCCCAGCACAGACCCAGTACACTGAGGACAGTCACAGGCAGCCCAAATAGATTTTTTTTCCCAAATGTTTTTGGAAAGGCCCACTGCCTATATTCAATAAATATGTCTTCTGTCCCTGCTTCACCACTACTGGCCCTGGAGTATGTAAAATAACTGCAGACTGTTGCACTGTGGACTGGAATACAGCGGTGATGTAACAGCCAACGCAGAGCCAGGAAATAATTTTGCGCAAGCCTGCTGTAACACTTAGCTGGCTGCGTATGAATTAGGAGGACAACTACCCCCAGCACAGACCCAGTACACTGAGGACAGTCACAGGCAGCCCAAATAGATTTTTTTTCCCAAATGTTTTTGGAAAGGCCCACTGCCTATATTCAATAAATATGTCTTCTGTCCCTGCCTCACCACTACTGGCCCTGGAGTATGTAAAATAACTGCAGACTGTTGCACTGTGGACTGGAATACAGCGGTGATGTAACAGCCAACACAGAGCCAGGAAATAATTTTGCGCAAGCCTGCTGTAACACTTAGCTGGCTGCGTATGAATTAGGAGGACAACTACCCCCAGCACAGACCCAGTACACTGAGGACAGTCACAGGCAGCCCAAATAGATTTTTTTTCCCAAATGTTTTTGGAAAGGCCCACTGCCTATATTCAATAAATATGTCTTCTGTCCCTGCCTCACCACCACTACTGGCCCTGGACTATGTATAATTACTGCAGGGCGCAATGCTCTGCACGGCCGATATACAGAAAAAAAAAAATGTGCAACACTGCAAAAAGCAGCCTCCACACTACTGCACACGGTTAGATGTGGCCCTAAGAAGGACCGTTGGGGTTCTTGAAGCCTAAAATACTCCTAACACTCTCCCTATAGCAACTCCAGCAAGACAGCACTTTCCCTGATCTCTGTCAGAACGCATCTGTGGCGAGCCGCGGGAGGGGCCGATTTATATACTCAGGTGACACCTGATCTCGCCAGCCACTCACTGCAGGGGGGTGGTATAGGGCTTGAACGTCGCAGGGGGAAGTTGTAATGCCTTCCCTGTCTTTCTATTGGCCAGAAAAGCGCGCTAACGTCTCAGAGATGAAAGTGAAAGTAACTCGAACATCGCGTGGTACTCGTCACGAGTAACGAGCATCTCGAACACGCTAATACTCGAATGAGTATCAAGCTCGGACGAGTACGTTCGCTCATCTCTAATGGTTATATGTTTTTGTCTGTAGCTGTGTGTCTGTTTTGGTTAACCACCCTAGTGGGTTAGGAAGTGTTTTTTTATTCTTATAAATTAATAAAGTTTTCTTTTAGTGTCAAGGCCTTTTCAGTGATATGATGGCATATACTTCTACCCACTGTGCCGCTGCTCCAGGTCACATTTATAAGCTGCCCAGCCTGCTTACGAGGCGTCGCAGGCTGCTTCAGCCAATGACAGTGCTCTGCTATTCAGTGCTGAGCTTTCTCATTGGCTGCAACAGCCTGAAATGTCCCATATACAGGCACGACTGGAGCCTGTAAAACGGGTAGCAAGGACCGAGCAGCGTCATGGAGACCCAGCAGGAAGAGGTGATACCTGTTCCTTGTTTTATGGCAGCGGGAGCTGTGTTTTTATAGAGCAAGAAGATTTGAGAGAACTCCTTAAGGGCTCATGTCCACGGGCAAAAGAAGAATTAAAATCCGCAGCAGATTTTAACTCTTCTCCTGCACGCGGATCCGCACCCCATAGGGATGCATTGACCACCCGCGGGGTAGATAAATACCCGCGGATGGTCAATAAAAGTGATTTTAAAAAAAATGGAGCATGAAAAAATCTGGACCATGCTCCATTTTCATGCGGGTCTCCCGCGGGGACGGCTCCCGCGGGCTTCTATTGAAGCCTATGGAAGCCGTCCGGATCCGCGGGAGACAAAAATCAGATTTTACTCATACGCTCCGTTTCTTCTCTTCGCTGCCGCGTCATCTTCTCTCAGTCACGGCCGGATCATTTTGCTTCGGGACAGCGCATGCGCGGGGCACGTCACCGACGTCAGCCTGCGCATCCACCGGGCCGAAGAAAGAAGATCCGGCCGCGACGCAGAGAAGATGACGCCGCATCGAAGGAAGTATCCGGAGCGTGCGAGAGGTAAGTTTATTCTGATTTATTCTTATTTTCAGCCCTCATGTCCGCGGGGCAGGAGGGACCCGCTGCAGATTCTCCATGGAGAATCCGTAGCGGGCCTGATTTTCCTCGTGGACATGAGGCCTTAACCCTTTGGTGACCAAGCCTATTTGCGCCTTAGTGACGGAGCCAAATTTTGCAAATCTGACATATGTCACTTTAACATAGAGTAACTCCGTAAAGGTTTTGCATATCCAAGTAATTCTGCCATTGTCTTTTCGCCACATATTGTACTTCATTTAGGTGGTTAAAATAGACCGATAGAATTTGTGATCATATAATATTTACAAATGTACAGTGAAAGCAGCAAAGAGGTGTAATTTCCTGTTCCAAGATGGAACAACTTTTATTCCACTTCAGCAAGAGACAATGGCAGTTAGCTGCGACGTTTCGACCGGCAATCGGTCTTTGTCAAGCTAATGCTGCCTTGTACATCACACTCTTTATACATACCAGATGCCTATAAAAACCAATCAGTGCACTAATTACAAAATTACTTACATTTGGAATGGTATGATGTAATCCTCCCAGAGCTCTGATAACCAGTGTCATGTTGTCGGCGTCTGCTGTCATTCACTGCACATGTCAGTAAAAGTTGCGCATGTCTAGTCGTCGCCCACACTGCTTTGCCCATACAGGATTCAATCTGCTCTACTGAGCATGCGTCAATTGCCGTGTTAATGCATCAAGTAGAATACCTCTCGTGTCCTACCTTATACTCACCTCATATTGTGTGGGCGCCCTCTAGAGGCTCTAGTGATTATAGCTCACAGCATCTGAGACCTGATAGCATTATTCCCCATTCATTATTAACCCTATGTAGATATAAATGTGAACCATGTTCCACTAGCAATCTACCACTGCCCTATTTGGTTGGATCCACCATAACCTATTTGTTCCATACAGGTTAAGGCGGTTAGATGTCAAAATCTACATTTAGGCCGCCTGCAGACGGCCGGGTTGGATCCGGCTGCGAGAATTCTCGCAGCGAAACCCGACCCGAGCGTCTGCAGAGAGCAGTGTGTCACTCACCTGCTCCCGCGGGCCCGGCTCTGTCATGTGCCGGCTGCCGGGCAGCCAGCGCATGTGCAGAGCGGAGCCAGCGGCCAGTGAGTGACGTTTCAGAAATAGAGCATGCTGCGATTTGTTTGCCGCGCGAGATTTCGTGCGGCCAAATCACGGTCATCTGCCTAGGATTGGGTTTGTTAACGCAATTCTATGCCAGCTTCCGGGGGGCAGGAATTCCGCGGGAAATCCCGCCGCGGAATTTCCGCCCGTCTGCAGGGGGCCTTAGAACCCAGGTAATTAAGGCCTATATTAGCAAAACAAAAAAAAACCATAGAATTGTGTCACAACCAAGCTCTTCATACATATAATACATCTAATGTGTGAAAAATCTGGAACCCATATAATTTCAAAAAGGGAAAATTTCACATTCCACTGGCTTCACATAGGGAACATGGTTTACACTGGTGAACCGAAATCAGACTGGTAATTAGCAGCTTCCGGTTCAACCACATCATCCAATCTTTGATCATCTAGAATCCGTTTTGGAATGAACGCACTCCTTTCTGAGGCTAGTTTCACATGGCTGAGCATGATACCGGCTGTGTGTCAAACACTCCTCCCATCACTTCAGTACACTTGTGATCCTGTTTTCAATGGGAAACCTCATACTCCATTGAAAACAATGGTCGATGTGTTCCTAGGGGGAAAAAAGTAGTTTCATCTCCTCTCGTGGATTGGATCTGTAAGGAGGGATGAAACTACTCCCCTCTGGCCTCAGACATCCCGCTGCGATCTGGTCCTGCATGGACCTGTGACTAGCTTTTGCGCATGTGCGCCAAGAGGAAAGTTGTCAGGCGCAGAAGGCTAGAGAGCCCGGAAAATTAAAATCTCACTGCGGCTTACTACTAAAGGTAGCCAAGAGGAAGGAGATGTCACCGTGGGCCGTGGTATGGATAGAAAGTTAGTGTTTCCTCTTACCTGACAGATGGTATCCACGAGGGAAGATGAGATTATTACCTAAGGATGCTGACACAAATGGATTTACATTTTGGAATAAGTGTTCGGCATCCACACTGCAGATCCACAGCAAATACCGTTCGAAACATGCTATACAAAACTGCTTTTTCCTACACTCTAAATCGTGATTTCCCCTCGTCATCCTGACAGCATACACCTCGAGGTTGTCCGCTGGACACCTGTTGGGACAGGAAGCGGAAAAACACAAAAGGTAACTCCCACCACCGGCTCACCAGTGTCTTCCTGTCCCTACAGGACAGTCCAAGCGGAGCCTCCAGGTGTATGCTGGAGGTGAACATGGAAAAAAAAAGACTCCCATGCAGCCTGTCCGCCCCTGGGGGGACGACTCTCTGGTCGGGCTGACAGGGCTTGCGCGGGTGAGACCCTACAAGGGGACCCTAACCCGCAGGTTCTACCCAGCACTGTTTCCCTTGTGAAAATCCTCCCCCAGTACGCTGCCCAGAGGGTAGTCGTACTGGCAGAAGCAGCCCCGGTACCTGGAGGGCTTGGAACAAGAGCCCGGCGTCTCCAGCGGGGATCCAGCACATCAAGCCAGAGGTATGCCAGCGTTAATAGAGGGGTTCGGGTGCCGGTCCGGTCGGCGTGCGCGCGGCAGTGGCTCCATGTGTGTCTCCTAGACGGCAGCGTCCCTGTGTATGCGGCGTATCCCCCGGGTCCGGCGTGACGTCAGCGCGGCCGTGTCACGTGGGGGGCGTGTCGGCGCCAAATTTGAAAATTAAAAGGCTGGATTCCGCTGCATGTCTCCTGTCTGCACTTTTACTGAAGATGTCAGCCAGAGAGGACGCTGAGAGCAGCCTATGTGCGGACTGTACGGAGAAAGTGGTCCGTGAAGAGGGCTCCTCTGGCATGTCGGACATCCGATCCATGATTCGCGAGGAGATTGAAGCCTCTCTCTCATCTCTTTCTCTTCCGCCCCCCATGAAAAGGGTGAGGCGGACACGAATGGAAGAGTCTGACTCTTAGGAAGGACTCCTAGAAGATTCTCCCTCAGAATCCATGCCGCCTATGGAGGATGTAAGGAAGTACTTCTTTTCATCGGCGGACCTGGGTCAGCTGTTAACCGCAGTCCAACGCACCATGCAGGTGGAGGAAGAGGTGCCGCAGCAGCCATCTTTTCAGGATAGCCTGTTCCGGGGGCTCCTACCGCAGCAAAAACCGTCATTCCCGGTTAATGACATCTCAAAACAGCTGATCCTGACAGAATGGAAGCAGGCAGAACAAAAATTCTTCCTGTCCTAAGAATTTAAGGATCGGATGGTCTTCACACCAGCAGATATCGAGTTCCTGGAAACCGTCCCTAAGGTGGACCTGGCGGTTGCCAGGGTCTCAAAGAAAGCAGCCGTTCCCTTTGAGGACATTTCCCAACTGCGGGATCCACTAGATACCAAAGTGGATTCTGCGATGAAAAAGGCCTGGGAGACTGCGGCCCTGACCGTTAAAGCCAACATCACGGCCACATCTGTGGCAAGATCTATGACGGTCTGGTTGGACCAACTTCAGACGCTGATTTCTCAGAGGGGCTCTAGGGAAGACATCTCCAACTGCCTTCCCCTCCTCCAATAGGCAACCGGCTTTCTGGCAGATGCCTCTATGGAGTCGGTGAGGTTCGGAGCCCGTTCAGCAGCCCTCTCTAACACAGCCAGGAGGGCCGTCTGGGTTAAGGCCTGGACAGGGGATAACGCTTCGAAGAACAGGCTCTGTTCCCTGCCCTTCCAAGGACACAGAATCTTTGGGCCTTCCTTGGATACACTCCTAGAGAAGGCATCGGATAAGAGTCAGGGACTACCATCGGAGAAGTCCTTCAAGCGGCCTTCCTCCTCCCTTTATTCCCTCTAAAACATACAAGGGGAAAGGGAAAACCGGATGCTGGTCCTATCCCAAAGGTGGAAAGGGTGAGAATCCGCCCTCCAGGACCCTACAAGTAGGGGGTAGGCTGAGGGGGTTCGCCCTTAAATTGAATTTTCCTCCCCTCCTCCCCGGAGGTTCGTGGTCACCCCCTGCCAGTCACCCTCGTCTGCTCAGGCCCTCCAGTTGGGGGTGCAGGAGCTGTTGTCCCTAGGGGCCATCACTCGGGTTCCCACAGAAGAACGGTTCAAGGGGTGCTACTCCCCCTTGTTTCTCGTTAAAAAACCTAACGGGTCCTATAGAACCATAATTAATCTGAAATTCCTGAATAAATCTATCTCATATCAAAGATTTAAAATGGAATCGGTGTGGTCAGCAATCCCGTTAATTGCACCAGATAGCGTCATGGCCACCGTGGACTTAAAGGACGCCTACTACCATGTCCCTATACACACAGATTTCCAGCAGTATCTGCGATTTGCCCTGGTGATGGATGGGTCAGTCTCTCACTTCCAGTTTACGTGCCTGCCATTCAGGATTTCCTCCGCACCCCAGGTGTTCTCCAAACTGGTGTTAGAGATGGTGGCGGCACTAAGATTGTCCCATACCTCGACGATTTCCTGATCATAGCAGGATCAGCTTCAGAACTCCGGTTCCAGGTCAACCTCTCACTCCGTCTGTTCGAATCACTAGGCTGGATCATCAACTCCGTTAAATCTAGTCTTCTTGGGAGTTATTCTGGACTCACAACGCCAGTGTTCATCCCTTCCCCTAGAAAGGCAAAAAGCGATCCTGGACGAGTGTCGGGCACTTTCTCTAGCCGCCAAAGTCTCCCTTAGGAGAGGCATGAGGGTCCTCGGCCTCATGACATCTTGCATCGGGGTAGTCCCTTGGGCCCAATTACATTGTAGAACCCTCCAAGACTTTATCCTGAGCAACTGGGATAAATCACCCGCTTCCCTGGATCAGATAGTCGTCCTTACCCACAAGATAAAGTCCTCCTTGGAGTGGTGGATGTCTATTACCAACCTTGCCAGAGCCATGGTTTGGTACCCCACATCCCCAGTATCCATCTTTACTGACGCGAGTGCAACTGGCTGGGGGGCCCACTTAGGCCGTCATTATGTCCAAGGGGGCTGGAACCAGGAGGAAGCCACTCAGTCCTCCAACTACAAAGAACTTTGCGCTGTCTGGAAGGCCATTCGGGGCCTCGAGACAGAGATCACGGGTAGACACATTAAGATATTTTCGGATAATATAACAACTGTGTCCCTCATTCGCCACCAGGGATCCACGCGGAACCCCCGACTCCAAGACCTGGCGGCGAAAGTTCTTGGGTGGATAGAGCAGCGGACACCTTCCGTCACAGCGTTCCACGTAAGGGGCCCAGAGAACTCCATGGCAGACCATCTCAGCCGCAGGAAGATAGATCCGGGGGAGTGGACTCTACATCCACATGCATTCCAGCTAATTATAGAAAGATGGGGGACACCAAAGGTGGACTTGTTTGCCTCTCGGGAGAACACCAAGATCCCTCTGGTCCTAAGGAAAATTCAGGGGTCCCCAGGCTCCGTTATCCTGGTGGCCCCATTCTGGCCCAAGAGACCCTGGTTCCCGCTCCTGGCCGCTCTCTCGATCGACACAGGATCCTCTACATCTGCCGCAGAGAGACGACCTCCTTCAGCAGGGTCCTCTGATATGCCCAAAGGTCCGACAGTTCAGACTGGATCAGCTGAGCGGGTAAAATACCTGAGCCAGGGCCTATCAGGGAGGGTGACCACTACTTTATGTGAGAGCTTCAAAAAATCCACCAGAGATATATACACTAGGGTGTGGGATACCTTCTCTAGGTGGTTGGGGCATAGTATTCATGACCTCCAACAGCCTGACATTAACAAGATATTGGAGTTCCTACAGGATAGATTAGATATGGGGCTAAGACCTAATACCCTCAAGGTCCAGGTGACCGCCCTTGGAGCCTTCTTTGACTCCCCCTTAGGCGACCATAGGCTAATTAGGAAATATCTTAAAGGGGCAGTCAGACTCCACCCCTTTGTAAGGGAAACCATGCCCCCATGGGACCTGAACCTAGTTTTACAGGCCCTCTGCGCACACCCCTTTGAGCCCTTGGAAGATCTATCAGTTAAAGGAGATGTCTCGAGGAAGCAGTTAATTTTTTTTTTTGCCCAGTCCCCCCCATTAAACACACATTACAAAGCCCCCCTGTAAATGACATTTCTAGCTGGTTCGTACTTACCGTTCCAGCGTTTCAGCAAGTTATAAAAGTTTCCTCAAGATGGCCGCCGGCTCTTTCCCAGTCGCTCGCTGCAGCCCGACGTGCGCGCTCCCGAGACGCCGCCAGCTGTGTCTCCATGGCAACCGGACGCATCGCAGCCGCCGACCAGACGCCCCGCAGCCGCCGACCAGACAGCAGGTAACCGGCGCTAGCCCCCGGCTCCCCAGCGCTAGCTCCCCCGGCGCAGCGACAGCCCCCCCGGCCTAGCGCTAGCTCCCCCGGCCTAGCGACAGCCCCCCCCATCGCAGCGACAGCCCCCCCGGCCTAGCGCTAGCTCCCCCGGCGCAGCGACAGCCCCCCCGGCCTAGCGCTAGCTCCCCCGGCCTAGCGACAGCCCCCCCGGCCTAGCGACAGCCCCCCCGGCCTAGCGCTAGCTCCCCCGGCGCAGCGACAGCCCCCCCGGCCTAGCGCTAGCTCCCCCGGCCTAGCGACAGCCCCCCCGGCCTAGCGACACCCCCCCCATCGCAGCGACAGCCCCCCCGGCCTAGCGCTAGCTCCCCCGGCGCAGCGACAGCCCCCCCGGCCTAGCGACAGCCCCCCCGGCCTAGCGACAGCCCCCCCCGGCCTAGCGCTAGCTCCCCCGGCGCAGCGACAGCCCCCCCGGCCTAGCGACAGCCCCCCCCCCGGCCTAGCGACAGCCCCCCCCATCGCAGCGACAGCCCCCCCGGCCTAGCGCTAGCTCCCCCGGCGCAGCGACAGCCCCCCCCCGGCGCAGCGGCAGCCCCCCCCCCGGCGCAGCCCGGCGCAGCGGCAGCCCCCCCCGACCCATCACTTACCTGGGAGGCTTCTCGGGGCTGCTGGGCTGGGCTGGTCTTCTCCGCTGGGCAGCTCCAGTTTCTGCACCTTCCTCTAACAGAGGATGGTGCAGAATGGCCGCTTCAGCGCGCTCCCGAGCAGTGACAGCTCGTCTGCGCATGCGCAGAAGAGCTGTAGCGGGGAGCACACTGAAGCGGCTCGTGCTGAATGGAGAAGACCGGACTGCGCAAGCGCGTCTAAAAAAGCAAGCTGCCAGCGAATTTAGACGGAACCATGGAGACGAGGACGCTAGCAACGGAGCAGGTAAGTGGAATAACTTCTGTATGGCTCATATTTAATGCACGATGTACATTACAAAGTGCATTAATATGGCCATACGGAAGTGTATAACCCCACTTGGTTTCGCGAGACCACCCCTTTAAGATCCTCTCCTATAAGGTAGCCTTTCTTGTTGCCATCACATCCGCTAGACAGATTGGGGAGATCCAATCCCTCTCCATTAGGACTCCGTATATGACCATCTTCCCGGATAAAATAGAGTTCAGGCCTGACCCCTTTTTCCAACCGAAGGTTCTCACAGACTTTCACAGAGAACAGTGAATAGTACTTCCCTCCTTCTGCCAGGAACCCCGTAACACCACGGAACAGAGGTTCCATAATCTAGATGTTAGACGAGCAGTCCTGAAGTATTTGGAGGTCACACATTCCTTCAGGAAGTCTAACAACTTTTTTATTCAATTTCAGGGTCCACGCAGAGGAGGGGCCGCTACTAAGGACTCCTTAGCGCATTGGGTCAGGAGGGCCATAGAAGAGGCATACAGATCCCAGGGGATTCCACTCCCGGGCAACGTTAGAGCCCATTCCACTAGGGCGGTCGCCTGTTCCTGGGCGGAGAGAGCCCAGGCGACAACCGACCAGATCTGCAGGGCCGCCACATGGTCGAGCACTCATACCTTCACTAAACACTATTGCCTGGACCTGGGGGCCAGCCGTGATATGGCCTTTGGGCGGAAGGTGCTACAGGCAGTGGTCCCTCCCTAAAGCCCTTGGTTGTTGGCACTTCTCCAGGTGTATGCTGTCAGGATGACGAAGGGAAGACAGGAATTAGGTCCTACCTGTTAATTCCTTTTCCTGAAGTCATCCTGACAGCATAGGGGCTTTTCCCTCCCCTTGAGTTATTTTTACGTGAAGTAACGTATTGTACTATGATCACTGTAGTTATTTGGTACACACTGGTGAGCCGGTGGTGGGAGTTACCTTTTGTGTTTTTCCGCCTTCTGTCCCAACAGGTGTCCAGCGGACAACCTCTAGGTGTATGCTGTCAGGATGACTTCAGGAAAAGGAATTAACAGGTAGGACCTAATTCCTGTCATCTGCGAGCAGAGGGAAAATCAAAGCATGTCCTATTTTCGTGCGGTTAACCACAGATGGCTTCCATTGAAGTCAATGGAAGCCGTCTGACCTGCGGCCCATCCGCAAAGTCAGTAGGTCACAGGTACCCACGTCATCGCCTAGCAAAAGCACGGGAAAAACAGACATTTAAAAAAAAATAAAACAATCTGTACTGTGCATGTCTGACGGCGAGCTGACAGAGCCAGCCGCTTTAAGGCCTCATGTCCATGAGCATGCATGGAATCCGAGTGCAGAATCCCGCAGCCATGAGGCTTAAAATGACATTTTCTCACCTATCCGGATGCGGCACAACTCTCTTTCCTCATGGCCGGTTCTTCTTTCTTCTGCCTGGTGGATCTGTCCAAGCATGCCGCGGCGTGTTTTTTTTTCTTTAAATCTCCTGCTGTCCTACAGGAAGCTGCAGAAAATAAAGCCTGCAGCGATTTTTATCCCGCTCGTGCGATCCGCACACTAGGATAAAATGACATCCGTAGGTATTTAATTACTTGCAGATGTGCACCTCATTAAAAGCAATAGGAGAACTCCACGGTCCTCTGCCACGGCTGTGACAACCGGACCGGAGGATTCCCGAAGTGATGCAAGGCGGTTTTCACAGGACCCGGGTCTGGGGCAGTTGGGAGGAATCACTGTCAGCTGAA
Source organism: Eleutherodactylus coqui (assembly GCF_035609145.1). Lineage (NCBI taxonomy): Eukaryota > Metazoa > Chordata > Amphibia > Anura > Eleutherodactylidae > Eleutherodactylus > Eleutherodactylus coqui. The sequence continues at coordinate 298,478,428 of NC_089837.1, forward strand.
TGACTGCTCGGCCCTGCAGCTATCTTAGGGTACGCATATGCTGCTACTAAGGTATATCTAATGTTCTATTAGATTGGAAGCTCATAGCAGCTGAGTTTCTATTGTATATTAGATTGTAAGCTCTCAGGAACAGGTTGTATATGTCTATTTCTGTACAGCGTTAGCTCTTTAAATCTATAATTACATGTATATATGCAGCAGGACAGATTAGATCCAGGGTGATAGCCGATTGCCACATCTGGTGTTGGCAGGAATTATTTTGGAGGGGATTGCCTTTCTCTAGATCAGGGGTGTCAAACTCCTTTTCACCGAGGGCCACATCAGGCATATGGTGACCTTCAAAGGGCCGAATGGAAGACAGTATAGTAAGGGCCTGTTCACACAAGCGTATTTGCGTACATAATATGCAGTGAATAGGAGCCATTGATTTCAATGAGTTCATTCATATGATGTATATTTTCACACAGCATGACCTATTTTGTTGCGTACTACGCACCCCAGTAGGCCATTGGAGTGAATGGGCCGCGAAAATACGTGGTGAATGCGCAGGAAACCTATGTATTCACTGCATATTTGCTCACCTTTCAGTGGGCCCATCTGCGTTATTTTTTGCGTAACCAAATATGCAGACATAAGCGATTTTTGATTGCGCAAATACACAGCGTATTTGTGCAATCGAAATATGATTACGTCCATGTGAACAAGCCTTAATAGTGACCACTATAGTGGTCGCAGTAGTCATAGAGACTCTGATAGTGGCCCCAGTAAAAATAGTGACCCCCACAGTGGCCCCAGTAGTAAAAGCGACTCCCATAGTGGCCCCATTAGTAATAGCAACCCCCACAGTAATAATATTAACCCCCCCATAGTAATATTATCCCCCTCAGTAATAATATTATCCCCCTCAGTAATATTAACCCCCACTCAGAAATATAACCCCCCTCAGTAATATTAACCCCCCCCCTCAGTAGTAATAGCTCCCCCTTAACCCATATACTCGCCTCCTCCTTGCTGTCAGCGCTGCTTTAGCTCTGCTCGCGCTGAGCCCAGGTGCACACTGACATCAGTGTGTGCGCCCGGAACACTTCCTCCCTGAGTCCTCTCCTGCGGAACTGAAGAGCAAGGGACTCAGGGGAGGTGTATTCCAGCTGCACACTGACGTCAGAGTGTGCGCCGGGATCAGCGCTGCCAGCGTGATTACCAGCGAGGAGCTGCGGCACCCCAGCTGGTAATCAGTACAGTGGCGAGCAGCCGTCGGCACGCCGCGGGCCACATAAAATGAGGCAGCGGCCCACGGGCCTTTTGTTTGCCATGTGCTCTAGATCTTTGGGTCCGGTGCCTTTCATCTTAGGGCATTGGGGGACTGGTCAAAAGGACTGCAGCAAGTTTTGTGGTCTCCACCGGTCCTAACCTGAGAGTCACTGGGATAAAATACATTTTAATAATATAAAAATAACATGTAATATATGGAGCAGGAGTGACGTGACAGGTGAGGTCTGTATGTGGGAGTGTCATATGATGAGCTGAACCCCCCCTCTTTCATCACATGGAACTTGGCAACAATTATCGGGCTACTGCGAGCGCTGGAGACACTTTGATGTGTGATGTGATGGACATTAGATAAGCCGATGACAATACGGGCATGTGGGGGAAAAATAACGTCCGTTATCAAGATCACAAAACCAAGATAGCGATGGTACATGGATATTGGGGTGCAGGTGCTGGATGATGAGGATAAAGCAATACCAAACGACTGCCCTAAGTGTAAGATGCACCTATAGGGTTTTGAATATTGGGGTACATCTCCGCTGTGGGATGGTGCATTAATAAGCATTGATGATATGGTTTGATATTGGGATACAGGCTTGGAAGTAAATAAATATTGAGGTTTTGAGAGGAATGCACAGTAGTCCCTGGAGTGGGATGTTAGATGGTGGTGAAGTGGAGGAAGAAGTCCAATAAATAGGAGGGTGCTGAATGTTGGGGTGAAGTGTTGGGGCAATGCTGATAAATGCTGCAGTAATTTGTCCATATACTCTGCATAATGTCACCAGCAGCGGATTGTGGAGCAGCTACTTCTAACAGCGGATATGTGTATTGTTCGTCTCAGTGCTCCAGTCACACTATGATGATGCACATTTCCTTCTGCTGACCACCGTCTTCAAATTTGGCCCACGATTGTGGCATCTGGTGAGATTCTGACACATTAGTACACAAAGATCAACCAGCAATACGTAGCCCTATCATGAATCCAGAATGTCCGCAGAATTTCCAAATCCAAAACAGAGTCAAAATCCGCAACATTGGTGCGAATTTTGATTTCAAATAAAACATATACTCATTATCAAAAGAAATCCCTCCCCTAGAAGATGTTCTTGGAATCAAATGAACCTTTCTCTGTGTGATTATAATGATGATATCAAAAAGTGATTACGATATCAGACCAAAAGGAGAATTTACTGCAGAAAACCGAACACTTAAAGGGAGGCTCTAGTACCCTGCTGTACCGCCTCTAGCTTGGATGTAAGATGTGAAATAGGCGGGCATGGAGGCTCTAGTACCCTATTGTACCGCCTCTAGCTTGGATGTAAGATGTGATACGGGCAGGCATGGAGGCTCTAGTACCCTATTGTACCGCCTCTAGCTTGGATGTAAGATGTGATACAGGCGGGCATGGAGGCTCTAGTACCCTATTATACCGCCTCTAGCTTGGATGTAAGATGTGATACAGGCGGGCATGGAGGCTCTAGTACCCTATTATACCGCCTCTAGCTTGGATGTAAGATGTGATATAGGCTGGCATGGAGGCTCTAGTACCCTGTTGTACCACCTCTAGCTTGGATACAAGATGTAATACGGACGCGCATGGAAGCATACGCGTTCTTTATGGTATCCTGCAGCATATCGGTCCAGATTTGCTGTAACTGAGCTTCTAGATCATACAAACTCGTAGGCTGTCGAAGTTGGCATCCCAGATGGTCCCATACATGTTCTATTGGTGATAAATTTTGTGCCTGGTGGGCCACGGAATTGTGGCAATATTGTGGAGGCGTTCCTGTGATACTTGTGTGCAATCGAGTATTATCCTGCTGGAAAATGCCTCTTGGAAGCTGCTATGAGAAGAACACACGTGGCTGCAGGATGTCCTGAACATATTGCTGAGCTCTCATTGTCCCTCGTGTCATTACTAGTGATGACTGTATATCATATTCGATGGCCCCCAGACCATCACAGCATTGGCGACAGTGTGCCGCTCTACAGCAAAGGTGGGATTGAGGTGCTCACCCCTAGGTCTACAGACAGGAACACGGCGTGATCGGTGACCAAACTAAAGTTGGATTTTTCGCTGAAGACAGCCCAGTTCCACTCCGTAGCAGTCCAGTTTAGCTGTGCACGACGCCACTGCAAACGGTGGGTGAGTGTCAAAGGCATAATGGGTGCCGTGACACCAAATCTCTTTCAGCCAAGTAGCCGGTAAAGGTTTCGACAGAAGACACAGTGGCCTGTAACAATGGTGCCACCTGTCTGTGGATGGCAGACAATGATACGGTTGGAGCTGCTCATGCTTGTCGGGCAATCAAATGATCCTCCATACTGGTGGTCTATTAAGTGCCTTCATGCATGCTCTGGTCCCAATGCCTCCTAACAGTCTGGTCAGCCTAGGTAAAGGGCGATTTATACATAGAACCATCCAGGTTCTCGCATTCCAATAATACCTTCCCTTTGAAACTCCGTTAACTGGGCAAAATCTCTTTGATTGTAACGTAGAGGCGTCTAGTGGTCAACAAGCTCTACACAAGCGGAAAAAGAGGTCCAATACACACAAGTAGTCTCTGAGAGCCTTTTTATAGGCCAAGGGTGGAACTAATTTAAGGCCTCTTTCACATGGGCTACAAAATCTCGCTACAAAATGCATGTATGTGAAGCCTGTGGTGTCCATTGGGTTCTTTCACATGAGATTCTTTGTAGCCTGAAAGAACCCATTGGAAATCATGGACTTCACATACATGCGTTTTGTAGTGGCGATTTTGTAGCCCGTGTGAAAGAGGCCACAGCTGGCAGGACTGTTCATCTAATCATGCCACCACTATAATCATTTGCATAATTGCCGGAGATATAACTGCATGACGAGTTTTGTAGTAAAGCGACAACTAATTCTAGGTGTTTGATTTTTTTTTTGACAAACAGTGTATTATTTTTGCCGCACGGCTAACACCATTAGAAAAAAGATACATCGTACAAAAAGTGCACTTTTATTTCCAAGAAAAAAATGTTATAGAAAGCGATTAAAAATCCGTACATACCCCAAAATGGTGTCAATAGAAACTACAGCCCCCCTCCACCCCCCCAAAAAGAAAGCCTTAAACAACCAACTTGATAGAAAAATGAAAAAGGGATGGTGTCAGAAGATGGTGACAGAAAGCTATTTCCTTTTTCAAAAAAATATATTTTATATATTCATTTTTCAAAAAAAACTAGATACATCTGATATTGTTGTAATTATTCTATCAAAATAAAGCCAAGTCGTCATTTTAGCTGCAGGTTGTTTACTGTAAAAATACCCCCCCCCCCCCTTCCAAAAAATGGCGCGTTTTTTTTTGCATTTCAGCCTACTTAGAAATTTTTAAAATCTTTTCGGTACATTATGTGGTACATTAAATGATGCCATTGAAACCTACAACTTGTCCGCAAAAAACAACCCTCAGATGGTTATGTTGACGGACAAATAAATTTGTTATGTTTTTTTTTAATGGAGAGAAAAAACACAAAAGTGTAAAACCAAAAATTGGCCATTAAGAAAACCCTTTAAAGGGGTTGTCCCGAGAAAGCAAGTGGGGGTAAGCACTTCTGTATGGCCATATTAATGCACTTTGTAATATACATCGTGCATTAAATATGAGCCATACAGAAGTTATACACTTACCTGCTCCGTTGCTGGCGTCCCCGTCTCCCGATTAGACGCGCTTGCGCAGAAGGGTCTTCTCCCTTCTCTTGGGTCTCGGCACGAGCGGTGTTCTGGCTCCGCCCCCTTCTACGTGTCATCGCGTAGCTCCGCCCCGTCACGCGTGCCGATTCCAGCCAATCAGGAGGCTGGAATCGGCAATGGACCGCACAGAGCCCACGGTGCACCATGGGAGAAGACCCGCGGTGCATCGTGGGTGAAGATCCTGGCGGCCATCTTAGTAAGGTAAGGAAGAAGTCGCCGCAGCGCGGGGATTCGGGTAAGTACTAAACGGTTTTTTTTTTTAACACATGCATTGGGTTTGTCTCGCGCCGAACGGGGGGCCTATTGAATAAAAAAAAAACCCGTTTCGGCACGGGACAACCCCTTTAAGGAAGGTGTCTTTACATATGGGTGATAATCACTATCGTCCACATGTGCCACAACCCAAGAACGCAGATGAGGAGGACATTGATGTCTATAGATGGCACAGCGATGTAGTGTATTAACTATGCTGGCTCATTGCCTCCCTCTAGTGTCTGCTTATTAAGCTGCATTTAAAGGGATAATCCTACCCTACACATACTGTCATTGATGGCATATTATGTGATATCTGATACTATGTGATATCCATGGATGTCTGTACCCCCCCCCCCCCCCCACACACACACACACACTCTCCGTCTGATACTATTTATGAAGGCACTCTGTGTAGCACTAGGTTGACATTCGCTATCTTGCACTATTTATTGGGTCGCTCTCTATGGGTCACTATAAGGCATTCCATCTGATACTATATATGGAGGCATTCTCTGTCTGGCACTATTTATGATGGTAGTCTGTCTGGCACAATGGGGGCACTCTCTATCTTATACTATTTATGTCACATTCATTACTGCCCTCTCCTCTCCATGTGTGACACATTTATTAGGCTTTTGCTCTTGATCAATATGCGGATTTAGCTCTGTTAATGGGCAAAATCCACGTACTGAATGTCTGACACGTTTTTGCATGGATCCGCATGAAGAAGTAACACACAACTTCTTTTTTTGAATGCGCGTCACAAAAATTTGCTCGCAAATTTTGCCCACTGATGGCTGCATCCACATGTGGATTCATGGTAAAAACTGCAGCAGAATGGAATTCCAAGTGGAATCCACCGTGTGAACATATCCTTATTGTCCCCCCATCTAAGCATGTGTCACTTTCATTACTGTCCCCTCCTCTCCCCATGTGTCACATTTATTACTGTCCCCTCATCTCCCCATGTGTCACTTTTATTACTGTCCCCTCCTCTCCCCATGTGTCACATTCATTACTGTCCCCTCATCTCCCCAGTAATTACATCTAGAGGCCGGTGTGGGGAATAATTTTTTACTGGCAATTTTAATTATGAGGAAAAATGATGTTATGGCGGGGTGGCAACTTGGACAAATGGTGAGAAAAAATAAGTAGCTCATTTTGTGCACAAATATAGCCAGCACTAAGATTTGTAACTTTTGGGATTTTTGCACCACACGCCACACTTTTAGAGAAGTAGGTGGGGGCACCCACTATGTTTAGTAGAATTTACACCAGAGAACTGCCTCATAGCTGGTAAAGATTTCTTCTTCTGGCACATGATCAGCCCAAGACACATCTATTAAGTGGCATAAACCTCTTAACCCTTAATGCCACAGGACGTAAAGTTACATTACTGGTTACAGTTACTGGTCTTAATAAATCAGCCCCATAGTGTTTAAACATAGAAGAAAACTGTGTTCTGTCCCAGTCCAGCGTGGAGAGGGTCCTGGAGCCGGTTGGGGAAGAGTTGGGAGGATCCATCACCCTCATTCCATCCCAAGAATTACACCTGCTGCTCTGACTGACCAGGTGAGAAGAGCTGGCTCTTTCTATAGGAGTACTAGTGAATGATTGCTGTAAGACTGGAGCAGACAAGAGGGGTAAGACCAGGGCATAGACTGCTGATGTGTCTGTGCTGCTAGTATGACCCTGCTAGCACGGAGGAGTACTAGTGAGTGATGGCTGTAAGACTGGAGCAGACAAGAGGGGTAAGACCAGGGCAGAGACTGCTGATGGGTCTGTGCTGCTAGTATGACCCTGCTAGCACGTGGAGTACTAGTGAGTGATGCCTGTAAGACTGGAGCAGGCAAGAGGGGTAAGACCAGTGCATAGACTGCTGATGGGTCTGTCCTGCTTGTATGACCCTGCTATGCAATACATTGTGTATGTGTAGCATTTTCATATGCATCCCTGCATGTATGTGTGATACTCATAGACTCATAGAGTTGGAAGGGACCTCACAGGTTATTGGGTCCAACCCCCTGCTCAGTGCAGGATTCACTAAATCATCCCAGACAGATATTTGTCCAGCCTTTGTTTGAACACTTCCATTGAAGGGGAACTCGCCACCTCCCGTGGTAACCTCCTCCACTCATTGATACCCCTCACCGTCAGAAAGTTTTTTTCTAATATCTAATTTGTGTGTCCTCCCTTTCAGTTGTATCCCATTGCTTCTGGTCTTTCCTTGTGCAAATGAGAATAGGGCTGATACCTCTGCACTGTGACCACCCTTCAGATATTTGTAGTCCACTATTAAGTCTCCTCTCAGCCTTCTTTTTTGCAAGTTAAACATTCCCAGGTCCTTTAAAGGGGTTGTCTCGCGAAATCAAGTGGGGTTATGCACTTCTGTATGGCCATATTAATGCACTTTGTAATATACATTGTGCATTGAATATGAGCCATACAGAAGTTATTCACTTACCTGCTCCGTTGCTAGCGTCCTTGTCTCCATGGTTCCGTCTAAATTCGCTGGCGGCTTGCGTTTTTAGACGTGCTTGCGCAGTCCGGTCTTCTGCTCTGAGCACGAGCCGCTTCAGTGTGCTCGCCGCTACAGCTCTTCTGCGCATGCGCAGACGAGCTGTATCTTCTCGGGAGCGCGCTGGAGCGGCCATTCTGCTACCATCCTCTGTTAGAGGAAGGTGCAGAAACTGGAGCCGCCCAGCCCAGCAGCCCAGCCCAGCAGCCCAGCCACCCAGGTAAGTGAAGGGTGACGGACTGACGGGGGTGACGCATGACTGACTGCCGCTGTGGCCCCGGAGCCTACCGCTGTGGCCCCGGAGCCTACCGCTGTGGCCCCGGGGCCTACCGCTGTGGCCCCGGGGCCTACCGCTGGGGAGCCGGGGCCTACCGCTGGGGAGCCGGGGCCTACCGCTGGGGAGCCGGGGCCTACCGCTGGGGAGCCGGGGCCTAGTGCGGGGAAGCCGGGGCTAGCGTGGGGGAGCCGGGGGCTAGCGCCGGTTACCTGCTGCCTGGCGGTGGGTGACTGGTCGGCCGCATTCAATCCCGGGGTCCAGTCGGCGGCTGCGGGGCGTCTGGTTGTCAGGGAGACACAGCTGGTAGCGTCTCGGGAGCGCGTACGTCGGGCTACAGCAAGCGACTGGAAAAGAGCCGGCGGCCATCTTGGGGAAACTTTTTATAAGTTGCTGAAACGCTGGAACTGTAAGTACAAACCAGCTAGAAAAGTCATTTACAGGGGGGCTTAGTAATGTATGCTTAATTAGGGGGACTGGGAAAAAAAAAATTTCACTGCTTCCTCGAGACAACCCCTTTAACTGTTCTTCATAGGGCATGATTTACCATCCTGGTAACTCTTCTTTGAACTTGATCCAGTTTGTCTATGTCTTTTTTAAAGTGGGGTGCCCAGCACTGGACACAGTATTCCAGATGAGGTCCGACCAAGAAAGAGTAGAGGGGGATAATTACCTCACGTGATCTAGATTCTATGCTTCTCTTAATACATCCCAGAATTGTGTTTGCCTTTTTGACTGCTGCATCACATTGTTGACTCATTTTCAGTCTATGATCTATTAGTATACCCAAGTCTTTTTCACATGTGCTACTGCTTAGCCCAATTCCTCCCATTCTGTATGTGCTTTTTTCATTTTTCTTGCCCAGATGTAGGACTTTGCATTTCTTCTTGTTAAATACCATTCCGTTAGTTGCCACCCACTGTTCAAGCTTTTCTAGATCTTTTTGAATACTCCATCTCTTCCCTAGTGTTAGCTATCCCTCCTAGCTTTGTGTCATCAGCAAATTTGATCAGTTTCCCATCAATTCCCTCCTCCAGATCATTTATAAAAATGTTGAACAACACTGGGCCTAGGACAGAGCCTTGTGGTTCCCCACTTGATACATTCTTCCACTTGGATGTGCAGCCATTTATGACCACTCTTTGAGTACAATTACTCAGCCAGTTGTGAATCCACCTAACAGTTGCCTTGTCAATCCCATATTTGGTCATTTTTTCAATACGCATAGTATGAGATACTTTGTCAAATGCTTTACTAAAGTCAAGATAAAAGATGATACGCGGGCATGTGCAGTGCCATATGTGGTCTGTGCCAGCTCTCTGCTGGCAGAGCGTATGGTCACAAGCAGAGGCGTAACTAGAAGCTCTTGGGCCCTGATGCAAAATCTATAACAGTGACCCCTACTTACATGTGGTGTTTATAATACTTTGGTCTACTTATATGAGGGAGGGGCCTTTGGGCCCCCTAAGGCTTTAGGGTCCGGTAGCAATTGCCACCCCTGCACCCCCTATAGCTACACCCAACAAGATGGGTAAAACTCTGTAGTTAAACTCGCGTTTTACACATAGTCCATGGGCCTGAGCCCTTAATAAATTTGGGGCATTTTGTGCCAAGGTTTGTAACAAATCCCAGTATTAGTAAATTCTCCCCACAATAACTTTACTTTTCTAGTGATATAGTAATTCAATTTGTGGCCAAGAGGGGGGGTGGGGTTAGCGGGATCCTCCCGCTAGCCCTGCCTTCTCTCTTTGCTAGACAAGAATCACTATGAGAATCCCTCTAGCCCCACCCTTCTCTCAGCTAAACCCTGGGAAAGCCCTTTAGCTGTGCCCCTATCTCTTCAAGATATGTCAGAGATCCCCTGTAGCTCCGCACGCTCTCTCCCCTTGCTATGGGGGATTCCAAGACTGTTGCGCGATGTTCTCCCATTGATTTTAATGGGGCCCAGGCCCCATTAAAAACAATGGGTGATATTGCAAGTTTTTTTGTATCGCACAGAGGCTTGAGTAAACACATAGCAAATGAGAAAGAAACCATTGAAAATCATTGGTTTCATAATCATGCATTTTCAATCACTAGAAAACCTATCGCCAGTGTGTAAGAGACCTTAATTTGGTCGCTCTGCTCCAAAAATGTAACAGACAGTTTGAACGGAGGCAAAGCCACTAATGTGAATGAGCCCGCACTCCCTAATTACCAAAGCACTCGTCTCCCACCACTTACCAGGCCAACTTTGTCACTTTTTTCAGACAACCAGAACTGTTGCTTTTTATTTTGCATTTTAAATTCTACAGTACCACGTGGCAGTAATGTGTTACCTTTATTCTCGGTACAATTACAGTGATGTCAACTATGTAGAAGATTTTTCTTTATTCTTCTATTGCGCAATAACACAGCAGAGCTTGTCACTTAGTTTTTGTTTTTTTTTAAAGGAAACCTGTCTAGTCCCCACAGCGCCATAAATGAAGTTATGGTGCTGTTGGGACACGTGACAGGGAGCCAGATATAGTATTTTTTTTAGAAACTCTCGCGATGCCCCCTCTGAAGACAATGCATGGCGCGAAATTCCGATAGTTTTCCAAGTCCTGTGCATGCACACTCCCATACACGTCTGTTGGAGAGCACATGTATGGGACTCATCACTGGATCGTGGGGATCGGTGAGTATAAAAAATACATCGTCTGACTCGGTCACATCCTCTAATGGCGCACTAACTTGGTCTATGGTGCGGTGGGGACGTGACTGGTTCCATTTATATTCCTGCTCGCCATGCAAAAAAATATATATTACACAGAAATAATGTATAGCCCCTTCTCCCAGGTTTGTGCAGCTGCAGTGTCACATCCTTCAGTCTTCTCTCTAATGCAGTGTGGACAGGCTGCAGTCGGCCTGTGTATGGAATGTCACAGGCAGATGGAGCCAATCAGACCTCAGCATTCGAGCACTGAGGTCTCTGATTGGCTGCAGTTGTCTGATTTTCTGTAAATGGGTTGAATGCAGACTGTCAACACAAACCCTATGCAGAGGGGAGTATTGGATCGGCATTTTACCAGTCAAAGAGGAGAACTGAGTGCTTCATGCAGGGCTGTTTTTTGTTATTCTCATTGAAGTGAATGGCGGCTAAGGAAACGGCACAGCCCAACACTACACTGTTATCAAAAGTCTGGGAGTTAAGGAAGCAGCATAGTGCACGGTGTTAGGGCTTATTCAGACGTGCCTAGATCGGTAGGGTTTTTACGCCCGGCTGATATACTCTGTCCCTCTCTGCAGGGGGAGGAGGCGGGCCAGGCCAGAAGCACTGCATTGAGCTCCTGCCCCCTCTACGCCCCTTGCTACTATTTGCAATTGAAGGGGCGGGGCAGGGCAGAACTTCGCTCCACCCCGTCCCTCCCATTGCAAAGAGTGGCGAGGGGGCGGGAGCTCAGTGCACTGCTGGGCATGAAAACCTGGCCGATTTATGCATGTCTGAATAAGCCCTTATGCTGTATCAGTAGCTTCTTTTTTCTTCAATAAGAGCTACGGAAACAGCGCTGTGCTAATCTATACAATGGGTGGCCTTGCAGAATCTTGCATTGAGGCCTGCCGGAGGATATGTCCTCAATTCAGAGCCTAGAGGGCCCCTAGTTCAAATTAAGAACCAGGTCACAGACTACTACTGAAAGCGTGTATAGGTAGATTTAAAAACAACACACATTGGCAGTAAAATAAAGGTCTTTATTTGACAGCTGAATTAGCGGTACAGTCACAAACTTGGAACAGTTTCAAATACTTTGACTATGCTTGCTTTACTATTAAACAACACTGTCTCTGCATGCAAGCTTTTGCAGCAACAAAGAGTCTCTTAAACCAGTGTTCCCCAACTCCAGTCCTCAGGGACCGCCAACAGGTCATGCTTTCAGGATTTCCTCAGTGTTGCACAGGTGATGAAATTATTGCAGGTGCCTCAGACATTGCCACAGGTGTTCTTACCATGGGATATCCTGAAAACATGACCTGTTGGTGGTCCCTGAGGACTGGAGTTGGAAACCCCTGTCTTAAACTATGCAGCTGGTGGCGGCCTCTGTCTTGGGCGCAGCTGGTGGCGGCCTCTGTCTTGGGCGCAGCTGGTGGCGGCCTCTGTCTTGGGCGCAGCTGGTGGCGGCCTCTGTCTTGGGTGCAGCTGGTGGCGGCGCTGGTGGCGGCCTCTGTCCTCGGGGCGGCGCTGGTGGCGGCCTCTGTCCTCGGGGCGGCGCTGGTGGCGGCCTCTGTCCTCGGGGCGGCGCTGGTGGCGGCCTCTGTCCTCGGGGCGGCGCTGGTGGCGGCCTCTGTCCTCGGGGCGGCGCTGGTGGCGGCCTCTGTCCTCGGGGCGGCGCTGGCGGTGGCCAGTCCTGTGATTCATAAGAAAAAGAGAAAAGTGAGTATAGTAAACAATTTTTTAAATATATGGGGTCCCGCGTAGGGCCTCTCGGCCGGTCTGTCCCGCGTAGGGCCTCTCGGCCGGTCTGTCCCGCGTAGGGCCTCTCGGCCGGTCTGTCCCGCGTAGGGCCTCTCGGCCGGTCTGTCCCGCGTAGGGCCTCTCGGCCGGTCTGTCCCGCGTAGGGCCTCTCGGCCGGTCTGTCCCGCGTAGGGCCTCTCGGCCGGTCTGTCCCGCGTAGGGCCTCTCGGCCGGTCTGTCCCGCGTAGGGCCTCTCGGCCGGTCTGTCCCGCGTAGGGCCTCTCGGCCGGTCTGTCCCGCGTAGGGCCTCTCGGCCGGTCTGTCCCGCGTAGGGCCTCTCGGCCGGTCTGTCCCGCGTAGGGCCTCTCGGCCGGTCTGTCCCGCGTAGGGCCTCTCGGCCGGTCTGTCCCGCGTAGGGCCTCTCGGCCGGTCTGTCCCGCGTAGGGCCTCTCGGCCGGTCTGTCCCGCGTAGGGCCTCTCGGCCGGTCTGTCCCGCGTAGGGCCTCTCGGCCGGTCTGTCCCGCGTAGGGCCTCTCGGCCGGTCTGTCCCGCGTAGGGCCTCTCGGCCGGTCTGTCCCGCGTAGGGCCTCTCGGCCGGTCTGTCCCGCGTAGGGCCTCTCGGCCGGTCTGTCCCGCGTAGGGCCTCTCGGCCGGTCTGTCCCGCGTAGGGCCTCTCGGCCGGTCTGTCCCGCGTAGGGCCTCTCGGCCGGTCTGTCCCGCGTAGGGCCTCTCGGCCGGTCTGTCCCGCGTAGGGCCTCTCGGCCGGTCTGTCCCGCGTAGGGCCTCTCGGCCGGTCTGTCCCGCGTAGGGCCTCTCGGCCGGTCTGTCCCGCGTAGGGCCTCTCGGCCGGTCTGTCCCGCGTAGGGCCTCTCGGCCGGTCTGTCCCGCGTAGGGCCTCTCGGCCGGTCTGTCCCGCGTAGGGCCTCTCGGCCGGTCTGTCCCGCGTAGGGCCTCTCGGCCGGTCTGTCCCGCGTAGGGCCTCTCGGCCGGTCTGTCCCGCGTAGGGCCTCTCGGCCGGTCTGTCCCGCGTAGGGCCTCTCGGCCGGTCTGTCCCGCGTAGGGCCTCTCGGCCGGTCTGTCCCGCGTAGGGCCTCTCGGCCGGTCTGTCCCGCGTAGGGCCTCTCGGCCGGTCTGTCCCGCGTAGGGCCTCTCGGCCGGTCTGTCCCGCGTAGGGCCTCTCGGCCGGTCTGTCCCGCGTAGGGCCTCTCGGCCGGTCTGTCCCGCGTAGGGCCTCTCGGCCGGTCTGTCCCGCGTAGGGCCTCTCGGCCGGTCTGTCCCGCGTAGGGCCTCTCGGCCGGTCTGTCCCGCGTAGGGCCTCTCGGCCGGTCTGTCCCGCGTAGGGCCTCTCGGCCGGTCTGTCCCGCGTAGGGCCTCTCGGCCGGTCTGTCCCGCGTAGGGCCTCTCGGCCGGTCTGTCCCGCGTAGGGCCTCTCGGCCGGTCTGTCCCGCGTAGGGCCTCTCGGCCGGTCTGTCCCGCGTAGGGCCTCTCGGCCGGTCTGTCCCGCGTAGGGCCTCTCGGCCGGTCTGTCCCGCGTAGGGCCTCTCGGCCGGTCTGTCCCGCGTAGGGCCTCTCGGCCGGTCTGTCCCGCGTAGGGCCTCTCGGCCGGTCTGTCCCGCGTAGGGCCTCTCGGCCGGTCTGTCCCGCGTAGGGCCTCTCGGCCGGTCTGTCCCGCGTAGGGCCTCTCGGCCGGTCTGTCCCGCGTAGGGCCTCTCGGCCGGTCTGTCCCGCGTAGGGCCTCTCGGCCGGTCTGTCCCGCGTAGGGCCTCTCGGCCGGTCTGTCCCGCGTAGGGCCTCTCGGCCGGTCTGTCCCGCGTAGGGCCTCTCGGCCGGTCTGTCCCGCGTAGGGCCTCTCGGCCGGTCTGTCCCGCGTAGGGCCTCTCGGCCGGTCTGTCCCGCGTAGGGCCTCTCGGCCGGTCTGTCCCGCGTAGGGCCTCTCGGCCGGTCTGTCCCGCGTAGGGCCTCTCGGCCGGTCTGTCCCGCGTAGGGCCTCTCGGCCGGTCTGTCCCGCGTAGGGCCTCTCGGCCGGTCTGTCCCGCGTAGGGCCTCTCGGCCGGTCTGTCCCGCGTAGGGCCTCTCGGCCGGTCTGTCCCGCGTAGGGCCTCTCGGCCGGTCTGTCCCGCGTAGGGCCTCTCGGCCGGTCTGTCCCGCGTAGGGCCTCTCGGCCGGTCTGTCCCGCGTAGGGCCTCTCGGCCGGTCTGTCCCGCGTAGGGCCTCTCGGCCGGTCTGTCCCGCGTAGGGCCTCTCGGCCGGTCTGTCCCGCGTAGGGCCTCTCGGCCGGTCTGTCCCGCGTAGGGCCTCTCGGCCGGTCTGTCCCGCGTAGGGCCTCTCGGCCGGTCTGTCCCGCGTAGGGCCTCTCGGCCGGTCTGTCCCGCGTAGGGCCTCTCGGCCGGTCTGTCCCGCGTAGGGCCTCTCGGCCGGTCTGTCCCGCGTAGGGCCTCTCTTTATGGAAAGATAAGTGAGTATAGTAGTTCATTTTTTAAACAAATGTATGGGTTGTAGGGTTTGGAGCAGGTGAGTATACCCTTTTTTCCAGATAGTGCATCCTGGGGGGGCCGGTCTTCTATCAGACTGTAACCCCTTACCATTATTTGAAGTTTACGTCATGGCAGCATACTACTTGCACCAGGACCTAAACTTACATTATGCGTTGCAACACCTGAGATCAATTAACATTGATCTCCGCTTTTAACCCTCTACATGCCGCTATCCATTTAGATTGCGGTATGAATAGGGTTTACAGAGGGCGGGCGCTCCATCTGTGACATTTTTGGACCCCCCACGATGTAATCCCAGTGGGGTGATGGGTTGCCATGGCAACAGCACGCCAGATACTGGTGTCCCGTCTTGCCATTGATCGCTATTACAAGCAATAAGGCATTGCAGTAAGGAAGTCCTGCAATGCCTTTTAATAGCGATTATTCGTGTTATGATTCAAGTTCCCTACAGGAAAATAAAAGAAAAAAAAAAACGAAAAAATAAGATTAAAAAAATTTTAAAGGAGATGTCTCGAGGAAGCAGTTAATTTTTTTTTTTGCCCAGTCCCCCCCATTAAACACACATTACAAAGCCCCCCTGTAAATGACATTTCTAGCTGGTTCGTACTTACCGTTCCAGCGTTTCAGCAAGTTATAAAAGTTTCCTCAAGATGGCCGCCGGCTCTTTCCCAGTCGCTCGCTGCAGCCCGACGTGCGCGCTCCCGAGACGCCGCCAGCTGTGTCTCCATGGCAACCGGACGCATCGCAGCCGCCGACCAGACGCCCCGCAGCCGCCGACCAGACAGCAGGTAACCGGCGCTAGCCCCCGGCTCCCCAGCGCTAGCTCCCCCGGCGCAGCGACAGCCCCCCCCGGCCTAGCGCTAGCTCCCCCGGCCTAGCGACAGCCCCCCCGGCCTAGCGACAGCCCCCCCCATCGCAGCGACAGCCCCCCCGGCCTAGCGCTAGCTCCCCCGGCGCAGCGACAGCCCCCCCCGGCCTAGCGCTAGCTCCCCCGGCGCAGCGACAGCCCCCCCCGGCCTAGCGACAGCCCCCCCGGCCTAGCGACAGCCCCCCCCGGCCTAGCGACAGCCCCCCCCGGCCTAGCGACAGCCCCCCCATCGCAGCGACAGCCCCCCCGGCCTAGCGCTAGCTCCCCCGGCCTAGCGACAGCCCCCCCGGCCTAGCGACAGCCCCCCCCATCGCAGCGACAGCCCCCCCGGCCTAGCGCTAGCTCCCCCGGCGCAGCGGCAGCCCCCCCCGGCGCAGCGGCAGCCCCCCCCGGCGCAGCCCGGCGCAGCGGCAGCCCCCCCCGACCCATCACTTACCTGGGAGGCTTCTCGGGGCGGCTGGGCTGGGCTGGTCTTCTCCGCTGGGCAGCTCCAGTTTCTGCACCTTCCTCTAAGAGAGGATGGTGCAGAATGGCCGCTTCAGCGCGCTCCCGAGCAGTGACAGCTCGTCTGCGCATGCGCAGAAGAGCTGTAGCGGGGAGCACACTGAAGCGGCTCGTGCTGAATGGAGAAGACCGGACTGCGCAAGCGCGTCTAAAAAAGCAAGCTGCCAGCGAATTTAGACGGAACCATGGAGACGAGGACGCTAGCAACGGAGCAGGTAAGTGGAATAACTTCTGTATGGCTCATATTTAATGCACAATGTACATTACAAAGTGCATTAATATGGCCATACGGAAGTGTATAACCCCACTTGGTTTCGCGAGACCACCCCTTTAAGCCCACATTTTGTATTGTCTTATTGGTCATTGTACAATAAATTGAACACACTATTTATTCTGTACAGCCAAAAAACTTTAAACTTTAAATACCTTAAAAATGGAGGAAATATGCTTATTTGTTTTTTGCCTCCCAAAAACCCAAAGGAATTGATCAAAAAATCTGTACCCCAAAATGGTAACCAATAAAAACTACAAGCCCTTTAAACATTTAAGAAAAAAGTTATAGCAATGTAAAAATAAAATTTATTTCCTAAAAAAAAGAAGGATTTTGTTATCGTTATAATTAAACTGACTCTCAGAAAATATGTATTATGTCATTTATGCTGCATGATTAATGCTGTAAAAAACAATGGCAGAATTGCTGTGTTTTCTCTCTTTGCTCTCCAAAAAATTTATAAGATTTTCAAAATATGGTATTTTTTCCCTAAAATTGGTACTAATAAAAAACTACATTTTGCCTCGCAAATAAAAGAAGCCCTTATACGACCAAGTCATCAGAAAAATTAAGAAATTATGTGTTTTTTCAAAGTGGAAATGAAAATCGTTGCATCCATATGCCCAAAATACGTCATGTCCTTAAGGGCTTAAAGAGAACGGAGATTGGGGGAATGAGATCCCCCCCTCTCTTGTCACATCTTCCTTCCTCTCCTGTCAGCTGCAGTAGTGGAACCTTGTTGGCACATGCACACTGCAAATTCAGAAAGGAAAGCTTAAAATAATGAATGCTGCTTTTTGTTTTTTGATTGGACAGAAAAATAGTACCCAGATTTTGTGAATTATTCATGAATTTATGGACGGTTTGCAGCCCTAAATTTGGGTGACTTGACAGGTTTGTTGTAATGGGGCATATTATTCTGCATACCATATGGGAAGGACGAGCGAATAAAGAGCTTTTTATATATACAGTGCCATGAACTCTAGACAGGAAAGAAATGTTCATTTTAGCAGCTTACCTTATTTGTTGCGATTTTCTACTTCAGACTTCTTCCATTGAAATACTATGTAGGCATGTACAATATATAAACAACATGCACCACTTATGTGAAATATTCTCTGTATTGCTGTGATCCTTTCTACTGTGTCACAGCAATTATCATTATTTATTGTTTAGATATATATGAGAGGTTTTTAACCTTTCAATATATTTTATTTTAAAAATGTTATTAAACTCTTTTTAGTCCCATTAGGGGACTTGAACATGCGATTGCTGACAGAATACACTGCAATATTTCTATATTGTACCTTGTCACTGTTGAGACTTAAAAGGCCTTAGGCCTCATGTCCACGGGCAAAAGAAGAATTAAAATCCGCAGCGGATTTTAACTCTTCTCCCGCACGCGGATCCGCACCCCATAGGGATGCATTGACCACCCGCGGGTAGATAAATACCCGCGGATGGTCAATAAAAGGGATTTTAAAAAAAATGGAGCATGAAAAAATCTGGACCATGCTCCATTTTCATGCGGGTCTCCCGCGGGGACGGCTCCCGCGGGCTTCTATTGAAGCCTATGGAAGCCGTCCGGATCCGCGGGAGACAAAAATCAGATTTTACTCACCCGCTCCGGTTCTTCTCTTCGCCGCGGCGCCATCTTCTCTCAGTCGCGGCCGGATCATTTTGCTTCGGGCCGGTGCATGCGCGGGGCACGTTACCGACGTCATCCTGCGCATCCGCCGGGCCGAAGAAAGAAGATCCGGCCGTGACGCAGAGAAGATGACGCCGCAGTGAAGGAAGGATCCGGAGCGTGCAGGAGGTAAGTTTATTCTGATTTATTCTTATTTTCAGCCCTCATGTCCGCGGGGCAGGAGGGACCCGCTACAGATTCTCCATGGAGAATCCGTAGCGGGCCTGATTTTCCCCGTGGACATGAGGCCTTAATATACACCAGTCCCAGTAGCATTAACTAGGCCTTGGGTTGCCATAGTAACCCATAGCCACCCTACAGTTGTGTTACTGGGGAGGAATGGAGGGATTCCCTCTAATGGCTTAGATGCCACGTTCAGCATTGAGTGTGAAATTTAAGTTAAGCAGCTGGCATCTGATCCCCGAAGATAAAGGTGGATGTCTGCTGTGTAACACATTGGGTACCCTCCATGCTTGGTGCAGGCTCGTCTCCCAAACATGTACAACCTTTGTTATGAAGGGGTTAATGAAATACTTTGCATTTTAGTTTTGTAATTTCCAGGGATGCAATTTTTACCAATATCTATAATAAAGCCCCAATGACCCGTATGTCATCACTACAAGCGCTTCAGTCATTGAATAACGATCACTACTTACACCTACAAATAGTCTTTTGTGGACTGAAGGCTCCTTATAGAACCGTTTCCTTAGATAAACATGAAATAGATAAGGGCCCTCAATGAATACCATATAGGCCAAATAACTCAGTAGGAAATCGTCTCTTGTGTATCGGCCAATTTCAGGAAAATACAACAATGTCATATTTCTATATTAAAGGGTTTTCTGGTTAGGTGACGTTTTTCATGTTGTCTCTTTCAGTCCCCTGGATAGGTGATAACTGATAGATCGGTGAGGGTCCGACTGCCGGCATCCCCACCAATCACCAGAATGGGAGTCACCTGAAGTTGGCAGAATAAATTGAGTGTTGGTAGTACAAACAAGCTGCGGCTCCATTTATTGCAGTAAGACTGCTAAAGGTGTCCATTTGAATGTCTTTGAGCCATTATTTTCTTGATCAATGGGGAGGGTTTTTCAGCAGTAGGATCCCCACCCATTCTATTATTTCACATCTCAATGGCTATTCAGTGTGTGTGTATACATATATTATGTATATAATAGTCACACCAATATACTACATGTAGAATAATCGTCCGACTCCTCCTACAACATTAGGGTGCGTCACACGGGGCAAGAATGATTTTTGGTGTGGACTTTGTGCAAGGTGAATCAGCAGCATTTACAATATAAGCCATGTGGATGACATTTTAACAAATCTCCCCCACAGAGTGCAGACGATCTCCCCGAGGGATACGCTGTGGACTTTATATCCGCAGCAGGTTAACTATATGCTGCAGATTTCACCTTTTTGAATCCAAAGTGTGAAATCTGCAGCAAGTCCACCCAAAATGCAAGAGAAAATCTATAACATTAAAGGGGTTCTGACATTAAAAAAAAAAAATGTACTCACCTTGCCTGGCCTGGCCCGATCGCCAGGCATGTCCCCTCCAGCCGGCATCTTCTTCTGTGCCTTTAAAGCAGAGCAGGAGCGGTCAAAAAGACCGCTTCCTGGCTCTGCTCCGTCCGTCAGGCACTTCCGAGGTGAACGGACGGACCGCCCACAGCAAGCACGTCACAAGCAGTGCTTGCTGTGGGCGACCCGTCCGTCCTGCTGAACTCCGGAGTGCTGCGCATGCGCAGTGCAGACGCGGCCCGTCCTGACTCCTGTCAGAGGGCACCTCTCCACTGCGCATGCGCGCGATCCCGGAGCGGCGCGGCTGCTGGAGGAAGAAGACTGCCTGCCGGGAGGCATATTAGCACTTTCTGCTTAGGCTAAGCAGCGCTGCTGATTAGAGCCACCTGATTGGCTCTTCGGCACCACGTGACTGCACAGCGTGCACCAATCAGGAGGCTCTAGTCAGGCTGCTTAACCTAAGCAGAAAGTTCTAATATGCTGCCGGGAGATGACCCCCCCGATGTCAACAACAACAGGAGACAAGGTAAGTATAAGATTTTTATGCTTTAGCAGCCATTAAACCATGGGTTTCCTGGGTCCATTAGGCAGACCAGGGAACAATGGCTGCTAAAGCATAAAAAAATTATTTGTGTCAGAACCCCTTTAAACTGTGAATTAAATGACTGCTAATCTTTGTGTGACTTGGTTGCTTACGGCTCCAGGTGACCCCCTCGCTGGCGCTCCTTGAGGCTGACGCTGTGGCCGGCACTGGCTTCCCCGCGGACAGCTGCAGATCACTGGTCCTATCAGGTAATAATCCAGTCCTTAATGTCTGTTCCTGCTGTCCTCTAATCCAACGTATTTAGCCCCAAGATGGGTCTCCACTGCGCTCTTTGTCTGTCTGGTCTTTGCTACAGGATAGATCTCCTTGGACTATGACTTGCTGTTGCCTCTTCTTTCTTCTCCATCTGCCACTGTCACCATTTCTCCTCTTCTGGCTTCTCCAGCTGTTCCTGGCAAAATCCAATCCAGTTGGGTTAGCTTTTTGTCAGCAGCACCAGCAGTTCTCATCTGGCTTCAAGATGGCGTCTGACTGACCAACTGCCACTTTTCCTTCAGGAAGCTCCGCCCACTTCAGGCTCCGCCCACTTCACTGCACTACACAGAGGATGACTGTTATGTCTTGTCTCACAAGAACATAAATTAAAGGGCCAATATCGCTCTATTACAATAATAAAAAAATATGTCTAGGAATGTAAATAATAATCCAAGGACTCTAGGTAGGTTGGCCTCACACAGCACATTTTTCATGTAGTTTATTTATATATATATATATATATATATATATATGTGATGATTATTAGCACTGATTAAACTTGTACCTGGTTAAACTTGTACAATGCACGTATGTTATAAAAAAAACATGTTTTATGTCTGGGTTTTCAGGTTTTTTTCCCTTGCATTTCATAAGTCAAAAACTCCACACATTGAGATCTCTGTTTTAGGGCTCATTCACACGGGCGGATGCAATTTTGGTCTGTGTGTTATGCGTGCTTTTTTCACTTGAGCGAAAAAAAGGACGACTGATGTCCAATTATTCCGATTGCCATGTTGGAATCAGAAAGAAATTCTTTGCCTTAATGGAGAAAATTGGCTTCTGCCTCATAGGAGGTTTTTATGCCTTCCTCTAGATCAACATTGGAGGTGGGGTAATAGGATGAACTGGATGGACATGTCTTTTTTCAGCTTTACATACTATGTGTAGACAGTGACCTGTGACTATCTTTTCCTCTATATCTGTGGTTGCCCCACCACCACCACAACCACCCCCCACCCCCCAAGGTTCCTAATGTAGCCATCTCCTCCCCCAAGCACAGTTGCACCCATCCCATTGAGATGCAGCCCATCCCTATGATAGAACCACTAGCCAAGAAGAAAGTCGGTCTGTTCTACTTGAACTCAAATTCCTCCTTCCTGCACAAACTCTTGAGACACTTTTTTACCTCACTAATCTTCTGCTACCTTTCTGGTGTAGTTCAGGTTGTATTTCAGAAAATACTACTTTGAAGGTCCTTGCCCTAAGTTTACAATCTTGGAAATAATTTTTAAGGAGCTTCCTTACCTATCTTTAACTTTGTCATTGGTGCCAATATTTAGCATAACTGCTGGGTCCTCATCAGGCTTTCCAGTATTCTGTCAACCCAATCCATAATGTGTGAAATTGGGGTACCAGGAAGACAACACACTGTTCAACGCTCCTGGTCTTTAGGACAGTTTGCCCTGTCTGTCCCCCTAATAGAGTCCCCTACTTTCAGAATCTGTCTAGCCTGCCCTGTACTCTTATTATCCTTCTTACTGGAGCAGGCATCCTCCTAATGGTCAGAGGCCATGTTGTGTTGCAGCAGTGCTAACCCTGAAATTGACATTCCCCTCATCTGCCAACTTTACACACTTGTTGGTGTGTGCCAGATTAGGACTTTTCTCTACGGGACTCTTCCTTCTATGCTGTATTCTGTCACCCAGCTAGCTGCCTGATCTTCCTGCACCTCCATCCACCTCCACATCTACCCCAGCGAGTGTCCGCTGAGTAAGCAGCAAACTCCTTTCCATGTTGTTCAACGGATGTCAGTCACACATTACAAGCCACACATTTAAATCTAGGATCTGGGCTTCCAAATGTGCAACACGCTTACAGCAGTATGCACCCTCAAACTGTTGTATGTAGAGATGAGCGAGTATACTCGGTAAAGGCAATTGCTCAAGCGAGCATTGCCTTTATCGAGTACCTGCCCGCTCGAGACGAAAGGTTCGGGTGCCGGCGCGGGGGAGCGGTGAGTAGCGGCTGTCAGCAGAAGGGAGCTGGGGGGGGGGGGGGGAGAGGGAGAGAGAGATCTCCCCTCCGTTCCGCTCCACTCTCCCCCGCAGCTCCCTGCCCGCCGCCGGCACCCGAACCTTTCATCTCGAGCGGGCAGGTACTCCCTAAAGGCAATGCTCGCTCGAGCAATTGCCTTTAGTGAGTATATTCGCTCATCTCTAGTTGTATGATCACACTAGGGTTTTTATTGGTTTAATTATGCCTATTTCTAGAAGGTTGTCTATTTAAAAAAATTTTTTAAAAAATTAACAAGATGTTGTTAAAGGATGGAAGAAATACTCTTCAAAATGTTCTCATCCCCAGATATTGAACATATGCTACACATTTACTGTTCTCTGCAGTTCCCGTATTTGTTTGTTGTGGTAACGGTGAGTGAATGTGATTTTGTGTTCATGCTGCCTTGTGCCTTTTTGTTACCATTTTGCTAACAAGCTGTGTTCTGTATCGATTTCACCTCATGCTTCATGTTGTGTTTACCCAGCGCCCGCATGAATGGTTGTTCTCAGCGACTGAACAGGGTGACCTGCTGAACCAAGTGCTTCTAAATGAAAGCATAGAGAAACAGGTAAAAAAAAACAAGGCGTTTGAATTTCCACTTGGCAGAGCTTTAAGGATTGGTTTTGTTATTCTAGCCCACTTAAATTGCAAACCTTTTATGGATTCAGATCACAAACTGACAAACACTGGCTCAGGGCTTCAGGATGTGAAAATGGGCTGATGGCTGAAAAGCAATGACCTGATGACTTGAGGCAAAGAAAATCTCTTCACATAGTAAATATACACTCACACAAACAGCTACTGTATGTGAGTCGCTCGATTTCTTCTATTCCAAACAATACCACTAGAGGCAGCCTTGTCTACATGCTGGCATGCCCATACTGGAGACTTATAAAGTTATCAGGAGTGCTATAATATAGTGGCAAATGTGTACATGTAAGGATGGCTGCGCACGAACGGGTCGGATTCCGCATGCGAGAGCCCGCAGCGGTATATGACCCCGTACACGTTCAACGTCCGCGTGTACCTGTATTTCTCTGTATTGTGGATGGTCCGGATGGCTTGCCGTCAGACATGCGCGGTACAGATTTGTTTTTTTTAATCCCTGCCTTTTCTGTGCTGTCACTAGACAATAGCACGGAAACCACGAACTTTCCACAATGTCAGTTGCAGAAGGGCTGCAGGTGGAGCGTTTTCTATAGACTTCAATGGAAGCTGTCCGCGTAGAATCTGTACAAAATACAACATGCTGGGATTTTTTTTTCTGCAAGTGGAAATTGCAAAAGCTGTTGCTC
This sequence comes from Eleutherodactylus coqui, assembly GCF_035609145.1. Lineage (NCBI taxonomy): Eukaryota > Metazoa > Chordata > Amphibia > Anura > Eleutherodactylidae > Eleutherodactylus > Eleutherodactylus coqui. The sequence continues at coordinate 298,502,380 of NC_089837.1, forward strand.
ATGTGAGTGGATGATCGCGGATACTGCAATCCAAATCCGGCCGTTCACATCTGACCTAATGCTGCGATAACAACTATCTTAGCTGCAGTTGTTTCACAGATCCTTGGAACTGCCTAGCAGCACAGACTGTAACACAAGGCTTGATGATGTAGGAGACCAGTTTAGAAGAGCTGTGCAGATAACAGAAGGTGACCCGGTCTAGCAGTTTACAGCACCAGACCTCTGAACAACTGCATTGGGTATTAGTGTATCTTGATGCCACCAGGAACTCCTGGTGGAGCCAAGATTGACAGGGGGGTGACGCCCCCCGTTGCTGATTGGCTGGACAGCAGTGTCGGCTGGCAGGTCCTGGCTGCTGCAGCTGTGAGCCGGCGCTGTTGCCTCCCTGCATGCGCTCCCTCTGTCTTACCTGACACAGTGCTCCCGCCCAGTTAGCTGGCTGCTGTGCTTTTCACACTCTGTTTCGCCGCTGCTCTTGTCTCCTCGCTGCCCGGCCCAAGGTGAAGGTTATATATGTGCTGTGCTGCAGTTGTCAGCGTCCCGCGCCTCTCACAGTCTGTGAGGCCACCACTGTTGTCTCCCCACTGAGCACCTCGCGCCGCTCTGGACTCCCTGCTGCCGACCCTGTTCAGCGGTTAGCGGAGTAACACATGCGGGGCATCATCCTTCTGGAATGCTGGCAGCTGAGGCACTTACACATGCCCCTGTGCGGATGCATGGGGGGGGGGCGCTGTATGCTTTATACGTTCCTTATGGGCTGCCAGGACCTGGCAGCCGACCCCGCTGTGCAGCCAATCAGCATCAGGGGGCGTCACCCCCTGTCAATTTTGACTCCACCAGGAGTCAAACAGCCAGACAGGACCTACCACTGCATTAATACTAGGGCAAGACATAACTGAAGTTCCAGAGTCAAAATAAAGTAATAAGTTGATTACGAACCACGGTGGTAACAAAGACCAAGAAGAATGAACTATTGAATTGCCACAGTGGACCATAGCACATTTTCAAGACCTACTTGTTTGATCATATAAAGTTCTGGCTGAGACACCAGAGACACGCAAGGAAGTACCAGCAACATAGCGCAACCTCCAATTTTTGATGGATGGCGCCAAAAATTAGAACAGTGAACGGCCATATGACTGGCACAGTATATGACAGTACCCCATGTCTTAGGGCCTCCCTCAATCCATTCCCCCAGAGAGGGTTAATCAGACATGTGCAGTGGACTTGGAATTGCAGGCACCTCTGGTGGTGGGCTTGGCACAAGAGACACCTGTGGCAACAGACTTGGAACAAGAGCAGGCACTGCAGCTAGCAGCCGACTTGGCAAGACACTCGGTAGGCAGCACTGTGGAACTTAGGGGTTGTGACTTAGAACTGCTAATACTCTTGCAAAGCTATGACGATAAGTTTTCTTCAGAGAACCCTTCCCTGGACAGACTGGGGCCTAAGGTTGGGGATTACCAATGAAGCACCTTACGAGTTAGTTATGACTTCACTAAACCAGGTTTAGAAATTTGATTGCATAGTTCAGGTTCAAAAGAAATATGACCAACATGGCAAGTAGTACCTGGCATGTTTTCTTTCACAGGGTCGATGTCAGATGTGTCTACAGTAAGTCCATCACTTTTGCTATGGCTGGCAGGTTCTTCGGGTCTTGCAGGACAAACTGGATAGTCTAGGTGAAGATGACCCTTTTGACCAAAGATGAGATAGGCTATTAGACAACCTCCTGGATCTTTCTGCAGAAGACAGAGTAACATGACCAAATTCCATATGCTGTTCAGGAGAATAAGCCTCATTATATGCAGAAGAAAATTTCGGATTGGCAAGAACTCGTGTAGTGGCCCAGTACTATGGGGCCCCTCCTAAAAAGTGTGTAGGCTCAATGTTATGTTGTCAGAGTCTTTTGCGTTGTGTGAGTGGAGTGCATTGCATAACATGCAGCATTGGATGGGTTAAGTATCTGGTGTCTGGGTTATGGATCTCTTTGCCGATCACGTGACTGTACTTTATATATATATGTGTATGCAAGGTGTGATAGAGAGTCTACAGTGAGATCTCTCAAGAGAGCTGTACAAGGCAGCTATCTGTGTGTATCTTCAACCCATAGACATGGAATGGAAGAGGCTAAAAGGATGGCTTAATGTCTGTGGTGCCCAATATTCTCCGAAGTTCGGCAGCATGTTTTCTGCTTGTGAGCGTGGACCGGTAGAGACTAAAAGAGGAAAGAGTGGTTCTGGGCCAGGACCTACAGATAACTGTGGCTTCTCCTGCATCCCATGAGTCCTCCCTGACACATCCCTTGTCAAGCCGCTGCTAAATTGTAATTTACTGAAAAGAAATTTGTAACCACGTTCCAGTAAAACGACCAGTCGCCCTTCCGTTTCCGGAGGCTATGTCTTAAACAGTACCCATGTGTGTGTGGATTTACTTTGCCAACTAGGAATTCCCCCACGGAAGCTGCGCGAGAAAGCGTTTACTCCTCCAACTAGGAATCCCCCACTGCAGAAGAAATGGTGGCGTCACGAGACACAAAACAGGACTAAAGGTAATCCAGAATTAGGTTCCCCATTTATTAACCTGCCCTTGGCGCTTGGACGTGTCACCAGTTACCCTCCGGGTGGGAGACAGTAGAGCCACCGTGACAAGGCCCAAATTCTACCCCGCTGTCTCCTAGGCCGTGTCCCGCTCCTCGGATGCTGCACTCGTTTCTGACGGGGTAAGTCTGAGAAACTATTTTCTTTAGACCTCTCTCTGAAGCACAGATCGACTTGGATAGCAAGAAAAATTAAACCATCCAGAGAGGAGGGTATATGATGCCCAGGCAGTTCATCTTTAATATGGATGAGGGCCACACCTGACCAGAACATGGCCTGAAAGGCTTCATTGTTCCAAAATAAATCTGATACAAAAATGGCAAAATTTGATAACATTATCCAACTGTGAAAGCACCCTGTCTCAGGTGCAATAGTGCAGTAGTGGTGGCGGCATGACGCGGTACGTGAAAAATCTACCAGAAAATAGCAAGAAAATCCTGCAGTGAAGACACAACCAGATTACTGTGGCCTCATAAAGATGATGCCAGGGCCTCATCAAATGGAAACAGAGGAGCACATAGTTTGAATTGTATATGGCACTGTTGTAGTAGTAATAATTAGAGATGAGCGAACACCAAAATGTTCGGGTGTTCGTTATTCGGAACGAACTTCCCGCGATGCTCGAGGGTTCGTTTCGAACAACGAACCCCATTGAAGTCAATGGGCGACCAGAGCATTTTTGTATTTCGCCGATGCTCGCTAAGGTTTTCATGTGTGAAAATCTGGGCAATTCAACAAAGTGATGGGAACGACACAGCAACGGATAGGGCAGGCGAGGGGCTACATGTTGGGCTGCATCTCAAGTTCACAGGTCCCACTATTAAGCCACAATACCGGCAAGAGTGGCCCCCCCCCCCTCCCAACAACTTTTACTTCTGAAAAGCCCTCATTAGCATGGCATACCTTTGCTAAGCACCACACTAGCTACAACAAAGCACAATCACTGCCTGGATGACACTCCACTGCCACTTCTCCTGGGTTACATGCTGCCCAACCGCCCCCCCTCCCCCCCCACAGCGCACACCAAAGTGTCCCTGGGCAGCCTTCAGCTGCCCTCATGCCACACCACGCTCATGTCTATTTAGAATTGCGTCTGCCATGACGAGGGACCGCAGGCACACACTGCAGAGGTTGGCACGGCTAGGCAGCGACCCTCTTTAAAAGTGGCGGAGCGATAGCCCACAATGCTGTACAGAAGCAATGAGAAATAGAATCCTGTGCCACCGCCATCAGGAGCTGCACACGTGGGCATAGCAATGGGGAACCTATGTGCCACACACTATTCATTCTGTCAAGGTGTCTGCATGCCCCAGTCAGACCGGGCTTTTTAATTCATAGACACAGGCAGGTACAACTCCCTATTGTGAAGTCCCTGTCGACCCACAGCATGGGTGGCTCCCTGGAACCCACCGGCGGTACACAGAAATATCCCATTGCATTGCCCAACACAGCTGAGGTAGTAATGTCGTGCTTAATGCAGGTGGGCTTCGGCCCACACTGCATGCCCCAGTCTGACTGGGGTTCTTTATAAGTGTACAGATGTAGTAAAAACTCCGTGTGCACCTACAGCATGGGTGGGTGCCAGGAAGCCACCGGCGGTACATAGAAATATCCCATTGCATTGCCCAACACAGCTGAGGTAGTAATGTTGTGCTTAACCCTTTCCAATGCAATTTGTATATGGTTTTCCTAGGGGGCTTACTCTTTTTCTGCTGTTATACAACGGCGCTATATGCTGGCTAAAGCCAGTACTGCATGAGCTGACACGTAGGATAGGCTCCGACAGCAGAGAGGCTGGCAATATACAGTAAGAGAACCCCGACGGACGTCTACCAACAACGGAGCTGTACAGCCTTAAACCCTAATGTCTTCACAGGTCACACAGTGGACTGGAAAGGGTTAATGCAGGTGGGTTTCGGCCCACACTGCATGCCCCAGTCAGACTGGGGTTCTTTACAAGTGGACACATGTAGGTTAAACTCCCTGTGGACCCACTGCCTGGGTGGGTGCCAGGAAGCCACCGGCGGTACATAGAAATATCCCATTGCATTGCCCAACACAGCTGAGGTAGTAATGTCGTGCGTAATACAGGTGGGCTTCGGCCCACACTGCATGGCCCAGTCAGACGGGTTCTTTAGAAGTGTACAGATGTCTTAAAAACTCAGTGTGCACCTACAGCATGGGTGGCTCCCTGGAACCCACCGGCGGTACATAAAAATATCCCATTGCATTGCCCAACACAGCTGAGGTAGTAATGTCGTGCTTAATGCAGGTGGGCTTCGGCCCACACTGCATGGCCCAGTCAGACGGGTTCTTTAGAAGTGTACAGATGTCTTAAAAACTCAGTGTGCACCTACAGCATGGGTGGCTCCCTGGAACCCACCGGCGGTACATAAAAATATCCCATTGCATTGCCCAACACAGCTGAGGTAGTAATGTCGTGCTTAATGCAGGTGGGCTTCGGCCCACACTGCATGGCCCAGTCAGACGGGTTCTTTAGAAGTGTACAGATGTATTAAAAACTCAGTGTGCACCTACAGCATGGGTGGCTCCCTGGAACCCACCGGCGGTACATAAAAATATCCCATTGCATTGCCCAACACAGCTGAGGTAACGTCAGCTGTAATGCAGGTGGGCTAAAAATTAATTTGATTACACTGTAGGCGAGGGCCCACAAAAATTGCTGTATCAACAGTACTAATGTACATCCCAAAAATTGGCCATGGCCAGCCAAGAGGGCAGGTGAAACCCATTAATCGCTTTGGTTAATGTGGCTTAAGTGGTAACTAGGCCTGGAGGCAGCCCAGTGTAACGAAAAATTGGTTCAAGTTAAAGTTCCAATGCTTTTAAGCGCATTGAAACTTATAAAAATTGTTCTGAAAAATTATTTGAGTGAGCCTTGTGGCCCTAAGAAAAATTGCCCGTTCAGCGTGATTACGTGAGGTTTCAGGAGGAGGAGCAGGAGGAGGAGGAATATTAGACACAGATTGATGAAGCAGAAATGTCCCCGTTTTGGATGGTGAGAGAGAACGTAGCTTCCATCCGCGGGTGCAGCCTACGTATTGCTTACGTATCGCTGCTGTCCGCTGGTGGAGAACAGAAGTCTGGGGAAATCCAGCCTTTGTTCATCTTGATGAGTGTTAGCCTGTCGGCACTGTCGGTTGACAAGCGGCTACGCTTATCTGTGATGATTCCCCCAGCCGCACTAAACACCCTCTCCGACAAGACGCTAGCCGCAGGACAAGCAAGCACCTCCAGGGCATACAGCGCTAGTTCAGGCCACATGTCCAGCTTCGATACCCAGTAGTTGTAGGGGGCAGAGGCGTCACCAAGGATGGTCGTGCGATCCGCTACGTACTCCCTCACCATCCTTTTACAGTGCTCCCGCCGACTCAGCCGTGACTGGGGAGCGGTGACACAGTCTTGGTGGGGAGCCATAAAGCTGGCCAGGCCCTTAAAGACTGTTGCACTGCCTGGGATGTACATGCTGCTCGATCTACGCACATCCCCTGCTACCTTGCCCTCGGTACTGCGCCTTCTGCCACTAGCGCTGTCGGCTGGGAATTTTACCATCAGCTTGTCCGCAAGGGTCCTGTGGTATAGCAACACTCTCGAACCCCTTTCCTCTTCGGGAATCAGAGTGGGCAGGTTCTCCTTATACCGTGGATCGAGCAGTGTGTACACCCAGTAATCCGTCGTGGCCAGAATGCGTGCAACGCGAGGGTCACGAGAAAGGCATCCTAACATGAAGTCAGCCATGTGTGCCAGGGTACCTGTACGCAACACATGGCTGTCTTCACTAGGAAGATCACTATCAGGATCCTCCTCCTCCTCCTCCTCCTCCTCAGGCCATACACGCTGAAAGGATGACAGGCAATCAGCCGGTGTACCGTCAGCAGCGGGCCAAGCTGTCTCTTCCCCCTCCTCCTCATGCTCCTCCTCCTCCTCCTCTACGCGCTGAGAAATAGACAGGAGGGTGCCCTGACTATCCAGCGGCATACTGTCTTCCCCCGCCCCTGTTTCCGAGCGCAAAGCAGCTGCCTTTATGGTTTGCAGGGAATTTCTCAAGATGCATAGCAGAGGAATGGTGACGCTAATGATTGTAGCATCGCCGCTCACCACCTGGGTAGACTCTTCAAAATTACCAAGGACATGGCAGATGTCTGCCAACCAGGCCCACTCTTCTGAAAGGAATTGAGGAGGCTGACTCCCACTGCGCCGCCCATGTTGGAGTTGGTATTCGACTATAGCTCTACGTTGTTCATAGAGCCTGGCCAACATGTGGAGCGTAGAGTTCCACCGTGTGGGCACGTCGCACAGCAGTCGGTGCACTGGCAGCTTAAAGTGATGTTGCAGGGTGCGCAGGGTGGCAGCGTCCGTGTGGGACTTGCGGAAATGTGCGCAGAGCCGGCGCGCCTTTACGAGCAGGTCTGACAAGCGTGGGTAGCTTTTCAGAAACCGCTGAACCACCAAATTAAAGACGTGGGCCAGGCATGGCACGTGCGTGAGGCTGCCGAGCTGCAGAGCCGCCACCAGGTTACGGCCGTTGTCACACACGACCATGCCCGGTTGGAGGCTCAGCGGCGCAAGCCAGCGGTCGGTCTGCTGTGTCAGACCCTGCAGCAGTTCGTGGGCCGTGTGCCTCTTATCGCCTAAGCTGAGTAGTTTCAGCACGGCCTGCTGACGCTTGCCCACCGCTGTGCTGCCACACCGCGCGACACCGACTGCTGGCGACATGCTGCTGCTAACACATCTTGATTGCGAGACAGAGGAGGAGGAGGAGGAGGAGGGTGCTTTAGTGGAGGAAGCATACACCTCCGCAGATACCAGCACCGAGCTGGGGCCCGCAATTCTGGGGGTGGGTAGGACGTGAGCGGTCCCAGGCTCTGACTCTGTCCCAGCCTCCACTAAATTCACCCAATGTGCCGTCAGGGAGATGTAGTGGCCCTGCCCGCCTGTGCTTGTCCACGTGTCCGTAGTTAAGTGGACCGTGGCAGTAACCGCGTTGGTGAGGGCGCGCACAATGTTGCGGGAGACGTGGTCGTGCAGGGCTGGGACGGCACATCGGGAAAAGTAGTGGCGACTGGGAACTGAGTAGCGCGGGGCCGCCGCCTCCATGATACTTTTGAAGGACTCAGTTTCCACAACCCTATACGGCAGCATCTCAAGGCTGATGAATTTTGCTATGCGGACGGTTAACGTTTGAGCGTGCGGGTGCGTGGCGGCGTACTTGCGCTTGCGCTCGAACACTTGCGCAAGCGACGGCTGAACGGTGCGCTGAACTACACTGCTGGATGGGGCCGAGGACAGCGGAGATGAGGGTGTGGGTGCAGGCCATGAGGCGGTAGTGCCTGTGTCCTGAGAGGGGGGTTGCATCTCAGTGGCAGGTTGGGGCACAGGGGGAGAGGCAGGGGTGCAAACCGGAGGCGGTGAACGGCCTTCGTCCCACCTTGTGGGGTGCTTGGCCATCATATGTCTGCGCATGGTGGTGGTGGTGAGGCTGTTGGTGTTGGCTCCCCGGCTGAGCTTTGCACAACAAAGGTTGCACACCACTGTTCGTCGGTCGTCAGGCGTCTCTGTGAAAAACTGCCAGACCTTAGAGCACCTCGGCCTCTGCAGGGTGGCATGGCGCGAGGGGGCGCTTTGGGAAACACTTGGTGGATTATTCGGTCTGGCCCTGCCTCTACCCCTGGCCACCGCACTGCCTCTTGCAACCTGCCCTGCTGATGCCCTTGACTCCCCCTCTGAAGACCTGTCCTCCTGAGTAAGCGTTGCACACCAGGTGGGGTCAGTCACCTCATCGTCCTGCTGCTCTTCCTCCGAATCCTCTGTGCGCTGCTCCCTTGGACTTACTGCCCTTACTACTACCTCACTGCAAGACAACTGTGTCTGATCGTCATCGTCCTCCTCACCCACAGAAAGTTGTTGAGACAGTTGGCGGAAGTCCCCAGCCTCTTCCCCCGGACCCCGGGAACTTTCGAATGGTTGGGCATCAGTGACGATAAACTCCTCTGGTGGGAGAGGAACCGCTGCTGCCCAATCTGAGCAGGGGCCCGAGAACAGTTCCTGGGAGTGTTCCCGCTCCTGAGCAGGTGTTATTGTAGTGGAGTGAGGAGGCTGGGAGGAAGGAGGAGCAGCAGACAGAGGATTCGGATTGGCAGCAGTGGACGGCGCAGAACTGCGGGTAGACGATAGGTTGCTCGAAGCACTTTCTGCCATCCAGGACAGGACCTGCTCACACTGCTCATTTTCTAATAACCGTCTCCCGCGTGGACCCATTAATTGGGCGATGAATGTGGGGACGCCAGAAACGTGCCTCTCTCCTAATCGCGCAGCAGTCGGCTGCGACACACCTGGATCAGGAGCTTGGCCTGTGCCCACACCCTGACTTGGCCCTCCGCGTCCTCGGCCGCGTCCACGTCCTCTAGGCCTACCCCTACCCCTCAGCATGCTGTATTACCAGTGATTTGATTTCACAGGCAGGAAATAAATTGGCGCAAGACTGCAGGCCAAATATAATTTTTGCCCTTTTTGGAAAACGAAAGGCCCCACTGCCTCTAGTGAATGAATTATCTAAGTTTAATAACTGTGCTGTGTCCCTGCTTATGTGTCACAGAACGTGAGGGTAGCAGAGTTATTATAACTCTTGGAGAGCAGGTATTTTTTTCCCAATTAAGGAAAGCAAATGGCGAAGCCAGCAGTAAAGCGTAGCTGGGTGCGTCTGATTTAGCAATGTTGTTCACGCAGCTCACACGTCTCCACCGCCCTTAGGACGGACAGAGGCTGGACAAATAGATTTGTTTTCAGTTTTTTTCCACCAAAAGGCAGCACTGCGTATATTCAATGAACATGAGAAGTTTAATAACTGTGCTGTGTCCCTGCTTATGTGTCACAGAACGTGAGGGTAGCAGAGTTATTATAACTCTTGGAGAGCAGGTATTTTTTTCCCAATTAAGGAAAGCAAATGGCGAAGCCAGCAGTAAAGCGTAGCTGGGTGCGTCTGATTTAGCAATGTTGTTCACGCAGCTCACACGTCTCCACCGCCCTTAGGACGGACAGAGGCTGGACAAATAGATTTGTTTTCAGTTTTTTTCCACCAAAAGGCAGCACTGCGTATATTCAATGAACATGAGAAGTTTAATAACTGTGCTGTGTCCCTGTTAATGTGTCACAGAACGTGAGGGTAGCAGAGTTATTATAACTCTTGGAGAGCAGGTATTTTTTTCCCAATTAAGGAAAGCAAATGGCGAAGCCAGCAGTAAAGCGTAGCTGGGTGCGTCTGATTTAGCAATGTTGTTCACGCAGCTCACACGTCTCCACCGCCCTTAGGACGGACAGAGGCTGGACAAATAGATTTGTTTTCAGTTTTTTTCCACCAAAAGGCAGCACTGCGTATATTCAATGAACATGAGAAGTTTAATAACTGTGCTGTGTCCCTGCTTATGTGTCACAGAACGTGAGGGTAGCAGAGTTATTATAACTCTTGGAGAGCAGGTATTTTTTTCCCAATTAAGGAAAGCAAATGGCGAAGCCAGCAGTAAAGCGTAGCTGGGTGCGTCTGATTTAGCAATGTTGTTCACGCAGCTCACACGTCTCCACCGCCCTTAGGACGGACAGAGGCTGGACAAATAGATTTGTTTTCAGTTTTTTTCCACCAAAAGGCAGCACTGCGTATATTCAATGAACATGAGAAGTTTAATAACTGTGCTGTGTCCCTGCTTATGTGTCACAGAACGTGAGGGTAGCAGAGTTATTATAACTCTTGGAGAGCAGGTATTTTTTTCCCAATTAAGGAAAGCAAATGGCGAAGCCAGCAGTAAAGCGTAGCTGGGTGCGTCTGATTTAGCAATGTTGTTCACGCAGCTCACACGTGTCCACAGCCCTTAGGACGGACAGAGGCTGGACAAATAGATTTGTTTTCAGTTTTTTGGCACCAAAAGGCAGCATTGCGTATATTCAATGAATAACAACTGTGTTGTCGCCCTGCCTATACAATTCTTTCCCTGCAGTATCAATGGAGGGTGCAATGGTCTGCAGAGGCGATTTTGAGAAGCAAAAAAAAATGCAGCACAGCTAACAGCAGCCTGGACAGTACTGCACACGGATAAATATGGCCCTAGAAAGGACCGTTGAGGTTCTTGAAGGCTACACTCACTCCTAACACTCTCCCTGCCTATGCAGCACTTCTGTCCCTAATGCCAGGTGCAACGGTCTGCAGAGGCGATTTTGAGAAAAAAAAAATTCCCACTGCTAACAGCAGCCAACACACAGCTATCAGTGGCCCTAATAAGGACCTTTGGGGGGTCTTGAAGCCTACACTAACTACCAATTCTTTCCCTACAGCAGCTCCGGTACAAACAGCACTGTCCCTCATCTAACTCACACCGCATCTGAGGCGAACCGCGGGAGGGGCCGACTTTTATGTTCGGGTGACACCTGATCTTCCCAGCCACTCACAGCAGGGGGGTGGTATAGGGCTTGAACGTCACAGGGGTAAGTTGTAATGCCTTCCCTGTCTTTCAATTGGCCAGAAAAGCGCGCTAACGTCTCAGCGAAGGAAGTGAAAATAACCAGAACACCGCATGGTGTTCGTTACGAATAACGAACATCCCGAACACCCTAATATTCGCACGAATATCAAGCTCGGAAGAACACGTTCGCTCATCTCTAGTAATAATATAAACGTGTTTCTTAAATCAGCTTAGGCATACATATATATATATATATGTATTCATATATCCACCATCATAGGAAATAGCTAGCAGTTAAATGGTTAACGAGCTCAATATTATACCCTGGTATGTACAAATACAATGTTGAAGATAAACCCCCTACACATCTTCCAAGCGCTACCTCACAACAGGAAGAACTTCGTATCTCTGACTGCATTCTTTCAGTCCAGATTGGAATATTAATAAAGTCTATGCTATTAGGTATATAGGAATTACATGTTCACATAGCAACATACACCTGGGGCGTAAACATATGTTAATCATTAGCGTCATTACATACTAGGCCAATCATGAGTTGTTATGATGTTGGGGGGTGGGGGGTGCATGTAATTGGTGCGTCATGGTCAACTATATTTGTATTGTACTTTCTTTGAGTAAATCAGAAGAGTATTGGGGACTGACAGATAACACCAGTCAGTTCAAACACATATATTCATGCATGAAGCTTCTCATTATAACCAGTCTGGAGCAGATCAGTGAAATCTGCTGGAATATGATTTATTCCCATAACAGCACTGATTCAGAAATTCCAGATAGATCTTAGGGTTCCCATCATATGGCTGAGGAATAGGAAGAGAGAGCTTGAATCTACAAGCAGGTGCATTCTGATGTGAGTCCATAGAGGAATATACTTGCTACTGCAAATGTTTTCACTGACATTGTAAGACCAGATCCTGTATATCTATATATCATGGGGTTGCCTGTACTGCAGAGTCTGGATTATGGCCTAAATATACTGTAATGCTGTAACAATATCTGCCTCAGGTGTAGTTGTTTTGTGGATCCTTAGAGCCACGATTAGATGGTGTGGCTAGCAGTAGAGACGGTCAATGCTGGTTGATGAAGCAGAACAGTGTAGGTATCAAACGATGTAGATGGGCCAGGCAGGTAACAGGCTGATGTAGCACGGCTGTGCAGGTAACAGGCCAGACAAGGCTGGGTAACAGAAGGCGATCTAGTTTAGTAGTTTACAGGACCAAACCTGGGAAAAACTGCATTGATACTCAGGCAAGGCGTTACGGAAGTCCCAGAGTTAAAAAAGAAAAACAAAAGGAGGTAATGAGTTGGTTAGGAATTGCTGTGGCAACAGAAACCAAAGACCAGGAGGAAATAACTAGTGAATAGCCACAGTAGACCATAGCACATTATCAAGACATGCTTGTGGTATTATATAATGTCCTGACTGAGATATCAGCCATGCAAGGAAGCCCCAGCAACATGGCGCAACCTTCACACAGATGCAAACAGACAGCACCAGAAGTAGAACAACCATATGATTGGCGCAGTGCATGTCAGTTTAGACAACAGAAGTGCATAAAAGTGCATTATTCTTGATGATTTTAGCAACAAATCATACTATGATATATTTACACACATATATATTAATTTGAGTTCTCTGTTCATGTATTGTGATCATATGACTCAGTAGGTTAGAAAGTGACCTGTAAATGCACATAGAAACGTATCTCTGATAGATTGTTGGTTGGTAGATTTGTAAATTTCCATTGACACTATGTTCTAGCGTTGATGTTTTTATGCCTCCTTTGCTATTCATTTTGAAGTCCATGTGGTTTTGCTCATAAGACATTTCAACAAGACGTGACCATAAAGATGCTAGTGTGTGAATACTGCTTTATATTAGATTTATTTGATTGGATACTATACTTTCCAATTTTTCTTTTTCATATAACCTGTATAGTGTCTTGTGAAAGTATTCACACCCATCAAGATTTTGGGATTTTTCCACATTATTCTAGTAAAAAGTGCTTCAAATTAGATGGATTATGTTGGTGTATAGCAGATCTCAATTCATGTCACAAATTCTAAATTGGATTGAGGTCTGGACTTTGACTAAGCCATGTCAAGACATATAAATGTTTCATCTTAAACCACTGTTGCTGGAAGGTGACCCTCTGTCCCAATGTCAATTCTCTAGCAGAGTGAAACAGGTTTGCCTCAAGAATTGCCTTGTATTAAATGCCATTCCTCTGTCCTTCAGTCCTAACTAGTTTTTCAGTCCCTGTCGATAGAGGGCATCTCAACACCACCACACTTCACTATGAGAAGTGTGTTCCTGGTGTGATGGGAAGTGTTGGGTTTGCACCACACATTCCATTTGCCATGGAAGCCAAAAAGCTTAATTTTAGTCTTATTTGACTAGAGAACCTTCTTCCATGTGTTTGGGGAGTCTTTGATATACCGTTTAGTAAACTCCAGACATGTTTTCTTTTTCTTTAACCACCTTAGTGACCACCCATACGTGTTTTCATGTCCTGGGTGTCTGGGCTTCATTCTACAGGGCTGTAAAAACACGCAAGCCCTGAAGAATAAAGCCTTGGGGTCCGTGAGTGTGACAGCTTCCTGGTATTTGCTACCAGAGGTAGCCGAAAGCCTGGAGCTGTCATGGGGGGCCACGGATAACGGCAATTGCGTTAAAGTTTTTAAAAAGTTAGTTTCATCTCCCCTCACGGATCCAATCCGCAAGGGGAGATGAAACTACTCACCTTTGGCTTACGCAATGCCCCACGACGATCTGATCCTGCAAGGACCTGCCACCGGCTTCTGTGCATGCACGCCACCAGCAGCCCAGGAAATTTTAAATCTCCCAGCTACCAAAGGTGGGGGGCCGCGGTGTGCTGTCCCCGGTCACGTAATCACCGTAGGCATAATGGTGGACGCATGCACAGAAGCCGGGGATTGCCCGGGAAATTTAAAATCTCTCTGCTCCTGGCTACGAAAGGTATCTGAGAGCTTGAAGATGTCATGGGGAGCCCCAATATACAGCCCCTGGTCATGTGATCACTGTTATCCAATGAATAATGTTTAAAAAAAGTGAGGCGTGATTAAATTAATTACCTAAGGCTGCCGGATTTGTCCCCCAGCGAGATCTTTATTCATGGACCTTTCCCTGGCTTCTACTCTTGTACCCGTTGGCAAAATAGCGAACGCAAGTACAGAAGCTGTTGAGGGCCCAGGAAATTTAAAGTTTCCTTGCTCCTGGCTACCAAAGGTATCCAACAGCCTGGAGCAGTGACTGCGGGCCACAGTGAGCAGTCCCCAGTCACGTGATCGCTGTTGTCCAATAGATAACGGCAATCACATAAAAGTTTTTTTTTAAAGTTTGTTTCATCTCCCCTCACTGATGCGATCGGTGAGGGGAGATAAAACTTCCTCCTGGAGGCCTCCACTTTTGAACCCTGATGTGATCATTCTCCACAGACCCGGCAGCAAAATGACAGACACATGCGCAGAAGCCCTGGAGAGCCTGGAAAAATTTAAAATCTCCTTGCTCCGGCTTCCAGTTGTAAAGACAAAGTAGTTCACTGTGCTACGTTATTTATATGACTCCCATTCACTTCTTTGGGAGTTACATATGCCATGGCCAATGGTGGCCGAGTTTTTATAGAAACAGCCTAGGAGAACCGTAAAACCCAGCCATCTCTGACTGCAGCATACAGATGGATATTCCCATCTCAGATGAATACCCCTTCTTAAAGAGAGACCATTTTTATTTGAATCAGGTTTCTATTGTAAATATAATTAAGAATGTTTGAATAGCTTTAGTTTCCATGTTGCTATTTATTTATTTATATTTAAAAAAAACAAAAAACCTTGAAATTGCACTTTTCACTATAAATACTAATAAGGCTGGGCTCACACAAACGTAATTCGTGGCATGCCGACAACAAGAGACACGCAGCAAGTATGCATAATACACGTCAAGATAGAATATGCTGTGATTTTTCTTGCTCGTGTATTTCGCACAACATGGCTGCCTATGGGAGATTAGTAAAGCGTATTCTGTACGCAAGGCCTGCGTGAGGAATACACTGATCAGACCCGGTAGTGTGAGCCTAGCTTAAAGCTGACACCTCCTGTTCTGTAACGATCACTCTGCAGTAGTCATCTCATTCTCATCACAGGTAGGATTTCAACGACCGGTTACGCTAATATATAATTATCACATGATCCACCATTCATAATAGGTGATGATTACAGTTCTCTTCCTCCCTTCACACTGACCTTTGCCTAGAGCACACTTCCTTTGAAGTCCATGGACATCTACAGTCCATTATTTTGTATGATCTATGTCACTGCTGTAAAACATATCTCCAAATGCTGTTAGGGACTGAGGCAAGATGAGTACCCCATAATCATGTAGAGAAAATACCACCATAGCATAAAGTATAGATTTCAAAAACCAATGGCTCACTATCTGTTTTTTAATTACCGTATATACCGGCGTATAAGGCGACGGGGCGTATAAGACGACCCCCCAACTGTCACCTTATACGCCGGTATACAGTGGAGAAAAAAAAAAAATCATTACTCACCTCCCACGGCGTTCTGTCGCGCTCCGGCAGGATGTCGCTCGCTCCGGCAGGCTGTCGCTCGCTCCTCGTCCCCGCCGCAGCATAGCTTTCTGAATGCGGGGCTTGAAATCCCCGCTTCCAGAAAGCTAATACACACGCCGGCAGCCATGACATCATTGAATGGCTGTGATTGGCTAAAGCACACGTGGCTTCAGCCAATCACACTATTCAATGACATCATTGAATGGGTGTGATTGCTAACACGTGCGCCTTCAGCCAATCACAGCCATTCAATGCTGTCATGGCTGCCGGCGTGTGTATTAGCTTTCTGGAAGCGGGGATTTCAAGCCCCGCATTCAGAAAGCTATGCTGCGGCGGGGACGAGGAGCGAGCGACAGCCTGCCGGAGCGAGCGACAGCCTGCCGGAGCGAGCGACATCCTGCCGGAGCGCGACAGAACGCCGTGGGAGGTGAGTAATAAATTTATTTTTTTTTACACTTTTTTTTTTTTTTCTATTACCGGCGCATAAGACGACCCCCGACTGCAGAGCAGATTTTTCGGGGTTCAAAAGTCGTCTTATACGCCGGTATATACGGTAGTAGAAAAAATCTGGGTAGTACATTCCTTTTAAAGCTCGTGGGACCCAAAGACTGGTGTCCCATCGTAATCATGTAGGTCAAGCTGCACTTTTCTTTGTATGTTTTTTTTTTTATACTTCGTAAGGAAGTCTTGAATACTATTCCATGTTCAAGTTGCTGGATTTTTCTTCTTTCTGGGACTGTGTCACTCCGTAAGCCAGCAGTAATTTATCCGTGTATCTGTGGTATTTTACAGCAGCAACTACTACAGTATGCACTATCATGTAGACAAGCACTGTTTCTGAACTGTGACCAATTGTCTAAACATGATTTTATGCAGTAAATATATCGTTCTGGAAATCAGTTATTTTATAATATTATGGCTAAATTATTGAATATTATAGGATTGCATTTTTACTACCAACTTTTTTGCCCAACTAATGCTATGCTAGTTTTCAGCTTGATGGTTCAGCTCTGGTTCCATTGCATCATTTTAGTGCACAGAAGGCTTGGGTGTCTTCTCTGTAACTCCTATAATTTTAGAATGAGTGATTACCTTGTGGCTTAACATTCATAATGAGATCTATCAGCTTTCAACCAGAATAAGTCATTGAATCTAGATCTATTTCAGTTTGCCTAATATTTGCGGCCATGTGGATGAGGAAATGCAGCCATATGGATGAGATTTTTCAGAAATCTCATCCACACAGGACGGTAAATACGTCATGGCAAAGACGGCAGGAGTTGGCATTGTGGCGCGGGTTCGCCGGATGCAGCATGTCCATTCTTTATTTATCCTGTTGCGGCCGCACTCTCCTCTATGGTAGTGCCAGCCGCAACGGAAAAGCATAGGACAGCAAGCTACATGGTTTCTGCAGCTGCCGAGCTACAGAAACAACATAGTTCATGTAGTACTATTTCCGTAACTCCTATTCACTTCTATGGGAGTTACGGAAAACGCGTCAGACTGCTTAGCTGTTCCTGTACTTCTGAGCATGCCTGACTACTGCACACAGTCAGCCCAGGGAGCTACATTATTCAGATAGGTATGGGTCCTAAAGTTAGAACTCTTTTTAGAGGAAAAGTTGGATGAGATCCCAGCCAGTTTCTAGGGAATGTTTCCCATCTGTCCCCTATGCCATGACCTATTCTTCCTTTTAAACATGTTGTGAACCTAGCATTATACGCAGTTTGCACTGTTGCAAGAAATAGGGTAAGGCCTCATGTCCATGGGCGGATCGGATTTGGCATACGAATTTCCGCAGTGGGAGACCCGTGGAAATAATTTGCGGGAGATCGTGGATGTATTATTTTCCCCTCGTCATCCTGACAGCATACACCTGGAGGTTGTCCGCTGGACACCTGTTGGGACAGGAAGCGGAAAAACACAAAAGGTAACTCCCACCACCGGCTCACCAGTGTCTTCCTGTCCCTACAGGACAGTCCAAGCGGAGCCTCCAGGTGTATGCTGGAGGTGAACAAGGAAAAAAGAAGACTCCCGTGCAGCCTGTCCGCCCCTGGGGGGAAGACTCTCTGGTCGGGCTGACAGAGCTTGCGCGGGTGAGACCCTACGAAGGGACCCTCACCCGCAGGATCCACCAGCACTGTTTCCCCTGTGGAAAATCCTCCCCCAGTACGCTGCCCAGAGGGTAGTCGTACTGGTAGAAGCAGCCCCGGTACCTGGAGGGCCTGGAACAGAAGCCCGGCGTCTCCAGCGGGGATCCAGCAGCACCAGCAGGCAGAGGTATGCGGGGAATAGCAGGGGCTCAGGGCCGGTCTGGACGACGTGCTCGCGGCAGCAGCTCCATGCGTTCCTCCTGGTCGGCGTCCCTCTGTATGCGGCGTATCCCCTGGGTCTGGCGCGGCGGCGTGACATCAGCGCGGCCGCATCACGCGGGGGCGTGGCCTCATGTAAAGGGGCGTGGCTTTGCGTAAAGGGGGTGTGTCGGCACCAAATTTGAAAATTAAAACACTGGATTCCCCTGCATCTCTCCTGTCTGCACCTTTACTGAAGATGTCAGCCAGAGAGGACGCTGAGAGCAGCCTGCTGGTGAGTAGACCTCCTTTGGGTCTTGTACCGGGGGGAGGAAGGAGAAACAAGTATCAAAGTGCTGGAAGTTCCTTTTGCTGTCTCCGTCTCTTTAGGACAGAGATGCGCAAAAGGTTAGAGAGGCCAAAAAGCGAGTGCGCAAATGTCCGGTCTGCTTGCGGCGGCTAGAAGAGGGCCACACCAAGCCACTATGTGCAGACTGTACAGAGAAAGTGGTCCATGAAGAGGGCTCCTCTGCCATGTCGGACATCCGATCCATGATTCGCGAGGAGATTGAAGCCTCTCTCTCATCTTTCTCTTCCGCCCCCCATGAAAAGGGTGAGGCGGACACGAATGGAAGAGTCTGACTCTGAGGAAGGACTCCTAGAAGATTCTCCCTCAGAATCCTTGCCGCCTATGGAGGATGTAAGGAAATACTTCTTTTCATCGGCGGACCTGGGTCAGCTGTTAACCGCGGTCCGACGCACCATGCAGGTGGAGGAAGAGGTGCCGCAGCAGCCATCTTTTCAAGATAGCCTGTTCCGGGGACTCCTACCGCAGCAAAAACCGTCATTCCCGGTTAATGACATTTTAAAACAACTGATCCTGACAGAATGGAGCAGGCAGAACACAAATTCTTCCTGTCCAAAGAATTCAAGGATCGGATGGTCTTCACACCAGAAGATATCGAGTTTCTGGAAACCGTCCCTAAGGTGGACCTGGCGGTTGCCAGGGTCTCAAAGAAAGCAGCCCTCCCCTTTGGGGACATTTCCCAACTGCGGGATCCACTAGATACCAAAGTGGATTCAGCAATGAAAAAGGCCTGGGAGATTGCGGCCCTGACCGTTAAAGCTAACATCACGGCCACATCTGTGGCAAGATCTATGACGGTCTGGTTGGACCAACTTCAGACGCTGATTTCTCAGAGGGGCTCTAGGGAAGACATCTCCAACTGCCCTCCCCTCCTCCAACAGGCAACCGGCTTTCTGGCAGACGCCTCTATGGAGTCGGTGAGGTTCGGGGCCCGTTCAGCAGCCCTCTCTAACACAGCCAGGAGGGCCGTCTGGGTTAAGGCCTGGACAGGGGATAACGCATCGAAGAACAGTCTCTGTTCCTTGCCCTTCCAAGGACACAGAATCTTTGGGCCTTACTTGGATACACTCCTAGAGAAGGCATCGGATAAGTCCTTCAAGCGGCCTTCCTCCTGGTCCTATCCCAAAGGTGGAAAGGGTGAGAATCCGCCCTCCAGGACCCTACAAGTAGGGGGTAGGCTGAGGGGGTTCGCGCTTAAATGGAATGAGGTGACCTCCAATCCCTGGGCCTTACGCCTAGTCTCGGAAGGCTATAAAATTGAATTTTCCTCCCCTCCTCCCCGGAGGTTCGTGGTCACCCCCTGCCAGTCACCCTCGTCTGCTCAGGCCCTCCAGTTGGTGGTGCAGGAGCTATTGTCCCTAGGGGCCATCACTCGGGTTCCCACAGAACAACGGTTCAAGGGGTGCTACTCCCCCTTGTTTCTCGTTAAAAAATCTAACGGTTCCTATAGAAGCATAATTAATTTGAAATTCCTGAATAAATCTATCTCATATCAAAGATTTAAAATGGAATCGGTGTGGTCAGCAATCCCCTTAATCGCACCAGATGGCGTCATGGCCACCGTGGACTTAAAGGACGCCTACTACCATGTCCCTATACACATAGATTTCCAGCAGCTTCTGCGATTTGCCCTGGTGATTGATGGGTCAGTCTCTCACTTCCAGTTTACGTGCCTGCCGTTCGGGATTTCCTCCGCACCCCGGGTGTTCTCCAAACTGGTGTTAGAGATGGTGGCGGCACTAAGGACTAACAAGGTGTTGATTGTCCCATACCTCGACGATTTCCTGATCATAGCAGGATCAGCTTCAGAACTCCGGTTCCAGGTCAACCTCACACTCCGTCTGTTCGAATCACTAGGCTGGATCATCAACACCGTTAAATCTAGTCTTCTGCCCGAACAAAAGAAAAAATTCCTGGGAGTTATTCTGGACTCACACAGCCAGTGTTCATCCCTTCCCCTAGAAAGGCAAAAAGCGATCCAGGACGAGTGTTGGGCACTTTCTCTAGCCGCCAAAGTCTCCCTTAGGAGAGGCATGAGGGTCCTCGGCTCATGACATCTTGCATCGGGGTAGTCCCTTGGGCCCAATTACATTGTAGAACCCTCCAAGACTTTATCCTGAGCAATTGGGATAAATCACCCGCTTCCCTGGATCAGATAGTCGTCCTTACCCACAAGATAAAGTCCTCCTTGGGGTGGTGGATGTCTATTACCAACCTTGCCAGAACCACGGTTTGGTACCCCGCATCCCCAGTATCCATCTTTACTGACGCGAGTGCAACTGGCTGGGGGGCCCACTTAGGCCGTCATTACGTCCAAGGGGGCTGGAACCAGGAGGAAGCTACTCAGTCCTCCAACTACAAAGAACTTTGCGCTGTCTGGAAGGCCATTCGGGACCTCGAGACAGAGATCAGGAGTAGACACATTAAGATCTTTTCGGATAATATAACAACTGTGTCCCTCATTCGCCACCAGGGATCAACGCAGAACCCCCGACTCCAAGACCTGGTGGCGAAAGTTCTCGGGTGGATAGAGCAGCAGACACCTTCCGTCACAGCGTTCCACGTAAGGGGCCCAGAGAACTCCATGGCAGACCATCTCAGCCGCAGGAAGATAGATCCGGGGGAGTGGACTCTACATTCACATGCATCCCAGCTAATTATAGAAAGATGGGGGACACCAAAGGTGGACTTGTTCGGCTCTCGGGAGAACACCAAGTGTCCCCGGTTTTTCTCCAGGGGAGCAGACGGGGGCTCCCTGGGAATAGACGCACTGTCCCAGTCTTGGAATTGGGACCTTGCATACACCTTCCCACCTATCCCCCTGATCCCTCTGGTCCTAAGGAAAATTCAGGGGTCCCCAGGCTCCGTTATCCTGGTGGCCCCATTCTGGCCCAAGAGACCCTGGTTCCCGCTCCTGGCCGTTCTCTCGACACAGGATCCTCTACATCTGCCGCAGAGAGACGACCTCATTCAGCAGGGTCCTCTAATATGCCCAAAGGTCCGACAGTTCAGACTGACGGCCTGGAAGCTGAGCGGGTAAAATACCTGAGCCAGAGCCTATCAGGGAGGGTGACCACTACTTTATGTGAGAGCCTCAAAAAATCCACCAGAGATATATACACTAGGGTGTGGGATACCTTCTCTAGGTGGTTGGGGCATAGTATTCATAACCTCCAACAGCCTGACATTAACAAGATATTGGAGTTCCTACAGGATGGATTAGATATGGGGCTAAGACTTAGTACCCTTAAGGTCCAGGTGGCCGCCCTTGGAGCCTTCTTTGACTCCCCCTTAGGCGACCATAGGCGAATTAGGAAATATCTTAAAGGGGCAGTCAGACTCCACCCCTTTGTAAGGGAAACCATGCCCCCATGGGACCTTAACCTAGTTTTACAGGCCCTCTGCGCACACCCCTTTGAGCCCTTGGAAGATCTATCAGTTAAGATCCTCTCCTATAAGGTAGCTTTTCTAGTTGCCATCACATCCGCTAGACGGATTGGGGAGATCCAATCCCTCTCTATTAGGACTCCGTATATGACCATCTTCCCGGATAAAATAGAGTTCAGGCCTGACCCCTTTTTCCAACCGAAGGTTCTCACAGACTTTCACAGAGAACAGCGAATAGTACTTCCCTCCTTCTGCCAGGAACCCCGTAACACCATGGAACAGAGGTTCCATAATCTAGATGTTAGACGAGCAGTCCTGAAGTATTTGGAGGTCACACATTCCTTCAGGAAGTCTAACAACCTTTTTATTCAATTTCAGGGTCCACGCAGAGGAGGGGCCGCTACTAAGGACTCCTTAGCGCGTTGGGTCAGGAGGGCCATAGAAGAGGCGTACAGATCCCAGGGGATTCCACTCCCGGGCAACGTTAGAGCCCATTCCACTAGGGCGGTCGCCTGTTTCTGGGCGGAGAGAGCCCAGGCGACAAAAGACCAGATCTGCAGGGCCGCCACATGGTCGAGCACTCATACCTTCACTAAATACTATCGCCTGGACCTGGGGGCCAGCCGTGATATGGCCTTTGGGCGGAAGGTGCTACAGGCAGTGGTCCCTCCCTAAAGCCCTTGGGTGTTGGCACTTCTCCAGGTGTATGCTGTCAGGATGACGAGGGGAAGACAGGAATTAGGTCCTACCTGTTAATTCCTTTTCCTGAAGTCATCCTGACAGCATAGGGGCTTTCCCCTCCCCTTGAGTTATTTTTACGTGAAGTAACGTATTGTACTATGATTTCTGTATTAAAAATGATTGGTTAAGCAAAGCCGGGTCACTGTAGTTATTTGGTACACACTGGTGAGCCGGAGGTGGGAGTTACCTTTTGTGTTTTTCCGCTTCCTGTCCCAACAGGTGTCCAGCGGACAACCTCCAGGTGTATGCTGTCAGGATGACTTCAAGAAAAGGAATTAACAGGTAAGACCTAATTCCTGTCTTTTTCTGCGCAAACCCCAGCTTCCAGTCTTTTCCCCACCGCCCTAATTGATTTTAACCTTCAAATCCGCAGTGCATCCGCTATTGTATTTGCGGATACACTGCGGATCGTCCGCACCCATTGACTTCTATTAAGCCTGTCCGCACGGAATTGGCACTGAAATGGAGCATACTGCGATTTATTTTCCACACCAAACGCTCTGCAAATCAAATCCGCATGCTTAAATTCCATGCGGATGCCAATGCTTCCCTATGGGTACTTTCAATTGCGGATCTTCTGCGCGGGTGATCAAATTGGGCCTAACAGGATATGCCTGGTGTTGATATGCTAGGTATACTGCTACTCTGGCACCATTACCTGAATGTTTCCTAGTGGCACCCCCTTCTCCGTAAAAATTGATATAACAATCCATTAGAATATTTCCCATTACACATCATTCCTCGTTATATTTAAAACTGACATTTATTCTCTTAAATGATTAATTTAATATAACAGTTTACCAAGTTACATAAATACGTTCAACAAATCTTTGCGTCAGTGCAACTCCTCATCTTCCATCTTGTTCAGTGGCATCCACAAGATTTGACCACCATGTTCCGGTGCTTTTTAAGTATTACATTGTTATTGTTGTCATAATAAAGGACTGATGTGGCCGACAGTTTTGTAGGAGCGCAACACGCTTTGGGCACACTTTCTGGCTTCATAAGGTGAACCTGGAGAAGAATACATTAGCTGATAAATACAGTGACCTTGTAAAACAAAGCATAAACAACATGGATAGCTAGCATGTAACACATCTGAAGGGCTTATAAGAAATATACAACTCATAAAAAGACCATTCTTCTCAGTGAGAAGGATACGAAACAGGAGTTAGATTATTTTCAGTTGATTCTTGACTGTTTTCCTTGGCAGTATGTTTGCTAGTTTACATTGGATTCCCTATTACTGCTTATTTCAAAGCTTGCCTTGAGCACTACTCAGTAATATGACCGGTAGAGGGCTTCATGCCGCTGTACCAGTGACAGGCACACATGCTGATTTTTCTTGTTTTGTTACTTTGTAGCGACTTTATTAGGCTCAGATTTGCTTGTCCTTGTGGCGAAATGAGATCACTCTTTCATATAGTAAGCTAGAAGTCCTCTAGGATACTTACAGATTTGGCCGTTTTTCATCAGTTCATTGGCTCTCTTCGTATTAAATAAAAATAATAAAAATAAACCCTTACACACTGCTGTTACTGTTTTACCAGCTTCTATTCATGTTTTATTTTACTTAGGCTGGATAGAAGTTGACTAGGATAACACCACCCCCTATATGAGGCATATCCTGAATGTAACCTTGTATTTGTATGTGAGGATAAAACAACACACTTTCTGATCTTAAACTGAATAGGAAGTTCTTCTGACCGAGGGGATTAGTCAGCCAATGACCAAAGTAGCAGTAATAATATTGCAGTGGGGAAAAGGTCTGGGCGGCCTCTTTGGCAAGTTGTAACCCTTGTCTGACTATTTTTCTGTAGAAACCTGAGACGTTTCCAGCAACTATCTTTATGTTTCATGCACTTTTGACCTTGTAAAAACAAATGCATAAATTTGCTTCACTGTTAGTAAAGAACTGTAAGGCTGGGTTCACACAGGGCGGATTTGCCGTGGAAATTCCGTCCGGAGTTTCGCCGCGGCAAATCCGCCTGCGGACGCTAATCCTGGGGTTAGCCAGGCATGTGGACAAGATTTCTCAGAAATCTCGTCCACACGGGATGGCGAATCTGCCGTGGCAAAGCCGGCAGAAGCCGGCGCTGCAGTGCGGATTCGCCAGCCGCAGCATGTTCGTTTTTGTTCTTCTTCCGCTGCAGCCACGCTCTCCCTTATGGCAGCGCCGGCCGCAGCGGAAGAGCGTGCGGCCAGGCCACTTTAAAACTTGCGGCTAAGTGCCACGGGATTTGAAGCAGTGCTTTTCCTGGCGTAAATCTTGCGTTTTTTCGCTGCGGCCAAGCCGCGAGATTTCCGATGGGATTCTGGCGTTTGTGAGCCCAGCCTTAGAACACATTACTATGTCGCCTATGAAGACACAAAATATGAAAACAAATACAAAATAGTAACAAATACAATGGTAGTATAGCAGCTATTGGGGTACTCTATCAAATTGGATAGCTTTTTACTTTACTGACAATGATCTGGTATGTATGAGAAACACTAGCTTTTCTCCATAGGGAGAGCAACTAGAAGGCGAGTGAGTGAGTGACGAGACTTAAAAGGCCATTCATGCTCCTCTGGATAATATGCAAATAAGGGAGACTGGGAAACGCATATCAAAGTGTATTAACAATCACTTCATTTATTTATAATTGGTTTCCCAGTCTACAACATTATAAATATTTGGTGAAGGTATGACTGACTGGACTATAACCAATGCAGAGAATGAGATTGCCTGGTTCCACTGTCTCGAGGGAGAGTGCATGCTCAGCTGTTTTCATCTCACCAATACCAGAGACATAGCTAAAGGCTCATGGATCCAGCTGCAAAAGTTCAGTTTGGGAGCTTTCCACCCCAGCCTCCTATTCCCGTGTAACTTCTCTTCACCTTCGTAGCTCCACAACTCTCGACTGCATCTTGAGTGACCTATCAATCCAGCACTAACAGCCAGTGGCATCACTAGAAGTGTAAAATTCTAACCTCAGGACATATGTTGCACCGCTACACACACCCGAAAAAAAAAAAATTACATATATATATAGTCAGACTCTAGTTTCGTTGTCTTCTAGTTTTGCCGGTTTCCAGTTTCGCTGATTTTTCAAGCCAGAAATTTACCTCTAGTTTCGCCGGCTGGCTGTGAATGGCTGAGTAGGCTGTCATTCAGCCAATCAGAGCGAGCTCTTGCTGGGAGGTGGGGAATTCAATCCCTGTCACTAGCAATAAATGCTTTGCCGGCTTGACAAGCGCCCAGCAGCCAGCCAGAAGCTCCGAAAGCAGTGGTGTGGACCCCGACGGCACCTGAAAAGTGAGTATTGATGCCACCTGTAGTCCTATGTAACACCACAGATAACACAGTGATAAGCGAGCAGGGGAAGCAGAAGACAAGCGGGGCTGCTAGTCTTCTGCATCCAGCTGTTCTCTGCGCCTGGCTGTTATACAGCTGAGCGCTCCGAGCGGGGTATGCAGAAGACAAGCAGCCACTTGTCTTCTGCATCAAGCTGTTCTCTGCTCGGAGCTCCCGGCGGAGTATGAAGAACACAGCTGGACTGCTGTGTTTTTCATACCGCGCCTGTGTTCAGGGAGCAGGATACAGCTGAAACAATAGTATCAGCGGTATCCCGCTGTGAATTCATGATAAAGCTGATCGTTGTCTTTCAGCATGCTGAAAGACAACAATCAGCGACTGGTTAACGAAAACTGCACAATGTCAGTGCAGTTACGATTATCGCTCAAAAGATGGCTTTTGAGCGAATTTTGAGTGATAATCGTTGTGTCTAAATGGGCCTTTAGGACAGATAAGGAAGGATGCCACCTGCAGTCTTATGTAACACCACAGATAACACACAGCTCTACATTAGGCTGCTTTTTGGGTATTAAAAACTATATTTAGGGCGCCTGCACACTGGCGGAAATTTCCGCGGCAGGATTTCCGCCGCTGTAAGCCTGAATAGGATTGCGTTAACAAACGCAATCCTATGCAAACCGCGGCATGTCCTGTTTCTGTGTGGGGCTCCGGTCTGCACATGCGCCGGCTGCCCGGCAGCCGACACATGAAAGAGCCAGAGCTGCGGGACGCAGGTGTGTACGCGCTGCTCTCTGCAGGCGCTCGGGTCGGGTCCCGCGGCGAGAATCCTCGCCGCCGGATCCGACCCGCCCATCTGCAGATGGCCTTACTCTCTATTAAATGTTGTTTGGTGTGTTTTATATTCACACATCAGAAACAACATAAGTCAACAGCAACCTTAGATACAGTAGTTCTTATGTAGTATAGCTCTAAATATTATAGTCGCCATATAAAGTTTAGACATCAGTTCTACACAATGATTGAGATTACAGTGCAAGTTAAAGGGGTTTTCTGGGCAAATACTGTTGATGGCCTGTCCTCAGGATAGGTTATCAATAGTTGATCGCCAGGGAATGAGCTGATCGCCCGGCTCGCTGTCAGTGCAGCTAGGCTGAAAGTGTAATAGTCACCTACTAGACTTACTGCTTCAACTCCAATGATATTCCTTCTGCTATTCACTTGGTTTTACTCTTCTGCTAGCCCTATCCCCTCAGATGGAACATGTACCCCCTTGTAATTGTCCAAAGACCACCAGTGGCCCCACTTATTCACTGGCCTCTTGATTGATTAGTGTGCCTTGCCATCAATCTAATTTTTCAGACTCCTGATGGACTGAACCTGTGTCCAGAACATGAGGTATGTTGAGCACTGTGCTATAGGTGAGCATATGGTTATGTATTATTTTCAGTGGCTCTATATGGAACGGGGTTGTTGTTGTTGTGGCCTTGTTAGTTGTCTGTGCATAGTACAGACCACTATAGCACAGGGCTAGTAAACTCATCGCAGCTGACATTGTAGACACTGGTTCAGCCAATTAGGAGTCTGGAAATTTAGGCTGACAATGGGGTACACCAATCAGTCAAGTCACCAGTGACTAGGCGGGGCCAGTGGTGGTTTCAGACAATTAGAGGAAATCCATGTTCCGTCTAAGGGTGCGGGGCTAGCAGGAGAGTAGAGAATGTAATTAGCAGATGGAACATTGTGATAGACATGATGATTATTTTGGTATAAAATGTCTATCGATTTATATAACGTAAATGTATTTTGCTGTTGTAATGACTTTTAGCTCTGGAGTTTGATCGACACACAATCTAATCATAGTATTTACTAGACAATGGGATGGTGAAGGATGTCTGATGTTAATGTTAGCTAAGTACATAGGGATTGCACAAGAGACCTCTAAGAGTTAAGGGCCATAGTGTTGTGTATATCCTGTGTTTAATACTGAGTGTTTACCTAGGCCCCCTTCCACTCCTCATACAAGCTAGTTAAACAATGGGTTGCCACATACACAGAAACTGCTTAAGGCTGTCTGCATGCTAAAGAAGACAAAGTCCATACTATGGCGGACGTGAGGGAGGGTGGGCAGAGAGGTGGGAGATTCTATATGATCCAACAAATGAGAATCTTATATGTTACTGATGTAATCTGTTGCACGCCCATTGAAGGGCGGTTGTCATGTGTTATAATAAAAAGCCTGAGCCTCTACACATTGTAGAGACTCTCCCGGTTTTAGACCAGCATTTGTGTCTGATTCTGGTCGATGATGTGTGCACACGATATAATTCGGAAGCGGCAAAATACCCCAAAGCCTGCTGGAGAAAATCATAATCCAGAACAGTGTCGTCCTTGGATGGGCGAGTGGATCTGTGAGGTCACAGCCTGGAACGTACAGAGATCGGCAGATGGCACGCAGAACTCAGGGGCCCGAAAATCTACAGAACACGGTAAGATTGCTTTATGTAAATCTACCGATGTGAGCTGGGTTCTGACTGCTTTTCTGCCTGTTCCTGATCCAGACTGGACCTTCACTGAAAGACAGGTAATAACTCTAGTTCTGTCCACTCGAAAAATCACCATGTTACCTGTCTAGGGGTATTTTGTATGCTGTTGTGTCTGAGACGGTTAAAAATTGTTTATGCAAGACCAAGAGATAAATTCTGTGAGGGTTAATGTGTCGGGAGGGCGGACTCGGCTGTTTAAGTCTGAGGGAGCACGCCGAGAGACACTTACTCCTAGGAATCTAGTGTGAGGTTAGGAAGATTTATGATACGTATACTTACCTTTATGATTGAGCGTGTTATGTTCTCATATGTGAAAAGGTATATACGTGTGAAGTATAGCCGTGGTGTGACGGCTGATGTCTCCAGAATATTATTGAGGTTTTGGTCATTTAAAATAATCGTCAGTCTCTGTGTATAGCTAAAATGTCCTGTCTAGAACGTGTACAAGAAGTGCTCTTGGGGATTACTAGACGGTGGGTTGTTAAAAAAGGTAGATGAGATATATACCTTGAGCAGTTGTGGGTATTCTCCAGTAATCCCGTCTGTTTGGTACTATAGAAAGAATGTGCAGTGTTGATTATTGGGGGAGGGGTGCTGATAAGAGAGTGGACTGAAGTTAAGCCACTGAGAGCATTTCTCAATTAACCCTTTCTGTTTACTTTGTCTTTCCCTGTGTTTTGTAGAATTAATGTGCATTGTAATCTGAGTGGGAAAGAGAGGTTATATTGGAAGGATTTGAAGAAAGCAGATTTTACAAGAGAAACAGTACTGTGTCCAGAAACTTCGAATAGAATAGAATAAGCAGGTAGCATAGAGTTGAGCAGAGTGAGCAAGGGCAAAGGTCATAGAGCTTGTGATCTGGTTGCTGAAGGGAGCAGAGTTTACTGAACAATGGGAAAGGACCAGGAAAAGTTGCAGAAAGAAATGTTAGGTCATGGACAGATAAGATAGACTGTAGCAAGTTTACAGAAGATGAGCAGGAAGCCTAGCAGAAAGAAAGGTGTTTTTAGATTGCTAGGAGGAGGTATAATGTAGTTAAGAGATTGAAGAGGGGAAAGCATGTAGTGGGGTATGTGTATTGCTTATGAACAATGTAATGCCTTTGTGTTGACTACAGCCCCTCCCTGTAATGGCGGCCGTGCTTGCAATGTTTACAATCCAACATAGTGTGACTCTGCAGTAAATGTAGTGAGGCCTGCCCCCACCCTGAAGTTACTTCCCCCCATGTGCTCACTTTCAGGGTGTGTGATGTTACTTCCGGTCCCTCCCCATCCGGGACAGGACCTGGCCCCGCCCCTTCCTCCTCCAGCGGCCATTTTGCCTCACCTGGGAGATCTGTAGCCCCGCCCCCTTCTGCCTCTGGCGGCCATTTTGCTGCATTTGGGAGGCCTATATTCCCCAATGCCACTGTATCCAGTGCTAACATCATGATTGTCTGAAGTAAGGTTTTGTTTGACCGGCCTTTGTTACACTCCAAGATGTGGCCACTTTGGATGTGTGATAAGTTCAGGGAAACAAACCTTTGTGGAGATGCAGCTTGGGACATAGTAGATGACTAAGCTGGTTTATAGTGCATGGAAGATTGGAGTTGATGCATGGGGGGCAGAGACCAGGAATACATGACAGGGGACGCTCTCTCATGTTCCCAGGGGCTCTGTTTTCCACTGCCCGCTTCTCCAATGGATGCTCAGACAGATGATGTTATGGAAGGCTCCTACAGATGAAATAATTTCCCTATAGTCACCCAGCAAACTTTTTCATGCAATTTGGTGAAGTAATTTTACTTTTTATGTGAAGAAAGAGGGACTGAATTGCCCAGAGTAGGATGTTAATTCATCCGTATTCTTTAGTTTTTCTTTAAAGGGGTTGTCCCGAGGCAGCAAGTGGGTCTATACACTTCTGCATGGCCATAATAATGCACTTTGTAATGTACATTGTGCATTAATTATGAGCCATACAGAAGTTATAAAAAGTTTTATACTTACCTGCTCCGTTGCTGGCGTCCTCGTCTCCATGGTGCCGACTAATTTTCGCCCTCCGATGGCCAAATTAGCCGCGCTTGCGCAGTCCGGGTCTTCTCCTCTTCTCTATGGTGCTCCGTGTAGCTCCGTGTAGCTCCGCCCCGTCACGTGCCGATTCCAGCCAATCAGGAGGCTGGAATCGGCAATGGACCGCACAGAAGCCCTGCGGTCCATGAAGACAGAGGATCCCGGCGGCCATCTTCAGCAGGTGAGTATGAAGACGCCGGACCGCCGGGATTCAGGTAAGCGCTGTGCGGGTGGTTTTTTTAACCCCTGCATCGGGGTTGTCTCGCGACGAACGGGGGGGGGGTTTAAAAAAACAAAAACCCGTTTCGGCGCGGGACATCTCCTTTAAGTCTTTGGTATATTCTAGTGTCAGTCTACACTGAAGCTATAATTATATTCTGACAGGAGAGTAAAAGCTAAACGCTGGCCATACCCTGAAATACTATTACACTGGGTGACGTAAAATTTGAATTGTGTGGCGCCCCCTTGTGTTAAAAAATGCTAACTGCAACCTGGAAAAAAAAAAAAATCTAAAGGATATTTTCGCTCAGACTTCGCTGCATATAATGTCACCTTGACCTACAAGGTGCTTGTTTTTGTGCCTCTTGGTTTACTAGTTTGAACGCAATTACTCTTTTTCCATTGAGTATTCCTGTTCAAAAGGGGGGAGGCAGAGGTGATCTGGGCCATAGATGATCTAGGTGTTGTAGATCAGCTATTGGGTTTGAAAAAAAATAAATAAATGGAATAAGATAACAAGATTCTGAGCCATGTGAAATAGAACATCAACATGATTATTTAGTACTAATACAGTAAGAAACTGCAGATATGCAAACAGTAACCAGAACCTCTGTTGATAATGCATATGTTGAGCTTTTTGCAGATGGTACCAGGGTGAGGATTGATGACTCCACATCGGATATGCAGTGGTCACACAACAAGATGTCCTAGAAGCAGAAGCTCTGCCTCCTCATGTCACAGTACAAGAAGCGGAATTGAAGGCCCTCACTGAGGCGAGTAGAGTGGTGAGAGGTAAGACGGCAACCCTTTACACTGACTCCTGGTATGCATTTGGCATAGCTCATGATTACGGCCCAATATGGAAGGCCAGACAGTTTTTTTACCTTAGCAGGACAACCAATTGAGAATGGTGCAGCGGTACAGAGTCGCATGGAGGCCCTACTTCTACCTGACAAAGTTGAGAGTTCGCACCAATTCCTACACTGGAGAGGCGAGAGACGACACCCTTGCTGACAGCGCAGCAAAGGCAGCGGCCCTCAAGCCGTGGAAGAAAGAAGAAAGATACTGACAGCATGAGTCAGTGGTAAAAAACTTTGGACATTGACAAAAATTTGGACTTTGATATGCTAAAAGACTTTTACAGTTACAAGCCAGCAAGGAAGAAAAGAATAAATGGACTAATATGGGAGCAGCAGAAACAGGACAGCGTGTGGTGAACGGTCAACAGCACTTGCCCACCACAGTTCCTGTATCCCATGATGGCCCAGCTGATGGACGGAAAGACCCACCTAGTAAAGCAGCAATGACGACGACGCTTGAAAGAGGTTGGGTGACTTCTGGGTTCTCTGTAGCGGCTGCATCATTTGTCCTGTTTAGCATGATCTATGCCATAGGTGAGTCAGGGCAGAAGTAAATTTGCCACATCACACTTGCCGGGACCACTCTACCCATTTCAGGGATTGCAAATTGACTACGTTCAGCTCCCACTTGTTGGGAAGTATGAATACATGCTTGTTGTTGTTGATGTCTTTGCAGGTTGGAGGCCGACCCTGTTACCAAGGCAAACAAGTAGGTAACCGCAAAGAAGCTCATGAACGAGGTAAACTGTGAATATGGGGTACCAGAGGTGATTCAGAGTCAGACACAGGTATAAACTTCGCAGGTGAATGTAACATGTCATGTCTGCTCTGGGTGTATCCCAGGCCTTTTACATACTGTACCACCTTTAGAGTAGTGGAAAGGTGGAGAGACGTAGTGGCACGCTAAAAAGTAAGACACTTAAAAATGACGCCACTTTGGAAAGACTGTCCTCTAATAGCCTTATATAGTGTTAGATATGAACCCAGGGGGGATTATACATTATCTCCCTACGAGATTGTTTGGGCTAGCCCCAAGGCTAGGTCGTTACTATCCTCAGTAGTTACAATTACAATCTGATGTGTTGACTGAGTATGTGATTTCCGTTGTTAAAGAACTAACCAAAGCCTATGCACAGGTGTTCTCTTCCAGACTCAGAGGCAGACACTGGGACACATATCTTGCAGCCTGGGGATTGGGAGTGCGTCAAGAAGTTCCCCAGGAAGCACCCTCTTGAGCCCCGATTTGATGGCCCCTACCAGGTGCTTCTGACTACTGCCACAGCTGTGAAACTAGCCGAAAGACTTACATGGATCCATGCTTCATACTGTAAGAAAGCTTCAGATCCGGGAGACCAGTCTTAGTTGTGCCAAAGACATTACTCTGGTTAGGGCTAGTGAGAGAGGAGGGTGGCAACTGGAATCCTTAGTCGGAAGAATATGGGGGTATGGTTACCTTCTGGTATAACTCGTTCAATGCTCAAGTAGCCACATATTCCTTCGACTATTGTACTGTGGTCCCGTGTCTAGGCGCAAGATCCCACCGCAGGCCAGATTTAGCTCAGTCCAGCTGGTTATATGACTTATATACCCGGGGAATACAATATGTTTGCGCCACTGATAACGTCTGGGGAGAAGACTGCCGTTATTGGGGATTAGTGGGATGTAACACAGGAATAGACTGGTCCTATAAACCGCAAAGTGCCTTAAATAAGAAAGATAGGAGCGGGAAATCCCTAATTAGTCGTATAACCCTCCTTGAGAATAATAAGGACAGCAGGTATTGGAAGGCTGAACTTAGTATGTTGCTTGGTTTTAATGCGGTTTTTACACTAACCATGGGAGATCCAAGCCCGGGGGACGGAGGGACTTATAGTCTGGGGACATACCGGTACGGGAGGACAGATCCCTTAGGGAAGTTTAAAATAAGGGGTATGGTAGATGCAGCCGAATGGAAGCCTTCACTTAGTCCCGTGCCCATAATTAACCCCCTCCGCCGTAAGATAAAGACCTTGACGAACATGATGATCATAGCCGACCCTACCTTTTGTGGACACCTTGACAGTAGCGACTGGCTACTCTGACCAGAATCTCTGGTTGGAGTTGATGAGGTACAATGCTAACAGGAGCAACAAGTCTAACTGTTGCGTGTGCGGTAGTGCCCGACCACACTCGGGGATGGTCCCCCTAAATCTCCCTGTAGATGCTGAAGAGTGGTTTATTAGTCTCTTCACGAACATTTCCGCTAATTACACTGTCCGTGAGAAATGGAAGAAGGAATACTCTATAACTACTTAAGTGTTTTGCACCAGAGAGAGTATTACTGACTACCCTGGAAACTACACCTGCCAGGCAAATAGGCAGGGTGGAGGGAGATTTTTGGGGAACTCACCAACGGGTATTGCTCCTCCTATGGTACGATAGGAGGGGAATAGATGCAGAATCAGGTCCAGTCCTTAGGAGACGTTTACTGGCTTTGTAGTGACATGAGGTAGAGGACCCGCCTGGAGGGTAATTGGACAGGGGAGTGTGCCTTAGTAAAGCCCTTATGCCCCTCCACATCCTGTCAGACAACATTGAGGATAATGAGGTTACCCCCAATAGTTACTTTATCTCGATCCAACTCAGTCTGTGTTTTGTGGTTATCCTGTCATGTTGGTCTATCCTTGTTTTCCGCATAGGTACGGCGGTTCCTTCCAGTCTTGTCACTAGGTAGTGTAGGGTCAGGGTGAGGCGACCTGGACGTGTTCACCATTAGGACTATCTCCAGGAGGGACATTGGTGTGGGTGAAGATTAGGGAGTCCCACGCCGTGCGTACCTGTGCACGCTACTAGTATTGTAACATTATGCTAGAGCGAGAAGAGAGACCCCTGGTGGTAGTTTTGATCTACACATGTACATTGACATCATAGGATAGCCAAGGGGGGTACCTGACAAGTTTTAAAAATTAGAGACCAAGTTAAAACTAGATTCGAGTCCATTTTCCTGTTCATTATGGTAAATAAACGTTGATTGGATTAATTATGTTTTTTATAGTTAGCAGTGGTTTATAAATTATACTAGAGACGCCTTATAGGGACTAGTCGACCAATAGGACCTACTTCGACTATGACTTTTTAAAAAATAGAATGACCTTAGATATGACTTTAGCTAAAAAGGGGAGTGTCTGTAAGATGATAGGGGAGACTTGTCGTACCTACATCCTAGACGACACGTGACCCGCGGGTAAAGACGCACTTGCCATTAAGAAGCTGACCGCACTAACTAAAAAGAGCTAACTTTTGGGACCAGCACTCGCCATGGATGAGCGGGTGGTAAAGGATCCTGGCACAGACGGGCGTCGCTGTTGTATGTGAACTGATGGTTACCTTTTCTGTTCTAGTCTGCTGTGTTATCCCCTGTGTCAGAGAGACCTGTGAAACTGATGCTGGAAAAGCCGCTCCCACCATGAGTTTGCTGGATGCATCCCCAGAAGGAGTGGACAAGTCCTACACCCCCTTGAAGACCCTAAAACGAACCTTCAACGCGCTCCAGTTATAGGCTCATGCGCAGAGAACTGTGAAAATTAGATAGAGAATTAGAGGATAGACATTTTAAGGGGGGATTGTGATAGACATGATGATTATTTTGGTATAAAATGTCTATCGATTTATATAACGTAAATGTATTTTGCTGTTGTAATGACTTTTAGCTCTGGAGTTTGATCGACACACAATCTAATCATAGTATTTACTAGACAATGGGATGGTGAAGGATGTCTGATGTTAATGTTAGCTAAGTACATAGGGATTGCACAAGAGACCTCTAAGAGTTAAGGGCCATAGTGTTGTGTATATCCTGTGTTTAATACTGAGTGTTTACCTAGGCCCCCTTCCACTCCTCATACAAGCTAGTTAAACAATGGGTTGCCACATACACAGAAACTGCTTAAGGCTGTCTGCATGCTAAAGAAGACAAAGTCCATACTATGGCGGACGTGAGGGAGGGTGGGCAGAGAGGTGGGAGATTCTATATGATCCGACAAATGAGAATCTTATATGTTACTGATGTAATCTGTTGCACGCCCATTGAAGGGCGGTTGTCATGTGTTATAATAAAAAGCCTGAGCCTCTACACATTGTAGAGACTCTCCCGGTTTTAGACCAGCATTTGTGTCTGATTCTGGTCGATGATGTGTGCACACGATATAATTCGGAAGCGGCAAAATACCCCAAAGCCTGCTGGAGAAAATCATAATCCAGAACAACATCATGCCATTACAGAAAACATTTGGTTGTTGTTATGTGATTAGAAGATCATGCCAGAAGACTATTTATAAGGTCGGTTTCACACGGTCGTTTATTGCGCACGAGACTTGTGCATTGCGACACGCACAAATCTCACGCAAATATGAACTCCATTCTTTGGAATAGAATCATGTACATGAGCTGCAGGTCCTAGCTTTTTGCATGCCTTACAACGCATTGCCCATTGTTTTCAATGGGTCAGTAAAACACATTGCATAATTGAAAACAATGGGAAACACTCCTCAAAGGCAGCTCAAAGACACAACAAAAAACATAGCATGTACTATCTTGACATGTATGATGCGTGCATACACTCTTAGATAGTGTATGAGGATTGTTGGTGGGTAACAAGTACGCAATGCACTGCGCAGAGATATGCTTGCGGTGCACAAGAAAAAAAAAACGCTTGTGTGAGAGATCCCTAATAGTCCAGGTTTTCAATACACAAAACAAGCAACAGTTTGAAATATCGGCCAGGGTCATGATTATTAGCAATCCAAGTTTGGTACATACGTAAGTGGCAACAATTTGTAGCGTAAGGCAGCACATCAGTAATAAGCTAGACTAGAGGCAAGAAGCACAGTAATCTGGCCAAGGAAAAACTGCCATGGCCTGGTTTATATAGGAAGTCCAAGGATGGTGCTCATTAGGCAAACAAGGCAAGGAACAAGGCAATAGATTTAACAAAAAAGCTGTCTAGCATTACCTCTAACTCACTTACAAGAGTAAGGTGCCCTTCACATGGGCATATTAGCGAATGCAAAATTTGCGTGCACAATACGCAGAGAATAGAACTCATTGATTTCAACGGGCTTATTCACATGCGCATATTTTCTTGCATATTTCAGTTCTGCAAAAAAAGCAGCATGCTTTACTTGCGTGCCAAATTTCGCCATAGAAGTCAATAAGGAAGGTGCACTCGTGTGATGGGGGCCTAAGATTTTGTTTATACATAGTGGAAATGCTGCAGAATTTCATGGCAAAATCCACAGCATCTCCGCATAAAAAACAGAATCCCAATTCACATTAGTGTGGATATTAACCCGAAATCAGCTGTGCATCCACAGCTGATTTCAGAAGATACTACATATTACTATGCTTTTTACAGCAATGGTAGGGAATACCACCCATACCTCTTCTATTACCGGCAGAATAATACACATAGTGGACCTTTAAATTGCATTGCTTAGTTAAATACATGCAGTTTATTGTAGAAACAGGTGAGAAAGAAGAATGTGAGACTAATATTGTAGAAAAGTTATGAAGGGAATGATTCTGATACAGAATGTTAAACGGTTTATCACTAATACCCAGTATCATTTATTCCTGACTATCTCAGTGTAGATTTTCATGGGAGTCTAGACATCGCTGAAGTATCAGTAACATATGTATCTCGGCTTAGTGATCTGATATAAAAGTTCCATTCATCAGTATTTCAGAGTTTAGATATTTTGTTTGAATCTTGTCAGAATGTGTTAGAATCTGACTCTGAATTTCTTATCAGTAGAATTCGCTCAGAAACTTGGCAGGACAACCCAGTAGTTAAAACTTGTCACCATGTATCAGTATACAAAAGCTGAACCAAAAGCCTTTTAACTAAATCGCCCGGGTTAGAATGGAAATGTTCTACACGCTAAGCAAACATTAGTTTGTACATTTTGTTTTTTCATTTTATTAAGGTGTTGTTTCACTAGGATAACCCTTTTCCATATGTTCTTCTAGAACATGTGTATGACATAAGGGAAGGAGCATGATTGGGGCTGCTTCCTCCATGGGCAAGAGCAGAGGGCTGCAAAACATCAGAAGCTCCCAATTGAGTGGACTGATCTGAATGGTTGACAAGTAATGCAATTGTACATTTCCCCTATGGCTACTAAAGGGAAACACTATGGTCGTTCACAAGTTATCTGCAATGATTGTCCGCTCAATTTTAATTAGTTTTCGGGGTAGGGCAACCACTTGAAATCACTGATGATTTATATAAAAATTGTTAAATGCAGTCATTGTAATATACAGTAACTAAATTATCCATCCAGTACTTTCACAAATACATTATCTTATCATATGTTCTAAGATACATATGAAAGTCTACATGCAGTATCAGCTTCAAATCTGAACTGTTATATTTATTGACAGCATGGTACACAACTAAAACGAGGATTGTTTTTCCCCAGAAACAGTGCTACTCGTCTCCATGGACTTTGACTGAAATTGTCGAAATCTGATACTAATGATATCTGCCCTGCACAGATGAATACAGGAACATTTGTCTGAAGTGGGATTGTTGAGAACAGCAAAGTGATTTTTAAAGCATACCTGTGTTTTCAACAAGTTTTCTAAATTACACCAGGTTCTCCTTACCATCTCATTTGCTGCTGTTTGCACCCATTTCATGTCTGTAAGTTCTGATTTGCGAGTGGTCTTCCACATATTTCTGTTGTCCTGGTGTTTGCAATTCACTTTAAGGAAGAGGGCAGCGTGTAGCAAGCCTAGTATTCTGTCAGTAGTTCACTGTCCTGACTTCCTTGCCCTTACTTCTCATGCTGATTTGCACAGTCTCTGGTCCAATTAGCAGGGAGGCAATGTCTAAATGCCCACCCCTCTGCTTTCCCAGGATGATTAAGACATTCAGAGACATTCTGGCCAAATAGTTTGTAAACCCACTATAATGTGTATGTGTAATATGTGCACAGAGACATACAACCACACGCTATAACAGCAGGAGAGGCAGACTGTGGAGATCGTTATCACAGTGTTTGTAGATCTGTCAGTCTGCAGTCTAAGGCTGCATTCAGACGAACGTATATCGGCTAGGTTTTCACGCCGAGCCGACATACGTTGTCCTCGTATGCAGAGGGAGATGGAAGAGCCAGGAGCAGTGCTCTGAGCTCCCACCCCCTCTCTGCCTCCTCTGCACTATTTGCAATGGGGAGAGACAGAACGGGGTGGGGCTAATTCGCGGGCCTTGGCCCCGCCCCGTCCTGCCTCTTTTCATTGCAAATAGTGCATAGGGGCGGAGAGGAGGCGGAGAGGGGGCGGGAGATCAGTTCCTGCTCCTGGCTCTTCCATCCTCCCCCCCTGCACATGAGGACGACGTATATCGGCTCGGCGTGAAAACCGAGCCGATATACGTTCGTGGGAATGCAGCCTCAGGTTGCAGGGGAGTCGTCTGTGAAGATAGCCCTCCCCCTGTTGCTATGGAAATGTCCCCATGTCCTTATTACTATAGAAGCTCTGTACCTAAGGAGTAGAGAGTAGACTGCAGAGAAGCTGGAAGGGAAACCTCTACTGGCAGCCACTTCAAGTGTGATTTATAGTGGTAAAGCAGCAACATTTTTATTGCACGTTTATTACAGAAATTATGAGACCAACACAAGCTGGTAGATGAGCAGAAGTTATCTGAACAGTTAGTGCCCTTTTAATTTAAAGACTGTGACAGCAGATTTTGGTTCTGTACATGGCCTACAGTGCCAAAATCTAATGACTCCTACAATAAAATCAAATTGCATGTGACTATATCATGTTTCCCTGTTACACAGATGACAAAGTTCATCTCATCCTTAAAGTGTTTATGTCCTGCAGACAAACCCTTTTCATATATTTTGGAAGAGCAAATAGATATCATAGAGGGGTCTCAGCTTGTCCATGTATTGCATTGCTGGGCAATTCCCTGTAGTGGTTCTGCTTTGACTTCCTAGTGGCCATGTACCACCTGCAGTAACATAGCATTATACTACTTAGGGCTCATTTATATGGGCGTACTGGCGGACCATATTAAGCGCATATTTTTTACGCATATAATATGGACAGCATATACCCTATTGATTTGCATTGGGGTATTCAGACATGCATTTATCACATGTATTTCACGCCCATGAAAGAAAATTGCAGCGTCCCCTATTTTGGTCTTTACTACAAACCAAAATTGGTCTATTTAAGTCTACGGGATCGCTTAAAAACAGAGTGAATACATATGATATATGTGTATTAAAGGCAAAAACACATTGGCACATCAGCTAATACGCTCCCTGCTACAGAGCGTATGAGCACATGAACAAGGTTTGGTTTTTTTTAGAGTATTCAAAATCCACGCAATAGCATGCAGGTTTGAAAAAAAAAAAAGTAGGAAGATAGGTCCTGCCTTATTATTCAGGCACATAGGGCTTGCCCAACCTTTCCCACATATAGTTAATCCTATCTATTCTTATGAGTAGTATTAATGCGCGGGAATCCCCATAGTGGAAATGTAACCATTGAAATCAATGGTTTTGTTTCATCCCGTTATGCGGTCATGATTTTCACGACCGCATAATGGGACTAAAACATGCCCTTAACTGAGCATGAAGACAGGCGCGTATAAAATGCAGTGAATACGCATGCAAAAAAACACAAGAGCAACAAAATACACACAATTTCAATACATGAAAACGCTGTGTATTTCACGCACCAAAACTGCATATGCCAGTGTGAAAAAGTCCTACATCTGATGATCTATATTCATTATCTTGTCTCTCAGCATTTTCATTAAGTAGTCAGAATTATTGAAACTGGGTCCTTTTTGCTTTCCTGTTGTAAGTTCAGTTCCTCAATCTACCTTCTGCGTGGCGCATTCCTGGCTAATTCATAATAACCTAATTTCTTTACTTCCTAGAAACTCATTTTCCCTAAAAAAAAATATTTTACGTGGACGAACTGGAAGCAGCTGCCTTTTAATTTCAATTACTAAAAATTAAAAAAAAACAACAAAAGTTAATGAACAATAAGATTGATATTGAGGAGCATCACTTACTAGTGATTGTAAGATGGCATGATTGGTGGCATTCATACAGGAATCAAGTGGAAATGAACATTCTCCTTCGCAGTAAAATGCTGAGTACCCCTGTGGAGCTATTACCCAGTCCTATTGAAATGAAAACATAGATAGCTCAGTGAAATTGCACAGTACAATGATCAATAGTTCCCAATTTTTATTTACTTTTGTATTACCGTATATACTCAAGTATTAGCCTACCCGAGTATAAGCCAAGTCAATAAGTTTTACCACAAAAAACTGTTAAAACTTATTGACTTGAGTATAAGCCTAACTATACTCGAGTATATACTAGGTAAAAAAAAAAACAACGCAATACTCACCTCCCAGCATGCGTCTGTGTCCCCGGAATGATGCTCTCCCCAGCGGCGCGGCAAGCTGCTTCAGACTTCTCCCCGCTGTCATCTCCCTGGCTCAGCCAATCACACCGGGCGCTCAATAAACCAATCAACGCCATTCAGTGATGTAATTCATTGAATGGCTGTGAATGATCGAGCGTTGGCTGTGATTGGCTGGTACCATTTTTTTTTTCTTTTTTACCTCACGTGAGTATAAAAAAATTTTTTTGTGCTGAAAAACTTGGCTTACACTTAAGTATATATGGTATATAGCCAAGAGAGAAGCTCAAAAACATGAACCAATGGGACCACCTTATTAGACGATTGTTTCAATGAAAGGAGGTGGGATGGGGGCGGGGCTAAGTTCAGAGAATTAGCCCCGCCCCCATTCCGCCTCTCCCCATTGCAAATAGTGCAGAGGGGCGGAGAGGAGGCAGAGAGGGGGCGGGAGCTCAGTTCCTGCTCCTGGCTTTTCCATCCTCCCCCCTGCAGAGGAGGATGACGTATATCGGCTCGGCATGAAAACCGAGCCGATATACATTCGTGGGAATGCAGCCTAAGGGTACATTCACACGAACGTATATCGGCTCGGTTTTCACGCCGAGCCGATATACGTCCTCCTCGTGTGCAGGGGGGGAGGATGGAAGAGCCCAGGAGCAGGAACTGAGCTACCGCCCCCTCTCTGCCTCCTCTCCGCCCCTCTGCACTATTTGCAATGGGGAGAGGCGGGACGGGGGTGGGGCTAATTCGCGGACCTTAGCCCTACCCCCGTCCCGCCTCCTCTCATTGCAAATAGTGCAGAGGGGCGGAGAGGAGGCAGAGAGGGGGCGGGAGCCTCAGTTCCTGCCCTGGCTCTTCCATCCTCCCCCCCCCTGCACACGAGGAGGACGTATATCGGCTCAGCGTGAAAACCAAGCCAATATACGTTCGTGTGAACGCACCCTTAGGGTGACTACCCACTACATTTTTTTTTCACTGCGAAATTCGCAGGGTTTTTTTTTCTGCAGGGGTCTATGGGACTTGTAATGTTAAAATCGTGATTGCGCAAAATCGCAATTTACCGTGAAATCGCAATTTTGCGCGATCGCGATTTTAACATTACAAGTCCCATAGACCCCTGCAGAAAAAAAAATTGCTGCGAATTTCTCAGTGAAAAAAAACTGTAGTGGGTAGTCACCCTTACTCACATATTTCTTGCTATGCACACGGCACAAATATTATGTACATGACACTACTGCATAAAATAGCCGTCACAGATATAGAGTTAAAAAGAATAAATTTTATTAGTAATTAATTTAAAAAGTCAAAGCCTACCAACAAAAAAACAGTCACATAGAAAATATAGTGACAGGACAAACAGTTAACATAAAAAGGGAGGATCTTATGGGGGGTAAGGGAGGGGGGAGTATATCTACAGTTCCCGTGTAGCCCTCCAGAGGTCCTCAGGAGTCACTTATATAAGATGGTTCACTATCAAGGTAAGTATTTAGTACTTGAGCTGTTATGATTCGCATCCCCTTGAGATGGCGATTGTTTTTTAGTGCGAACCAGACAGCCCTTTTATTTATAAGGACTCGTATGATTTTTAGTATGGTATTCAAATCAGTGTCGTTTGGTGTATTGTTTACACTGTATCATTT
The DNA here is from genome assembly GCF_035609145.1 of Eleutherodactylus coqui. Classification (NCBI taxonomy): domain Eukaryota; kingdom Metazoa; phylum Chordata; class Amphibia; order Anura; family Eleutherodactylidae; genus Eleutherodactylus; species Eleutherodactylus coqui. The sequence goes on from NC_089837.1 coordinate 298,544,893, forward strand.
CGTGCATTGTTTACACTGTATTCATATTATTTTTGACTCTCATTTGTTTTTGCTCTACGCGTTTCCCTATCGGGATAGCCGATAGTTCGTCAGGAGCTGGGCAACAATACGCCCCTAGAGAAGTAGGAGAGAGTTTTCTATCAGAAATGATCACCAAAACGATGGCTAAAATGTGCCTGTCACTTTTCAATAAAGAGATTCCTAGATTCCTCAAAATTGCCTCATTTATAAATTGCGCTTGGATTCTATCTGTAGAGTGAATCCTACGTATGCTTGAAACCTATAAGGTCCAGAAAGCTATTCAACTGGATCCTATTGCCTCGCAACTGAATGCCGTATTCGCATTAGATAGTGTAACTCTAAGATAGAGTAAAGTAACTGTGCATCGTGTATTATACACTGCGACGATGCATGTGCAAAATAGCCAGAATTTTGTCCACCTCCAATCGTGTCTCAAGATCCTTGGTGATTTTCGTAGGGTTAACACCAAGAGACCTTGGCTCTTGGAAAAATGACTGTCAGGTTAAACACCTATTAGCCCAGCACAATGATAGCATGCAGGATATACAGCCCCACTTCAGGCTAAGACCTACTAGTAACTGCCACAATGGCAAAAAGCATTTTAAACTGGCTATAAGGCTTGCATTCAGTAAGGCAGAATTAGCTGTAATAGCTTATAGAGCGAGACAGAAGGTATAGAGCAGGGCAAGAGGAGTGCCAGGAGTGATCTCCAGCAGCACCTGCAGCTCTGATGGTGAGCTGTAGGCATGCTCTATACCTTCTGTCTCGCTCTATAAGCTATTACAGCTAATTCTACCTTACTGAATGCAAGCCTTATAGCCAGTTTAAAATGCTTTTTGCCATTGTGGCAGTTACTAGTAGGTCTTAGCCTGAAGTGGGGCTGTATATCCTGCATGCTATCATTGTGCTGGGCTAATAGGTGTTTAACCTGACAGTCATTTTTCCAAGAGCCAAGGTCTCTTGGTGTTAACCCTACGAAAATCACCAAGGATCTTGAGACACGATTGGAGGTGGACAAAATTCTGGCTATTTTGCACATGCATCGTCGCAGTGTATAATACACGATGCACAGTTACTTTACTCTATCTTAGAGTTACACTATCTAATGCGAATACGGCATTCAGTTGCGAGGCAATAGGATCCAGTTGAATAGCTTTCTGGACCTTATAGGTTTCAAGCATACGTAGGATTCACTCTACAGATAGAATCCAAGCGCAATTTATAAATGAGGCAATTTTGAGGAATCTAGGAATCTCTTTATTGAAAAGTGACAGGCACATTTTAGCCATCGTTTTGGTGATCATTTCTGATAGAAAACTCTCTCCTACTTCTCTAGGGGCGTATTGTTGCCCAGCTCCTGACGAACTATCGGCTATCCCGATAGGGAAACGCGTAGAGCAAAAACAAATGAGAGTCAAAAATAATATGAATACAGTGTAAACAATGCACGAAATGATACAGTGTAAACAATACACCAAACGACACTGATTTGAATACCATACTAAAAATCATACGAGTCCTTATAAATAAAAGGGCTGTCTGGTTCGCACTAAAAAACAATCGCCATCTCAAGGGGATGCGAATCATAACAGCTCAAGTACTAAATACTTACCTTGATAGTGAACCATCTTATATAAGTGACTCCTGAGGACCCCTGGAGGGCTACACGGGAACTGTAGATATACTCCCCCCTCCCTTACCCCCCATAAGATCCTCCCTTTTTATGTTAACTGTTTGCCCTGTCACTATATGTTCTATGTGACTGTTTT